>NC_045638.1:95746840-96419768 GCF_009829145.1 Chiroxiphia lanceolata | reverse complement strand
GAGACAGTCAAACACTTCTCATTAGGCTTATTGAAAGCATTACCATCAGCATCAGTGAAAGCTAATAAACGATTTCTGATCCATTAATTTTGCTTGTCCTTACAGTTTCAGGTTTAATTTCTTGACATCTCTGAGGTGGCTAACAAGAGGACCAGTGAGTGGTGGTGGTCATGCCTTGCACGATCACTGCAGGGACTTGGGAACTATTGATATCACACCAATTCAAACCACAGACACTGAAGGACAAAAGCCTTGCTGCCATGCCCCATTAGCCCTCCTTGCCCCCTCATAAACAACACAGCCAAGTATGACACCTGAGGTTTTTAGTGACAGCACCATTTTACCTGCTACAGACGCATTCTAGTTGTCACACAGTGGCTAACAACTGCATAACAACCAGCCAGGAGAGGATGGTTGAAAACTGGACATGGAGAAAGGAAGCCAGGTCATCCTTGCACTCTTCCCTCAGCCTCAGTTTCCTCACATGCAAATGCAGACAGTGGGGCTGAGCCATGCCACAGGAGGGAGAGGAGGGGGAATGGGTCATGCTTGAATGGGATGGAGGGGCTGCCCACTAGCATTCCTGGTCCCTGAATATCAGAATGGGACAGGACATCTGGCAGGGGGATGGGCAGGAACCAGGAGTAGGCCCTGCTGCTGGTCCTCACTTCTCCCACGTCTGCCAATCTCATGCATAGCTCTGGGCCAAAGCAGTACTCCTGCAAACCTGCCTTGGTAGGCTCCAAAGAAAACTCCATCTGGATAGAGAAGATGTCTTTTTTTTCCCGTCTTGGAAGTATTACATTACATTACATTACATTACATTGTGCCTATTGATAGGTGGGAAAGTGAGCAAAGAAAAGGAGAGCGAGGCTCAGGCATCCACATCTCCTCTCCTGCTGAACACCAAGGCTGGAGGTTTCACCACCTGTTCTGTTTCACTCGGGTCTCGGTGCTTGAATCCCAGCCCCCGTGACTGCTGCTCCTCCTCCCGCCGAGGTACCACTGCTCAGTGCATTGATTTCCCAGCATGTTGCTGTAACACTCATCGCAGTTTATGTTGTGCCTGTCACTCCAGCAGCTCTCGGCCCCTAAGCTTTCCGCCCTCTCTTTCCTCCGGCGAACAGACGGGCACGCTGCTGAGAGGCGGCATTTAGTTGGAAAACCCTTGCATGGGTTCCCCAGGCTGGCTGCACCATTGCCAGGATGGGCACTGCAAGGGGTGAGGAGAAGGAGGAGGAAGATGCATGAGAACTGGGGTCTCAGCAACATTTTCCCCATTATGCCTCAGAGGGAACAGAACAGCAGCTATGGCCCTAGCCTATGGAGATGGAGCAGGGGTATTTCATTTCCTTGTGAAGGAGTGAATGATATTTAGAGCCTACAGTGATGAAGAGGCAGGAAGGGAGCCCTAGGACCTGGTGAAGCTCCTGTTTAAATTATTACTGTAACATGATGGGAGTTTTACAGCATTATCAATGATATGTTGTGTCATCTTGAACCTGGGATAATTGTCTGTGGTTTTCTAATTGTTATTGTAACTCTAAATAAACTTTTTTTTTTACAGCAGATTCAATCCCCCACTTCTCTGCCAGAGCCCCACTAGTTAGAAGAGGCAAGCTTCTAGGATTAATGAAATATGGTGTGCTGCAGCAAGACACAGCTCTTACCTCGTTTTGGGGAAAAAAAATTAAATAGTGGGTTTAGAGACTGTGTTTTCTGCCCTCTTTCTCAAAAGCATGTTGTGGTGACAGCTCTGTGCCATAATTCCCACACTCTTCTTTAATCATCTTCTCTCCGTTAACCCTTTGATCATCTCTTCTGTAAGACAGAAGAGATGTGCAGCAGGCCCAAACTCAGCAGTCTGCTGCACACACAATTAAGCACCCAAAACCCACCCCATTGCACTCACTGAGGGACATGACCCCCTTCTGCCAGAGGATGTCACAACCCACCCTGCATCAGATATCCTGCCTTCACCTCAGCTCTGTGATGAGCCTGCTCTAATCTTCTCACTTCACACACACTCACAGGATCCAGCTAACAACTTCCCCCACTGCCCTCTACCCCCGGCAGCAAAATGGCAGGAGGGAAAAGAGAGAGGGATCAAACACGGCTTGTTCGGCACAAAGCAAGTCAGCTCCCGGCTGCCAGCTCTGAACGTGCAAGACAAATTCTCCGTTGTGTTGCAAAGTATGATCCTGGAAAGCTAATGCGGTGGTTAAACACAGTACTGCTCCCAGCCCTGTGAGGAAAGCTCAAGAGCAAATCATGCTCCTGCTGTTTCCTCTTGTCTCCTCGAGCAATTCAGTCCTTCCCTGCCTGGCAAGCAAGGATTGGAGCACAGCCATGGTCAGCCAGGGAGGCAGCAAGGGTGCAGCCTATGGCCCAGCAGTGATGTGGGAGTAAGGGCTAAGGACAGATCACAGGTATGCGAGCCCTGACCCTCCCAGGCAGGGTGCTCAGGGAAGAGTCCAGCCAGGCCCTGCAACGCCACTGCAGTGCCGGACCCTGCCAGCATCTCAAGAGCAACGCAGCGCTGCTGCTGCAGCGGCGAGCTCTGTCCCTGGCGTGCAGTCCCCACCAGAGGAGTACACTGGCAGAGCACAAAGGAACACAGAGTAGAGTGGAGCAGTGTAAGAGCTGTTGTCCCTGGGTGGTTCCCACTGCTCCAGATCAGGCTCTCCTCAGCTGGACACGCTACAGACAATACCTACAGCTGAACATATCTTCATTTCTGCGAAGGCAAGAGCCCATTAAGTGGATGGCAGTGGGTGACCACATCAACCAAACATCTGAAATTTCCTTTCAGCCAAGCACCAAAAGCCTCATTTTGTTGAACTTGAATGCACATGGGCATCAGGTGTTGCTCAGAATTCTCCTTCCCACTGCCACCGCTCCTCTCTTTCCCCAGCCTGGTACAGCTGCTACTCCTATTCTTACGTGCCATGACACACAGCAGGGTCACTGTTTGAGAGCAAAAGCTGTTCCACAGCAGGATGGATTCCCAAAATGTGACATAAATAGCTCCTGAGTCACCACTGCCAGCATGATAACACAGGCCCTCAGAGGGATTTAGAAAACTACTGCTTAAACCTAGTCCTGCGCTGGAAAACTGGCAGGAGGGGGAAATGCTGCATCTGTTCAGCCCACGCTTTCTCTCAGCTTATTATTATGTGACCTTGGTCGTCACACCTGTCTGCAGCTCCCTGGGTATCTCAGCACTCAGGTGACAATTTTTGGCCACTCACCTATTGGGAGGGTGCATGGCTGATAGGATGCCTGCACTTCTGTTCATCCTCTAGTAAATTATCACTATGGAAGCATGAGGCTAGGACAGGCTCACCAGGTCACGAAGCCCCAGCCTCTGCAGGCGCAGCCAGCTGTACCTTATCATCTTTTTTAGAGATGTACTTCATTTCTACTTTATCCTAGTGTGTTTGATGGGAGGTATCCTTCCCGTGCTTTGTAGGTCAGGCTGCTCAAAGTCTGTCTCCTCTGCTGATTAAAACCTTTTTTTCTAAATCTAAGTCTAGATTTATTCATGCCTGGCTTAGATCCATCCCCTCTCATGCCAACACCATCCTTTAGCTTAAATAGGTCTCTTCTCTCTCCCAGGTGTTTATCTTCCAGTGCGTTCACAGAGAGCAATCATATTCCCTCTCAGCCTTCATTTTGCTGGACTCAACAAGCCAAACTCTCCTGGTTTCCTCTTGTATGATAAACTCTCCATTGCCCTAAACAGCTCAGTAGCCCTTCTCAGCACCTGCTCCAGTCTGAATTCCTCTTTCGTGACCAGAATTTGTACCCATTTTTTTAGATGAGGAGTCCCCAATGCCTTGTACAGAAAGGTTCCTGTCTCACTGTGTCTCCCATCAACTCTTTTTAATGAAAGCAAAAAGAATTGCAACCAGCAAAGATGAGTATCAGTGCAGAACTGCTCATGTGCTGTAAGCATCCTCGTCTCTCAGTCCATGTGATACGGATGAAAAATGCCCAAGGGAATTCACAAAAAATATGCCAGCTTAAAAAGACAGCTAGCTGCATGGGCTCTCACTTGCAGACACACAGCTGGTCTCACATGGGCTTTCTTTCTGTTTAAAGGACTATTTAAGAATATAGGTTCCTGTTTGTGTAGGAAAAAACAAAACAAAATAAAACAAAAACCAACAGAAATCAAGCCCAAAATTACAGTGATTTTTATGCCAGTACTCTCAAGGGGTGGATGTAACTATATCAGAATAAAGGAACTTACACTGGCATGATTTATTGCTCTTCCCGTCTTCTGGGGATCAGTATACCTGCATAAACAACTTCAGTCCACATCCATTCCTGCAGAGGAACCTTCTTAAAAATATCAATATGAGCTGCTATGAACAAAGTTAACTCTATCCCAGCCACATCCCAGCACAGTTTAGAACTTCAAAATACAGAAAAGCCTCAGAGTGAGGCTTACCACCACAGTGTCAGCTTATCTTGTGTTCCACCATACCTAGAAAATACTCTCCATCTCTTTATAGTGTAGTCAGGTAATCCTTGGACAGGCCTTTGGCCATTCCAAGGCACGTATCTGGAACAACTGTCTCCAGTCACGGTCCTCCTGCCAAAGGAAACTTACTTCCCACGTGTGTGCAGAGGGGATGAACTGCACTCTGGCTGATGCTTACAGAACTGCCAAATGCTCTGACAGCTCACATCAGGGTCTTGCACTAAGATCAGTTGGGAGGTTGAGACTGCTGAGGAAATAGATGCTGAGCTCCCTCTTTCTTTTTTGGGTTAGCTGAGGACTTGTCAGTGTCCCTTTTCAGTCTAGCCAGAACCCTGGCTCTGTTCTTAATCCAGCATGATTAGGCGATGCTCATCAGCTACTGATCGTTTGGTCCTAGTGAAATGTCCCACCAGAATCGTACGCCTCACTCTGCTGTCCATAGCTTCCCATAGCATCCCAGGTTTCCTGCACTGTCAAAACAGGAAACCAGGGAATAGCAGAGATGATGCAGAATGCCAGTGTTCCCCATTGCCAGATGATTTGCCTTTTTGTTGCACTGCATTTACCCTAAGGATCCTGTGCTTTTGCCATCACTGAAGACACAGGCTGATATTTTAAAAATATGTGTGGTCCCTTAGGAAGAGAAGCTCACCAAAAGACAATGATAATTAGTCATTTATGTGAACTAGATATTGTCTCTTATACCAAACTTGTAAAAGAACTGGAAACCAAACAGCTACTGATGAGTCTTTGCACCACTACAATTTTTTTCCAGTCGAGGGATACACCAAAAATGAGAATAGGACCATACAGCCTATCAGTCCCTTTATTTTTCTTCACAAATGTCAATACTGGAAATTACTTATTTATTCTATCTGAACTCTCAGTGCCTTGTAGGTAAGTTTCGTGAACTCCAGAAAAGCTAATCCAAATTTTTCCCTTGAATTTCTTCCAATTAAAAAAATATTACAATAATAAGAAAAGTGTATTTCAGAGATGTGATCTCCTTCTCTGACAGGAGGGGAGGGAGGGTTTTGCTGGGAATTCCACGTGACTCTATCTGGTAATTATCCAGCCACAGAGGGAAACTGAAACGTTCTGTGCTGTCGCAGAGAATGACAGCACCTGGAGCTCCAGCACCCAGATAAAAAGCAGTGAGACAATCGGGCAGATGGAGAAAGGGAATGCTACATCATGGGCTGGCAAGCGGGGGGAGAAAAAGAGAGGGGGAGAGGCAAGAGCTGGAGAGGAACATTAAGGCAGCCGGCACAGCTACTGGAGAATGAGATAATGCCACAGATTAGTAATACACAGGGCATCTCTGAAAGAGGGGAGAATGGAGAAAGAAAAAGAGTGAAGGCAGGTCAGGAGAGAGCAGATGCAGAAAAGGGACAGCGCAAATACAAGAGGGAATGAGAGAGTGATGCTAGAGTGAGTTCCAACGCATTTTGTGTGGTCCAGGGTCCCTTCTTCCCACCCCAGTCACAGGCTAAAAATGCAGGACGTATCACCACAGGCTGTTTCAGAGCAAGGAGGAGATGTGAAAATCAGTATCTCACAGCTGAAGAGAGACATGGCACTGCAAACAGTACCTTCCAGCTTGTGGATTCCAGTGGTTTGCTCAGGGAAGGGGATTACAAAGCTTAAGACTGAAATAATTAAAACTGGAGCTTTGGGCCACCAGCCCATGTATTTTGTACGGCAGAGAGGTGAGATGGAGGTTCCCTGACTCTCCCTTTCATGGTAGCACACACAGAGGCACGTGTAAGCCTGCAAAACAGTCCACATGACTGATGCCATGGTGCCATGGCCCTGTTACAAAAAGCAAAGGCGCTGTAAGTGCCATCCCACACAGCAACATGACAGCGTCAGCAGGCGCTCTTGGGGCTGTCAGAAACGAGGGGCATGCCCACAGGACTGGCAGCATCGTTTCAGTGGGTCAGGAAGAGCTGACTGCCAGGTGGCACAAAGCCCTGCACCACCTCTAGGAAGGTTTCTGATGAAGGTGACTCTCTGCCAAACAGACAATCAGATTAGGGCTAACAGCTCGTCAGGGACTAATGTTGGCCACTAACCTCAATACCTATTGGGGTAGTGCCTGAGGTAGATCTGCAGTGGCTGCACCTCTCCACAGATGCAGGAAGAACTAAGTGCCCAGATGTTCACACCTGAACCTTTGGGGAAGAAAATGGAAACAGTATCACAGGGTCTGAGCGTTGGGCCACATGGTCCAGTGACCACCCTCCCACGATTAGTGACAGACATTTCAAAGATGAAACACATCCTAAAATGACAATGTAAATCACTTCAATAAGACATGATCCTTTCCAACTATAAAACCCTATAAATATGGCCCCAAGAAGATCATAGAATTGCTTCGGTAGGAAGGGTTAAAGATCATCTAGTTCTACTATCCTGCCATGGACAGGGACCTTCCACCAGACCAGGTTGTTCAATGCCCCATCCAGCCTGGTTTTGAACACTGCCAGCCAAGGATGGGGCATCCATAGCTTCTCTAGGTAACCTGTTCTAGTGTCTCACTACCCTCAAAGTAAAGAATTTCTTCCTAATATTTAATCTAAATCTACCCTCTGTGTAAATTGGCTTCCTCTCCGAGTGACAGCTTGCAATCCACCTTGTAAGTTTGTATGCTGGCTTTCTTATCCCCAGGCATTTCTCAACCCCCTGCCCCCTTTTTCTTTTTTTAAACTCATTAACATCTTCATCTTGGTGATACTTTCTGGCTGAGAATTTCATCAGTTAACCATTAACTGGTACAAGGCTGTGAAAGAATATCAGATTTAAATGTTATGTGAAACTGGCATGTGTCTCCTGTGTTTTGTACTGTATGAAATAGTTCTTTCCAATGCCTGAGGAGCACGCTACCTGAGACACAGGAATGTGCTTTCCATTTTGTGGACCCTAATATTTGTTTCATCTCATACTGCCTCTTCTTCAAGAGGGAATATCACATCTGAAGCATCAGCTCTTGTCTTGGGGAGGTGGGAGAGAAGGATCTGCACCAAGGAGAAATCAGTCTTGAAATTCTTTGGTGGCAGATCAGAATGGGAATGGGAATGATAGCAGGGAAAATCAGTCTTAACTTGTCCTTCTTTTCTGAGGTCACGAGAATATCAGAGGTACCCCAACCAAGTTATCATCCCCCCTTCCAAGTGTTACCCTCAAGTTGCCAGCAGCAGACTGTAAAGGGTGGTATTTTGAGATGAATGAGAAAGAGGGTCCATCCTGCCTGCTCGCTCCCAGCTGCTGCATTTCAATGAAGGACACCTTCTTGATGTGCAAACACTCCAGTTATTATTTACAGCTGACCTTTTCCTTCTCCAGCTCCCGCTGCTGCAGCACTGCTGGTGGAGTCGGGGCTTGTAGAGATTGTGGAGACGCTGTGTAGCGGAACATGCTGGCTTCCCTGCCTGTGCCAGAGCTGTCATTAGTGCCACTGTGGATTGAGCTACACTTGTGCAAGCAACAGTGGGAAATATGAAGAAAAAATCCTAATGTAGACAAAGCCTTTGAGGAGCTTAACCCCTCTTCCCCTTTTCCATCTCTCTCCCACTTGAAAGCAGGGAACAGCTTCTGAGCAAGACACATGCTCTCATTTCCATATCTAAAGCCAGTCCCGAAATACCATAGTGAAATAATGCTCTCAGAGAGGAGACCACGAAGCAGATTCCCTTTGAGAGACTCTGCTGCTTCTTTTTTTAATTCCATCCAAAAACAACTGCCACCAAATACCAAATACACCTGGACTGGAACAGTCAATCCAAGGCACCTTGTTACCAGAATGATATGGGGAAATTGGAGAGAATTCAGAGGCAAGCAACAACAAAATTCATCAAGGGCTGGAAAGGGATCAGCATCTAAGGGAAGCTTAAAAACATTAAATATGTATAACTTGACTAAGAGAGGACTTAAAAGGGACATGTTGACAAGCCATACCTCTTTGAAAGCTGAAAGTACCAAGGGAAGAGAGGAATTATTTAGCAAGATGCGTAGGGGTCGAGAAAGGAGTAACGGGTCAGAAAAAGAAGAGAACTAAGTCTGTTCCAACTTGAAGAAAAACTTCTTGTCATCTGCAAGTGATAGTCTTGTAAAAAGTCTCCCAAGGAAAGCAAGGAAGCCCCTATCTTTCAGAAGTTTGGAACAAAGCTGGGCTGAGGACCAGAGGATGTTTAAGCTATGCGGGGACCAGCCTCACAGGGCTCACTATAGTGACCTGGTCTTAGTACCTTTACCACCTACCTCACAGAGTTCATCAGTATGTCAGGAAAAGACAACTCCTCTCACAAGTTTCTTCCAGAGTAAGTGATAGTTTTAGCTATTTTCTCTTCAAATACAGCTATCTATTTCCTGTCAAGACCTTAGACCTCTACATACTGTACTAGAGTTAACTGGCACAGGTTTGGATTTGTGTTCATAAACTGGATTTTCTAGAGGTCACACATGGACAGGTTGAAAATTACTGATACAAAGACTAACAGTGTTGCTATTTCCAAAAGACACTGGCATATGGTTGTATTCCCAAATGCGCTGTGAGTAAAGTTGTCCGGCACTTAAAAGTCACAAGTGAGACTTGACTTTTTAAAGTGCTTAGCATTGAAATTAAAGCCAGATTTGTCAAGTGCTTTTGGGCCTGCCAGCTCCCAAACTAATACACAGGAACCAAATTTTCAAAACAGCATTTGGCACAGTGAGCTCCTTCACCAAGACAGCTACTTCTCTTGCGGCTTTAAGTGACATACTTTTGCAAATACATCCCATGGGTGTTTTAAAATCATATAATAAAGTGCTGCAAACTTCAGACTCCCTTGCTGTATTTATCCTATGTTGAAGCATTCCTTTACGTGGAAACCACAGCAAAACTGTAACAGCAAGGCTCTGATCCACTTCCTTTATTTGCAGCTCTGCTAAATTTTGCCTTTCCCTAATGCCTCACTTTTGTCCACCATCAGGTCTTGTGAAACAAGGCATTTGAAAGACTTGCAGGGAAGGTAGAGGAGATGCTGTGAGGGAGAACTCCCAAGAGCTTTGATCTGAGCCTACCTTTATCTCCACACGTACAATATGCCTTGCAGAGAAGGACATGTTTATAAATAAATAAATAGAGGAGGGGGGAAGAGTGGAAAAAAAGAAATGTCAAGATATATTTGATGGAGTTTCTGCTGTTGATATGAAAGCCAGGAGCTGGTTGAAAACCTCATAGTCAGAAATAGAATGGGAGGAAGGTATGACTCCTTGAGAAACGAGGCAGGAATAACTCCCACAGCTAGATCTTCTTGCCATCCTACTAATCATACTAATACCTTGCACTGTTTTTCCTGTGAGACCCTTGCAGGACTTGGTCTTGCAAGGCATCTCAGCACATGCTGAACAGCAAGCAGTGCTTTTGTCAAAGAGACTAAGCACGGCCGAACTAAAACTCTTGTCTTTGTGAAGAAGTGTTATGACGTCTGGTTTACACATACAGGGAGACATTGGAGAAGGAAAGAAACAGGTTGTGCAAAGTCATACAATGAAACTATTTCACTGTCAGAAACAAAACCTGATAGACCTGACCTATCTCATACAAAACTTGGTTTGGTGTGTATTGGTTGCACGACGATAGCGAGAGAGGGGTAGTGATGACTGCAAAATAGCCTTCACAAACCCACGTGCCGCCTCCAGTCACATCTCTCTTAGCACTACTACAAGAGACCATGCTTTTCTCTCTAATTGGGATCTGCCCAGGGATACGTAACCACAGCAGAAAGGACTGGCTGAAGCTCCTCCTCCCCAGGTTTGAAGGCAAACCGGCTTGGGTCATTTGGGTCTGCGCTCTGGAGCCTGAACTCCAGCCTGGCTAATGACTTCAGTGCAGGCATAACCACAGGGACTGCTCTGAGAGTATCTGCACCTTCCCACCTGCAGTCTTCTGGCACTGGCAAAACAAGCTGCACAAACTGGCTGGAACACAGAACATAAACCCTTTTCATTTCTTAGTGAAGACAATGTTGCTTAATCCTACTGATGCATTTACCCAGGGATATCTTATCTGGATCCACTGACATCCCTGCCTCTTCTCCCAAGAGCCTTCTGCATAACGAAACCTCTCCCCTGTGCACAGCTTATCTGCAGTACAGATATTTCCCCATAGAGCTCCCTTCTGGACAGCAGTCTTACTGGTAGTTTAATTTCTTACACAGCTGGTCTAAGGCTGTGCACTTGGGCTTTGACTGGTCTGAGACTGGATTTCTATACCTGTTCTTCTGACAGGTCACTTGCTCTAAATAATTTCCAGAAGTCCAGTACCATACGGGGAGATGCCAAACTGCGACTTCAGCTGGCATAAATCAAGGGCCAACAGGGCACCACTGAAGTAAAGGGGGAAACCTAGATTTACACTAAATGAGGATCAGCCCTTCTTCCTTGCACCAGACTCTAAATGAATTCATTAAATACAGCACTTCAGTCTGCTCAGCCAAAAGAAGCTCCAGCTGGCAGGAGGTTTCACATCCAGGGAATGTTTTAAAGATGAGGAATTGTAGCCTGTCCTGAGTTTATACTTGGCTAAAGGTAGGCTCTCATCGTCCATGAAAAGGGGATGACATCATGCCCACCTGATGGACGCCTGTGCATCCCCAGTGTTTGTGCATGGAGTGACATTTACATAGGACCTCACAGCCTTGGGGGGACAACCTAGGTTGAAATCTTGTTGTGAAGATGCTCAGTTCAAAGTGCTACAGGGTAGCAGAAGAGAGGTTCTACTGTACCTCCACCAGGCTGAAGGGCTTATTTTTTTCTTTGAAATTTTCACTGGTGGGGGACAGGGGTATCTGCACTGAATTTGAATCTGCAGTAGGGCAGCAGTGGGGGAGGTAAGAACAGTTTGGGATTTTTGATACAGGAGTAGAATGTTAGTTAATTTTGACATTAAACACTAAATGAAAGGATGTTATTCTTAGCTTCCAAAAAAATAAGATGTGCTGTGATCGTCTGGCCTGCTCTCATGTATTGTGCAGATCTCGTGATTCCTACAGTTTAATCTCTTATCCACTCACTAAAACAGATGGTGTTGCAGGCTCTTTGCAGACTCTGGCAAATATGACTGCATTTGGAATGCTGTTCATATATCTACACTTGCTGTACAACCCTCAGGACAAGATACACTGGCTTAAGACATAAGTTCACATCCAAAGCACAATCTGCAACAAAGAACAGATCCAGTTCTTTTTCAGCATTGATGCTAAGGTCTCTAATATGCATCGTCACACACAAAATTTCTTCCTATAGAGGCATATAAAGGTCAAAATAATAGGATCCTCCAAAACTTTTGCCCTGAGACCCAAGTCAAGTCCTCTTTCTTTGGACAGGACCAGGGTGCACATTGTTTTTCTTCAAGGAACAGTTCTGCCCACTGAACAACAATGATACTTCCAATAAGATGGAAAATAAGAGAGTTCTAACTCAAATGGACCTGCCACCAACCTCTCTCTGACTTTCCACTTAACTGTTTCTTCCTTAGGCTGGGAAAAGAAGGTTGGTCCTGGACAGCCACCGAGAGGCAGGGAAAGCATGCAAAAGTACTCGTGTACGTTAGACTGTTACAGGTCTTCTCTCCACCTTGTGTGTGTGTATGTGTGTGATCAGCCAGTACTTGGAAAGACAAGTGAGGTTAACCGAGCTACATGCATTGCTCCCACTAGAGCAGTATAAAATGGTGATAAACCACAACTGGAACCACTCTGCAGTAAGTATCTGGCCAGAGGTGACGCATGAGGTTACAGCAGCAGCTCCACTCCCCTGTCCCCTCTGCCTGATGGATCCTTGGTAATAAACCACCCTTCAGCCTTTCCTGTCTAAAACTGAAACTGCTGGGATTCAGGGGAGATAAAGATGTCAACCACCTTTCAGAAGAGGCTTCACAAGAAAGTCCCTGTTGGCATAAAAGCAGACATGTAATGGGCTTTCTCTGTCCCTGAAAGTAGTTTAGCACCGCAGGAAAGTGCAGCCCTTTTAGGTCTCTTCTTTATTTAACTGGAGTCGTTAAAATAAACTGATTTCCCAGCCAATTAATTATCAAATATCTGTAACAGTTTTCAAGCCCTGCCATTACTCAGTCTCAGAGGCCCCCACAGGCAATGTTAAGCTACACTCTCCTTACCTGAGTAACCACTGCTCCTGCAAGTCTGCTCCCTTTCCCTGAGCTGATAGCAGAAAAACAGAACAAGGGCCAGCAAAACCCTGGAGGAGAGCTGCAAACACCTGTCCCCTTCTCCTCTTTGACAGTGACTCCATCTATGCATGTGCTGGGAGCCAGGAAGCTTTACCATGCTCCTTGACCAAGACTCAGTTACCAGCTCTCTGCCACCCACACATAGACCCCAGACCCACTGCAGGAGCAGATACATCCTGTCAAGATACCTGATGTTGCCAGTGGGATCGACTGGTACCTGGCAGAAGAGCTGAACCTCAGATGCCAAGTACCACAAGCTCAGTACCAGCCCAGTGTGGGTCATAAGCTTCAGTTCAAAGCATGTGCCAGAAAACAGCTGCTCGCCCAGATGTGGACAGAGACAGCTTCTGCCAGAGACGTGTCACCTACTGAAAAACCAGTCTTTACCACTCTGGTAACTGGAAGGTTGTACTTACCATAGGTACATTAGCAATGGTCCTATCATCTATTTTATAAGTAATAAACTGCACTCATATGTGGTTTCAATTAGGAGATTTCAAATGAGATTGAAGATAATGCATCCCATAATTACTCACCCTTCTCCTTTCTAGAAACTCAAGCAGAATCATTTCCAGGCCAAAATGCAGTCTCTCTTGATTGATGATACTAATAAAATGGCTTTATTGTGATATAAATAGCCTTAAAAACGTCCTGGAGAGTCAATATCAGTGCTTGATGGCCTTATGCAAGCAAGGTCCTTATCTTACGGTGTGCTAAAGCTTAATGAGTTATGCTTCTCAGAAGTCTGCTGTTGGATTTGGGCACTCATTTGGGGAATTACAGAAGGGTAGCTCCCAAATTAGACATGCAAAGCGGGAACTGTTTAAACACCTTTCCTCTTCCTTGCGCTCCCTATTAATAATCTCTTCGCTTCCTAGCTTTCCTGGTGCCAGTTCAAACACAAACACCGGCTGAGCCCAGCAGGAGCCATGGGAACACTGTGCTCCAGCGCCTCTTTGCTGGAAGGTTACCAGCCACTGCTACAGTAATTGGAAAACCTGAAATTTCTTCCAAATTGTGCATGCTCTGAGATTCTCACAGCCCCTGCAGAGGCGTGCGGCCATTTCCTGAACAAAGGGCCTACACTGACTTGCTCTGAAGCACGTCTGTGGCCCCCATTGTGGCAGATGATATGTTTTCATTACCCCTTGTCAGGAGAGGCCACGCAGCCATCCCCGTCCTGCAGCTGGTAACAAAGCACTCAGCACCTCGGGCTGTGCTGAAAGCTTGGGGGTTGTAGAAAATCAATGTAATTTTTGAAATTAGTGCCCCCCATGGCAGTAGTCCACTCCAGGAGGCCAAATACAGAGCCTGCCTCAGAGGATGAGGAAGAAGACCTCTGGGCGTTCACAAGAGAAATGCCCAAAGTGTTCCTCCCTTTTCTGAACAGCAACGAACCTCACTCTTCATAAAAAAACCCACTGGTTTTAAGGCCTTATTTGAAAACATGCAGTCAGTTCTATCGGGATTCTAATCTTCTGCATGCAGCAATATGAGATACTGTTGGCCGTGCTTTCCAGTAGTGCTACCCTGGCTCAGATCCGGCAGCAGACTGGGTGCTAAAGAGCTTTGCTGGGAGTGACAGAAACATATACACCTGTCAGAAAATGCTGATATCATAGCAACCGTGACAGTGATGTGATCAGGACCTGACAGACAGTCAAAAAGGAGAGGGAAGGATGCACGAGAAAAGGCAACTGAGAAACTTTAAGGGAGAGCAGTAAGAGTCTGCCTGTGAGTGGATGGAATATGTGACACTTGGTGCTTGTCTGTGCACGGGCAGATGGGATGAGTACCCTGGGGCCATGTTCTTCCCTCCACCTGAGTAGTGCTTCATGTCTCTAAAGGGCAAAGGGACTATACAATTTCCCAGCCCTGTCTTGCTCCCATTTCTCCCCATCTCTGCCATAGTTATATCCAGTCCCATTATATCCAGTCCCATATTTGATAGCAATTCTCCCCTCAATAATAAAGCCTTTGTGAGCATGTGGGTGGCCGTGCATGCGTGCTTATGTCTGTGAGAGTGCATGTGTGCTGAGGTCTGCTGAGATGAGAAGGTGGTTTTGTGTACGCGACAGAGCAGGAGTGAGGATGAGACTACCAAACATGTGCAAGGATACGAGAGAAACTGTTCTTCACAGAGAATCAGACAGCGAGAGTGAAAATGAGAAGGCGCTCATATTAGACAGTATGCGTGTCAGAAAGGAAGAAAGAGAAAGGTCTTATTCACAGCCTTCCTGCATGTGTTTGATGGGTATCACAAGTTTTAACCAAGAAAAATATGTATGTATTCAAATCAAACACAAAACACCCCTTTTGCCTGGAGCGCTCCTGCCTTGCTTGTTTGTTCTGTCGCAAGCTGCTTGTTAAGAGGAACACAGGAAACAAGAAGATGGAAAAAAAACCCCAGGCTGACATATTTAAACACAGTCAGCTACCAATGCAGTAGCAAACGGTGAGGAGAAAAGCAGGTGGAATAGTTGGAGAGCTGCTGCAATGATGCTAGAATGAGAGATGCCTGTGAGAGTTTCTGAAGAACATCCTTCAAGTGGATTATGATCAGTTTTACTGTTCACATCCTGAGTTGACTCTGGAGCTAGCTACAAGGAAACACACTCAAAAGCCTATTCCTTATAGCCATTTTGCAGTAAAGAGTCAAAAAACAATGCAAGGAGAGCTGGTGCTCTTGCTCAATCCCCTGCAAAGCTCTCTACTCTGAGCCTAGACAGCCCCTCTTGTCAAAATTGGAATCGAAGGACTTGAGCCGGATTTATCAACAGAAGGAAAACCAGTAACAATAGATTTAGTCCCAAGCCTCCTGGGGCTAAAGACCTTTCTAGGACTGCAGGTCAGATAAACATGGGTACAGAGACGGGGATGCCTTTGAAATTATTTTTCCCTGTTCTGTTATGCTTTGTTCTATCGTGGTAAATTTAAACACCTTTAGAAGTTTATGGCTCTTCAATGCTATCGTAATCCACAGGCCTACTCTGCCCACAGAGGAAATCCAGCAATACCAATGTCCAGTCAGACTTGCTAAGTAGCTTACAATGCCACAGGCAATGCACAGGAAGACAGGAGCATGCCAAGAACTGACCGCAGGAGTGGCGAAGCCACCAGACCAAAGACATGGTGTTGAAGAGATCTAGGAAAAGGGTCAGAAGTGCAGATGAGCCTCTATCGTAAGGCAGCTCACCCAAGCTTCACCCAGAACACTGCAGATCATGGGAAGATGACTCACAGATAAAGGCAGCTATGGACTTTCTGTCCTTTCCTCTCTCTTTTAAAATCAGAGTGAACAGCTCTGATTTACAGCTGTAAAACAGAGTTCTCATGAAGTCAGGGGAAGGCAACTACTATCTTGATGTTGGGGCACAGAGCTGGTGCAGGAAAAGTGCAATACAGAGGGCTTGAGCTTGGGCGTGGCCATTTCACCACCACCCTGTCACCATCCAAACAAATGAACACCACCTTTCTTTGGCTATGGAGACTAAAGCAACCCAGGTCAGGCTGGCTCCTGCTTTGGGCAGGCGCTGGGCTATGCACAGGGGGTCCCTCCTGATGGGGGTCCCTCGGGTGCTACTGCAGCCTCAGTAACAATAGTTACTATTGTTCAGAAAATTACCTAGAAACCTGTACATATCCTTCTGCAGCGTTTGACTCTCTGACCTCGGGAGGCAGTGTGGATTTCACAGTCCAACTACCTGCTGTGTGAAAAAGTGTCTTCTTTCATGTGATCTAAATTAAGCCACCATTAGCATGTCCAAGTGACCCCTTGTTCTAGTATTGCAGGAGGACAGAAAAAGGAGGGACTGATCAGTTTTCACCACATGCTTCATTAGCGTAAATAACTCAGTTATAAGCCCTTAGTGTGTCTCTCCGGGGAGGCTGTGGATGGTTGGTGCTTGCCATCTCCCATCGGAGTGGGCCAGGAGCGAGAAGAGGCAGTGTGAGCTCAGGGACAGTAGAGGGCATGGCGGCAAGACAGAAGATGGAAGAGCTGCTGGAGAGGAGAAATGGCATTTTTGCGAGCTTGCTAAAATGGAAAAGCCCTGTTCAGTCCAACTGACTTCCTCCTTGTAGGTAAATCTCGCAGGATTATACTAACCATGCTTCATTGCCCTCTCGTAATTCTACATGGTGTCATAAATGAGGGTGTAGCCAGTGTTCAAGATAATGTCATTTTTCATAACATATTTCCTATTGTTTCTCTGTCCCTTAAAGGCAACCAAGCATCCTCCACGCTGTTGGAATTGACGCAACCCACTGAAGAAGCTTTTATCTAGTTACTCACCATGACTCCCAATCTCTTTCCTCCAAGGAGCCTGGGAGCTCAGCGCTCATCAGTGTACAGATGAAGTGGAGACTATTTTTGCAGTCTGCATTACCATACGCTCATCCACGTTATAGCTCATCTGTCATCCTGCTGCCCTGTCCCCACGGTGCCTTTAAATCCTGCTGACTCATGGAAGTGGCAGCCTGAGCCTGCCTTTGGTTGGCAAGATGGCAAGGGATGCTGGGACAGGGCGAGGACTCAGCTCCAGGGAGGAGACCTCAGAGCAGCCAGGCCAAGCCCTGTGAGCGGGTCCCACTGGCTCTCCATGACCTGTGCAGCAAGCCTGCAGAGGATGCAATGGAGTAGGCCTGCTCTTAACATCTCCTTTGGCTTTTGACAACCCTGATGCATTTCTCAGCAGTCAAACAAAGAGTCATCACCAAAGTACCAACACACCAGCCACATAACACAGGGGAGACTAAACACCTCCACAGTGTGTACTGACTCCCATTATTAACTTCTGTCCACGCAAAAGAGAAAGTATTCTTTGCTAATTAACAATCCACTGGGTTTTCAACCATGACAAGATCTTGTCCCTTTGCCCATGGCTATTTATTTCCCTTCATAATTTTGTGTGAAAAGCCTTATCAAAGGCTTTATGAAAATCAAAGTACATTATGTCTGCTGGGGATCACCTTTATCTTATTTTATTAAACTTTAAAAAAAACCCCAAAAAACCTAAAAAAACCCACCAAAAACCAACAAAACCCACTTGCAGCACAAAAAGGCTGAATTTCCTTTTCCAGAAGCCATACTGGATTGACCCTGTCATGTTATACTTACCCAAATGTTGTACTAGTCTGTCTTTAATTAGCTTCACAATCAGTTTGGCTGGAACTGAAAGAGAGCTCATAGATCTGTAATTCCCAGGATGTCTTTCGATTATTAAAAAAATAATAATAGTACTTAGCATGCCTGGAGCACTCCCTCTCTGAGGATCTCAAAGCATTCCACACCAGGGTGAAGGCAGAGCAGGCTGGAGACAGCCTTTCAGCACCTTCTCCTTGCAAGCAGAGAAGGAGAAGGGAGAGCAGCTTGCCCATGAAGTCCACACCACAGATGGATACGGAACTGTCATCCTGTTCTTAACCCTCTCAACTGTCATTCCTCTTCTAAAATCACACCCTGATCCTCAGGGGCGAGGAAGGGGTGGTACATCCCTATCTGCATCATTTTACCTGAGTGCAGAGAGATTTCAGCATTTTTTCCCCCAAATCCAATCCTGCAATATTAGCAGTTCTGCATTCGTTAGAGATGCTGTTTATAAGGATCCGTCAGACACTCCTGTCAGTATATTTCATGCATTATTTACTTCAGAGCCCTGAGACTAATGCTACCTGAGTCCCAGTGATTTACTGCATTTGAGTTTCTCAAGCTGATCCATAACTTCGGGTAATAATAACAATAACAAAATACTTTGTATGCATATATCATACCAGTCAGCAAAAACCTACACAGAGATGAACATATGATGCCAGAAGAGCTGCTGCTTCAAGGTACCAGAGTGTCAGCCCTTTGTAGGTACAGCTGCTTCCTCACACAGATGTGTCTCCCACACCCCAGTTTTAGAATACTTTGCTCTAAGTCCAGCACATGTGGACCCTTCAAAATTAAAGTTCATATCCAGGGGTTTTCCTGTTTTCCAGGGAAAGTTCAGCAAGCCCTGCAGCACATTCTCTGACAAGGACAGACCTGCTAGGGCACAGGAACCTCATGAGCCTGTCCCAGCCCACAGATGGGGGTCTCTCTGCCTTGGTAAATTAAAATATCCCAGAGTGCCTGGGATGGGGGCTCTGCAAGCAGCTTGGTGCAAGCCGGAGACTCAGCTTCTTGGCTTTGGCTCAGCTCTTTAATTGCATCCCCCACCTGTGGCTCTTCTGCTTGCGGGATTGCACAGCCACAGTGTGGCTTGCCATTCCGCTCACTCCCCTCAGCTTCCTTCTCATTTACACCTCGCCTGCTGTTTCATCTGACCCCCAGCAGTTTGGCCGTTCATTAAAAGGTGCTTGATGAACCCTAATGAAAGTCCACACTTTGCTGTGTGGCTGTGGATCCTTCCTGTCCCCTTTCCTCTCCGCCCTCCTACGTCCACCTTGCACGCACCAAGGCAGCGATGACCTCCAAGGCAAGTCCAGTGCTTTTAAGGACTGTTTTTCTGGTTTGTTTGCTTTAATTTATTTTGCCCTTCAGCCTAGCATTCACTGTCATCATTCTCCTTGAGTTCTTCTGCTGCCCTGTTTGAAGCTCACCTATCCTACACATGCCACACGGGGGGCAAACCTAATGAGGAGCAAACCCCCACGTGCTTGCCTACGTGATGCAGACAAGTCCTTGGCACTCAAACCTCTGTGACTTGCTGCTACTGCCCATCGCACCCTCCCTGCTCCCTGACATCTCCCCTGACACGGCTGAAGCCTCGAGAAAGGGAGTGCTGTATCCTGGCAAGCTCTTAATATGGCACAGGCCCTATTATAATAATAATAGTAATAAAACCCACTGAGAGATGTCCACTCACCCAGGCAAGACTAGAGCACAGAGGCCAATTCCTGCCACTACGCTGACACAAAATCACTGAGATCAATGAAAACATCAACTAAGTGCTGCAAAGGACGCTCTTCTCCCTTGCCTTTCACATTTCATCCCTGAAAAAACCAGTTTGTTTCTAGGAGCAGAAGTAACCCCTCCTGGTGGTTTAACAGCTTTGGCCAGATCTGAGCTGAGGCCACATGCCCCCATGCTACCAGGGTAGGAAAAAAGAGAGAGGGCTGCAGAGCTGTGCAAGGCCTTTGAGAGGCACCAGCCCCAGCACACAGCACTGAAGCAGGGGGGAGGCCTTCCCTGATCCTGTCCAGGGTGCAGACACACACATCTGCAATGGTACAGACTTTAAGAGACCACACAGGCACTGGAGAGACAGGGAATGCCATGCAGAACTGCATGCATGTCCCATGCCTCATCAAGACGTGCTCACAGCAGCCCAGCCGCAGCTGTTCTCTGCCGTGAGGAACATCCCAGGAGTCCCACCTGGAGAGTAAGTACTGCTGAACACAGCCTTAAATCATGTCTTCCCACACAGGCACCAAAACAAGCCGCTTGAAAAAGCCGTCATTTATGGTGTCAATAAATCGCCCCTCCAAATCATGCCCAGATGTGCACTTTGGGGCCCAGTCACCTTGCCTTTTTATTCTTACCTTAAAAGTCTCTGCTTTCCTACAGCACTCCCTGCCTAATAAATCATGCCAAAAATACATTAAAAGCACCCATTATTCCTATTAATTACTATTATTGCATTAGCAGATTTTACTACTTCCTTAATCTGTCTAAAAGCTGAAACTCTGTGCTCACCATGAAGGGGGCTAGTGGGTTGGAGTCCTGCTTCCAGGGCAGCTCTCAGCCCTGTGACATGCCATGCAGTAACATACAGAACCCCCCCATGAAGCAGGGTTGATGGTGGCTGACAAACCTGTTCAAAAAGCCAGGTGAAGGGAGGGAGAGTAAAGCAAGTTCCCTAGCCTGTCTGCAGGCTAGATAATAACGCAGCACAGTGAGCTGGGCAGCCCACAGCATGTTTACCATGTTGTCCTAATACTCAGCAAACACAGTTCTACTCTCCAGGACTGAAAATGTGTGAATATCAACTGAACCAGGTCAAAACATCTCCCAGTCTCAATTTTTTTTACCTGCCCTTCCTCAGCTGTGTCTATTTAATTTGTATCCTCTTCAACATAGAAGGATTCTCATACTTTTTGGTACCTCCGAGGCTGGAAAGGCCTCTGGCTTTCCAAAATGTAAATCACAGTAACAAAGCATCATAAAGTTCTCCACTTGTTCTGCACAATCAACCAGAAAGAAAGGTGTACCTGATGATCAGTAACTTGCATAATGGGACAGAAGACACACTCAACAACTTCAGTAAAGAAATCAAATTTAGGGGAGTGGCTGACTCACTGGAGAGCAGAGCTGCCATTCATGTCCTTGAGGATGTGGAGAAATCAGGTGACAGGAACTTCATGAAGTTCAACAAGGATAAATGCAAAGGCTTCCACCTATTGAAATGATCCCCATGAAACACTGAAGGATGAGGATTCGCTGTCTGAGGAGTAGCTCTGAAGAAGATCAGAGAGTCCCAGTGAGCAAAAGTTGAAAATGAGTGTGCCAGCATGCCCTTGAAGCAAGGAGGGCTAAATGCATACCTGGCTGCAATGATGAGAGTGCAGCTAGTGTAGCTAGTAGGCCAAAGTAAATTATTATTCCTCTATACTCAGCACTTCCAAGGCTGTATGTGGAGCAATTTTGGGCTCCCAGAATATTTGGTTGGACATAAAAGAAAAACATTTTCGTAATGAGGGTGGATCAGCACTGGAACAGGTGCCAAGACAGGTTGAAGTATCACTGTCTTGGGACATTTCCAAAATTTGACTGAGCAAGCTGATCTAATGTTGAAGTTGGCCCCACTTGGAGCAGAGGCTCGGGTGAGAGACCTCCAAATCTCCTTACCCACTGAAACTTTTCTGTGATTTCAAGGAGGATGCTATAGTTCTTTTCTTCTGTGTGGTATAGCTGTGGCTTGAAAGCTGAATTTGGAAGAGTAAATTGGAGATTTGCCCCACATCAGTTCCCAGAAGCCTCTTTTGAGGCTCAGAGCTCTGCCATCTGCCAGCACTATGTGTGCAGGGGCCAATACACAGCGCAAGCAGCGTTGTCTCTCTTCACCCTGCTGCCCCACAGTTTCACCAAGAAGCTGTTATGAATGGACTGGAAACTCCCAGGCACACATCTGTTTATGCAACCAGAGGATTTCTGAGCACCTCTGAAGGTATATGTTGTTCCCAAAATATGGAGGGATGCCCTTCTAAAAGGCAAGGAATTTTCCTGGGAAGGAACTGGGATGAGCATATAGAAACCCAGAGAAGCCTATGTCACAGTTGTTTCACTTAGCACAGAGAAGGAGCCATTTCTGGATTAGATCACAGCAGTCACGTAACACATTTCAGTTTAGAATGTGAGAGCTTAAAGCCACCAAAATGGGAGACCCTGAAGCCACCAGAATGGAATTGACAAGTAGGTCAGCCTGCAACTAGCCACTCTGAATTTAGTTAGACCTGACTCCTGGGATAACAATCTGGGATTCAAAACAAACTCAGAGATATTTAATAGCTGAGAGAGGCGAGAATGTTGATTTTATATCTCCTTCAAAACACAGCTGTCCGTTATTTCTTCCTTCGAGTCATTACACTCCTTTTATTCCTTTTTCTTCCATTTGCAAACCTGAACTCCTCCTCTCTCCTCAATTTCCTCTGTACTGTCCCCTCTTCGAGCTGATTTCCGCAAGTTGCTTTCTTATTGCTTCATCCTTTGCAAAGTTTTTGGCACTACCCTCACATCTCAGTAACACCTGCAAACGACCACGAAGCTGCTTGCAGAGAGATTAGGAGGACCACTTGACAGGGAGGGGGCCAACAGTTTCCCCTGGCTGCAGGAGGGACATGTGGCTGGACTCTCTAATGTGATGAACAACATATGAAGTGTGGAGTGATGGCCATATGTTGTAGTAATTCCTACATACACAGTGGCCTCTGCAGAACAAACAGCCATGATGGGGAGTACTGACAGAAGTGCAGGGGGGTCTTGCACTCAGGCGCCTACCCTTCAGAGATAGATGGTAGAGAAGGACAGAGATAGATGGTAGAGAAGAAGAAAGGGTAAAATTGGGTCTTGGAAGTGACTTACAATCATGTCTGGTTAGGTCAGACTGCAGCTGCATATGTTTAGTTTAAAAAAAAAAAAAGAGAGTAACTTCCCTAACTGATAGGGGCAGATAGGGAAAACCAGGTGACCCTTCAATATCCCTGAACAACCACATAACATGACATTTCAAGGGCTCTTGAAAGCTCCTAGGCCCATGCCCACATTTTGGCACAAGTGCTGTGAATGACAATTACCTTTGCTGCTATTGGTTTTTGAATGACTGGCAAGGACCCAAAATTCTCCTGAGTCACCTTCCCCAGCAATTCAACAAGCCAAGGACCAGAAAAAGCACTTGATGTAGCTGGGATTTCTCTGGTGACAGCAGGCAAGGAGAGGAAAATAGAGATTCTAAGCAGATTTCATGGGCTGGACCAGCTCCAGTTCTGCTTGGAAGTGAAGGGTATTAGGGTACATTTTCTGTGCTGCACAAAAGAGAAGAGTCAGCACTTACATCCAGATGCTCAGACCCATGGGCCAGGCAGAAAGAAGACAGCTGCTCTGCTTCATACTTGAGCTTGCACAGAGAAGGAGAAAGGTAGAAAAATCCCTTGCTGAAGAACAAGAAAGGAAGGAGAGGAAGACGTGTCATATGAAAGAGAAAAGTAGAAACTGAGTGACTAATGGCACCATGGCTTAGTTGTCTCATGTTAGAGTCTTAAATTGCCCACAGTGGGAGGAAAATCACTTTAAAATCTCAATATGGCACATAAAACTACTGTTTAAAGAAAAAACCCCGACTGAATATTGTTGAAGAAGTGATGGAAATTAGATTGTTTCAAAGCTGACTGTACCAAGTTAGGGGTTGGAACTAGATGATTCTGAAAGTCCCTTCCAACCCAAACCATTGTATGATTCTATGATTCTAAGTTGGAGTCTTCTGGTGAGAGGTAGGTGAGAGCCCCCATGTTAGCTGACATACTGGGGGGGGGAGGACTGATGACCCTAGAGGTGAAAAGCATCCACCACCGTAGCTTCAGTACTTCATCAAGGATTCAAAGCTCTCATCTTCTGGGGGGGGGAAGAAATAGGAGTGCAAGCCCTAACATGATCCTTAGCCATCTCTAGAAGAGGTCCTGCAAGGCAGGAGAATGTATGGAGCCCACCTGGGTGAATTTTATTTGATCAGAGAGGTTCTGATGGCCCTAGGAAACACGTAGTATCAAGGAAGAATGCAGAATGGACATAGCAGGTTCTCACAGAATCAATAAAACATGAATGGAAAGGACTGTAGGACACCATCAAATGCACTCCCCAGCTCTACAGCAGAATCAACTATGCACAAACGATCCCAGGGAAGAACTTTTCCTAACCTGTTCTTGAACATCACCACTAAAGGAAACTCCACAGCCACTAAACAAAACTCCTCACTCACAGGAGTACCACACTCTGCTTCCACTTTGTGACTCCGTATTTGAAGAGCTAATGTGTATGGTTCATGAGGTCTGGGGTAGGTGAGGCTGCTATGGCAGTGAATAATTTTAGTAAGATGTTACAGAGTATATGAGACCATTCTGAAAAGGAACAGGAGAGACTGCAAATAAAGATGTCCTTAATTTTTAAAATGTTTTGTGCTTTCTCATTTTATGTGCTGATAAGAATTCTGTGGTGAGTTGGCAACTAGCAGATAAAGTTGTTGACAACAAAGCCTTCAACTCAAAATTAAAGCCAATTCTGCAGTTGTAAAAAAAGAAAAAATGTAAAATAAAAAGATGGCAGGTTAATTGTGATAACATCATTAAATTCGTACCCAGTCCTCAAAGCACATCATAGTTATTTAGAGGCAAGTGATCTGGGGAATCAGAAATGCAAGTGATTACAGCATTTCACCTCTTGGGGTCTATTTTGCAATGAGACACAAATAAACTCAGTTTGGCAGTCAGAAATACTCTCTGACAAAATATTCTCCTACATCCCTGAGCTGATTAAAGGAACTATCTGGAAGAGAGAGGTCAGTGGTAGGCACACAGATAAGCAATAGATGAGAGAAAACAGTGCTTGAGTCTATGTAGTCAATATCCTGGAGTTAATAAAAGTTCCTTACTGCAAACAGCTTCCTCTGAATGGTTTTTCCCATCAGATCTCAGCAGACAGAGCTTATCTGTGACCACTTGTTAGATTAGGTCCCACAGCAGGTAGTATGCAGAATCTTGCATCTAAATCTCCATGAAGACCCAGTCAGATTGCCTACAGCTCAGAGAGGGCACAGATAGGCAAGGAAAGGGTTCTCCACCCAGATCTTTCCACCTTTCTGGCAGCTGTCAGAGAGCAGTGACAAGGCTTCTGGTGTAGAGAAATGCTGAATTACCTGTGCTGTCTGGACAAAGCACAGTTTTATCCCTGGTCAGCAGTTGTATTAGTCTTGCCAGGGTACACCTTAACCAGAGTGATCCCCAGAAAAGAATGGGAGGAGGAAAATGGTTATGTAATTACAGCTTTTGACCCTCTCACACAGGCTGGGGATATAAGAAATGCACCTACACTAATATAATAAATTGCTCCTGACAATGGATTTCAACAGTGACTGCATCTCTAGTGCAAGTAACCGATAATGAGAACTGGCTGACAGCACAGGAGGGACTAAACTCTTCTGTAACATCACTAAACATGGAATAGATGATGATTCACCAAGCATGGAGTTCATGTCTGGCCTCATGCCTGCTTCTGCCATTCAAACCATTCCCAGCAGCAGTGGAAGGCCACAGCGTGGAGTCCACTGGTGACAACCATTATCATGAGTAGGACATTTCTCCCATGTGAACGTACTGTGTGTCTCTTCCTGGCTTCCTACCACCTGAGCGCTTCCAGACTAGTTGAGATGATATGAAAAGGGAAGAGGGAACAGAGCCAAATGCTGTGCTTTAGCAATTCTAGTTGCTAGGACTCACTCTAGCTGAGCATGACAAAGGCACTCTCTGGCTTGGTGAAGTTTCAGACATTAGCTCCTCTCTTTGCATAGCATACGGGGGTAACAGCAACACCAAGCTCCATGGGCAGTATCTAGAAGCCCTTCCTTCCCTTGTTCCCTTGCTGCATGTATGGGAAGAAAGAACAATCCTTCCCACAAGCAAATGATGAGATGGGGAAAAAACAGGAGGCTTAACAGGGGCAAAATGCCATGTCCAACACGGTGGAGGAAGCCTAGGCAGAGCTAGAGTGGTACTCAAAACATCTGAAGATGCCACTTTTAAAACTCCTAAAAAGGGCAGGGAAAGTTGAGCGCAGGCATCGTGTGGGATAAGGGAAAGTAGGTTTCAAGTGCAGTCCCTGACCACAGACTACAGTGGTGCCAAAGGGAGATCTCTAAGACCCAGAGCCGAGAAGACAGCCTTAAATAACCCACTCATGGACCTACCAAACAAACTACACCTAACCTTTCCCTCTGCCCTGCATTTCCCCTGGGGAACCAGCCACTCTCTTCCAAAAGCCACAAAGGGACTGGCAGCAAACACCCCTGGCAGAACACAACGAGAACAATGCAACACAGCCAATATGCTGGCTCTACTGCTGTGTCCCCTCTTGGTTTAAATCAATAGTTTATGACATCTACAAGGGGAAACTGTAAATTTAATTTTGTCCCCTGCAGTGCGATTCATATCTTGTTTGCTGGTAACATAATGAATGTGTTTGCCCTCTAGACCCCCTGCCCAGTAGACCAATTTAAGGATAAAGGGAGAGAAAATAGCAAAGTACAATTAGGCAGGTCGATTAATGCTGGATTAGCCAGTTGCTCAGCTAAAGATAGCTTTACAACATACATGAGGGGCAAGGGAGAGAAGGAGACACAAGCCTGCAGAAGGAATAAAGAATAAGAAAATTCTTAGTAATAATAACCTTACAGGTGACTTGAAGGTGCACATTGCCTGCCAAACAACTGATAGAGCCTTGCATCACCTGCCAGCCTAAAGCCACAAGACTGTAGATGCCTTGCCCCACTTGATGCTCATCAGGAATGATCTGCAGTATAACCCAACCTACCCCAAAGGCTAGAGATACACAAGGTAAACCTTTCTGAAACTCACAGGCTTAACTGCTCCTGGAAAAGCCACTTGAGGTTGTCACCATAGTAGTTAGAGTGTGCATGAGCTTGGAATTGCTAAGAAACCTTGTTGGATATGCAAATGGCAACCAAACAGTAGGGGTAGCAAAAGTGACAACACTCTGAAGCTAACAGAGAGGAGAACACTGAAGAGCAACAGAGATGACCCAGCAGATGGGAGTCCAGGGAGAGGGTTTCTCGCATCAGGGTGCTCACTGCAACCAAGCTGGAGCGGTGGATAAAGAAACCAGCTCTGATTGTGTGCTTCCTGCTGCACAACAGAAAGCAAGCCTTGATACATTCTTGTGAACAACCAGACCTTGCCAAAGAAACCTGACTTCATTGCCAATTCCTTTTTCCAGCTGGCATAACCAAGAAAACTCCAAATTAGTTTGGCTAGGTAGATAGGGCAAAAGAAATAATATTTTTGGCCAAAATCTAGAGATAAACTTTGCAGCTAGGTCTTAGCTTTACAAAGGGATGGAGCAAAAAAACCACCACAAAACTGTAAAGAAACCAAAAGTAAGGGCCAACCCACTAACCTGTGGGATATCCAAATGCCAAGGGATTTGGATTCTGTAAAGGCATGGTCTAGAGCATTCAGTTCATGTTTCTCTACTTTGTGGTTACAAAAGAGTTGTTAATGCAATGTGTTTAGCAATACTTCAGTGCTTTTCCTCTTGAATTAAAACCAAGCAGCGCAAAAATGTATGGAAATTAAAAAAAAAAAGAAGCAAAACCAACAAAACTCTCAGCTCTCGGAGAAGGCTTAGGTGAGGGGCTGAGGACAACCTTGCAACCTTCTTGTTTCTGCATTGATCTGTCCCTCTCTACTTTAAAACAGCTGCTTTTCCTGCTTTAGCCACCTCTTTAAAACACCCTCCTCCATTCAGCTTCAGAGGCAGCTCCCTATGGATAGGCATTTTTAGATGGATACAGTGTGATCTTTAATAGTTGCTGCAAATTGGCTCTGAGGGCACCGTTTTATGTCAGTTCTGCCTGTTTTCTCTACAAACAGAGAGACAGGGATGGAGAGGATGAGGGAAAAGGGCTTTACAAATAAAACAAACAACAGGAGAGTTGAAAGCAAAGTCACAGCAGAGTCACACATTCCGACCTGAAAACAGGGCTCCTCATCCCAGCACCATAAACAATCTCCCTGACATCAATTACGGATGCTGATCAGACACGCATGCGGGAAGCTACATTCATACACAAATTTGCAGTTTGCACTGTCTGGGAGTGACTGGTTTGTGACACTCCCCTCAGATCCTAACTGACAGCTAACAAGCTGTGGGGAGGTGCCACATAATTTAGCGTGCAAAAAATATGGGCATCACTCGGTTTTAGCTGCATGTGAACCAGCCATGAGCAAAGGAGCTCAGGTTCAGCCCTTTCCCCTTCAATTCATTGTGATATCCTCAAATTCACCAAAAGGTAAAGACATCGGATAAAACTGGGCAGAATGATGGAAAACCACATCCATATTTGGACCGCATAACAACACAATATTCTGGACACAGGTATCTTAATTTGTGCTCTACTATATTGTTTGAGGGCAAGACTGAAGGGAAACATTATGGTTAGGATCAGAGAGAATAGAGAGGGAAAAACCTTTCAAGTGCATTGGGTTTGTAATGGCAAAACATGGCTCATCTCTACAGAGAAACTGTTTGGTTTCAGCTCATTGAAAATGTTGGGCATGTTACTAGACAGCAGATGCAATCACTGTCCCTGGGACTGGAGCAAACATTACTGTCCAATATGCTGCTACAGTAAAGCTTGGATGAATGATACAGCTGCAGCCTGTGCAGGGATACTGCTGGGTTCATAAAACACTTTAGATTGGAAAAGACCTGTAAGATCATCTAGTCCAACCATTAACCTGACACTGCCAACCCCACCACTAAACTGCGTACCCAAGTGCCACATCTACACATCTTTTAAATACGTCCAGGGATGGTGACTCCACCACTTCCCTGGGCAGCCTTTTCCAGGGCTTGACAGCCCTTTTGGTAAAGAAATTTTTCCTAATATCCACTCTAAACCTCCTCTGGCACAACTTGAGGCCATTTTCTCTCGGCCTGTCACTTGTTACCTGGTATCAGAGGCTGACTCCTGCCTGCCACAATCTCCTTTCAAGTAGTTGTAGAGAGTGATAAGGTCACCCTCAGCTCCTTTACTGCA
This sequence comes from Chiroxiphia lanceolata, assembly GCF_009829145.1. Classification (NCBI taxonomy): domain Eukaryota; kingdom Metazoa; phylum Chordata; class Aves; order Passeriformes; family Pipridae; genus Chiroxiphia; species Chiroxiphia lanceolata. The sequence continues at coordinate 96,390,742 of NC_045638.1, read as the reverse complement.
GGCTAAACACCCCCAGCTCCCTCAGCTGCTTCTCCTAAGACTTGTGTTCCAGACCCTTCACCAGCTCCACTGCCCGTCTCTGGACATGCTCCAGAATCTCAATGTCTTTCCTGAAGTGAGTGTGTAGTGTTGTCAAGGACAACAACAATGAAATGAAGGCCCAAAGTTCTGCCTTCAATAAAAATGCAGAGTCAGGGTGTACATTAGTACTGAAGAGCTAATGGTTGCCTGTGTATCAAAATTTAACAGTGTAATGCCACTGCTGTCCTTGCACCCCATGTTGGTGCTTGCATTCCCTTGTCTCTGACCATGGAACTCTCTGACCATGCATTTACAGCACCAGTGCCATGTTATCAACACTGCCTGAATTGGCAGCTTCTGGTCTGTCCATGAAGATATGGGTATGGGTAAGGATGATTGTGTGGAAAGGATTTAGTGGGGAGCATGCATTTTCTCTCCTGCATTACTAGGTAGAATAAGCAAACTCTTTTTTTCCTCCACTGGCCTCCACCTCCCTGTCCAGCTCTTGTCCCTTCCTCTGTCCTTACACAGCGATTAAGTTTTGTAGAGTTTCGTCCTTCCAGGACAATGTTTCCTACCTATTTTGAGAGCCTAACATACTGATTAAACACTTCTTGGTCTTCACAGTCCCATACTTTCTAGGACTGACAGTTTAATTTCCAGACTCCAAGTTCTTCTGATTCAAAAAATGCCAGATTGTGCATTGTCATGGCTAAAATCAAATTGTTCCCATTTATTTCCCTGAGTTGGACAGCTGTCTGAAGACTTTTTTTTAAGACCCAAAAGATTATTTCCTAGTATCTGAGGTTGCAGTTTGTAACTACCATTGACACCAAGTGTAGATTCTCTACAATTAGCCATCAAAAAAACCATAAAACCGAAACCTATGTAATTTTTTTTCTGTTAAGAAATATTCAAAATTGCTTCCAATCATTATCAACCTCACCTATGATAAACTCTACATAATTATCAACAAAAGAACTAATGGTGATTCAGGTTAAGAACCAAAAGTATCAAAGAGGAGATACAAAAAGAATAAAAGCAAGGGGCACATTACTCTGACATGGTTATCCTTTTTGTGAGGTTCCTGAGGTCTGGTAACAGCTGAAGTTGGCAAGGGCTCCTATTTTACTTCTCTATTGGTGGATAATATTGTATTTGCTAGTACTAGGTGAACAGAACAATAAAAGGAATTGGTTAACAGTTTCAGAAGCAAAAGAGCTGAGTTTGAATAGTTGTGGTTCATTCTCTAATGACACTTTTTACTTGAGAACATTTGACAGCTTGCTGGGTATCACATGAAAATTTGTGAACTGCTAAGGTTTCATGATTTGTCATACAAAGGCTGATTCTAACCAGACAGCAAGCTAGTTGTTATTCACAGGACTGGCCAAAATAATTAAAATAAATTAATTCCAGTGCATGATAAATTTTGAAGTGTGTAATTTGTCCTCATGTTTTATTACAGTTTTGTGTTTTTTTTTTTTTCCTGTAAGAAAGAGCCACTCCTGAGCAGATAACAGTCTTGTCATTAAGTTGTTTGGTACATGCAAAATACAGGTACAAGTCTCTGCCTGATTTCTACACAAGAGTTTGGCCAGAGTTTTCTACAAACAAGATCCCCACTCATGAAGTTACTGGCCATTTTAACCTTGTCTCTCATCTTTTCATCAGAAATTTAAATACTGAGCCTGAAAAGGTGAAGATCACTGCATATAGAAACATGTTTCTGTAAAATGTTTCCATTTTGACATGCCGGTATTTCAGATGGAAAAAAAGATATTCCAACAACGTAATTGAAAAAAAAAAATCTGACCAACACTTTAGTTACCCAGTCGAGAGAGACAACAATTAGCATGATATTCAGTTAACCAATAAATGAGTGCAAATACTAAGCAAGTAATGACTCACTGAAGCAAACATTTTGTAAAGAACAGCTGGAGGCCCAAAAATTATTGGTTTTTAGTGAGCACTTACCAAGCCCTAAAACACTGGAAGAAAATCTGAAGCTGCTTAAAAACAAATTGCTTATCACACAGTGACAATGCTTTAACACTCCTCTGCTTTTCTCATATTCTTCTCACCATCACCTCCAAGTGAAAACTTCCCCTAGTATTGAGTGCTGCAGGCTGTAACAACAGTAGAACCTGGCCCTGACAAATCAGATTCGTAACTAATATTTCAGGCTTCTTCAGCTCTGGGCTAGAGGGTCAATAGTGGCTTGTAAGGACATAGTGACATCACTGAATCAGTCCATGAGTTACCCTCACTTCAGCGATCAAGTCTCACAAGTAGCATCGCTCCCATTGGATTCTGACACAACAAATGTCCCCAGTCTTTGAAGAGACAAAACACTGTACACTAAAATGGAGCTGCCACTAAACCTGTGGGCACAAGTAAATGGATTTTATCATGCTGCTGAGAAAAGACTGTTACCCCAGGCCCTGCTTGCAAAGCTGAGAGGTCTCACTTCAGAGCACATACTGAAAGAATACACCTCATACCATACCCCCTCACCCCAAACCAGACAGTACTCTGCCCATCTAATGCCAACTGTAGAAAGTAAAACTGGACAGTAGATTATTAATTAATGCTTGTGAAACACATTGGAAGGATGTGAAATGCCCTCACTGCTCCAGGGTGCTGAAGCAAAGAGGCCCTACTGCTGCATGGACCAGGCTTCATTGTTTGCTGTTTCCTAGCTGAAGGGACAGAGGTCACTTGTTATTTAAGGTCGGCAAAGCTTGATTCTTTACTGAGTTGGAGGAAAGAAGAGCCTATCCCTAGAGCACGATGAGAAGGTATGAGTGAAACACTTAATTCTCTGTGATGACCATGTAGGAAGCCAGGGTCTGGTATAAATCCTTCCTTGTCTAAGCCTGCCTGACTCAGATGCCTGGACAACTGAGCAAGACCCCAGCTCATGCAGGATGCTTGTTAGAGCATGGAAATTAATGCAAATGTCCCAGGTCTCAGGCTACCAGTATAATCACCCCCCTTGAAAATGTCTTCTCAAGGATGTTGGATCTGTACTGCAAGGCACAAAATGGGTTTTGGGACATGTCACCTGCTTTCTAAATCTAACTTCAAAAACTACCGTGGAAGTTCAGCCTTTTCCATACAGTTTGAGCTAGGCAACTTCCCTGCTACCAAGAGGCCAAATTACCCCTGTGGCACTAAGTATACGAGTACTGGTTCTCCAGAGAAAAATTACAGTGGTCTTAATCCTGGAAGTGATTGTGTAAGACCTGCCTACCAACTCAGAGGAAATCAGCTGCAAGTATAAGCCAGTGCCTAGATGGAGAAGTGCCCATCTTGGAGACCCAAGAGCCTGCTAGACAGGTCATTTCAGTGGTCATTTGAGGTAGAGAGGCTGTAGAGCCCGGACCCTGTTCTCATGTCAAAGCAGAGTAGTTTAGATAGAGAGGAGCATAAGGAAAATGCTGTCTGGCTGCTGTGGAAAATGAAATGTTCCTCATCTTTGGCATTGGTGATCTATTTCTGGTCAGGGTGAAACACATTTAGATGCGATGTGGGGATTGCTGAGCAAGCCACTTGGAGTTACGTGTGCCACTGCTGGCTCAGACTGATGCTTCATCTCCTATCCAAGCAGAGGTTTGAGAAACAAATGATACATGCTCAGGAGCTGACCTCCAGCAGCAGGGGAAATGAGAGAGAACACAAACCTCAGTGAAGAAGTTGCAGAAAGACAACAGTTCGCTGTGTTTCCACAGCCAGAAGAATTCATGAGGAGAATCTTATTCTTGTGTTTGCCTGTGTTTCCTCCTTGAGTCGGCAATATCTAGTGCTCTCTCAGCACATCTGTCTTACTCTTTATTCCTCTGTTGCCCTCCTGGTGTTTCACTGCTTCTTCTCTGGCATTGGAGGCTATTAAGCTTCACCTGCTCTGGTCAGCAAATGAGCCAGCAGCACGTCTCTGCACTTTCACAGCTAGTGACTGAACCCAACACTTTGATGGGTCAGTTTTGGGAACAGAAAAGCAGTGTGGGAGAGGGAGGAGACTGCACTTAGGTCCAGAAGGAAAAGGAAATGCCATTGACAGTGATAATCCTGGGGTAGTGAGTAAAAGCAGATGTGTTCCACCTACTGTGGGTTCATTGCAATTTTGCTGTCAAACACAAGAACAACTGGTGTTCTTCTCCTAAAGCCTTTCTCCTTGTGTCCTGTGGTCCCAGCCAGCTAGTTCATCGTCCCCAGTGCTTGAATAAACTAGGGTGGGAGCTAGCTGGGTTTGATCTCTGAGGCTCCAAATATAAGCCCTTGCCCAGCATGTCCAGTATGGAAGTGGACCAGCAAGTTCTCAAGTGTCAACAAAAGTTCTGCCTGGGCAGCAGCCCCCTCCTGTTTTCTGCACCATAACCTCTGCAAATGGCTCATGGCTCTCCTTGGGGGGGCTTTCCAGAAAGGTGACAAAGAGGACATCAGAACAACCTCTCTGCAGCTGCTGCCATGCAGGTAGAGCCTTGTAGGAACAGCTCATTTTAATAGCTGCAGGTTAAGACTTGTTATATCCTCCTCAATTTGCCTGTGTTCACTGCAAAGGCAAATACAGAAGCAAGTCCCCAGGGCTGGTCATCTTGTGTGCACAGAAATAAATACCATGGAAGGGGAACAGACAGTGAGTGTGACTTTGTGTGGCAGAGCATGTGCAAGGAAATGCAGGTGGGGTTATGGGGGAATGGCAGCAATATAAGCAGGCTGAGTGGGTGCAGCAGGGTGTGCTCAGGGGTAGTGCTGGGAAGACGCACACGGACAGGTCCAGAGGGTCACTAAATTCAAAAAAGATGACTGACAGCAAGAGCCAGAGCAGATGATGGTAACACGTGGAGGGTGGTGACTGCGGGGGGTAAGTTGCACAGAGTGAGGCAGGACAAGCACTTGTGGTGGTGTGTGAGAGGGGAAATTGTGAGCATGCAGAAGAATTTATATCTGAACCTTTCTCCATAAAATGCTGCAGGGAAGCACAGGTTAACTTGTTTGCTTAAGTTCTTAACTTGTGGGCTTAAGTTCTGAAAATGACCTTTTCCTTGAGTATTTCCAGAACACAAAAGCTGATTCTTTAGCCTGTGTGAGGCAGAGCAGAAAACAGGATGGGGAAGGGTGACAGAGCTCCAAAATGAGCAAATTCTGAGAGCAATACAGAACATCAGGACAAAATTTTTATTTGCAGAATGGTACCCAGAGTGCTTTGCTCTGCAACTTTGCTGTTAAATGCTATACTTCTAGAGGTCACTCTAATTCAGTCTCTGTATCTGGTTAAAGCAACAGCTGCACAGTACAACACGAGTTCAGGGACGGCTGAAACCAAGAGACATGTCCTTCATTTGTTTCTCTAGACATAACTGAGTTGCCCATAGGGAGACTCAGTTTGGACAACTGCTGGGAAACCAGATTTGTGTTTTGGTACAGCTGTGCAGCCAGTGTGGCTGGGAACACGACACTTGCTGTTAACTCCCAGCATGCCAAATGGGTATGTAGGCCTGTTGACTGGAAAAAGCAACACATGGTTGCTGGAGAGCCACAGACAGCTGCACTGCATCATTCTGTTCTGGCCCTTCAGGAGGTGACCTTGAATACATTGTCTTTGAGTTCCTGTCATTAGACATCACAGGCTTGGAGCTCCTTCTATGTCAATACACCTGCTGAGATAAGAAGTTCTGACAAGAGGAATTTCATTGTCCTCAAAAGCAGAGGACCAAGAGTATACAATCAAAGTTGAGTGTAATGCACTGTGTGATCTGCAGCATTTGTAGGCTATACACAGAGCCTTTTGCATGGAGCACAACAGTCCCATCAATGGATTCCTGTATGTCTCATTTGCAAAAGTTAGCTTGGAGCAGATCTTGACATCCCTTTTGTCTCATCTTCTGTGCTGCCTTCTGCTCAGGACAAACACCAAACTACCAGTACTACAATGCAGGGTTTTATCTTAGGAGATAGCTCAAGAAACTCTCTCAGCAACTCTGCGGAGTAGTGCTGAGAAAACTACGATATGACCACAGCCATAAGAGAGTCTGCATTAGGATGGACCAAAATTGTTCTGTCAGAAACATAGAGATGATGCACTGAACCATCCTGGAGAAAGCAAAGGTAAGGAACGCAAGTAATCAGCTTCCTTGCAGCAGTTTCCTTCTCCTTATTTATAGCCACTCTGTGATTCAGTCAGACTGGAACTGTGAGTGCAAACACGTTTTCTTTGCTCCTGGCTCTCCTTGGACTTCATTTGCGCAGCAAAGCATCACCCAGTGCCAGAGATTTATGATACGCTCAAAGCCCAAACAAGGCTGGATCTGAACAGCCACATATCCTCCAATTTCCTGGTGTGAAACGTGCCCCTAGTGGGCTCCCAAGCAGCTCCTGTCAGATTCACTGATCCTGACTGCACCTGTGCAGGTAGAGCTGCAACTCAGCCTGCTCCTAAAAGGCAGACACTCAGCAAGCTTAAGCTCAACTTCAAACCTAGGAAAAGCTACTGGATGGATCCAAACTTTTGTCAGCAAAACTTCTGGGCCTGGAGACTTACAAGCTTGCACAGACTCAGATCCAGTGCCAAATGTGGCACTGGATCTTCACGCTTCATATTACAAGCTTCATGCTCGTACCAGTCGATTGCACTGAAAAAACATAGTGGTTATCCTGTTTCCTCCTGAAAGCTTGTGAAATACTCGTGTGGGACTCAAAGCTTCACAACTGATGCTGCTCTTCATCAGGATGATCCCAGTCTTTATTGTTTCTATACGGTAGCACCCTCTAAACTTCAGTGCAGACCATGAAGTTGTTGTCGTGGGGCTTGTATAAAAGCTCAGCAAAATGACATTTCCTGCCTGGAACTAGATTTGGTACTACCTTGCTCTAATACAGTCATTCATAGTTCCCTATACTGCAAACACGAGCTTCTCTTTCTTCAGTTTCTCCCCACACCTACCATAGCCCACAAGTGATAAATGAATTTATAAGAGAGGAGTCTGTCCATTTCTTTTTTTTTTTCAAAGCCAGAGAGAAAAGTAATGATCTTGTTCTGGAAGAAAATCAAAGGCTGCCAACAACAGCATGATATGTCAGCTCTTTTAATTTCATTTATTTATTTATTTTATCCAGTTGCTTTAATCCTTGGAGTTTAAAGGCAAAGAATGAATGCAACGTGATGGAAAATGAAGAGCATGTGACAGTATCAAAGAACAAAACCAAAGGAAAGGGTGTGTGTGTTGGGGGAGCCTTGTTAGGAGACACATTAAGGCAATCCAGCTGATAGATGAAGCCTTTTATAAATGAAGAGTAAAGTCTTCCTGTCACTCTTTATCTTTCTTTCTTTTTTTTTTTTTTGTTTCCCCCCAACTGTTGTCTCTCTCTCTCTCTCTTTTCCCTCCCATTGTTTTCCTATCCTGCCTCTCCTCTTGTCGTCTCCTGCCATAGGTCTCACTTTGCATTTGAACTGAAGGGCTGCCGTGCTCACGGCATTACAAAGGCTCCCTCTGCCCAGCTGAGGACAGCAGAGTCTCTGCTTCAGCAAGCCATGGTAGTACTTGCCACTGTGAGACCCTCAAAAGAGACTAAAATTCACCTTATTCCAGTCAGGCTAGGATGTTGGTTCACCTCAGTGTCTTGGAGCTATAAACAAGGCATGGCAATCAATCACAGGCAGTGGGAGGCTGGCCTCCAGATGATTTTGGTACAGAGGTGGGATAAATGCAGCACAGAAGAGTTGCTCTGCTGCATATAGAAGTTGCAATAGAGAGGCAGGTAGGAGGAAAGCAACCCAGAACTGCCTTTTATCCTTGAGAGAAGAGCAGAAAGACAAGGAAACCAAATCACCACATTCTTCTCTTTCTGTCACAGTTTTGACAACCCCAGGAAACAACTCCACTGGAGAAACTGCTATTGGGTACTGTTTATGATGAGATTCAGCAGGAGTGACTCAGTTCTCACTGTCTCACACACACACAGAGCTTATTATCTGTGATCTTTCTACCTACTGCATGTAAATGTCAGGCCTTCCTCCTTTGAAGTCTCTCGAGGTTGGTCAAACAGGAGAGTTTTCCATAGACCCAATTTTCCCCAGCACCCTTCATGCCTTGCATGCTTCTCTCTCCTAGCAGAGTTTGCATGGCCTCACACATCAGTCCACACCTCTGGCCCTGGTGGTTTCCAAACCAGGTGCCACACCCGACCAGAGCCCAGGTCATGATGTCTCACTGCTCACTGGCATGCAGAATTGGAGGGGAGCTATCTTCTCTTCCCCTTCCAGAGACTGTTTCTTCAAGATCACAAGACAGATGACTCTCTTCCAGCTTTAGACATATTTGACCCCTTATCCCCAGAAAAGTTTGTCATGGTTTAACCCCAGCCAGCAACCAAGTACCACGCAGCTGCTTGCTCACTCCCGACCAGCAGGATCAGGGAGAGAATTGCAAAGGCAAAAGCTAGAAAACTCATGGGTTGAGATAAAGACAGTTTAATAGGGAAAGCAAAAGTTTTGCATGCAAACAAAGCAAACCAAGGAATTAATTCACTGCTTCCCACAGGCAGGCAGGTGTTCAGCCATCTCCAGGAGAGCAGGCCCCATAACGCGTAAAAGTTACTTGGGAAGACAAACACCATCACTCCAAACATTCCCCACTTCTTCCTTCTTCCCCCCAGCTTTATATACTGAGCATGATGCCATGTAGTATGAAATACCTCTTTGGCCAGTTTGGGTCAGCTGACCTGGCTGTGTCTCCTCCCAGTATCCCATGCATCCTCAGTCTCTTCAGCAGCAGAGCAGTACAAAAAGCAGAAAAGGCCTTGTCTGTGTGTAAGAACTCAGTAATAACAAAAGTATCTCTGTATTATCAACCCTGTGTTCAGCACAAATCCAAACCACAGCCCCATCCTAGCCACTGTAAAGAAAATTAGCTCTACTCCAGTCAAAACCAGTGTAACATTTCTCTGAGGTCTCAAGGTCACAAACTCATCATATGGAGAGGGGAGACTGGTGAGTGGCTGAGCAAGCACGTGGGCAACCCCAGCTCCTCCCCATCCAGAAGAGCTCCCGTGATGGGGACTGGCAAAGAGAAGAGGGTTAGCACACACAGGGCAGGTACTTTAAGTTCTATCAACATCGGGCCTCTGAGTGAACCACTTTTAACCACACTTCTGTCTCTGCAATAGCGTGGGAAGTGTGACTCCCTAGCATCACAGATGGGAACGATGGTAGATTCTGTGTTGAGGCTACTGCACTCTGACCAGTCTCTCTGGTTTTCCAGTTCCTGGAGTGTGTTGCTTAGGGTCTATATGGAAGGTCTCCCGGTCTTAAAATAGACTAAGTAGAAAGCAAAGAGACTGCTAATTTCACAACAACAATAATAAAACTAGTCTATCTCACAGAGTGGCAGCAAGCCTTATATTATTAATTCTTGGAAGGTGCAAGAGATCTAAGATCTTTGCAAGAAAGGCCCAGAACATTTATTTTTTCCGAGGTGCAGTTTTTTCCTTTCCTTCCCTAATCCTAAAGGAATCCTAAAGGGGAAAAAGAAAGAGGAGAGACACAAGAACAAATGCCACAGAGCAGGCACAAGTCAGATTGGACGTAAGATGACAGAAAAGGCCACTGGAAGCAGGAAGGGACTTGTCCCCACAAGACTGGAGTGAAATGCAGTGTCCACTAGAGTCATGCAAATGCACGCCAGTAGGAAGTGGTACCAGTCCTGGATCAGAGTAACTCCAAGGTGCAGAGGCAGATGAGAGACACGGGATGGACACCATATACCAAAAAAAAAAAAAAAAGGAGGCAAAATTTTCAAAACATATTGTCTGTCAAACAGGAATCTGGAACAATTAAATGTGATACTTAATTAAACATCTGTGCTCCCATGGAATGCCAAATTTACCTCCTTTCTCCTGTTTAGTACAGGAAGCCCAGAGATGAAACCTTCAAGTTATGAGCAACTATACCCTGCTGAGAAAAGTGATGGAGTGCTGTGCTCCAGAGAACTTAACCAGGCCCCAGAAAATGTGGAGTTGACACTTAAAGGGTTTTCTTATTATTATTGCTGCTGTTATTATTATTATGATTATTACTATTTTTCCTGACACTAAAACTCTTCTTGTCATGTTCCCAGAGGGAGATAAACAGTATGTGCCTGCATTTTAATGGAAATAAATGGGGCCACTCTACTTTCCTGATGCATAGGGTTCAAACACGTTGTGCTAGAGGAACTGTTAAAGGCAGGCACACTTCAGTGGATGCGGGGGAAGCTGCAGGACTCATGGATTTTGTTCAGGAGAGAAACACAAATATAGACCTTGGGGACACATAATCAGGGCTCTGCTCTGCTACTGACTTGACTAGCTTGGACAGGTTACTTAGGTTCCCGTGCTCTGGCTGCTTCCTTCCAAAACAGAAGGAATAGCTCGATGACCCATGTTATGCCTGGGAAAAACAAGGACCTAAAGGTTTCTGGCATGGTGATAAAATGGATCAGAGGGTAATGTAAATACTTCATACAAGGTGAGAACTGGGCTAGAGAGATTTCCTACATTGCCTTGAGTATTCACCCACCTGCCAGTTACTTTCTGGCTCAATGAGATTTAGATGCATTTAGTAGATAGATCATGTTGCCTGTGTTCATTTTGGTGGGCACGCTCAAGACACACAATGGTGTAAACATGGTCTTTTCCTGCTTGCAGTGAGGGTCAAGTGCTTGATAGTTTTGGGCAACTGTGATAAAACACCATTTCCTAAAGTTGTAGATCAAGGTTTGTTCTCAATTTGCTTTGTGCTTAGGTTTAACACAAAGGCAGCCTGAAGCACCCCCGTCCCCATCAAAGAATCACAGAATTGATTGTCTTACTGTGCTTCTCTCGTGTTTTTAGTACCATCTTCTTTATTGAAGATGTCTCTTGTAGCTTTCCTGACATACTGCTCTTTTCCAACATGTAGGACTCTGTAAAACACCTTGTATGGAAAACATCTCGTTATGCTCACCTTATCTTTATCCACATCTCACTCCCTCTGAGTCCTCTGAAAGGACCCTGAAAGTACCCATGACATACTAAAAAGGCAGAGGATAAACTTGGTAGGCTTTGTTCACCTCCTCCCCTCAGCTGCTTGGTTTCCTGTCACTTTGCAAGCTGTGGCAGCCATAAGCCACAGGTTCAGCTGTGGGGCTTGAGGCACAGAGTGAAAGAGAAAAAAAATATCTCTCCCTTTGGGCTGTAGCACATCCTAACCATCCTCTGCCCTTTGGAAGACCTTACCAGGACAAGAGTGGTACTTGGGAGCATTTCCTGATACTCTTTTCTCCCAAAGCTGTTTGCTGGATTGAACAATATGCCCAAATTCACCTTTTTGAGTGCTCAGGTGCTGTGGCCAAGGAAGTCTCAGAGGGACTGGATCGAAATTGCCTGACCTCTGAGACAGAAAAAATCCCACCCGTTCATTATGTTCCCCTCATCATATCTACTGACTCAAACTGTTGTGAAAAGAGACCTCTCTCCCTCCTCTTGGAGATCTCCTCTGCTGCCAGGAGTTGAGCCAATCTCATCATCAAGGCACTTCAGTGTATCTTCTTTCAGTAATGACAATCCATATCTCCCAATTACACAGGCTGGCACCCCCTCTAAGAAGCTCATGTCCTTCATAATATTTACCTTTTGAATGCTTGCAGTCCACGGTGGGAAGCACAGCATTCAAGAAGGTCTGCCAGGCATACAGAAAATGGAAAATGCTTTTCAGGAGAAGTACAAAACTCTATTTTTTTAAAAATAAATATATTAATAAGGGAGGGGGAATACCTACCAAATCAGCAGAAAAAAACCCACAAATAACAAAAATCCCTTCAGGGACTGCAACTGTAGTCACGTTCTTCCCAGCATGCTTGTCTAATCTCTGCTGATGTTCAAAACACACAGAAGGCACAATCCTCTATGGTGCTGAGCAGACCCTGAGAGCATCCTTTGCTCCCAAGAAACACAAAAGGTACTCAGCTCTTAATAGAAATTGCTCATAATGACTGAGCCTCTGAAGTACATAAGCTGCTCTGAAGGGAGGCAAAGCCATTTTCTTGCTGAGTTTGAAACTAAAAGCTCTGTCTGTTTGGCAGCTGTCATTCAAGTCACGATCAAATCTGGCCTTTCATGAAAATGCAAGCTCATTAAAACCTCCAGCAGAGCGTCCGGAGCTCCTCTGAGGAGGTAGAGAAGGGGGGAGGGAAGAAAGAAGGGAGGGGAATGTGGTGTAACCCTCAGCTAGTGAGATGAAAGGAGCAATCACAGTCAAAACCAGGGCTTGATAAGCTGGTTAAATGGCAAATCAGTGTGGAATAGCCACTAAGTGTGGCCACAGGGAGCAGTTATTGGCAAGCAAGGGGAAGGGATGAAGGGGACCAAGGCTAGATAGTAGCCACAAAATATCTCCTCCAACTCTCGTGAATGAAAGCAGAAATAGGCATTTCCATTAGTTGTAGGATTTTTTTCCCCTTTTTGTTTGTTTTGCCTGCTTTCACAAACACAGCTTGGCTGCTGAACTCCACAGCAGATAAGTGATGTAGAGCTGGTGGGAACTTGTGGCCCTATTTAAACAAAGGTTAGATAGAGTTATCTGGATCGATTGAGCCGATGCTTCCTTGAGCACTAATTCAGGCCAAAAAACTGCCACTGAGAATAAGCTCAGCTGACCTCACTAGGAAGTGACCAGACAAGATGGAGATGTAAAGAGCAGCTTTGGACACGGGTGCCAACTGGGACAACTTTGCTTCCACATGAATGCTACTTTACATAAGCAGAGTGGTCTCAGGCTGGCAGAATTATCTCATTACACCCCTACCTAGCAACTTAGCTTAAGATCAGCCCTGCTGACTTGGAACAAGGGCCTCCCTAATCCTTTTTTCTGAAAGTAGGCAGTGAAGTATGCTTCGAGTAAAGGGGTTATCCATCCCCACAACATCCTCTCAGCTTCCAGCAATCTGCTCTGAGTGGGCCTGCCCTCATTTTAGCTGATACGACTTGGGAAAAGGTTTAAACTGAACTCAATCCTCCCATGCACTACTATATATCAATGTATGTGACCACTCTGTTACACAATCACCCAATTATCTCTATCTGGTAATGACTCCCTGTGTGCCTGTGTGAGCTGGGGAATACACCCCATTAAGCCACACACTTTCTAAACTGTCTTTCAGTCATTAGTGCCACTTGGGACTCGTCTTGCCACTGCTTCTGACTATTTAGAGCGCTGGAGCCTGAGTCACCATCTCTGATTCATCGTTTTATACCAGTGTGACTCTCTGGGTCTAATGAAGCAGCGGTGAATCAGGCCCTGTGTTTCTCGGCTGGCAACAACTCAGTAGCTCCCCATTCTCTACTCTTTTCCCTCTTGGAGTCTGTAGGAAATGCAGAAAATGCTTAGCTTATGCCAAGAGCTAAGCAAGTTCAAAGTAGGGGTGACCAACCACATCCCAAGGAAAGAAAGCACATCTTGTGAAAAGCATAGGGTGAAGCTTATTTCAAATGATGTCATTTTGCAGAATCCAACATTTGTACCCCACGGCCCAATCCCTAGCATTATTACTGGTTCAAAGCAAATTTTACATCTTATCAACAGCTTTCAAAGGCACAACCTCATCTGCCGAACAGAGGAAAGGTGCAGAGGCACTAGAAGCATGAATCTTCATAGGTCAGGCTAGCTTTCCAGCACCTTGGCTTCCAAGACAATTGAGACTTGCAGCCTTAGTTTAGCCCATCTTTGATTGTGATGTAAAAATCGCTGCCATGGCAAAACAATTCAAGAGAATAACGCTCTCCTTTTTCACAAACCCACTGCGAGTCTAAATGAAGGAAGATTGGAAAGTTCTTTTCTAGAACAAGAGGACCTTTAACTGGGGACTAGATGGGAAGAAGTCACAAAAGATGCTGGCAAAGTCACAAAGTCAGAAAAACTCCTCACAGAAAGCAGCTCTGAACTTTTGTCTCCCAGAAACTGATAGCAACTTCCCCCCTCCTCATCCCCACACGATAGCCTTGCAAATCTGTGAAAGTACAGACGAGGAATAAGTGACAAAAGCCTTTGTTCCTAAGTGCAAAGTATGGTGCTGAGCTACACCTTTAAACATGTGTTTAAGATGCAAATTCATCATAGGCTGTGGCAGACCCTTCCTCCGAGTCCCCTGTGGTGAGGGGGGCAAGTGAGCAGCTACTCTGAGGTCCCATGACCTCAGTGGTGCTATGGAACAAGTAAGAAGGAGGGATCCATGGGGAGGGAAGGGTGGCTTGGTCACAGAGCTGGTGTGTGGGCATGTGCACAGTTGTCCATCTCTTTCTTGCTGTTGTTTTTAGGTAAATATGCAACCAAAAGCTTGTCTGAAAAGTAGTCTGTGTTCCTTCTGCCTTGTCAAACTCTTCAAGGGAAACATTATCGCCTTAATTGCTTAATTCCAATTTGCATAATACGGCGCTCTGACAACTGCAAAAACAGGGATGCAAAAGGAAGATTAAGAGCGACATATGCACGCTGCCAGCCTTTCGCAACTGGGAAAGCAAAGCTGAGGACTAGAGCCGGGACGAGCAGCCCTGCAGGCTCCCACCTCCCCACTTACTCCCTGGGAGCCTTTCTCGCCCCTGTGGCCCCCAGACACCTGCGCACACGGGGTTTTCGCTGCCCTCTGGTGGGGTTTCCAACCATACTTCTCCACCCAGATTTTTTATCCATGGACTGTCTGGTCCAGAACCATTCAGAGGGTTCTGGTTGCACGAGGTGTCCCTCAAAACATGAGAAAGCAAAAAGGGCAGCAAAAAATATGCTGCATGCCTTGAGCATGGATAATTGCCCTTGGCCTTGCATTGCAAACGATTGAGGGTAGAGCATGGTAAAATCTAAGCCTAAACAAACCGACTCCTCTTGGATCTCCTATTGTATGACCAGTCCTGATTTTTGAAAATTTGATTTTTTTACTTCATATGTAAAAATTCATGAGTATTAGATGCTGGACTTCCTAGATATTCTTAAGAAAGTCTGTTATCCCAACATTTCTTTTTTGACTGGGAGCAGATGTAGATGTATATAAGAAGACCTCCAGAACCAGAAGGTTCCCACAATTACAAGCACAGAACATCTCTTGTGAGCTAAACTCATTCCCATTTCTGAAATAAAACAAGTGTCAAGAAGGTAATGAAACCATTTTCCTACTTCAAAAAGCCAACAGCCCCAAACTTCCAAAACCCAACTGTGGTGAACACACAGCAGCACAACGGGGAAGCCTGAATTTTCAGCATCAGTTCTGGCCATTTCTTATTTTACCTGCAACATCTTCACACCTTTATCCAGACTGCAATGTAACAGAAGTTCTGTGCTTTGTGTCTTGTGGTTTTATTATTCCCTCTCTTTCCCCATACAGCAGGCCTGAAGATTTATGCTGAAGATCAAGCTGAAGGTTTATGTCACAGTTAAAAGAAAAAGCACTGATTTAATGGAAAAGAAATGTGAGATTGATGACTGTGCAGATACAAATGGGATAAAAGTCATAAGTTGGACTTTGGTTGCAGTGGAGCATTCCTGTACCAGAGAATTGCATAGCACTCAGGTTTACACACTAACTTTGGAGGCATCTTGCTCCTAGATTTGGCACTACTACAGCAGCTGTGAATGGTATGGAATAACCCTCCAATGTAGGCACAGTGAAACTCCTACAAAGGTATTTGTCACTTATTCCTCATATATGTATATATATATATATATATACATAGTTGTTGTGGTACAAAAAAATCGAGGCAGACAAGCCCATGGGATACAAACATCCGTGAATTTCTGATCTGAATTTGCAGCTTATGCCTGTCTATATGTAATTGAGACACTAACTGAGATTGTAACAATACAGAATAAAACTAAGAAAGGGAACATGTTCCCGGAGGCAGGATTTCACTGCTTCTTGACACACTTTGTTGAAAAGCTATGTAACAGCCAGAGGCTATTCCTGGTCTGGGGCACCTGGGAAAAATGAGCCTTGTATCCTGACTGATAAATTGGGCTCAAAGTTAGGGAAACAGCTCTAGTAAGAGTCACCGGTGGTGTGACCTCTCAAGTGAAATAAAACAAGCAGCACACAGGCAGAAGTAAGAAAAATCGGAAGCCTGCTGGCTTTTCTGTTTGTAATGAGAAGCTACACTGTTTTAGTTGGACTACAAAGGAATTTGCAGTAGCAAAGCAGAAGATGCTTGTGGAAGAGGTGCAAACAGTTCTCATTTACCAGCTGGGTATGAAAAAATCAATGAACGGAGATGTGAACCAAGCAGATAAGTCAAGATATACGGAGCAGGTAAGCAGAGGAGTTTTAACAACAGCCAGTCTCTGAGGAAGGGAGAGGATCAGCAGACACTTGAGAATGAGCAGAAACAAATGGGAGGGAGATAATGAAAAGACCAAGCAGATAAATGTGAATGTCAGATGGCAGCAATCACTCTGCATCACAGCAAGAGGACTTCTTTTCTCTCTTTCATTCTAAAAGGCATAGGAAATAGAAGGGAAAATTGGACCCTTAATATCTGTGGGCAGAAGGGGAGAGCTACATTTCATGGGTTATAAAAGCTGCAGCATCAATCCCTGCCACACCAGAGTAGGAAGCAGCCATTGTCTTTGCCGCTAAGCCCCTTCCAGGAGAGCTGGAGCTTCTTGATGAGTCAGACAGCGTGTGGACGAGTCAGAATCATGAACTTGGGCGGGATGGCTATTTAGGATGGGAGCTTTTCCAGACACTATTCAAACTGCCCATAAGGTACAAGCCTCAGTAGCTGCCTCCAGCACCCTTCTCTCCTCTTCCAGACAAGACCCTGAAGGGCAGGAACAGCACCAAAATGGTGCTTCCTGTAGACAATGTGGGTGCCAGCAGTCAAAACAAGAAAAGGAGTGCTTAGCTTTTGCTTCAGCTTGGGGAGAAAGCTCCCTGGTCCCTGCAGTGGGCAGCAATGGCCCTGAGAAAGAGCTGCTTTCCGTGACTGCAGTGGGACAGCCCTACACCTCCAGAATGTCACTGGTTTAAAAATTAAGAAGTGTTCCATGGGCTCTGAGTAATGAAGAGGCTTTGACAGGCTGGAACCAAGGTAGGGCACAAGTGGGGACGTGGTCTTTCAAAGGCTCTGTTTAATTACAACAGGCTGCCAAGAAAATATTCCCATGTTGGGATGAGAGCAGAATGAAGATGCACTGGAAAAACACTGCTCCTAAGTGAGGCCACATAATATACACATTCTCACCCCTTCTACATAAATCTATTGCTGGCCCTGATCCTGTTGTATTTTGTCTGTGGGGAAGATGAGTTTTACGGTTGAAGGTCCAGTGTTTGGTCTAAGGGAGCTCTGTTATTTTAGGAAGCTGCTAGAATACCCTGTGAACACCTAGGAGTCGATCAGAAATGGGACCTAGCCAGACCACTGCTGTCCAAACTTGCCTGTAAGGCTAGAGAACTTCAGTTCCCTCCCCAAAACTTCCTTTCACCCTTGAATCTTTAATAAGCTAAAGCACAGCCCCACAGCCCAACAAACTGGGTATAGCTGTGGCTTTGATCAAGCTTAGAACCAATGACTGCGGATCCTGCATAAAGCATGAGACTAAGTTATTTATTTCTCGCTCTCCTCCCTACCCTCAAGCACTCTACAAGTACTGTCCTCTCCTGGGGCATGGCAGATCTACAGTTACAAACCAGACTGGGATGAAGTGGATGGCTCTCCCCCAATCCTCTATCCTTTCTGGCTGTCCTCTTTTTTTCCAGCTTTCATCTGCAAGGTGCCCTCTTCATACTGCTCTTCAAAGTAAAATGCTTTTCTCCCCGCCTCTCTCCTGATGCAAAGCATCTGAAACCGTGTTACGGACCTTGTATGCAATGCCTGCTTGGCTGTAACTCACTGTGAAAAATGCCCCATTGCCAGCAAGAGTCTCCCTGAGCCTTTTACCTATCTCAATATGCTACAATTCCACCACCTCCTCCCTGCTTTCATTTTCAATTGCATGTAATCAGTTTTTAGCTCTTTAACCTTATTCTGAGTGCTCTCTTTTTTAAGAATTTGCTATTCCACCCTAAAGCACTCAAAGGGAAAGAAACACACACATTTTAATTAAATTTCTCTCAGTTTTTTCCCTTTCATTTGCATATTTATTTTTATTTTTCCCCCCACTTCCATCCCAGAGGAAGATAAATAAATAATTAAATGCAAAAGGGAGAAGGATGTGGAACAATACTGGGAAGGTGACTGGGATGCAGATCACAGGCACGGGCTGGAGGTGGAGGGGAGGACAGTGAAAGAGAGAGAGGGGAGGGGCAATTTAGCACTAAGCTGAAAGTCAGGTCAGGTATGGCAGAAATCCAAGGGTGCTCATGAAAATACTTTTAGGAAAGAAAGGAAGAAACAGGTAGAGAAGAAAGACTAATGTCATAATATGTTGACAAATGTGAACCAACTCCTCAGACTATAATCTTTAATGGATTCCTAACCAGTTTCTGCTCCTCCACTGAACTTGCAACCTGCACACCCAGTGTGTGCACTTCGGAATGTTGGGCAGAGACCATGCTAGGGTCCTGGAGTACAGGATGACAGAGCAATGCCCCTCATTTTGGAAATGACAAAAGACAAATCAGCCTGAAGTCTAATATGAGTGACAAAATAAAATGTTTCAGAGTGGGCAGAACTAACAGAGACAATTAAAGGGGAATACCAGAACTGCTTAAGATAGTACAAATGAAGACTTGATTATTAAAAAAAAAAAAAAGATATTTCACATCCCTGGTATAATCTTTTCTTCTGTTCTTTTTTTTTTCTCCCTTTTTTTTTTTTTTTAAATGTGAATAAACCTATGCAATTTGGCATGTAACTGCACTTGTTCCTTTTTCCTTTTTCTTTCCAGGTTTTGATTTTAACTTGGGAATTTGGTGTGATCTCCTGTGAACCTATTAAGGGATGTCTTCTTGTAGCAGTCCACCTGCTGGTTCTATAGATTCACATTTCATACCTGCTCTTCTTAGGCTGCTTCTTCCCCCAGAGAATCTGTGGTCGTACTGAAGGGATGATCAGGGAATATAAATTCCTCTGTGGAGGACTGCAAGTCAAAAGTGGGACCTGCCAACATGGAATCCCTTTGCAATAACCTGGAGATCTGTTACAGTCCCATTTTGTACACAGTTTCATTATTACACACATATTATCCAAGGACAGAGTTATCATCTTTTCTCTGCAAAATGCATGATGGGGCACTCAGGGTTCTCTTCTCCCCTCTAATAATGACCAAGTCTTTTCTGCAATCTCTATTTGTCCTGATTACTTCCTTAACTGACTCTCCCTGGGGCTGCCTACTCTTGGTATGTAAAGAATTTATTATTATTGCTTGTGTTATCTTTGGCTATTTGGTCTTCAATTTTTTTCTTAATCTGTATTTTACATCTCAGTGCTCCATTTTATGTTCCATTCTATTAGCATCACTTGGATGGAATATCCAATTTTTAAAGGATTCTTTTTCTTACTTGAATAAACCAACACTTGATACTTAAGTGCATGACTTTTTCTTACCTCTTTGCTTCCAGGTTTTTATTTTGATTTTCATGTGGGGGTATGGTGCTACCTCCTGTGACTCTAATAAGGGATTTTTTTAAAGCACTTTCCCTGCTGGTTTTTGGGTTTTAATTTCATAACTTTTTCCCTTCGGGTTGTTTCTGACTAAATTCCTTTTTTTTTTTTTTTAAGTTCCTTTTTTGGATGTTCTGTGCCACAGAATTTCCAGTTGGAATAAGAAAATGATAGACATCGCTTTATTAAGGTCATTTTCACTCCTTATTAAGGTCATTTTTACTCCTTATAACTGTCCTTTCACAGTCAGGTTCTGACTGAAAGGCAAGGCCATACAAAGACACCTCTTCCCATTCTTTCAGAGAGGGTTAGAATGAGACTTCCTTTACAACTTAGCAGAGAGGTTTTGCCACGGCAGGACCAGATATGGTTTTAGCCAGAAACAGGCCAAGGTAAAATGTGGGTCAAGAAGCAAATATGGAAACTTCAGTTTGGGGCCTGGCTCCCCTGCTCCTCAGCACTTGCTGGTTTATCCCTAACACAAAGGAAATAACAGAGTAGCAGAAGCAATCCTCCTCACATGCTGCATCATCTCCCCTTGCTCCATTTGACTGAGGAGGTGCCTTTCCTGTACCATCCTTCCTTTCCTCCAGAGGTTACTCATTGCCTGGTAAAGGCCAAGCCACCTTCATGTTCCAAGTACCAACGCAACATGGGCACATTCAAGTGTTCCTCTCCTGTCCTCAACTGATTCTGCATCTTCCTCTTGGAACAAAATAAAGGGAGCCAGGCCAGATGCCTCCTGATAGCCCAAGGAAGAGAGCTAAGAGACCTTCTCCTACCGCTGTCAATGCCATTCACACTTCTTTCTCCAAGCCCAGTCCTCTCAGAAAGCAGGTTCCCTTGGCATATGATGTGCCTCTTCTGTACCACCAT
This sequence comes from Chiroxiphia lanceolata, assembly GCF_009829145.1. Lineage (NCBI taxonomy): Eukaryota > Metazoa > Chordata > Aves > Passeriformes > Pipridae > Chiroxiphia > Chiroxiphia lanceolata. The sequence continues at coordinate 96,370,243 of NC_045638.1, read as the reverse complement.
GAATCTGAGAAGAAAGCGCAACCCTTGTACCAAATCCCATCTCTTTAACACAAAGTACTTGGGTTTATGCTTTTTGTTCTGTCCTTAAGAGTCCAGGCCATTCAGACCTGAAGGAAAGGGTCACCTTCACATCCTGGAAGTGGACTCGTGCCGTGACTGGACAGAAGTCAGCTCCCTAGTCAGCTCCCTACAGTCATATCCACTTAGTCAGCTCATCAAAGCTTTGCAAATATTCCACACCACGAGGATCCATTGAGGAAACAAGGGTGAAACTTGAATGAACAACCCAACCAATTGGACTTAGACTCACTGTGCATATTAGGAGTTAACAAACATCCATCAAGACTGAAACAGGTTCTAGTGGCATCTGTCTTGCGGAAAGGGATGGACTAACTGGTCTTTTCCTGTCTCTTCCACCCCTACAGTTTAAGGATGCTCTGTTGCATCCCTTCAGGTGCCATATACCAGTGGGTGGCTGGAGCTGACTTGTGGTTTAAAAAAACTCAGGCTGTTTTTTCCTCAAGTGTGGCTCTTCTGTGGTGAGCTTGTTAAACAGTCAAAAAAAAAAAAAAGAGAGAGAGAGAAAAATCCCCACCAAACCCTTTGCAGCTGTCGCGAATGCTCACTGCCTCAGTGCCTCCAAACGCCACTTGGCTCCCATGCGTTGATGCATTAACTGTACTGGTAATTAATGCCGTTAGCTTTGTAATTAAAAAAAACAACTTTTTGCCTTTATACTCGGGGTGATAACGCTGCAAGTAAAAATTAATTAAAAAGAGATGAATTGCCTTCAGTTAAACGAAACGGAAAGAGAGGGAAAGGAGGGGGCATGGAGGGGAGGGGGTCATAGTGGTAGTGAAGAGAGAAGGAGGCACGCAGGAGCCCTGCTAATGAAGCAAAATGATGCCGTCGGCATTTTTAAAGATTTTCCCCTTGGCTATGGTACCTTCTGTTGGGTTCTGGGTTAATGGAGCCTAAAGCTATATGGCTGGTAGGGAAACTCTGTGAGTCACCATCGCCCCATCTCTTTCATGAGGTCCACAAACATACCCGCCCATGTTTCTTCAAGTCCCTCCTCCTCCTCACCTTCCTACCCCCCACCTGGCTATGAGGGGTAATGGGCTGTGAAATTGGCTTTTCTATTATTATTAATTAGATCTGATGTCAGGCTTTTTGTTTTGGTTTGTGTCTTGCTTTTTTTTCCCTTGCTAAAGTAAGGAAAATACCAAGATGCCTGAAAGAGAGGGCAGACTTCTTACAAAGTTGATGCTGGGAGCCTGTCCTAGCAACTGCAACACACTTTTTATAGAGGACCAGAGCCCCTCTCCCTCCTTTTAGCCAGATGACTTCTCTCTTCACTGCTTAACTCTTTCAGTCCCTCTTAAGAGTCCCATCTTCTTAGACAGACCTGAGAGCTAACTGAACAGAAAGGATAAGAAATAACCTGTATAAGAGACGAAGGAAGCCGCTGGCAGCAGGAGAAACAGACAGCCTTGCTGAATGCAAGGGAAGAGAAACTGCATGAGGAGGAGAAATGGAAGCATTTCAGTAAGTCTTGGACAAGAGAGAAGAGCTTTCTTGGACAGACTCATGGCTCAGATCTAATCAAAATCCATCTTTGGAAATTACTTTGAATTTTATCATTGTTATGCACATCTCACTTCTTTAATTCTAATATATAGGAGTGAGAGATAATATATAAATGAGAGAAGAAGAAATGAACAATCTGTCCAAACCTACAGGATTAAGAGCATCTACCTACCCATCCAACTACCCTGTAGCACACATTGCTTTTCAACCACTTCAGTTTGGGAACTTCAGAAGTTTCCTATGTACACACTGCCTCACTGCAGACAGCAACCTCCTTTTCCATCCATCACGGCTCTCTAAGAGTAATACATGGATGCCCATTAGGACTGCTGGCTCTAGGTGACCAATAATAAATATCCTTCTCTAGATGAGCTATCTACAAATACTTGTCTATTCTAGAGTTAATATTAGAGAATTTAAGTGCCCTGGGTCAGGAAGAAATGTTACTAAGAGAGCAGCAGTGCCTGCAAAGTCTCATAAAACCTGAAAAAAGAGAGATCCTATGGCCTAAATTTAAAACTCCTGATTTGTAAAAAACTTTGCAGTTTTTCAAATCAGCACTGCCTGTCCATTCTCCTGTTTTCTCTCCAGAGCAGCTTGTCACCATGATGGCCAGTTTCAGACGTTTGCAAACACACTAAGAAACCAAGTCTTTAGGACCAGCCCTCCCGCCTAGCCTCTGTAAGGTCAAAGGAATGTGGTTTGACAGCAAAGCCAAGGCAGACAGACCCTGTGGTGAAACTCAAGAGCAAAGTCCTGACTGTTTGCCCTAAAAGCCTCTGCTGTCTTCAGGCTGGAATTCAGCTTGATTTTGAGCACCAGGACCCACCTACACGCTGAAGAGGGGGAATGGACTTTGTTCCCATGTAACTTTCATCTCTTGACTCTGGAGTTGTACCGACAAGACCCATTATGAAGATGCTACTGATTCTGCCATGGCTGATAGTGCTTTGCATGCCTGTGCATGACAGGAATGTACTCTCTTAAGAAACAGCAGGCACACCTGCCCCACACATGGGGGCAAGATGGATGAACACATATGTCTTGTCCCCACTTTTGAGAAGGATGCTAGGGCTGCCACGCAGAGAGAGCTGCGGGGACTGAGGAAGAGTGAGACCATCTCCCTCCACGAAAGCTCTTCCCTCCTGTTTTATGTTCTCTTAGTTCTAAGTGTGATATGGCCCCTGCATGAAGAAAAGATGGACAGGTGACATGTCCTCCCTAAAATATTTCAGAGCTAGAGAGTACTATAGCCCTAGTCTAACATCTGCTGGATCTGGCTCCTGCAGGCATCAGGGCAGTTCTGGAGTACACACTGTGCCACCCTGGAAACTCTGATCCAGTTCAACATTGCTTAGTTTCTATAACTACAAAATAGGCATAATGACACGCCTTCTTATGTAGGACACAGAGAGTTCTTCTGGTGAAAAGCAACACACCAGAGCAAGTCTTCGGCAACCTGGAGAATTCAGTACAAACCCTGGTTCTGCTCTGGACTCTGTCTCAGTCTCCCTGCCTGTGAAAGCAGGATGGTAGCAGCTGCTTTTCAAAAGTGAGACTGGATTATTTATTGACAAGGTGGAGCCACTACCTTAAGCTGAAGTCATCCTGGTGTAAAGTTATTGAATCAACTGTGTGAAACCAGGAGTAACTTTGGCCCTTCATCAGAGCTGAGGTGTTGCCTTGACCTTTGCAGCCTATTCAGGCTGTTCCCTTCGGCTTCCTTCAGAATTCCAGGTGAGACCTTAGCCTGGCTGACAGTTTTGAAAGGACAGTCAAGCAAGCAGAGCAGATCCATGAAGGGGTGGTAAGCGAGAGCTAAGAACATTATTACTGACCTTTTAAATGGGACTTTACAGCTGTGGTTTGGCTGAACACGTACCTGGGGCCCGACTGCTGCAGTGCCACAAACTTCTCTCAAGTTACTTCTGAGGTGCTGTGGTATAAGTAAGAGCCAACACCTTCCCCCCATGTACCACTGAATCTACTGATGGCCCCAGCACAGCACACACGAGCTGGAAGGAGATGGGCATGTGCAGCACAAAAGGGGATTTACAGACATCATGTAAGAAAGCAGGGAAGGAGGATGTTGAAGCAAAGGGTGGGGTTTGGAGTATAAAGAGTCTGTATGAAAGGGCAGCTCTTTTCACTGGAATAAATCTCTCATGTGATGGTGACATTCTCCCCTTCAGTTCAGATGGGTTTCATTTTTCAGTGCTAAAGGAAATAAATAAAGTAAGAGTGATGCTTTTCTAACTGCCATGGTAAATCAGGCATCACTTCATTACAACCAATGGACTTCCACCAGTGGAGAGTTGATGCGAAAGAGATGACCATTAACCCCAGAGTATGTAACCTCCCAGCTATCTCCACGATCTGAAAATCAGCTGTTCTTTTCTGGCTCTTAGAGAAACCCCAGGAAGAAAGAGCCTACAGCGAGACAATAGCTGCTGAGGCATGACGCAAATTAGACGCCAGTCTCACTTCTCCATAGCTGTGTCAGCTCCTGCAAGGCTAAGCATAGACACTAACAAACCCTGGGGAGAAAGGATATTGAGCCAAACCTAGTCCCAGCTCTAACACAGCCTTAGCATAGAGGGAATGAAGTGGAAACAGGGACGAGGAAAATGTCTGTTGTCTCCTGGTATTTCAATGATAGGTTACAGGTCCCAGGCCAGCCAGCCCTGAGTTTGCTTAGACAAAAGCTTATGTCCAAGGCATCCCTGCAAGGAGAACCTTTAACCCTCTCATCATTAGTGGCATCAAGTGACACGTGACTGGAGCTGAGGACAGAGCTCCTTAAATGAATAACTCAGACTTTTGCTGATGGCAGACATCTGTCATATTCCACAGGTGAACCACAGAAATTTTTCTCAATAAAGTGAATGGTTGCTGGAGTAGTTCAAGGTCTGCCATCATTCCGTAGCATGGAAAGATATTATCAGTGAACAGAATTCTAAACACCACTGTCTGGAGAAATCTCCTCCTTCTGCGCATGCTGGTGAGCTGGCCCCATGCAGGCAACTAAGTTTCCCTCTTCCTGAACACTTGCAGAGCACCAGCAAGCATCTCATCCACTCCACAGACGCTAGCAAGCTGGTTGCAGTGCCAGACTGCTGTGGGGCAACTTAAACACCATTCGTGCCTCAGGGATTTAATGGCCGATGCGTAGAAGACATTGAATATCATTTGCAGGGCCTTCCAGTTCTGCTGCAAGTTTCCAAGCCCCTGTGGGCAACAGACCTCAGTGGCCTCATAAATGCTGCCACTTCAGGACTAAACGCTGCAACTGCTTAGAAATGGGAAACACTGAGGGAGACGAAAGAGGCTGCTTTATTTAATTTAGGACCATTGGGAAACACTAAGGAAGAGAGAAAATAGTTCTTTGCATTAAAATTTTGCAAAGTACTGAGGCTACACACATTGAGAGCCATCATATGGCTATGTGGCTGGGACCTCTGCAACTCGCCATAAAGCTGATCTCCCTGCAACACAGCAGCAGCTGATCCCTTGCTGGGACCTTGGCTTAGTGCTGAGTGAGAGAAAAATCAACACCTGCTGCACAGCCACCAGCACCCTTGGTTTTGCATTACAGATCTGCCACCCAAACATGCCACCAGCCTAACACTGTTTAGACCGGAGGAGATCGTTGCCCTAGGAGGTGCATCTCCCGAGAACCCAGGAGCCAACATGCTGCTGGCTCTGCTTCCAAGCCAGCAGCAATAAACAGAAGATGATGCTTTAAGGGACAACAAATTCATTCTGGTTTTCATCTGGTACTAAATACTTAAGCTTCCACCTGCTTGAATCCTCTTCCATCCTTGCCAGGAAGCTGCTGGAGAGGAAACTAAAAAGAGGAAGATGAAGCAAAATAAAGCAAACTGCCAGGGAAAAATGTCCAAAAAGCTAGCCCAGAGGACAGGGGAGAATCGAGGTCTCCACAGATGAGTGCTTTTAATTAGGAAGAGGGCTGAGCAGCAAGGAGCTTATGCTAATGAGCAGTCTCTTTTAATCAGCTTATATTTTAAAAAAAGCATTTTTTAACAGTCAAAATAGTTCTGAAAAATGGTAATCATCAGAAACACGTTAGCATGGAGAGGGTGGGCCAGCAAGCTGGAATGATGGAGACTGCTGACAGAAGGGGACAGCATTGTCATGCAAGGCGATGCAGGGATGAGTGGGAGGGCTTCTAGGCCACCACCCTGGAACCACTCCTGCCTCTGACATCTCTGAGCTGTGAATCTTCCCTTTCCTTGCTGGTCTAATTAATCCTTTCTCTCCCCCACATGTTTATCAGTCTCCCTCTCTTCCCTCCCATCGGTGAGTCCTCTCTGCACACAGAGACGTCCTTGCTCTTCACTTGTCTCTTTATGTCCCCACCTTTCCTCCTACGTGCACCTCCAAGTACTACCCTGCAGATGGGTGGTGCAGAGGTCCTTCTCCTGCTAGTGCTACAAACCCTGCCATGTTGCAGTCTCCACTTATTGTCTGGAGAGTGTATTTACTATGTGTCCACTCCCCAATATCCTCAAGAGAAACTGAGCTTTTGCGGTCCATGCCTGAGGTGTCCAAGTTGAGTCTGTGGATGATTCCTCCCAAACGGTGAATGCCTTTACTCTTGGCCAGCCTTGCTGGAGTTGGGCACATATTTGCATGCAGTGGGGTGCAGAGAAATACCCCTCTCCTTACAACTTCTTTCTTTTGGCATCCTGTTCTCTCTTCTGAAAAGGGACACTCTACCAGAAATGTGCAGGATTCCCAGCATCTATATGCCCTCACTATGTCCTGCCCACATGAGTCTTTGTAACAGCCCGCCTGCTTCTCCAAATGGTACAACACCCACCAATATTTCAAGTAGATGTTACCAAGTGAAATGAACACCCGTATGCAGTATCCTATTTTGTCTGAGGAAACAGGTCCAGGCATGTAAAGCCATCTGCTCCTGTAGGGTTGCCATCCTCGTATTTCTCTGTACTGTGTGCAATAAAGAATGCTACCAGACATCATTCTTAAGCTCACAACAACCTTGGGGCAGAAAACAAGAGCGGGAGGCAGCGCATCCAACATGCCACATATGGTGGAGTGAAAGGAGAGAGACAGAGAAAATATACACCGAAGGATGGATAGAGCAATAGGCTGCCAGTTGCTTTCACGGACAGTAAAAGGTGTTGTGATTCTCCTGTCTGACTCCTAAATGTTTTTCCAAGATTCCTGCAGCAAAGTATAACACCAATTCAGTCATGTCTTCTCCTCTCCAATCTTGAATACAGACTGGAGCCTCTACAGCTGTCCCTCTTCCATAAATGAAGGGCTGGCTTTGATCAACCACTTACGACCATACAAAGACTCCTTGATGCCATCAGGTTCAGCTTACGTATGGCCAAAGCCCAGACACATGAGGTAAGTCTCTTTCCAACTGAGCAAATGCCACTCGGTGGCGAGGCAGCTACTCAGCACAGCTTAAGTACCAGGCTCTTGGCTCTGCTCACCCTCTCCAGTTTCTCAGATGCAGGCTCCCAACTGATGAGACCTAAGGGCATCCAACTGACCAACATAGTTATGCTTCAAAGAGCTCCCACCTCTCTGGGAATCAGGCTTATGGGCTACAAATCTCACAGCAGTGAAGGATCAGGGTAGGTTTATAACTCTAGTTTTACAGGATGAGTCCTATGAGAAAACAATCAAATATGGTTTTGACCCACTCGTAAAAGACGCTGCCTTTCCAAACAATCACTGTACCAATGTGCATGGCATTAGCATAATAATTTGGTGTCAAAGCCTGAGGCCGTCGATGCATATTTGTGCATGGCATATCATCTTCCCATGTAATCCCTTGCTCTACTTTCTCGCCCCTGTGTTTGAGGGCAGGCATTCCTTTGGTGAAAGGAAGCAACTGTAAAGCTGATTATTTTAAAGCTGCATCTGTAAATTCTGGTGTTCAAGACTAGGCTAAGAAAAAGCAACACCTTGGGACATGACCTGATCAGATCTCAAGGGCAAGTTCATACAGACCTACAGTAACAACCTGAGCCAGGAGACAGCCAAAGAAAATGGCATTTTGTACCATTAGACTATGTTCCTCCACTGAGGCCATGACAGCGCTGATCCCCCTTCTGATGTGAGGGGCATGTCATTAAAGGACACGAGGAGCTGCAGAAGTGAGGAAGATAACCGCAATGTAAAACCAATGCTATGATCCCTGAGACCATTAAGGATTCCATATCACGTTGCATTTTTCTCCTTCACAACATTTTTGAACTCGCATCAATTTTCCATACCGTATTAGATGCATTAGTAGTAATGGCTATTTATAGAGCTGTATGTTTGGATCAGGCTGCTGTACAAGAAGAAAAAGAAGACCGTCATGCTGAAAGGCTACAAATCTAAAGAGTGAACTAAATGCCGAGGCATATAAGGTTAAACATCCTAAATAGCTGCCTCCCACTGATAGGTGAAGAGATTGTTATTAATCTAGTGTAGGGGTAGAAAGTGTTAAAATAAAGTGTTAAAATAAATTACATGGTAAAATAGATTATACAAACTGAGCACATTATTATGCACTAATAGAGATTGTTGCTAAAACAGGATTCTTTGTTCTGGAGCAAAATGCCTCAGTATTATAAGCAGGCCAAAACAAAAGTCTACTGCTGCTGTAGTGAAAGCTGGACTGGGATTATAAACAGGATTTTCAAAGCAAAGTTGTGCCTTTCCAACAGAACTGTGCCGCTGAGAACCAGTTGGACTGGTGTCCCAAGGCTGAGCTGCTCTGCACTTTGAGTGGATGGACAAAAGCATCATGTTGAGATACCCTCTCCTGTATTATCTGATGGGAGTGCATGCGCCTGCTGTCTGCCTCAGGCAATGGTGCAGGCTGAGCGTAAAGCAGCACCATCTGTTTTGGGTTGCCAGCTTGTGCCCCAGCACTGGAACAGGGGGTCGGCATGCACCAGGGAGGGAAAGGCAACCTCGTTACTTCCTACAGTATGGGGGATCAGCAGCTGTACTCTAAGCCAGCAGCAAAGAAACATCCCCTGAAAGCAAATTAAGCTGCGGTACTTCGTTGGCTATGGCAGTGCACCCCCCCCACAACTGCCTCAGCTCTGGGTTCCAGTCTGGGCAGACCATATGCAGGGGCACCCAGTGCCTACAGGTCCATCTGGCCTTTGGCCTCTCTGCTGAAGTGCTGGCAAAGGTCACAGCTGGGCTCCAGGTAAAGAGGCGGGCCAGGAGAGGACAACTCACACCGGGAGCTGAACTGAAAGCCACCTATCAAGAACTAAAGAGTGAGACATCAAGAAGGCTGAAGAGTCCAATGAACTGCATCAATGCTGATGCTTAAGGTCGAAATCCAAGAGAGTCAAGAGTGAATCCAGCTTCCTACTGCTCCATGCCCCCACAGAGAGAGAGAGAGAGAGAGAGAGAGAGAGTGAGCTGTGAAGGCTAAATCTGATGCTTCTTGCTGTCACCATTAAACCTGGTGCAGTGGGTCAAGCGGGAGCACAGCAACATGAATGATGCTGTAAAGTTATATTTCTGGACATTTAAAGAGTGTAAACACTAAGTTTCTTCTTCTAGAGTGAAGGGAGTGACCTTACATAATATAAAACAAAGATGACACTGATGCACATAACCAAGCATTCCTGTAAACACAGGCAAAGGTCTCCCAGTCTTCTCAGCAGCCTCCCCTTCCTCTGACTACCAATTAGCCAACCTTACAAGGTCTGCTCCGTTCCCTAATAGTTCCTTTCTCCTTACTCCACCCCACATGCTTGTGTGAGATCTAAGCAGAGAATTAACAAGGTGCCTGCTGCAAAACAAGCAGGGATTCTGGCTGTGCTGCTGTACCACTGAACAAACAGTTTCAGTGATAAATAAATAAAGCTATTCACAAAGAATCCTCACATCAGTTTAGATGGGCTTTCACCATGTCGACAAACCTGCCTCTGTTCCAGATACTTGGAAACACAGCTATTAGCCTTCCCCTCTATTTCTCCATTTTAGATAAGTAGGAAATGCCATTTATTTGTTAAAATTTTATAACTCAAAGCTCACGTCTCCTTCTTCTGCCTTTAAAAGCACCCAGCCCTTGGTGAGAAATGACCAGCTGCAGGCAGGCCGAACAGGCCAATGTTCATTAAATGTCTTATTCAACTCCAAACCTCATGAATTGTTTAATGTACAACAGAGACAAAAGCCTTATTTTTTTCGTGTGTCAGCTCTTGTTAAGCGGCTCCCTGCCCATCTTGCTGCTGGCTATAAACAGGATTAACAATCCCTGTAGTTAGACGCAGGGAATGTGTGCATACTTCACAAGCTGGTAAACACGTGCAGAGGACAGGCTGGCACACCCCCTACACAGCCCCACGCGTGTGTTCCCAACTAGGCGCAGCCCCCCACATGTCAGCCCTGCCAAGATGATTTACTCCCCGGGGAAGGCAGACATACAAATCCAGGCAGGCCAGCATGGAGAGCCTAGGGTGCCTGCACATGGCAGGTGACAAACACATCCATCCCAAGAGCTGCATATTGCTCATCAGCATGGATCGCTTCTCTCCAGCAATATACGCAGGAAGGAAAAAGCACTAGCTCTCCTAGGGAGGAAGATGTGCTCTCCGGTTGACTGACTGCTTTTCCCAGCCCCATGCTGCACGTCCAGCATTAGACAGCTTCAACCTGACTTTTGTAGGGAAGCCTACCAGGTGCTGGGCACCACATTGCAGAGGGGGGCCCTCAAGAGGCGGCGCATGCCAGACACTTCTGGAAATACAGCCAGCACCTCCCATTTCTCCTCTCCTCCCCTGCCTGAGCACACATGCCAACCCTGTGAGCTCGCATGCACTCAGGCAGAGAGGCAAGCACACAGATGAGCATGGCATCTGGCTTCCTGCGAGATCCCCTCGGGGCCCACACCCTCAGCCTGGAAGCATGAACCCCAATCCACCAGTTTCAAGAACACCTCAGCCCCGTTGGTCGGCTGCCCAGAAGGCTGCCGACCACCCTGACTGAAGGGAGGAAAGGATGAGGAAGATTTGGCAGCCCCAGAGTGGCTGTACCAATGTCCAGTTTTTGGTGGGGCTCTCATGCTTTCCTCTCCATACCCAGCAGCAGCAGGTCCCGGAAGCATTTCCATTTTGAAGCTGTAGACTTCAAAATGCTGACCAGGTTGGTGGGGTGACATCACAGCCCCAGCCTATGGTGGGGTGACATCACAGCCCCAGCCTAGTGGAGAACTGGGCAGCATGGAGAGAAGGGAGAGCAGGAGGGACAGTAGGATGCCCTTGGGCATGACAAACTAACCAGGGACAGTGCAGGGGCAGCCTCTTCACGTGCAGCACAGGAGGATGAACATGTCTTGAATGCAGCTTGCTGTTGGGGAAGGGGATATGCCAAGCTGTCCTTTATCCCTGCCCAACCCCACAGAGACAGAAATTATATCCACAGTGAGTGGATGCCATGCTCTGGAAAATGCCATCTGGAGGACATTACTGGGCTTCCTGGACAGACATCACAGAACTCTGCAAAACCTGGAGCTAAATGGCACTTGAAACTCACGTCAAATGGTTCCTTAAGAGGCAATAGCTTGCAGAGCTATTGCTAGGGGTTTTTTCCTCATTGAAATCAGGAGGAAGCTGTACTGCTGACCAAACCCACTTATGAGTTACAAAGTAGTGAGAAAATAAAAGTGAAAATAAAAATGAAAGGTAGCATTTTTGTGATAGCAAGGGAAATATCCATCTCTCATGCTTATTTGTTATTTGGGATTATTGATGTATTTTCTGGCAGCAAATAATCTTTTCCTGACACATTAAACATATTGTGAATATTGCAGTCAGCTGTAAAATCCACCATTCCCTCCTACATACCACCGGACTGTAACATCCGCATTGCTAACAAAATCAGTACAACACAAATCGCATATATGGTGGAAACACTGGAAAATGTGCAGGCATGTGTATGAACCAAGGCTGAGCTTATGTGAGGAGCTGCAGAATGCAGACCAGCACCACCAGTGCTTCCCAGTGCAGCTCATGGCCTGCATGATGTGCTGAGAGGCTGGGGAAGCAACACAGTTAGACTGAGATAGCACTTACTTTGAGTGGGCCACTCAAAGATTTTGCTCAGTAAAACAATGTGTGATTTATCCAACTTGACTCAGCTAACGAAGGGCCAGGAAAAATCAAAGCCTATGGCTCGGACAATAGTTGGCAGGACAAAATGCAAATTTCCTCATCCAACAGATCCCTTAAAATTTACCTTTGACAGAAATACTCATAGTAGCAATTTCCTTTTTGTAGTATTTGCTCCACCCAAGCTGCCTTGCCTACAGAGAGGAATGGCAGAAGGATTGCAAACATCATCAAGTCCAGATTTTATTTTGAATCAGAGCAAAATAATTGCAAAACTCCCTCCATCCCATTTTGGCAATACCTCAGCCATCTTAGGGACCATCCGTCATGGTCTTGGCATTCTCTGTGGCTGTGCCTTTCTGCCACCCTTACTCATGCCCCCGTCTCCATCCATCACGCATGTTTCCTCAGCTCCGCAAGAGTGATTACCTTCTTGGTATCCCCTCTGTCCAAACAGTCCCAATCTATCCCAGCCCCACTTCCATGTCATTTTTTGCTCCATCTAGCCTTCAACATACTCCAGGAGCGTGCAACACAAATGGTTTTACCCCCTCCCAAGTGACATGAACCACATCCATGTGAGTGCAATAAATATTTTGCCAGGGCTGTATGCATCCCCCTCATGCTATACAGTAATGTTGCAGCTCCATCCATTTCCACCACTCCTTACAGCTGCGTCTCACAAAGCCTTGCTCACGCAAGTAATCCCATTAAACTCAATGGGCTAGTTGCCTAAGCACAGGTTTACAGGATCATGCTCTTAAAGGCTAAGCTCTTCAGTGAAGGAACCTGAGGAGTCCCTTGTAAATTGCCCACAAAGCCCTACAGCCACCGCTGGCCTGCCGAAACCTCGTGTTATTTGCAGGAGATCAAAGTCCTGTCAGGTCATGTTGACTTCTATTCATGGAAGCCAAGACGCTCAGCTGCACTCCAAGGTGTCAGGCCTGTAAATAATGAACTCTTACTGATGTGTTTCACCCGTGGGTTTTCCAGGGAGCTGTCAATTGGCACGAATCAGAATTCAGAAGAAAGTCTGATTTGCCCAACACCCTGAGGACATCAAGTTTCCCTGTTTTGCCCAGCTACATCCACAGCGTCAACATAGGCTCAGTTCTCAGGATAAAGGTCTTTTGGTTACACTGGGGCTGGGACAGACACGTTGGAAGGTGCCAGCCTGGCTATGCTTCCTTCTCTTTTAAAAGGTTTTTGCACCAACATAGGCCTTTTCAGATGACAGAAAAACATGGGGAAATGGGAACAGAATGTGCATGGGGAAATGGGAACAGAATGTGCACGCTATTCATATTGAAGAAGGCCTGGTATAATAGTATAATTAATAAACCTTCGCAGACCTCTATTAATAGCTCCTGGAACCTGAGCAAGGAACGCAGGGATGGTTTGCTAGGGCTCATTCTGCAAGGGTGAAAATCTTTTGCTTACTGTTTTCACATTTGTCATTGCCATGCTCCATCAAGCTTAGCGCTGTAAAGGCAGTAAAGGAAAGCAGGGGACCAGAGGAGAGAGGAGATGGGGAAATCCTGGCCTGTGGCTGAATGCATTTTGATGGCTTTACAAGTACGAAGGCTGGATGAAGTCATGTTGGAAAATTACTTGTCCATTCATGCATAGGGTTGAGAAGGAATCCTATACAACTAAATTAAATTTAAATTATCATATGCCAAATTTACATTAATATTCAGGGAAAAAGGATCATTTTTTTCAGGCAGTGCATTGATTTAGTTTTAAATACTAATAAATTCCTCCTGCCTCACTGGATACCAATGGCATATTCCCCCTTAGCTCCTGCCTTGTGTAACACTAACCTTGCACCCTAAACATAGGGCTTGGCTTTGCAAGCCAAGAGGAAGCATCCCACAAAGGGCAGATAGAGCCTCGAAAGCAGCACAGAACCCCCAGCCAGAAGGCTTATTGAGGCAGATGTATTTCTCCTCTCCCCATTTTTTCCAGGCACATCTTCCCTAAACCTCTCCTCCCTGCCATGAGGGTTGCCAGGGCTGTGCAGGGACCCAGACCAGCAGCACATAGCTGTGCAGCCCCCAGGGAGGGAAGACTGGGAGGCTGCCACCAGTCTCTTGGCCCTCTCAGTTCAGCCCCTCTCTCCCCAGCAGTCCCTTCAGGTTTCATTGCTGAATGTCTCAGCCCCTGGAGTACCACAGTAATTTGGCACTGATGCCTTAGTCACTTAATTATTCTTTACAAAGGAGCCTTTGAATTTCTTTTTCCCCACCTTGCCTTCTTTCCTCTCCCTCCCTTTTCCCTCTACACGTTTTGACTCAATAGTTTTGCTTGAAATTGTATAAACTTGCTGTTTATTTCTTGCCATCTAACATACTGTGATCTATCTTTTATTGTTAATATTTTTTTTCTCTGCAGCGTCCCTGTTGCCTGTCTCTAAGTTCATTCTGTTCCCTCTTTCAAAAGCACTATATTTTTCCTCTCAGTATTTCTGCTTAGCTCTATTAACTTTTATTTATTTTTCTTTCACTCCTTCACCATGTTTTTTTCCTTAGGTGCTGTGCACCATCTGTATATCTGTTTCTGCCTCTCTCATGCTCCCACAACTAGATTACTCTCTGACTGCATTTGATCACCACAGCCCCTTGTCTCCTCTCCCCACATACTCTCCTCCCTAATAAGTGCTATTTAAAACTGGCCATGACCCTTCTTGGGTTCCCCTCCTCTGGTTTCCAGCTGTTGCCTGTGAAAAATACCTGTGTAGGAGTGTTGACGTCATGAGCTCTGGCAAGCCGAAGCTGTTTAGAGCACCTCAGTCAAGAAGACTCAAGATGCAATAAGAGAAGATGAACTCAATGTACGATTTTTCCAAAGCATGAATATTCTTAATTCTGCATTTTCTGAGAGAGAAAAAAAAAAAAAGAAAAAAAATCCCTCCTCCTCTTGACATCTCTTACGTGGTTTTGAACATCTCACTATGCAAACAAATTAGTTCCTCCTAATAAAGGTTAGAAAGCGAAAAATAAGCCTGAAAATGGAAGTATAAACTTACCCATAACTGAAGAATTAGAATTGATGCCTAAAAAGTAAAGGAAATTCACCATCCAAAGAGAGACGTGCACCAAGGAATCACGACCCCTCTGCTCCCCAGTGCCTCGGCCATCTCCCGCCACACCACTGCTTCCCACAACAAGGGGAGCAGCTCTAGCAGAGCCCTCAATTGCTGTCTTTTCAAAGCACTGTGAAAATAGATGTCAGGAGAGCATCCTGTGACTGCTGCTCCAGAGCTCTGGCCACCAGCTGCAGACTACATGTAAAGGACAGAGGGAGGCAGCAGCAGGGCATTTGAGTGCAGAGGCCACTGTAGTGCGGGCTGCTGGGGAATAAAAATGGCCAAGAACCAGGCTGGAGCAAGCTGCTTTTTACAGCAAGCATCTGCAGCAATGTGGGCAGGTCACTCCCTGCCTCCCCAAGGGAGCAGGTCTTCTCCTGGATGGTCTGGACACAGCCATCCCTGCTGCCTCCCTCTCCTGAGGTTGTGCCTGGACTCACTGGGGGAATAAAGGCAGGGCTCGACCTGGCCTGAAGCATCTCTGTTCTGCCACACAGGCTTTGCTGCCCACTGTGTGTGTCCTCTCGCTGCAGATAGATCCTGTGGGGAGGAAGCAGGAGCTGCTCCAGAGCACACAAGCAACCTGGTCCACACACATCTTGGAGAAAAAGCTTGCCAGCTGACAGGGCTGGTTATAGGCACCCACGTCTACCCAGCCCACGAACGGGAAAAGAGGCAGCAGCGAGAAATGAAGTTCATTTTCTTCTCCTTGCCTTTTCCAGAATCAGACTGAAACTCATCAGGGTCACAACTACATGGATTACAGCCAAGGAGAAAGGTTATTTATGTGCCTCTAAGAAATAAAAACAAAGTTGAGAAAAAAACAACCCAGCACACAGGCAGCAAAGCTGGAAGGAGAAATGCCATCCATGCATTCCAGGTTAACAGGACTGAACCCAAATCTTCTTCCAAATGTCAACAAGGTTTAAAACAGGACCCAGAGTGAAAACTGCATCTCAGACCCAGACACTCACTAATGCAACTCTGAATCGTAATATCCTTAAATCTCCCTGTGGGAAGGTATGTACAGTAGAATGGTAGGTAAAACTCACAAACCATTTTGGTTTCTTATCTCCCCTATTTTTTTAGACTATCATCAACAAACTATGAATAGTTTCTGAATTTTACACCAGAGAATTTGAGAACGTATTTGTATCTACATGCTTATGCATGTGTGTGCATGTACCTAGGCATGCTGATAATACACATGCATCTACATCTATGAACATACATGTATTAAAAACCCAGAGGTTCTTTTGCCAGATGTACATATGACATACTGGACTTCCCCTTGTCCCAATCTGCCCATTTGTGGCGCACAACACTTCACTGGTTCTGCACCTCATAGCATGTTCCAATATCCCATATTCTCATTATCCTCAGACTCACTGAGCCTGGCTGTCCCCCCTGGAGGCTGTTCAGCACAGAAATTTGTGCTTAGCTGAATTTTCACCATAGCTCTGCAATTCACCTTTACAAAAATAAACTCTCCTACGTGGAACTTTTGCAATCAGCAAAGAGACGAGAACAAACAAACAGGAAAACAGTCCCGTCAGCAATTCTGTAGCCATGTAAACCACTCACTGGGAGCCGGGGAAAAAAATGGCCACCATCCCAACGGTGGGCCCTGCGCTGATGCTCCTCTCCTGCTCAGCCGGCCCTCCCCTGTTTATCCGATCTAATGCAATAAAATGCGTAATTAATTTCTAAACGCTTCCGTTGAACGGTGCAATTTGTCAAGTCGAGTTGTTAATAGAATTAAGCTTTTTATCAGCGATTAGCAAAAGAAGGTAAAAAAAAAATTAATTACGGAATTGTATGCCTCCCTGCTTCAAAGCCAGGTTTGGGATTAAATGTTTGATAAAGGTTCCCTGGCACGTTATAAAACATTTAGCAAAAGCCGCTTTCCCCATGGTGTTTTCTGCAAAACAGCCTCTGTGCAAGAGGGGAGAGGCAGAGGGAGGAGGGTGCAGGCAGTAAGTATACTTGGTCACATGGAGGGGGGGTTGGCTTCAAATCGTGCAGAACTTATTGTATGGGAACACACCTCCGTATTGTATTCTGCTGGCACTACATCCTGCCTGCCTCGACTTCTCAAGCATCCTCTGTTGTTTGTACAGATAATCTATAGTGACAGGGGATTACAGGCAATACAGGTTATTTCTGCCTGTGTGTCAAGAGGTGGCCCAAGCCCTGGTCTCAGTGGAAGGACTGTACTGCACCATGCAACGAGGAAGCACATATAACATGGGCTGGTTATGTAGTAGGAAGTTCCCCTTATAACCTTTCTCATTCTAGTAAATCTATACCTTATGAAGGGTTGACTATGTAGACCTACAGAGTACACCCAGAGACAAGCCAGCACTGCCCTCTGCAACATAGCTAGTGCTGGATCATCACTAAACCTGCCTGCTTTGCACCACAGTGAGGAGAGGAAAGATGAACAGAGCAGAGATGGGGCTGAAGAAGTACCATCTCCACAGCACAGGAAGGAGTCACAGCATCATCCTTTTCCAGCAAGCCTGCCTGCACAGACAGGGGCTGAGAAGAACTGGCAACCCAAGCATAGTGCAAGGAAAACCACCTTCTCTGGGCCTTGTGCCACTTATTACTGATGACAGAAATACTGCAATCTGCCTCTTTCTTGCAAATTATACTGTCTGTTTACACCTGACTTCCACAGACAATAGTGAAAAAGTGTGCCTGAGGGACCTTGTTTTGGAACACAGTCTAGCCCAGGCGTTTCCCTGCCAAGGCCCAACTCTGTGGCACTCTTCCAAAACATATATATTCAGTTTCTCCATGGATCCACCTCAGGTTTACCAGCAGCAAAGTAAGGGACCCATCCAAGAGACAGCTGGAAACTTTGTTAAGCAAGAGGGGGGCAGAGCACCCTGATGATGTGCTAGGGGATTTTTTGGGGAAGCTCATCTACACAGGAGGATGAAATGCAGCAGCAGTGGGTGGCAGGGGCGCGGGCAGAGCTGTCAGGAGAAGTGCTGGGTGAGGAGATCTGGGAGGCTGCAGGGCAGGCAGAGAGAGCTGCATCAACAGAGCTTTAAGGCATGATACAGAATTAAACACTGACAACAGTTATGTTTCTGTGCACACCAGCTTAATTAGCAGCACGAAGCTTTCTGACACCTCCATTTCACGCTGTCTTTATAGTAAGTTTCGCAACGGGCAGAATTTCTGGCAGTTCAGCACATGCTCTGTGCAATGGCCATGCAACTAGCAGGAAGGAAATGAGGAGGAGGTGAAATCTTTAATCTGATTCCTGATCCTACTGGCAAGATAAAGTTACAAAGCTAATGGCACATTTAAGTAGCTCAGATCCCCACAATGAGACAGGAAAGGAACTGTGAGATGCTCTTGAGCAGCCTCCCCACCCCACATCATCAGCTCAGCCCCTGTTTTCTACTCCTAATAGATCTGACCTCGGTGAGGATGGATGTGGAGTGCCCAGGACAGACTTCTCACTCTAATGCTTGCATGTGTTAGCAGCCCTGATCTGAGGAGGAGCAATTACTGACAGAGCTAGAAAGGACTGTAGTGTTGGTGGACTACAGCCAAGACATAGGAGACTAGCAGAGCATGGGGTTCAGCTCTTACTGTACATATCTATTTAAATGCAACTCACAGTTCAGTGTCTATTTCCTTTTAGATACCCATCAGCTATCTAGTATTTTGATTGGGATTTTTTTGTTTGTTTGTTATTGGACCTCAATTACCACATGCTCAGTCAGTTACTGTTCACCCCTTGAACCAGATTTGTCAATTCTTCTTCTTTCTCTCTCCTAGCTGTTCCCTTCCTTCAAAAGCTGGTAGATTGTTATCATTCATGTCCCGTCTTAAGTTGCCACTTAGCCAACCTCGCCATATTTAGCTCCTTTAATCTTCTTCCCTAATAAGTCAATCCTTCAGCCCTTTAATCATGCTAGCTGTGCTTCTCCAGATTCTCTACGATTTGTCTGCATCTTCCTGGTGTTGAGGTGCCTGGAAGGCAAAATAGGCTTGTGAGCTGTGCTGAACAAGCCGTTTCCTGAGGACATGAGGGCAAGAGGCCACAGCCCAAATTCTGTAGGGTTTGTTTCTTCTCCCCCCCATTGCTGTGCCTATTGTGTTATCCCAAAGATCTTAGAGGACAGGTCTCCTTGACAAAGCTGCAGTTAAAACTGCTGGTTGTTAAAGCCTAGTTTTCCTTTCACCTGCTCCACACTGATGTGGGTGGGTGGCAGTTATTTGCCCTATTTTCCATGAGAAAACCAGCCAGCAAGCCCTTTCTTGACCTGTATCTTTCCATTTGGAAGAGCTCCATTGAGGGCTGCAAAAGGGTTCTGCAAGGAAAAAGGCAGACCCATCATTCTCCCCTTCTAAGTCCTTGTGCTCTCTGCTTATTTGGCATGAGTGTCATGCTGAAATGTCATTGGTTTGGGGTCTTGATATGGAAACTCATGAGTGTTGTGAAAAGTAGGAAACAGAAAAAGAATTGGAAGTCTCAAGCTGGACACTGGCCTTTTGAGTCAGCTTGTGAAAATCCTTCCCCTCCTCTGCAGTTCTGTTCCATGAAGTGGAGTGGTATTTACTTCCTTTCCCATTCAAATTCTCAAGCACTGAGAAATGTATTCAGGTTTTGCTTAATAGCTCTGCATACCAGAATAATTCGATTCACAGATTTCTGCCAAATGTAGCCAGCATTTTGATTCAAGCTGCTAAGTGGTTTTATTTCATTTCTACTTCCATCAAAAGAACCCCACAACCAAGTTCAAGTATACTCAACAATCCCGAGTTCCCTTACTTAAACTGACATTGTTCTCAAGGAGATATCCTAGACAATACCCTATTTTGCTTTTCTTTAAGCCTCTATCTAAATTCTTTCACAGCAGTAAACACATGTTGCAAGTGTCTCTACATGAAAGCTTATTATTCTCATTAGTAAAAGAAAAAGTGCTTGCAGAGGCAATAGACAATTTGGGAAGTGAATGCAAAAGTGTCTTCCCCCAGGGAAGTTTCATTGTCAGGCCCCTGGAGCCCTCTCTGCCAAGCAGAAGGATATGCCAGCCTGTACACATAACAAGGACAGAACTATATTTTGGTGTTGATTTATACTGGAAAACATACTAGTGTTTGTCACATTGATTTAAACTAAATTATCAGAAGGAGAATAAATAAATAAATAAACGCTACCCTGACAGCTCTGCGTGGGAGGTCTCTGCCCATTGTCATTTAAACTTGGTAGTACGCTCACATAGGTGCACAGCTTAGCAAAACGTGACTCACATTCACATGGGTTGGATGCTCCTCAGCCCAGAGCTCTCTCTGTAGCAGCGAGAGGGAAGAACAGGATGCAGAAACCTGTATGGGGTTCAACTCCCTGTTCTACTAACGACCTCCTCTGGGGGATGGGGCAACACTCACTGGCCCGCTACAGCATGCCTGAAAGCCCAGTGAAGACAGTCTCCAAGGAAGTCTCACCATGGAAGGAACAAGCTGCTGCATCTGTATGTCACAGTGATGTGCCATGTGAAGATTCTAGCGTTGCCTCGTGAGTGTGGAATGATGCCCAAGAGAGTGAGGGCTGTGTCTGAGCTCACAAGTGCCTCTGTGACATCACTACAGTGCTTCCCAATGGGACATGAGGGCAGCCAGGTTCCAACTCAGTGAGGAAATCAGCTGCCTTCTTCCCCAGGGATGCCAGGATGAGGGATACAACAAAAATCAATTCTTTGCTCAAATGCCAATGCCACTGACCAGATGAAAACCACAAAAAAAAAAGGGAAAAAAATCCTCTTCTTCAAAAATAATCTTTTGGCATTTCTGTCCTTTTATTTTGGGCAAGCAATTTTTATGCCTTGGCTATTGAACACTCAATCATTTTGCAAAGCAGTTCTAGTAGCCAGTTTCAGGACTACAAAAAAAAAAATATGTGGGTGTTCATGTCACTTCAAATATTTAGGACATGATTTCAGCTCAAATCACGTAAGGTTTTTTCCCTCAAAAGCCCTTTCCCTAGCAGCTGGGGAGGGCCAAGGGTGGCTGAAAGAAGTTCTAATCAAATGTTTCAAGAGAAGCTGGCTGATAGGCACCATGGTACAATTTATAGCTGGCTGGATGCAGGTACTGTAGTTTTGCAATCATGCCAGCTATCAATCAAGCTCTATTCTATTGGTCTTTTATGTCTTGTACTCCAAATTCCAAGCTGAGCTTCGTCAATGGAAGAAAGTATTCTGATAATTGCAGACGATTCTCCCACTGGATGCTTTCATGTATCATAACACATTTGGGCAGGAATGACAGTCTTGGGATAAAATATATCCAGGGCTAGGAGAGTGGGGCAGAGAGAGGGGTACTGGCCCAGATGGGAGGCAGGTCCGGGAGAGCAGGAAGGATGCAAAGCACTGGTCTCACCCTCAGAGTTGCCCAACAACAGGAAATTGAGCCACCACCACAACAACCTAATCTCAGTGGCGCGTAAAGGCTCTGCGACTCTTTGTTCAGCTCCCATGCCCACCTGTATAGGATTCCATGGATACTCAGTGTCCCCTGCCCTCTTGTACACAGCACAAACCAGTGACAGGAGACGCGACACTTCATTTTTTCAACCAACCTTTGTTAAACTGCCTCCTAGAAAGCCTCTCTCCATGGCATGGAGAAGAGCCCTCTGAACAGCTTTTGGCCACTGACATGGACAGACAGCTTCTCCCATGGCAGCAAAGACACAGCTGTCCAAACAGTGTCACTTTCAACAAACATCATACTCCCATTTCAAGCTGCCCTGGAGAAGATGTCCCCTCACCTGGTTAGGAACAGACTGGAGTGAAAACGAGAAGTTTAGCAATACTCAGTGAAAGAGCACATACTGTCCACCAAAAGTTTACTACAAGGACAAAAAGTACCTGTGCCTCAGCATCCACTGAGTTTGACACTCTGAGGACATAAATCCCTCCCTCTAGGATAAGGTAGGAGTGCCTGATGTGCCAGGGCTAGCAAGCAAATTCATGTACTGCAACTCACCTTAGCAGACGAAAGCCCTAGGGCATGGTTTTGGTAGTGATCTTCTAATAGGCCTAGAAGAGATTTATTTTGCCTTGTTGATCTGAAGACTGATGGATAATTTTTAAAGATTTTTCTGGAGCTTATTTCAAAGATGTATCTCAATCTTTGCTTCTACACAGTTTAAGAATAGATAAACCCACCATATTTTAGGGTTCATTTTCATTTGAGTTTCCTATTGGGAAGTGGGGACATGTTTAACGGAGATAATTCTGACCTGATTGAGGGATGGTATAGCTGTTAAATTCATTAGGAAATTGTATGTTATTTCATATCCCAACAAACTTGCATCTGCCTCTTCCCTGATGCAGTAACTCTTTGAATCTACACGTGTGCCAGGACGTGCAGGGTTCGCAGAATTACCATCTGTTTCCCTGTCATAAGCAGCCCAATGGCATGCACGCTGCTGAAACAACAGCCTGCTTTGGTAATAGGCTTTATTTTATTTCTGCCACTGCTTTGCATGGATCAATTACACCTGTTCTGCTCTCCGGTAAGAGATTCCCAGCTGAGAAGGCCACATTTGCCCTGCTGCAGCTAGGCACAGGCCTTCACTGTTCCTGATGGTAGGAAAGCTGTTTTTCCTTACCACACATGTTGCAGCGCCAAATCTGACACAAACTTCATTGTGCAGAGCTTCCCCTCTTGTAGCTTTGGCCTTCCAACACATTTTTCTGCCATGTCATCGTGAAACACCTTTTCGATTATTTCACCTTTGCATTGCGTACAGCTCCCCAGCTCTGGAAAGGCCTGTGATTCTCCCCCATCCAGAGCTTTCTTCTTCAGCCTCTCCCTAACAGTCCCCTACATACAAACAGCTTCGAATCCAGGCAGGAGGGTAGCTCTTCATCAGCCCACCAGGATCTGAAGCTGCATACATTGAGATGGAAAGAAGGATGCTCCAGAGGATGTGTTATTACTCACTGAGCACTTTGCAGACGGAAGGAGGGTAAGTCCGTGCCAGGGGGAATGGGAGGGGAGACATGAGAGAGCTCAGCTTGGGGCTTCCACCACTCTCAAAGGGAGTGCTTGCATTTTGCTTCTGCTTCTCCTTGGGGTCGCAATTACTTACAACGTTAAAACAACCTTAACCCCCATCCCCAACAGGCACCATCCCCCTCCCCTCTCCTCCACACAAGAGGAAAATTGTGGAGAAATATTACTTAATTATCACACCACGTAACTAATTAAAAGCTGAATGCTTGTGTGTGGTATGCTAATGGGGCATTAGAGAGCCAGCCTGCTTTGGTAAAGAGACATGATCCCCCTCTTTCCCCCTTCACCTTACTGTGGGAGCTTCAGGCTGACAGGCACCTGGGATGAGGTGGGAATTTATTATGCTGCCTTCAAGTTCACAGCTTCACAGAGGGCACCAAGGTCGAGCAACTTCATCAGTACGAAAGAAGAAATCACCTGGGCAGGTGCCAGGAGTGAGCTGTATAATGTGAGTGGCTTGCTATGGAAATTACATACACAGTGGGGCTTCACATGTATCCTAAAGCCCATTTTTTCCTTTATGGGGTTCTTGGTAGGAAACAGGAGAGTCTCTGGGAAAAGATTCTTATTGCATTCCCTGCTCATTGCCGGGTGTGTTAAACTAGAAAATCTTAAAAGGATCCCTTCCAACCCAAACTGTTCTATGATTCTAAGATGTGTATATTGAGTATAGACAAGCACACTTCAATTCCTCTTCTCCTACCATGTCATTACACCATCTGGTGCCAAGTGCCAGCCCTCTCCTTTCAGCTGATGCTGTGCTACAAGTCCATGCTTTCTTGTCCATTCACAGCATTGATCACTGAATATATTAATTAAGGAGGGAGTCTATTCAGCTTTGTTGAGTTTTACTTAATCACCATGCTACTTGCACATACACCCCGAGATTTGTCCTGACACCCGTGCACTACAGGAAGGGCCTGTGTGATCTGGGGTAGCCAGGGAGCCATCTCACCACGGTTTGGGGACAGTGAGGGGCCCTACATGGTAGCTACAGCAGCACACTGTATCAGTTGACCCAGTGGATTGTGCAGTACCTCATTCTTTGTATGAATCTTTGTATGCCAAGTTATGTATGCTGGACCTGCTGGGTTTGTTTCCCTGATGTCACCTACCAGACAGAGGTAATCCCAGTCACCTTCCACTTTCAACCCACAGAAGGCAGGTATCCTTGGAGAATGTATTGTTTTCTATAGCTTGTCCTTCCTTAAATGGCTTTGGATAGATACTTAGAGCCCTAGAGCAAAGAAAGTGTCACCACTGTCAGCAAGGAGAGGCAGGGATTTATCCTGGTTTAAGGGAATCATTGTATCCCTGTTACCACTGCCTGCTAAACTTCACACGTACCTCTTGTCTGTGAGCTGCTGAGCCCCATTGTGAGGGTCATGACTTCTTGAGGCACAGAACTGCAACAACCCAGCATGCAGCCAGCACTGCCAGGGGACCCAAGGCCCAGCAGTCAGCACAGTCGCACTGCGGAGAAGCTTTTATCCCATCCACCCCATTTCCCAGAGCTGGAGGGGAACAGATGGGGCTGGCTGGCTGGAGAAGGCCAGCAAGTGACCATGCACTGTCTGTGAGCCTCAAAGCTGACACTGCCTGTTTCTTCCTCTTGCAGGCCTCCTGTTACCCACTTGTCCTTTGAGTGCCTGCCAGCTGTGTCTGCCAAGTCCAGGGTGCCCAGATGCCCCACTTCACAACCCTTGGGATTTGTGTGATGAGCCAGGTTCCTTCACCAGATGCATCCCAGCCCACTGTTTACCAAGGGGTTTGGCAAACAATTTCTGTGAAGGCACAACAATCCCTCTGCTGAGCAACCACAAATCATTTCTTTCTAGTTAAAATTTGATCTCAAGCTCAGATCCTCATTCTGTCCTATCTCCACCTGGAAGGGGGTTCTAGAAGTTGTTTTTCAATCACTAGCCAAACACCCTGTCCCAGGCTGATGTGACACAGCGCCAGCATGGCAGGAGGGTGCTCCTGTCTTGTGTGTTGGTTCTATTGCTGGCACATCAACACTAAAGCCATGTGGATGCCCTGTCCCAGCAGAGACAGAGGAAAGACAGTGGTGGGAAGGAAGGTAAGACCTCAGCCATGGCGCTCAAAAGTGAAGGAGGCCGAGTACATTCCACCAAACTCATGCCAAAGAACAACAATGACGAAGAAGAGGCAAAAACCTCTTTAGGAAGATACAGGTCTTCTCTGCTCTAAGATTCAAGTTCATGGCAAAACACTTGCCCTGTGCTCTGAAGATGAGCACAGCATTCCTTGTGGTTGGCCTGTCCTTGTCCATTAGCTCCTCTCCAGGAAAGGATCTTCTCCTCACTCCCATTTGGTCCCAGCAGCTCCCTTTGGCCAGCTCTCTCCAGCCAGCTGCGCTCCCACTGAGCACAGCATAGAGTGATGTCCTCATTCCCTCACTGTTACTCTGTCATCTCTGTCATTTCAGAGTTGATTCATGACCATTCAGGTTTGGCAGAGCATGCTCACAGTGTGTCTCAGCTGATGCTTGACCCTCTCTCCTATTCCACCCAGTTTGGTCCCGAACCATCAGCCCTACTTTATGGATCACCCCAAAGCCCTAGACTGTCAGAACAACTTCAATTACAGCAGCGATGGGCCCCGTGCCACCAGCAGCATCCACGGCCTTCCAGCGGCTGACAAGGACTAATTAGGAAATGAAACATTAGTTAAGTCGCTCTCAATTAGGGCCAGGATAACGTTTTCCTGGCAGCACTGGGGCGCTTTAACTGCTGGTCCCATGATGACTGTGAGCACATCAGACTTGCTGAAGGAGCTTTAATGTTGAACATATGTTGGAGGATTACAGAAACCCTCTCAGCTGTGACATTTCTGTGTGCTCCCTGCTTTTTCCTTCCCCTGTAGCAAACAGTGAACAGCGAATGTCAGCTCAGGAAAGCAAGAAAGAGGCTCAAAGCAATTATCAGCAAGACACATACACAATGCGCACACATATATATGTGCACAAATGATATACCCGCCTCTGAATATACACATTCCACTTTTAATTAAACAACCGCTGCACAATCATCCTTATTCTTCCCCATCTCTAGAAGCACACCAGAGATGACAGACCATTGTCCCATGTCAAAATGCAGGTTAGAAGCCCAAGGGATTCCTGGCTACAAAACCCACAAACAGAACAAAACCAACCCAACAAAAACCCAAAACACACAAAAAAAGAAAACCCAGTGAGGTTAGGAGAGAGGCAAGCTTGGACTTTCTTCAAATAAAAGCCACATGAAGCTAAGTCTTGCATGGGAACCTCAGAGGGACAGAAAGCAATAAACAAAACATAACCTACCAAAACAAAATGAAAACCTAAAATTAAAAAGGCTCATGAGCCCTTGGAGAAAAGCATGGAAGAAAGAGGAGGGTGTGAGAGGGCATTAAAGGAAATACTATATTAAGAAAAATACACAGTATATCAGTATATTTTGTGCACAGTCAGTTTACATGATACAGCAGTCTTTGGGGACCAGCTGCAGCACACACAGTTTTGCTGGGATTAAGGAACAGGTCTGGTCTCTCACATGCTCTCTGCTGGGGGGAGGTGTAGGACAGAGAGGCTGGGAAGACAACTGCAACTGTCGACAAATATGTGCCACCATCTTTGGATTTGAGAAAGAATGGATCTGCATCTGCTTGAAAATTGGCTTTTGAAATACTTTTTAAATGGAAATTTCAGTTTCTAAATTAGTTAAGGATCTAGTCTTTTTTTTTTCCTCAAAAGAAAAGACTTTTCACATGGAGGAATGTCTTCTGGTTAAAAAAAAAAAGAGAACCTTTTGACTATCTGAAATTTGCTAATGGAAAACTTCTGCAAGATCATCCCATTGCCATTTGGGGAAAAATATCCATTTGTCCAACAGGTTTGAATGTAGCCCTTTCAGTGAGCACATCTCTCCAAAGCCCACTAGGAAATTTTCCATTGAATTTGCCAGGCCAGAGCTTTGCTGCCCAGCAAAAATACAAAGTCCAGAAACAGAATATCAGAATATCTGACAGCTCTTGTGGCCCATGTAAATGGGATCCTAAAATGACTGCACCAATCCCAACTATCTGTTTAGACTTCTGCATCACTGTTTGATGAAATACACCCTTGGCAGGTCAGCTCCATCTCAAGCTCACCATATGCTCCGAAAGCATCACAATTTCAACACACACAGCCACATGTAAAAAACCTGAGAAGAATTTAAACGGACCTGTGTCTACTATGGTTGCACCAAAACACTAATCATGAACCAGAACGAGATGTTACGAAAGTATCACAAGAAACTGCTCTCTGCCAATACACACACAGTGCTGCAAAACCCATGCCTGTGTAAGCATGCATGGACCTTCCAGGAGAAGACCAGAGTTTGGCTGTGATATACCAGTGTGCACTTAGAAGCGACAATAGCTATTTTCATGTCAGCTTTATTCCAGTGATACTAAGACCATAACCTGGCTTTTTGGTTTGCTTGAGGTCTTAGTTCTCCATCAGCTTTTAACTTGTGTTGTCATTTACAGCTTTGCTGAACAAAAACTTTCAAAGAAGCATAATGGCAGGGTTTCTCTCAGTGTGCCCACACATGAACGATGACACACGTCGCTAAGCTGCACTGAATCTCATTCAGCAGGCATGCCGTGGGAGGACCTGGAAGAAGGCAACTTATACCTTCCTAATCAGGCTACTACCAGATTTTGCCTAATTTGGTTATAGATACTTTCATGCTGTTTAAACAAAGCCTGCTTAGAAGACCTAGTACAATAAAAAGGAAAGCACTGGAATGTTCTCTTCTCTGATCTTATAAAATCAAATTTGTGTTTTTACAGATTCTTCTTTTTTTGAGGTGGCAGTATCTGAATGTAAACACACTCCCCACTGTGGCCCTGTTCTGGCTGAAACCAATGACCCTAGGCGGTGATTAATTTTTATGGAAACACCTTATAGGAAAGTGTAAAGATACATACATGCAACTAGCTGACCTATATCAACAGAGCCTTTGAAGGCACATGGCTCACTGTTTCATGCAATAGCTAAATGCCTTGAGTTTTGCACGCACTCCCTTGACCACTGTTAGCCAAAAAGGTGGGTACCTCTAGGAACCTTCTCTCATGCAAACAGTATCATCCAATTGGAAATCCAATGAAAAGGTGTTTTTTCAACTTTGTAAGTATGTTAGCATGTATTGGAAAGTATTACTGAGAAGAAGTTAAGAAGGGACTGACAACAGGAATGAAGAAAGCGAAGGACACATCCAATACAGACATCTTCACTCTTGTACAGTCCTTCTCTATATCAGGAAAAAGCCAAGTCTTACCCATCAGTCAAATCTGAGGTTGTCACTTCAATACAGTCACCTGTGAGAATTGTCAGCAACTGCTGCAAGACTGTTTCCAGCATAGAAAACTAAAGAGGTGCTTAAGTGTCTGTAGGATTGAGGCTTGTGTGTCATTTGCTATGTAGAACTTGCCTTTCTTACAATGATGACAACCTCAACTATTAGTCTGCTTGAAAAATTATGGGAAAGCAATTCAGAAGTGCGACCCAAACTTTGCCCAGAGCCTGACATTGCCTTAGGCAAGCATCCATCTAGTCATCTATCTATCTAAACTCATTTGCGTTGACAAAGGAAAAAAAGCCAGAGAGAAGTGAAAATTATGGTATTTTGTAGCCACATGCAGGAAGATTCAGCAGCTCTACTAGGCAGTTTTCCTTGGAAACAAATTTAAGACCCCTGAAACCTTGAGATAGTCTTTTCATGTGCAAATATTTAACTGAGTTTGTTCCATAATAAAATTTCTAGGGGACAACCTTGCCACCCGTGCCAGCCGAGGAATACATTACCTGGTGGGGTTAACAGGGTTCTCTGCTGCAGAAATAAATACATTAGGAGATGAGACACAAAAGGTTTCACAGCTCCTGATTTTCCTTTAATAATATTCCATTAAAAATGACTGAAAGGCAACTCTCCTCCTATAAATCAGGTACCTCACTGATGTCTTTTAGTCCTGAAATGGGCCTTCTTTGGTTTTAATAGCTTCCCTTCCTTCCCTCTCTGTCTGTCTGTCTCCAGATATGGCTGATTTACCTGGATTAGCAGAGACATTGGCTCCATATTCTTCAAAAAGTGCTGATCAGGCTGAGCTGGCAAAAGATTAAAAGTCACACAAATTGCTTCTATCACTGAAGGAGTCTAATTGATTTTGGGAAAAAATCTAAATCATGATTTACTCTCTGCCAGTTGAAGTCTATCTAGCAGAGGGGCACTGGCTTTAGATGGGTGGGAAAAGAAGCGTCTCCCTGGAGTCCATCAGTTCCCTGCCACTGTAGTAGAAGAGGCATCTCCTTTCCTCCTTATACTTTGCTTTCTTTATATCCTGCCTGGTGATTAAAGTTGTTACTCACTCACTGTAAGGCAAGTGGGTCCTGCTGAACCGAGGACAGAACTGGAATGAAAGCACCTGTAAAGGCCAGTCCTGATACCAATTCTCCCTCAGTTTCTCTAACTGAAAATAAGGGGTGGGGGGCCGTACTGCTCACACAATTTTTGGTAGGTACTAAGAGGGCATCACAAGGCAATAATGCAATAATTTCCCTCCCCTGTCATGAAAGGGGGAGAGAGAGCAAGGCTGAAGATGCCCTAGAAGGCAGGCTAATGGAGCTAGCTCTGACAGTACAGGCTCTTGCTTTTAGGATCAGAGTTATGTTCAATTCCTGGTGTGAACAACAAAGCACAGGGTGTGCTGGTACCTGAGGATTAATTGATATTTGTAAAGCACTTAGGAAATATAAAGTACCAACCAAGTGCTAGCTAGGATTATGTCCTACTAAGGAGATGACTAAACATTCCTCTAACACTTGTGGCAGATTTCAAGCACAACTATGTATTCAAATCTTAAATTGTTTTTTAGGCCAAGCTTGCCTAATGGGAATTGTAAATGTGAATGTGTGCTCCATAGCAGCCCCAAACCCTGCCAGATGGGACACTGGGGAATGAAGGGAACACACCCTCACAAAAATATGTGTCTCATCGTGTAGAGAAATCACAGCTGCTGCGAAAAACAAAGAGGTGCATATATTTGTTGATCAGGCACAGCATACTGCACAGCTGACATCTAGGTGAGGTGGAGTTGCCTACATTTCAGGTGTGCAGTTGGTCCTTTCCTCTCCCTACTCTGCTAAAGGAGTGAATTCTGTGCAAGCTTCATATGAGAAAAACAATCAAACATTTGTGTTTTCTTCTCCTGAAAAACAAGACCAGTATTTCCTAGTCTATTCCCAAATAATGAATTACAACACAGGATCTGTATTTGACTCAGCACTTGACAGAATACAGGTATACCGAGGAACTGCTTTAGACTGAGACTAATGCAGACAGGAAAGGCTCTGCAGTGCTGCAGGCACAGGAACAGTTTGATCATGGATGGTACAAGTGGTTATCAACATCAATTTGGGAGAGAAAGGATACTGGCACACAGGAGATAGCACAAACAGAGTAGGCAGGGGAAAACATCACATTTTTAATCTGTGTTTTTATAATGTCTTGCAAAGGAGATCCTGACCCATGAGCAGGGTGTTGAGCCCTATGGGTATGGCCATATGACCACAGGTGGGAGAAGAAAGGGGAATTTGTGCCTGGGTGGAGGAGACAAAACTGCCTCTTTCAAAGGCCAGCCACACGTAAAATTGTGCAGGAACATCCTGACACTGCAGCCTAGCATACTGCCAGGGCTTTTTCACTAAGTAGGTATCAACAGCACACTTCACATCAGCACATTCAAGTGACTCACAAATGGGAGTTACATTGATTAAGCCTCATAAGTCTCCTAAACCACAAGTCTGCACCAATCCGGCTACCCTATATTCAGATAGGTAAACTGAAGCAGAAGAGAGGATGTAAAACACCCAACAAAAAAGTCAGTAGCAGAGTCAGAACTGGAAAGCAGCTGCCTTATTGCCAAACTGTTCTAATACCATAATTCAGAAGACATATACCATGACATTAACAACTCACCTTTTCCACACTCCACCTCTGCAAAAGGTTTGTAGTGAGAAAAGCTACCAAAAATACCCAGTACTGGCCACACATACAAAAACATGGTGAAAAGAAATATTGCCTCTTACTCTCCAGCCACTTCCTGATTTTTTTTTTGGTTACCCTGGAATGAGAAGATTCAAGACCCCTCGCATCCTTGTATCTTAGGTTAATACCTCCTCCAACATTTTGCATCTTCATATCTTCCCTATTTCAGCTGTAAATCATAGCAGTATCTGAATAGGAGTCTGTTTTGAATCTTATTGAGCTCTTACTAAGTTTCTGATTTCAGAGTTATCTGGTGCAACAAGTTCTATATGTTAATTAGACATTTTGTAAAAGAGTATTTCCTCTACAGGGGTTTAAAGTGGTTTGATGTTTTTCATGTAATTGCTTCCCCTGTTGTTCTTCTAATAAAATGAGAAGTAAATAGGAACAACTGAGTGAACTTCTTTTTTGTGGTGACTATTTCTATACCTTTACCACAATGCTTCTTATTTATCTTTTTTCAAGAAAACAGTGCTGCTCTTTTTAATCATTGTTTATGAAGAAGCTATTAAAAGACTCCAGCATTATTGTTCCCTTTCTCTGGTCATTCTTCTATTTCTGTTATTTCCTTTTGAAAGATGGGGTGAGCAAACTGAATAGAGTGTACAAGGAGAGCACGTACCATCAATTTATATAATGGTACTGTATTATTTTATCTATTATTCTCTACCCTTTTCTTAATGCAGTCTCTCATCTTGCATGCTTTTATTTCACCATCACTACAGACGGAACAAATGTTTTTACTGAGTTGCTCAGTCGTGCCTTTTTTCCCCCCTCATTCTTTTCTTTTGAGTGGTTACAATTATTTTAGAACCCAGAAACGAGCATGACTAATTCTAATGTGTTGTTTCCTGAGTGCATCACCTTGCCTTTGCCATACTGCATTTCATTTACTCTTATGATGCTTGCAAATTGCCTCAGCGAGCTCATTGTCAGACTTTCTCAGTATCTTTTATAGGCTTGGGTAACCTAAACATTGCTCTATTATCTACACATTTTTCCTTCTATGTATTCTTCCCATTTTTGGGTTATTAATCCATATTAAACACCAGCCGTAATACCGCTCAGTGACACATCCGCTGAGCTGTGGCGTCTTTTCATGCTGCGAACCAGCTATATATTCCCTCTCTATTTATTCAGTAAATTTTGTTTTTCTTCTTACTTTATTTATGATACAGCTTTATCTCATATTCCATGACAAGTTTGTTCCTTAATAATCTCCTAAAAGAGACTGAGTAAAGAAACAAATCCAACAAGCATTTGGAAAAGTTTGCTTACATGAAATTTACTCCTTTCCTGTTATCTCATCTGTTTCAGACTAGAGTAATTTTAGCAGGGTGAAAAAAAGACAGCCAGCTTACATGGAAGTCAGATTGGTTTGACTGTGTCGAATCACAGAAATTGCAGCAAGGTGGAACCAGAAGGGACCTCAAGAACATCATTTGGTCTAGCCCGCTACACCAAGACAGGATCAAATATTCTTTTAAATCCATTCCTGGAGAATATCTGCCTACACGGTTTGAAGAAGCTCTAATGAAAGAAGCTCCATATCCTCCCACCTACACTAACCCCTTCCAGTACATTGCTAGTCCTACAGTTAGAAAGTCTTCTTAGTTAGAAAGTCTTCTTAGTATTTAACCTATTACTTCTCATCTTGGGGATTTGCAGCACAACAGATCAATACTACTTTTAAAAGAACAATTTATAGGAACAAAACTCTTTCGTTTCTCTTTGCCTTCCCCATTTAGAGCAAGTAAATTTCTATGGCTCTAGTTCTTTTAACCTTCCTGTGCAGGTCCTGTTTGCTCAGCCTCTTGGAAAGCCTGCTGCTCCCCTCTGGCCTCTCTCCTGCTTGTTTACATATTCCTTAAAGTGTGTTGCCCCAAACAGTAAGCTGCATGTCAGCAGAGCCTAGCATATAACACTCCAGTCCATGTTGCTCAGTATGACATAGAGGGACTTTTTTGTTCATCTTCAACTCAATGTTTTCAGAAGTATTGGTGGTTTTTTTAAATACTTCTAATTCATCTTTCATTCGGCTTGCCCAATACAAAAAAGAAAATCCCTGGTCTTTCATTTCCAGAGTATGACCTTGCATCTTTATAATTTTCCAAAACTCTTAACTCAATTTGAAAGATTGTCTACAAATATTTGTCAGCAATGATCAGCCCCTTCAAAAATCCTTGCACATCCTGGTGACGTACAGCAGTCAAGGGGTCTGCCTCTCTGTACCTCAGTGTAAAACTGCTCAATTTGACTAAAAATTTTCAGACTTTTTTTTTCTACTCACTCAAGAAAGCACAGAGGGTAGAGAAGCTATCCAGAAGGGAAGATTAAAATCAGTGCATTTGTGACCTGTTTGTTTTAACACCTTTGCTCTTGACACTGCTTGAAAGAAACTGGGACAGGTGAGGCACCCCCCCCCAAGCATCCACTGGAACAATGATAAATGAAGCAGAGTTGCTTAGCCTCCCTGCCATGCCCTTAACCTTCTGTCATCTATATCCATATTTATGATTAATCTATGGAGTGAAGTAGATAGAGGTTCGCAGTCAAGAACCAGAGATACATGGATATATTTAGAAAGAGGAGAAGGGGAAAAAGAAAGGCAGGATTATCAATCTAGCATTTAGTTTATCAAATTAAGAGCGACAGTCTGATGTGCATTACACGGGTCAAAGCTGCTTAGTGTGAGATACGAGATTCTTTGACCTGCCCCACTTACAAATGATCCTCTTATATAAAAATATGCACTCCCCAGGTATGAGTCTTAATTCACTGTACACAAACCTGCACATCAAACAAAAGGTATGGAGAGCATCCTAAGGACTCCTCTTGCCACTTGCTCTCTGTATGTGCCCACATGCCATTATGAAGAGAAAGCTTCCAGGTCACAGCAGGGATGTTTATTTCTGAGTCTCTGTGTGGGTGTACAAAGGATATCTGGCACCATCAGCCTGCTCAGCTTAGTGCCCTAACATTTTCCAAAGACAAAGAGAGAGAAAGCAAAAAGGAGATATGTTTGAAATAGAGCAATACACAAATGATACTTTCAGACAGGAGCAGCACACACAGAGAGCATGGGAGCTTTCAGAGCAAAGGCACACTTGCATGTGTGTGGGGCTTCTCTTACTAGTTTCATCCTGGACAGAATGAAAGCTCACAGCAAGCAGTCCTATCATCATCACACTTCTGTGAAAATGAAAAAGCATTCCCAGTCTTTTTCTTTATCATACTCTCAAGTTATTCCAAAAGCCAGTTTCCACATGACTCTTATAGCTGTTATCCACCTGCTGACTGTGTTCTCCAAATGCAGGAAAAAAGTCTAAAAACGTTATGATTTTTCTACCTAAAGGGAATTTCCTTCTTGCTCCAGCTAGGCTTGATTAATCCCTTGGGGACAATGGGGTAGTTAAGGTAAAAGAAGAGTTCCTAAGTAGCCATAGAATCAAAATCGAGGCTTACAGAATTTATCCTAAGCTCATTTGGCCCCTGCACCTCGAGTCTTTCACTTTGAGCTTAACAAACACTTGTGGCTGGTCCACTGTAGTTTGAACTCCAGCCCTTCCCAGCAGGGTCTCTGGAAGAGGCCTGATCTGTGGACTAAGATCATTTAATTTACAGCCCAGTGGTAAGGCTCTGTAGGTCAGTGGCAAGGCAAAGCATTGTCAAAAAAAATCTGGTCCACTGTCCTCGGTGGGAGGGGAGATGTCTCCTGACAGGGTAAAATAGAGAGCAGGTCTCAACATCCCAAACTTTCACAGTTCCAGGGAGGAAAACAGCAAGAAGGGTTTGTACAGGCTGAGAATATATGAGGATGAAAGTACATTGTTCATCTGGAGTTCATCCTTTCTGTCACTGCAGACTTTTTCAACAGCAAAAATACATCCCCATCCTGTGTTTTATGGAGACCAAGATAATCCACTACAAGGATATGAATGACACAAAACACAGTACAAGATGCTGGTCAAGGAAACAAGTAAATAATCTTTTCAATTATGTATTTAGCTCACTCTAGCCATGTCTCTTTCTGGGCCTATTCTACTGAATACGTTCGCTGACCAGAACACTCACAGAAACAGTCAGTGTTAAGTGAACAGTAGAGACTATTTGCTGAAAGCACCTTCTAAACCTGGAAACTAGAATAGATGCCCTGGAAAACCACCTCTGAGTTTGTAACTGTACATTAAGATCTCCCTGTGGTGCTCTGCTAATCTCCTAGATGAAAATTGCTCTGAAACAGGCAATGTACAGCAGGCTTTCCTCAAAGTGAATGTGCCTTTACATGCCCAGAGACTTGCAGGCCTGCTTAGGAACAAAATCCAGAGATGTAGTCAGAGAGCCATTTAGCAGCAGTTCACTTGGAAACAGCACAACCTATTGATCCTAGGTCACAAGAAAAAACAAACAGCCCAGACATTACATGGGCTCCTGAAAACAGCTCGGGGAGCTGGGAAGCAGCATCTCCAATATCCCAAAACGCTGAGCACGAGGCAAGAGCAGTCAGCAAAAGGCAACAATAAAACTCCAAACCAAATTACAGTGTTCGTAGTTCCTGCTTGCCCCTGTTAGAAATGACATTGAATCCAAAGGCCTCATAGACAAAAAACCCCTATCAATTTCTAGAACAAATAATACAAAGTAGTTCTTCAAGTGTCAGTCCTAGAGCTTGAGATGGAAGGACACAGGACTGAGTTTGGTTTTTCAGCCTGCACCAGGACACTGCAGAGCCCACCTTGACCACAAGTGTGGAAAGCAAGTAGAACATACTAGATTTAATAACTGTCACCTTTTCCTTCAGGATTTTTGAGATTAAGCAGCTCCATCTCTGCTATGTTCATTAACCCTACAAGGAGAGCTGACCTCAGAACACCAACACGCAACCAACATCCATGAGAAAGACATGTCTGTTTGCAGGGCAGGCTGCAGAAGCTGTGCTAATCCCCACGTCTTTTTGGGAAATGAAAGTCCTTGACTCAAGCATGAATGATACTGGCAAAGATCCCATTACTGTAAAGCTCTCTGCCAGCCAGCCACCTCTCCCCCTCCCCCTTTTTATATCTCTAAGGTCACTAAACTGCAATTTAGTCATCATTCTTTATAGAGCATGAGCAGATATGAAACATCTGGAAACTGTTGTAGTCTCACTTTGAGATACACCTCCCGAAGGAATTAAGATGCATAGGAATGGGATGAAGTACTTTTTTACCTTGAGGTCACTGCAGCTTGAATGTATCCTCAGTACCTAGTTACCGGCTACTAATGCCTCTTGGACAACCAGCTATGAAATGAGTTAGAGGGTCTCAGTACAATTCCCAGTGAGATGAAAACCTCAACCCAAAGATCATCTCAAATAGACCACTAGACATCCTTCTTTTTGGCAGTATCAGTGAGGAAACGTGGGCCATAAAAATTTCACTCCTTGTTAAATTCCAAATGCGATCCCTCTGGAGATGAACTGTGGCATGGAGATAGGAAAGAAATTTGCCCTGCTGCTACTTGTGCTTTGTAAGTAGGTAACAGCAGTCCCCAAACACATAAAGAAATATTACCAACCTGATATAAAAATGTATTTATGTAAAAAAGGGAGTAGAAGATTTTTTTCAAACTCTTGCAGAAGCCAGCACCAGCGTCAGTCAAGAGACAGAATTTTCTTACCTGACCCATATATAGAAAGTTAATTTAAACTTTATCTTCAATAATCTCACTTCTTTTTATTTACTTCATTCAGAGGGTGGAGGGTTAAACACGAGGTGTTTTTGAATAATTAAATGAAGGAGGAAGGACTACGTTACTGACAAAGCTCCTAATCTTCCTTATTTATTAATAGTAGCTGCATTAAGACTGCCTGTCCTTAATCCTGGCTCTCGCCATGCAAATTCAGAACATCAGAAATAGAAAAGGCTAATTGAGGCCCTAATGCCAGGAAGAGAGTCCACATCTGTGTCAAAAGCTGAAAAGGGCCAGATCCAATCAGTGCCTGGATGTGGAGCTGCCAAAGGAAGCCTTGCTGGCTTGGGAAGGGAGGCCATCAATTTGGCTCTTTGGGACCCAAGTTTTGTCTTAGGTGATTTGGACAAGCCCCATTCAGCTGGTTGGGTGCCCAAGATGCTGCATGTGTCACCACATTGCATTCAGGGGCAGGTCTTTTGTTCAGTTTTGAGGAGCTCCAGGTCACCCTTGAAAACACTCACTGCCAGTCACTGCAGCCATGCTTTGGTCCTGAGTGACTGAGGGCCTCTGTGAGAGTCAGGGACCGACTTCCCTGACATCCCACTGTGTGGGGGCCTGAGCATCCTGGCAGCTTGTTCACCTGCCAGCTTTGTGCACAGGTCCTGACTGCCCTGCAAATCCAGCTGCAGGTATGGGCGAGTTGGAGGCTTTGCTATCAAAGAGCCTTAGCTCTTCCCTCTTCCCCGACACTCTCCCCAAAGACCCAGCCGCCTAATCAAATTCTTTGGCTCAGCTTATGAGCTCTGACAAGATCGCAGCCCAAGGAGGCTCGAGTACAGACTCAGCAATCCTTACTACATCCAGCCCAATTTAGCTGTGCTCTCGGTGCATCACGCGCACAGTAAAGACCTAATCTAAAGGTAATCATTAATTCGTTACTGCCACAAGGATATGGCAATCAGCAATAGGATGCTGATTGTTCAGAGGATAAAGTAATGGATTTCTTTGTTTTTTTAAACAATAACCACCCTTCACAGTTGTAACCTCTTTACAGACATATTGTAGAGCTAATGACAAAAGTGCTCACAAATTTCTTTTTGCCCAAAGACTTTTTTACATGATGTAAAATGAACTTTTGGGAACTTCCTATTGCATATTAAAAACAAACAAAAAAAAAATTAAAATGGATAAAACCTGAGCAAAGCATTTATAGCAACAACAGAGTCATCACCTCTGTTTGATAAAGGACTATAAGCCTTCATGCTGGCAGGCATAAGATGGTCATTAACCTCATTCAGTCAGAAAGAAAATGTCTCCTGTGAACAGGTAATTCTGGTATGGTGCGGTACAGGCTTTCTTGCACCTTTCTGAATTATTTGGCAATTACTGGAGCCCAGATATTACATCTGTCTAACCCAGGCTGGCAACTCCAATGTTCCTGTGTGCAGCAAATCACAGAGAAGTTGGACCAGTGACTGAGCAGTGCCTATGGCTCCTGCCACTACCTCTCCTGAATTTTGTATGTGCAGCCCTGACCATACAACCTCCCAATCAGTGCAAGTGCAGAATCTGATACGATTCCTGGGAGTACAAAAATGGGATAGGAGAAATAAATCTACATTAAATTGGCCTTCTGCATTCCCTCCTGCATCCACAGGAGTGCAAACTGTGGAGTTTACTCTGAGGACTAGCACAGTTTAGCCTCTGTGGAAGACGATCTCAGAAAATAAAGCTATTGAAGACAGAGAGCAGGGAAGGTCAGGTACTGGGCCCTTGTCTTCACCTCCACCATATTAGAAAAGAAGCACAAGCCTGTAACTCCTCTGTAACAAATATTCCACTTCACTCCTGTCTCTTAGGCTAGCATTTCACTTGGATCTGCATTTTCCCTCAAAAGTATCTCATCCAGCCTTTCTCCAGTATACGGAGCCAGATACACCTAAGAGAAATGTCACCTCATGAAACAGAATTTTTACCCCAGCTGTAACACCCCTTTCAGCTATCCCTCACATAATGTCAGCTCACGTGGAAAGTCAGTGTAACGCAGCAGCAGACCCTCTCTAAGTATGAACAAAAAAGTAGTCCCTAAACTATTCCCTTCACTTCTCAGCTCTTTTAGGACAGGATTGACATAGTATTTGCTCTGTTTTAACCAGCTCCCCTGTAGGGCTAACTGGCTAAACGTGGTATTGTCCTCTGGCAGCTGATCTGCATTACTAGGATCAGTGACCATCACAAGCATCACTAGCTGCATTTTGGGAAAGTGCTGAGAAAAATGTACATCTCATTGTGGACTATCTCTAACTTCGACTCTGCTGATATTGATCTGTAAATTCTTAGGAGATCTGGTTTCCTTCTCGGCTGGGAATACCCTCAGAGCAGTCCCTTGTGGCGTATTCTAACACGTTTGCTTCTGATACTGCATTTTTTCAGATGATCCATCAACACAGTTATGATGGAGCGGATGGGCAGAGCAGAATACCACAATATATGTGATATTCCCCTTTTTGGCCAATACAACAGAGAGAAGCAGCTATCCACAGAGCCAAAACCATTAGCAGCAAGACCTTAGGACAGAGAGACAAGATTTCCCATGGAAGGCTGCAGCAGGCTTGGATCCCTGTGGATCAGGCACAATGCAGGATCAATGAGATCTAGTTGCCACTAGGTTCTCTAAAATCTCTGACAGGTGAGATGGACAGCAGTTCAATCTTGTACCTCCTTAGGCATCACTGCCTCTCCAGATATGCAGACAGTGAAGAGAGAGATGCAATGAAAGTCGGGCAGAAGGGAGTGTCTTGTGTCTTGTCCTTACCTCCCTCCTGACCTTCAAATACTGCTCACTGGCAGGGTAGGATAAGAGAGCAATTTGGACATGATTATTTTTTCCAGGAAGGGATCCCTGAGGGCTATTACAAATATGGTCTCTTGGTCCCCTCCCAGCCCTGCACCATCTCATCCCCCAACCAAACACAGCAGCGAGAAGCCAGCAGGCTGCTGCAGTCACAGCCTCCTCTCTCCAGCGAGAGCTGGGGCCTGACAGCCCAGCAAAATGACCCACTTCTTGCCGACTCAGACAAAAAAGCTCCACTTAGGCCCCAGGAAAGTGTCTCTAATAAGGCCATCCGTTAGCTGTGTCGCCCGGACCCCTCTCAGCTATCCTTCATCCCTGCCCTCCCTCCCCGCCCGCCATTAATGCAGTCAGCACGCAGGAGAATGAAGCCGTCAGGCTCAGTAAATATTACTGAGCTCTACACAGGGAGCACAAGACCATTATTTAGACTCCCAGGTCTTGGGTATGTTTTGATCACACCAATTTAGCACAGAGAGGTAAAAGAAAACAACTGGCTAGTGGCTGTCTGCCACACCTATGTATGTCCTGATCTGTGAAATCCCAAATCCCTCTGGACTGGCCAAACCATTTCGTGACTGGAAACCTGGGAGTGCTGATGGCAAACCCTGGCATGAGTGGGCGGGGGAAAAACATTAGATAGGTCCCCACCAAAGGTTACTTGAAATACAGGAGGCCAAAACTCATCCCTGCTCAGCCACTAAAGACAGTTGTTCCAAAGCTTTTGTGTCTTGTGGCTGTGGGGAGGAAATGTCTTTTCTTCCCCTTAAACTTGGTTCTCCAGTTTCCCTCACAATATGCCTGTATGAGTCTAGTTATGCCTCTCCCTATCAGAAATCATAGGATGCTGTTCTACAGCTTGAGCTGTTCCAACAACCCTTACTCCTTGACAAAGTGCACTTCTCAAAAGCACTCAGCCCCTACTTTTGACTCTTCCCTGTATTTGTTCCAGATGAGTTCTCTGCCATCTTCTCTTGGCCTTGCCCTGCACAAGGCTTGTCTTTCTGCCTCCATGCAATGAGACATCTATGCCCAGGATTTAGCTCCTCCTCAGCTCCCACTGTGTAAAACAGCCCTGCTGCTAGCTCAGACATACATATCTGCTACTTCCTGACTCAGCTCAGACCTCATCCTCTCCCCAGCTCCAGGCTGTTCATGGCTCCCTCTTCCCATTTCTCTGTTCTTGGCTTTTTGGCTCGAGGCTCTAATATACTCATTTACCCACTGTTGTGAATTGTTTTGCTCTGTAAGCACTTGAGGTACAGTTTGTGGGGAAAAAAATATCCTTAAGAAAATAAAGTTGTGCCGCACGGTATTTTGAAGGAAAGAGAGGCAAGCAAGTCTCATGAGAACTGGGTATGAATTTACCTTGCACATCCCCAGAGGCACAGGTACAGAAAAGTGCAGGCTGATAAATCCCTTTTATTATCTGTACCGGTATCTGAAGGCAGGAGAGGATTTTTTTAAAGTCTGGCCAGTCCCCAGAGTGTCAAATCCAAGGGCGACATTTGAAATTCAGTAGTGACAGAGTAAGACAGAGACAGACAACAGTGACCATGTGTCATCAGCCCAGAGTATGTGCCAAAGCCAGAGAGACAACACATCAAAATAGCTCATGGAGCTCCTGATATAATTAAAGAGTCACTAACCTCTCATGGAGCACTCTGGGGGAAAAAAAAAGAAAAAAAAAAAAGGAAAAAAACCTGCTCGACACAAACGGATGGCACGAATGCTGAGGCAGCAGCATGAAAGCTTAGTTCCTTCCACACCAAGCAAAGCTCTGCATTCTCAAAATGCAGCTCTATTCAGAAAAATGACTATGCAAGAATGCAG
This sequence comes from Chiroxiphia lanceolata, assembly GCF_009829145.1. NCBI lineage: Eukaryota > Metazoa > Chordata > Aves > Passeriformes > Pipridae > Chiroxiphia > Chiroxiphia lanceolata. Next base: position 96,328,939 of record NC_045638.1, on the reverse strand, counting down.
AGTTTTCTGCACATTCTCCCCTGGGCTGCTCAAGGAGAGCACTCTTCACTTGCTTGACTAAAATAAACATATGCTACTATTTTCTCCTGACACTCCTGAAGGAGCCAGCACAGCTCTAAAAGTGGGACTGTTTCACCAGCAGTACCAGGAACCTGGTACAGGTTAGGCAGGCTGTAGCACAACTGCAAAGAGCCCAGCCCACCTCTCAGATTTAATCATTGCCCAGTCTGGCTTTGGTTGGGAGAAAATGCTGAAAGAAAGGTTGGATGGAGGCAGAACCCAAAACCAGGCACTTCTCTCGGAGAGGACCCCTGGGGATGAGATAAAACCATGCTAAGACGCATTATTATGAACACAGACCATCACATAGGCTGCTATCACTGTCCCTTAGCCGGTGATCTTTCAACCTGACCTCAGTACCCTCTCCATTACTCATTCTTCTCACTCATATGTCTCTCTTACAAGGTGCTGAGAAGAATTTGCATCTTTTTAAAGCATCTTTTCCCTCCAAGGTCCAGGAAAGGGAGTAAGTCAGTGACTGAATAGCAGACCTTAGCCCAACTCCTGCATTGTTCTAATGGGCTGTGCTGTCTCATGTCATGGAGAAAGAGTTGAGACACAGCTCCTCTCCTCCTTGCTAGGGCATACAGAACCTTCTTTTCTATTGCCCTACCATCTAGCCTGCTGCCTCCTCCTTGAAGATTACCTGTCCCCTTGGCTGATAACACAGATCTTCCTTTTATCAGCCAGCAGACCTGAGGAAAAAGGGCAGCAGAGAAAGAGCATTTAATTTAACCCTCTGATAAGGGAAAAGAAAATCCTTGCTCCATCTAGAAGTATCTGATCTTTCCTCAGATGCATTGGTAACAACATCTTAAGGTCAAACTGTAAATCTTGTAAAACATCTTTGCCTCCTCAAAGTGGTCTTTCCCCTTGTTTCTTTTCCGCTTTCATTTTTAGAAGCCAGGATATCTGAGGACATTCAACTCCTGCACTGCAAGTTTCCTACCTTAGTGGGGAGATGCTTCTCCCAGTTTGGTAAAGCACCCAGCCTCCCCACACTATAGAAGGGCAGCAGGCTTGTTACTTGTAGGAGTATGCAAGTGTACCAGCTTATCTGAGACTCATGTCCTGTACCTCCCCTCTCCTGGGAAGGTGATTTGATTGTCAGACCAGCACTGAAGGACTTGTGTTAAACATGTACTGGGTGAGAATGAAGGATGACCAAGGAAATAGTTACTGACAACACATCACAACTTTGGTTTGTAAAACTGATTCCCAGTCTGACTCAGCTTAGCAACCCTTTACCACATCATCAGCTAGATGCTTTCCTATGTAAACTTACTGGGTCCCTGAATTTCTGCAGTGGAAAGTCTTTGCAGTATTTCTATAGTCTCACCGACTCTAAAATCAGGTATCTGCACCAAAAGCAGTGCCAATCATGCAGTGATCTAGCCTTGCAGAAAGCAGCTAGGGAGAGAGAGAGTTATGCTTGCAACGAAGCAAAACTGAAGACTACTTTTCAGCTAATTTAAGCTGCAATTGCCAAAACGTGAGATCAGAGCAACCCTGCGTTCAAATAGACTTGGGAGTGCATACCCATATCACGTCGCCATACTGATGTCTGCCTATGCCCTGCTGTCCTCCTACAGACAGGAAAAAATCCCCAAAACATTTCTGATGTCAAACCTGGAGAAGACCTAGCCGGATTTTGGCTTAAGTGACACAGTTTCCTTTGCTGTTGTTAGTTGGCATGTGAGGTAGTGAGATGAGAAACTGTCAATAGACTCTGCTGATGACCTGTAGAAGGCCTCTACACTTCTCTAATCTGACATGGTTTAATTTTGAATGCAGCAAAGCAGTGACAAGGATGCAGGCTGCCAAGGCCAGTCAGCAGCGCAAATTGGGCAGGACAGGCTGAATTGATCTGCAAGGAAGAAACGAAGACGCAGCAGAAACTTTGGGCTACAGGTACCAGTGGGGCAGTCTGTGGAGGGGGAAAGAGAGAAACGTTGGGAGGGAAATGAATAGAGAGAAACAAAGCAAGGATAACACCACAGGAGGGAAATTATTGGTGTCTGGACACCCTCAGGAGCTCAGTGCCTCTAACCCAAGAAAACCAGCTGGCCCAGGCTGTATGGTACACGGACCATATGGATTTCATTGCTGGGATGCAACATCCATCATCCCTCTGCCAGAAGCTGCAGCATGGTAGCATGGGAGGCTGCCCAAAGATAGCCTGTCACTGCACTTCAGTCAGTCCAGAAAGAGACGCTCAACTCCAAGCTCCACCAGAGGTAGAAAGGTCAGCGTCCATCCAATTCCCCAGCATATTTCTATCCTTCCCAAGCCAAGCCTGAGAAGTGAATGTACAGCTATATTACTCACTTTCAAGTACAAATTAAAGCAGGATGGTCAACAAGATTAGTTGGAGGGGTTTGTTATCACTACTAGCATTAGAGTTTATTATCTTATTATTAGGCTAAATACCTAAATCAAGAGGGAAATTACGAGAGTGGTCTCAGCCTAAATGGAATGCTCTGCTCACACGCACAGGCTGAGGGCCACACCAAGAGCGTGTTTACCCAATGACAAGAGCAGATTTTCCACAGTGACAGTACATATCTTGTAAAAAAACCAGGCACAAAATATGCTCAAACACCTAATACCACCACATGGGCCATCTGCTGAGAATGCTGAATGAGTATGCTGTTTGAAGTTTTCATTATTCAAAAAGTAGCACACTACTTAATTGACATTTTTCAGTGGTAGCTGTAAATATAGCCCTTTCTGCCAGTTCATGTCAGACAGACAAGAAACCTCAATGATGCTCTACAGAGTATTGAAACATTCCAAAATTTGCCAAATAGTTTCTAGCAAATGACTCCAGAAAATACTGAAAGTCTCCAAAATCACAGAAATAAAATATTTAAACATGGATATTTTGCCAAGTTTGATTGTCATTTTGACCAGTCTTTTCTAGCATCAAGGATTGGCAGAACTTTGTTACTGCCATTTTTAATGCTTGCAGCAAAAAAAAAAAAAAAAAAAAAGGCAAAACTAAACATAAGCTGTCTGTATTCAGTCATCTGTCTGTCACTGAGTTGAAATTCTGCTCAGATTCATTAGGTGGCTTTCACAAGTTTTGAATGAATCTGATCCCTAGTTAAGCAGAATGATATCAGTAATCCTTCTGTGTTATGACTCGATGGAAATGTTTGTACATTATCTGAGAATCAGAATATAATCATGTAATAAGCAAAATGCAATCCTTGAAAATAAATGCCGTCAAGCAAAGTGAAAGCCACACTATTTAGAAACAACAACAAAACAGTATTAGTAATACAGTGGTAGGACTGAAATCGTTCAAGAAAAGTGCTCTGAAAATGCCCTTTTCTCTGTATTTTGTGACAAGAAATAGTACTCTGAAGGCAAGGCAGTAGAATCCATGGTATTCTCCATGTGAATGGAGGCAGCAGTTATTGTACTCAACGCTGTAAGAAATAATTCATTTTGCCATGTGTGCTGCTCTCAACAAAGAGAGGAAGCCTCTATTTGGAAAGTGAAGCATGAACTCTTACTGAGCATTAGCAATATCAAAGCTCACATTCACCACCATAAATAAATAAACCCTCTCATCAAATATACCACAAGACCATAATTATAAAGCACCTTGCTATGTTTGGTCTCTGCGTTTTCTTGCTTCCCTTGCAGGATTCAAGGATCCATACAAGCAGTGCATGCGCACTGCAATGGGAGACAGGACTACAATTTATCTGACATGGCCACAAAGGTATTAAAGTAGCTGGAGTTCATTGACAACAGCAGCGCTAAAGGCACAATGGCACAGATTTCAAAGAAAATTAGCCATTCCGGACACTTCACAGTCTCATTCACAGCCCATGCCAACATCTGTGCTGACATCTCACTTCTAATAAGTAGCTCTGAAGTTCAAATTAGGTCAGGTAGGACTACCCAGGCTTCAGTCACACATGTGATTTCTCTACAGACAAAACCTCCTCAACCACTTAGATGCTTTTGACAATTCCATTCCACCCACCATATATAACAGACCCAATGTAGTCAGCTTTTGATATGCAAAACTAGTATGGATGAAAACTTTGCAGGGGTGGAAACAAATGGGTAGAAACGTCAGCAAAACATGAGCAACATCAGCAGAATTTGCCCTTTCTATAATGGAAGCAAGAACACAGTTTAGTCACAAGATAATACAAACTTCACTTGTAGTCTAGAAGAAACGGGAAGCCTTAGATTAGTCGTAGGAGGCCTTCCTTATGCTCCCTTATAGCAGGAGATACGTGCAGCACCATAAATGCATGGAGAGTAACAAAACAGAGCATATAGGCTCTAACGTTATGTTTGGTTACCTCAGTTGGTGAAGTTACATCAGGCTAAAATGGGTGCAGCTGACCTACATGGAAAGGGAGCCCATCCTCCAGGTCCTGCCCAGTTCTGCTACCCACCAGAAACCCCAATGTTGTGCTGTGTGGGGATGTCAGGCTGTGAGCTATGAGGCAGCAGCCCATTCCGTGCCCACCGTGACATTCTCAAAAATTGAAGCCATTCTGAGCAACAGGGTCTTGCATTATGTTTGGCTCCTGGAAGAGCTGCTTAAATATTTTCATTAGAGGCAGAGTATTTTTGGATGATAAAGATAATTAAGTGCTGAAAGCATAGCGATCCATTTGACACCGAGAATAAGAGATATGAAGTATTTCTAATAAAAACAGAACCCCCGGTGGGATTTGAACTCACTCTGTGTCGTTACAGTTTGAGGCAAGCGCTGCATCCATGATGAGACTAACACAGTCTCTTTGCCGGGTCTGCAATTTACTGGTCTTATATTGCCTTCATTGGGTCTCCCCTGTTGTTCTCCAAATGCAAAAATTATATACTACTGATCACTGCATGCTAACTTAAATTGATTTGTTCAAATGAACACAAGAATTATAAAGTTTGGGAAAACCTGTTTCCTAGTTGATGCCAACATCTATAACCTGTTCCTGAATTCATTATCCTTGCTCTCAATTTCCTGTGTGGTTTTTTTCATAAGTGGGTTTAAAAAACACAGCTAGACAATCATGATGATGATGGTGGTGAAGAAAGCAGCTCCTGCTCTTTAGATGTCTGTTCCCCCATATGTAATGTCAGAATGATTAGAGTGTCTGATGTGATGAGAGTGATTAGATCTGTGCAAACACACACAGAGGAGGAAAGAGGTTGGCTTTGACAAAGCACTCAATTACCCAGGTTCTCCCATCATGTCTGGTCCTATCACAATAGGAACAACACTCCCTCTGTTCTCCTGGGAGGGAATCACTGCCGCGCCTTTCCACACCATCACTGTAAATCATGCCATATAGTTCTGTGCCACCCAGCTATAATTTTATAAATACCAGAATGAATCAAGGCAATAAATCTACTGGGTTTTAATTATAAGTGTGCTTCTCTAGGTGTGGGGCTGGGTTGTTTTTCAGTTTCTGCCGATACAAATCATGTACATCTGCTCCTTCAGCCCAGCCAGTATTATTCTTTCTTGGGAAATCCTCCACTACTGACTTACTACCAGGACTACCCTGGTACATGGACTGCTGTCTCAAGAGCACAAATATTCAGTGAAAAGGGAAAGGTTGTTTCCCTCTCCCTACTGCTGGATCAAAAAGCCCTACCTCGAGCAGGATCAGAAAACACAACAGTGGTGTGGAGTCACCTCTCCTGTAATCTTGATTTCCATTGATATTGCCTACATTTGCAATTTTATCAGTGCTCTGTGACTACACCAGGGTTTTTCCCAAAAGTCCCAGATTCTAAAGTCGGATGATCACCCAGAGGTCTTTCAAGCTTTTCTTTCAAATACGAACATTAAGTTTCTAGCTATTGTTGTTTCAAATGAAAGCTTGTAAATGCACACTAAAAAAGCAGGAGGCAAAAAGACAGACCTCAAATATATTCTGCCTTCTGATATTTTAAAACACACTTTTGTAGATCCTGTCCACGCTTCTACACAGTACAACCCTACGGATGGTTTTAAGTGAACATTTGCTGTAAGAAAAGGGGGTGGAGTTTTGTGCATGTAACACGGTGGGGAGAAAAAAATAATGTAAATAATAATTAATAATAATAAAATAATGAGATCATATGTGAGAAACCACGTGTGTGAGAGCATACAGCAATACAATGTATATGCACCTTTGCATGCACATGGAGCAGCACGTGTACCAGCAAAATGAGCAGGTAACAAAGGGAGAGACCAAGGGAATCTCTGCGTGTGAACACGCCTGCACTCCCAAAGGTCAGCCTGCTCTCCTCAGATTTAATTCCCTTTCTCACTGCTACTGTTCAGAAGTAAATGTTGGCTTTTTATTAAAAATCAAAAGCAGAGGGGCTCGTAATCCTCCTGACTCCATTTCTTCTCATATAAATGAAAAGTTTAGCTTAGAGCAATAGCAGGTAAAATCAGACTGAAAGCAGAAGCTAATTCTCAGGAGATATGGAAAAGCTAAACAGCATTTGAGGATGGTTTTGTTTGTATGTGTACATTTCTCATTAGCTAAATTCTTATTATTATTCATTTTTAAATGGAGAATTTAGTAAATCCTCACACATTGCAGTACATTTTTGGAAAACGTTTTTCAGTGATATGGGAAACCAACTGTATTCTCCCCTTGCAAAACTAATTCTGTTCTAATGACTGCAAAGAGATGGCACTGCACTAATTTCACAGATCTCACTTATTTAATATGTTCCCTCCTTACTTGGAGTCCCCATATAGCCCTCTCCCCTCCTCATTCTCACTGCTAATACTGAAAATCTTCCCTTTGAAGCGCTACTCTGGTTTTAATGATATTTCCCTTATTTAGTGTAACCTTCAGAGCAGGGACCATGTTAAAAATGTTATCAGCAATACTGCCTGCTTAAACTACCAAAAATATAATTGCAGAAGGTGGGAAGAAGGAGGAGAAAGAAACAAAGAGGAGGAGATTTCTAAGACTTTCAGTTATTTTGGGTGATAATTCTTAGCTTCCTTCTGGAAACAGAGACAACAGAAACTTAAAGAAGAAAATGGAGGCTCCTTCCTAAGAACATACTCACCATGCTCAGGCTTCAATTAAAACATCAAATAAGATCTAGTATAGTACTGACAGTGGGCAACACTGCACTACTCTCTTCCTCATTCACACTTGGTTCCAGTGCCTGTTTCACTAGGTTTAAGTGGGCAGAGGGAAGCTCCTCCCTGGGGTTCTTCAGGGGCACTGAGCAGATCAGATTTTCTACTCTGAAAATAAGACTTGAAGTAAAATTCACAGCATAGATCATGCAACACTCAAAATAGAGTTGGCAAGGACTTAACATTACCTCTCCAGATTTATCGAACTTGAAACAACACGGATAATCCTACCCATGCTGTACCTTCACCTCCACAGGTATAGGCCAGAATGCTCCTAGCTTGTAACCAAGTAATTTGCTTGATGCTACACCATCTGCCTCCTCAGATATCTAGTCCAGACATTCGCAGTTCTCTGTTCCCCTCGAGATGTCCTTTTACCCTAGCTGTACTGAAGATCCTTCCTTTTGGTTGTCTCTGTCCCAGGCACCTGTAGGTCTTGTGTGAATAAGCCCTGAAAGACAAGCTGAACTGAACTCATTTCCTTTGCAGCTGCCTGTCCTCTCCATGAGCCAGTCTGTGAACAGTAACATTCCCTGGCACTATCTATACAGTTTAGGATTTTGCACTCAGTTAATTCCCTTCTTAACTGCTTTTCCTTCTTCTTCATAGTCTATAAAGACTTTACTTATATTTTTAGCCAGTCCTGTTAGCTCAGGACTCACAGACTCTCACATCAAGTTTTCTGCCCTTCTTCTGAACACCTTTTTGAGGTTGAGAGAGTAAAGGAGATAGAGTGGAGAAGATGACAATCAGCTGGTGTAGGAGCTATGCTGTAGTGTCTCTGTCACTGATTCGCCTCAATTGTCAATCATTAAAATTGCAAATTGCTTCACCACTTTTCCCACGGCCTCCTAAACTGTGTACTTACTCTTTCTACCTGCTGACTTACCTGCTACAGCAGAGTCAGTCTCTGGACATCATCTCATCTGAAGGAGCTCTGCAGCAGCTACTGTATTATGTATCTAAAAAAGGATGCCTCAGAGATGTTAATGAAGGAAATGGCATGGGGTGCATAAAGTGGAATACTGACTGCATCAACCTGGTAAATGCCACCTATCTCTCTGGCTAAAATACTCAGGAAAATAAATCTGTTCTCTCCCAGGAGAACCATAATTTTCAGAAAAGATCATGAAGAAAGAAGTTGTTGCTACCAACTCCCTTTTCATATTATAACCCACCAGCTCAAAAACTCATCAAGGAGGTAGGTCTAATTCTGTTTTCTATCTGAGAAAGTTCAGTTCATCCTTTCCAACTTCCCAGAGGAATGCCTATAATCTTCACTAGTGTTCAGAGGATACTAAGTTCTTCCTGTTGAAGCTGCCATGCACTAATAAAAATTAACCCTGTCAGAGAAAGCAAGAACCATGCACAGCCTGCTGATAAACACATTCCCATGTCTGCCCCTCAGCCTCTGCTCTAACACTGAGTGGCTAAGAAGAAGTGGGGCTCTTCTGGGTTTGAAAAGAAATACAACTGCAAGTACGTGGTTATAAATGCCAGTAAACACTAGAAATATACATATATTTCTCTATATAGAAGTGAGCATCAGTGAAGAAGTAGACTTGGACTTAAGAGCCAAGAGTAGCAGTTGGGCAAGACTTTGGTACCTATTATCCTTCTGAGGGTTTAACCATCAATTTTCCTGTTCTCCATCTGTGAAATAGTGTAATTTTACTTCCTCGCACGCCTGAGGTGCTCTGACAATGCATTAAAAAGATTGAGAGGTACTCATATACTAGGGCAATGAAGGCCACACATCTGCTTAAGACAGCTCAGTGACTAACAACTATCAGAAAGGAGATCTCTACAACCAGTGTACGAGGCCACCAGCCTCACATCAACTTCCTTTGAAAGCACAGATGGGGCAAAGGCCCTTTGGAGATTCTCCACCATGTAACATGTCTTCTTCCTCTAAGCATAGGCTCATCTGACCCATGTTTAATTCAAGATGAGAATCACTCTGGCTAAGAGCAGATTTTAACAAAGTAATGTGCTGGTTTCCCTATTCAACACAGTACAGTTGTTGGAAGGGAGCTGGCTAATCCCACCCCAAGTTTCTTGCTTTGGAGAAGCAAAACAAGAGATCTTCATGGCAACACTGCAGAAATCCTAGTTTCACTGACGAGTGGCTAATGTTCCACCAGTAAGATGCCCAACATCCTTGGTTGGGGTAACCAAAGACTAGTTGGCATCATATCAGGTCACTCTCTATTGATAAACATGCTAATTACCCATCAATAACTGAAGTTAAGGCCTTAGAAGCTTCCAAAAGAAGTAAATAATGACATAATGAATTCACACTAACGGAGAGAGGCATCACCTCACTTCTAGCTTTCAACACCAGCACCATTTCCCCATCAGCTCTTTTCAGAGCTGGGCCCCTAAGGCAGGTTACCACAACTACAGGAATATCACCATTTTTCTACACATGAATAAGCAGTGCTCAGGAGTTTGCCAGCCAGAGACACAGTGAGAATTGAATCTTATTCACCTAATCTTCACAAGATGCTACAACAGCATTCAGTCACTGGCCTTTCTGGCAAAAGCAACTCTCGGCACCTATAATGGCAATGCTCACCAGCCCCTACCCATCTGCCTGCCTTTACTAATGTTCATGATAAATTTCATGTTTTGCCTGTCTGCCACTGCATATGGAAACCTGATGGATTTAAGCAAGAACTAGATCTATTAAGATCGATGTGCTGTTCGGCAGGTTCAGAAACACAGCAAGCAGATTTATGGATGAGCACTAAGTACAGGGGCCTGACCACTTCTTGTCACTAAAGCTCCTGCAAGAATTTTGCAAGAGCCAATGTCTCAGAGTTGCTGGTATTCGGCAGCTTCCAGCGCTATAACTGCACACGGCTGCCAGGAGCTCACCCCCTCATTTTTACGGGGAAGCAGTTGTGTAAACTCTTCTGCATTGAAAGGTAATTGTCTGTTGTAGAACAGCTGTCCCTTTCTACTCCAGGTATGAACCTGGACATTTTGTCAATCTTTGCATTCTCTTTAAAAAGTGGGGGTTTAGTACACATTTATCAGGCAATCAGTGATACACAATTTCTTAAAGGAAGAAAGATTCTGTCCACCCACTCCACCAGCTAAATTAGTTTAGCTCCAGCTTAATAGCATTTGTGCAGTATATTTCCTGTATGTGTAAGCAAGAAAGGTGTCATTTAAGGGTGCTGAGGAATTCAATTATAGGTAACAAGACAGCTTTCTCTCAGTTTCACTCAGTGTTACTCAGAGGCTTGTCTTTGTGTGTGGCTTTGTTCATAAGGTATTCTTACAGACAGATCTATGTTCCTCTATTGTGCCAAGAGCTTTCCACATAGAGATCAACACTTGATTTGAAGGGACAACAACTGAAAGGAGAGGAGTGTGTGCCTGCATGCGTGCATACATCCATGTGATTGGGTGTTTGAGGAAGTCAAGGCGGAGGAGGAGGAATGCAAAGCTGGAGAAAGTGAAAAAGGAGATGGCTTTTTATCTCATTCTCAAAGTCTCTTTTCCAGGAAGATGTATTTCCAGTTTTCTACCAAGGCTGCAGGTGATGGCCTGCACTAAGATGATGGGGGTGGAATAGAGCACAAGACAAATGCAAGCCAGAGGTCTCCCTCACTCCATGTCCCCAAATATGCTCTGTTCTAACTGATGTACAGTATCTGGCTATGTCCTGCTAAGAGCTGCTACTCCGGCTCATGCGTGACTTTGAAAAATACATTTTGTTCTTCTGGAGCCCTCAAGGACAATAATAAATAGAATGAAAACAAAACCACCCCGACAGCGCTTTAGCGGGTGTCCTTCACAGGCATTACCAGTGTCAGCTGCCCTGGGATTTCACCTTCACCTGAAGGGAAGCCTGTTTAATCATGCGACACTAAAGGAGAAGAAGACAAAAATGTTTCTTGAAGGAACAAAGGAAGGCAGACTTGTCCCCATTCTCATAGTTTTGCCAAGCATGATCACAAATAACACTCTGCCTGAAATCTGCCATATGCTAGAACATCACTGTGACAACAAGCCTTGAGGTCTGGCATTACTGTAAAACAGTAACTCATAATAATTCTCTCTGTCCTTTGCTGCAGAGATGCTCATTATTATGGTCCTTTTTTGGCAAAAGGAAAGTCAGTGAATCAACTGGACTGCTGGACTTCATTTCTGAGTTATATCCTCAAGCAAAAGATGGGCACACATGGATATTTTTATAAATTGTCTTTCAAGGAGTCTTTGACCAAGTATTTAATTTAAAAAAATAATTGTTCCAAAATCAAAGAACTCCTGGGTTGGAAATGCAAAGTTCTCTCATGGAGAACAAGTCTGTACAAGACAAAAAGCAGAAATGAAAGAACAATGGGTCTTCTGTTAATATGGTGAAAACCTAACAGCAGGAGTGCTGCTGAGAAGTTTGCTATGACCTGCATATGCAATACATCAGCTAATGCACTGAGTAGGAGAATGAAATTGTGAGAGACCAACATCTACTGATAAAGCAAAATGATTATATCTGGAGTATGAGGAACAAAGGATCCTCACAGTGATAAGAAGATATGCAGCAGCCTAACATACCATAGAAAGAGTTCAGCCTTGACACAGGCAATATGTATTGGGAAGAATAAACCATACTCCTCAGGTATCTTAGTGGGTTGTAAAATTAAGTACGGTCAGACAAGAAAAAACCTATACTTACTGTAGGCAGATCAATGAAGCCTTTTCTCTGAGGTACCTCAACAGCAGGCCAAAAAGTAAATGGAACATTAAGATGTAAAAATAATACTTGGTGAAAAATCACTCCTGTGCAGAGGCTCAGTGCGAGGCCAAAGCTCCAGCAAAATCTCATCTAAGCCAACAAAATACAGCTTATGTTGGATTTAAGTGGTGCCTAGATCTTGTGTGAGTCATTTCTCTCAGGGGTGGGTGAATCTCACCCACTGAGAAAAGTATTAATGCCACTGCATACATCAAGTCTTACCTTCAGCTGGAATAGTGTGGTTGGTCAGCTCTGGAGCTTTTCTTAAAAATAAGAGTGAGAAAAGCACACACAGACAATGCAAACGATTAAAGTCCTGGAAAAAAATTGGGATGGGAAAGATTTTAGAAAACAGAAACTGTTTAAAGAAGGAAGAGGTGACAAAGCACTTGAAAAACACTAAGGAGCAGAAACAATGTAACTTGGCTTTCTACATATGTGCAAGTGGAGAAGGGGCCCCTGTGTATAGTCTCCCATGGCTAATAAGAGATGACAACACATTGTATTGAAGGACATTAATCAGATGAGACATTTGTAGAACAATTTAAGATATTAATTGGTACTATAATTCTCATTTTACAGGCTGGAAACTAACTTGTAAACAAGACAGTGAATTGAACAATGCTAAACAGCATCCTAGTACTGAGTCTTAACCCCAGAACCATGCCTTCCTCACAAAACACATCCATTTAACCACCCTAGGGGAAATCAGGTGTGACCACAGCAGAGAGGATGAGCCCTACTTTCTCAAACCTGACCCAGGCAGCATCTAGCCTAATGTTTCTTTCTGAGGGGCACCAGCAGCAAATGTGCTACAAAGAGCAGCAATTCATGGTCAGGTCCTCCAGTAACTTTTAGAAGACCTTTAGAATCTGCTTCTGGTTGCTATGGCCTATGAGCAGAAGTTCTACACTGTAATCCATGCTTGAAAAATGTAACTCCAGTTCATTTTGAACCTGTTACTAGTTCTTGCACTATGGATATTCAGTGAAACCTTCTCCATAACATTCAAAATTTTGTAAATGCCCATTATAGCTCTCCTTTTACTGTCTCTTTTCAAAGCCAGGGAGTTTAGCCTATACCGTCTCTCCCTGTTGGGAGACACAGAAGTAAAGGAAGCAGCACGTCAAACTTGTACACACACAGATAGGAGCAGGTAAATTATAGGAGGCGATGAGCAGCAGAGAGAAGTCACTTTCTAATCTCTCATCCGAATGAGTGCCTGCAAGACCTGTAATTGGAAACACATTTCTGAGCAGAAAGCTATCTGGTCCCTATGCTGGCCAGTGTGTCTAAATGGGTACAGGAGGGAGCACAGGATGGGGAACAGGCACAGAAACTAATCAGTAAACAGTTGAGACATATAGATATACCCTCTGGCCTACACATTTCAGTTCTAAATCTAAGCAGCCTAATCTTGTACCAGAGTATTTTTCTGTTTGTTGTGCTTTCCTTTTTCATATTGTTATGTGAGCCACTCACACAGTAGGAGTATGGGAATATGTTTTCCTTCACTCTGGAAAGACAGAAGGGAGCACAGCTCAGTAAGCAAACAAGCTCTAAAAGGGTTAGAACAAAACACAGAGGGTTTCAGAGTGGTGAGACAGAAGCAATATCTCCATCGTTTGTGTCGACTCTTTCCTGTAAAAAAAATACAGAAAATGTGTCGCTGGGCCAGATTCACAAACTTGAGCTGAGTGATACCAAAATAAGTGTGAGTCAGCTCTGGGTCACTTACAGGAGGAATGCCTTTTAGAAACAGACATGCTGACTATTGCCACGGTACATTCAGGCAGGATTTATCCAAATCTCAGGAGATTTACATTCTGCATTTGCTTCAAAAGTACAAAAGCATCCACATCTTACAAAAGTGATATAGCAAGTAAACATGAAGAAGGCTGAAGATCAGAGCAAGTCACTCTCAAGAGCCACGTTGGGTCAGAGGAGAGGAAAACAAGTCACAGCCATTAATGTTAAGTGGTAGTGACACCTTCTCCAGATCTCTAGGGGATAGCAAAGTTGTTGTTGTGGAAGAAAATAGAAATAACTGCCATGCCATCACTCAGAACAGGAGCTGTGCTCCTAGAAGCTGTCCTACTCCTTCATTAGAAGTAGGCAATGGCTTTTGGTTTTCCCAATGGTGAAGAAGCTGAGAAATGACTTTGTGTAACCTTTGAAGAGAGCACACAGTTGTGGGAGGTAGTGTTTTCCAGACTGGAAGTAGACAAGGCCCTTGGCCTATCCATAAGAAATCCCATAGAAGTCATGAACATAGGTGACGCTTGCTTCAGCTTGGTACCAGCTGGAGCCTTAGCCTGCTGAGCTGAGGTCCAGAGTGCCCTGCTACAGAAAGGATTTTCAAACCCCCTTCTAAACTTTCACTGTACAGGAATGCCACTGCAAGAATGGTGACTTTGTTCCACCTCGGAGTTGGCCGTGTTTCAGCAGTGAGCTAAATGGTTTGGGATCCTCCTGGATGACACTAAGAAGTGCTGTAGAAATGTCAGCTATGAGTGAAAAGCTTCTCTATAACTGTACAGCAATTCTATAGCCATATGTTTCTCTCGAGGGTTGCCAATGACTGGGTTTCCCCTTTTGAAAAGCTATGTAAACACATGCAAAACCAGGCCTTTACATAATACAATGGGGCGTATCGTTCATTAATGTGCAAATAGGTCGCTCTCCACTTGCCCTCCCACTCTCTTCCTTTCCAGCTAGCTGAAAGCTTGTGTAGCAAGAGCTTAAATGTAAGTCACCAATATTCCTGATTTAGCACAGCAGGGAAAAGACATGACTTTCAAAGGCGAGAGGGATGAGCAGAGCACAACGTGTTCTTTCTTCTCCCTAAGCTCCATTCTGTTAGGTTAGGGAAAAACGCAACCTGAAGTCAACAATCCATAGGCAAGTAAAACAGGATCAGCAGTCCAATGACACCCATTATCTGCAGAGACTTTCGAGAGCCGTGTTCACCCACATGATTTACAAGAACCCTGGCAAAGCCCCATGCTGTCTGCAGCACATTAGGCCTAAATTAAGCACTGAGAAGTTCAAATTAATGCAGAGTGCATTTCAGATTTACATGCACCAAGCAGTGGTGTACTGCAATGGGATAGCAGACCAAAGTAATAGACAGAGGAAAATATGTGTTCTGGGGCAGGTGTTAAGGATAAAGGGGAGGCAGTTTCACAGTGGATTCTCAACTATGACCTCACCAGTGTTCTATGACATAACAGAACACAACTGGTCCCCAGTCATACCAGAAAAGCAAGAAAAAAAAATACAGATGCAAAGGAAGAATAACAAAGAGGACAGAATTAGCACTTTTACATGTACAAAGTGTTGTACAAACATTATCTAATCAATCAACTAATTGCCTAATTAAAAGAGTGACCAGAAAAACGAGATAGTAGAAGAGAAGCAGGAAGATGTGGGAAGGGCAGCAGGGCACTGGGACCTGGGCAGCAATATGTGCTCCTCTTCACCCAGGCCACATTATCCCAAGCAAACTTGTGCCAAATTGCCATGACAATAATTAACCAGAGTTCCCTGACAGATCATTATGAGAACATTAACAGGGCATTAGCAAGAATTACCCATTTTTCACACATTGATTAGGTGCCATTGCTGGTTCATTAGTGTATTGGCTTTTAATAGCCTCCCTCCAACTAGCAGTAGCCCTTCCTTCTCTCTCCTGACCACTCAGCACAGTTCCAAACCTCTTTAACTCTGACTAGGTAGTTAACCTGGCCTGTGCTGAATTGCACAAGCATATGGTCATATGCTGCATAGAGGGAGCACCTCATTAATCTGTCCGGGTTGGGTAGAGAAAAGTGGTGGCTGTGCACCGCAGGCAGGTGTTAATCTTCCTCCTGAACCTATACTGCTAATGGAGGGTGGCACAAGGAATGACTCACTCCCTGTCTAGAGTCATCATTGACCTATAGCAAGAGGGGCCAGCTCTGGGGCTCTTCTTCCTCTCTAGGTCCTCCTCAAACCCCACACTAGGAATGATGTTTCTGTGTCTGTCATTCCCAAGACCTTTCTGCCATACCTGCAGATGACTGTCTTCCATCTCTGCTTCCCCAGCTGCTACCTCCCATCCCACACTTTGATTGCTTCTACTGATAAGCAAGGATGTGCACCAGGGGAAGTGGTGCAAAGCAGGCTCCAGGGAAGCCACATAGGAAGGTCAGGTCAAGAGGATCATTTCTGCTGCAGGAGTCAGGTGCTGTACTGTGTTTCTGGCAAAAAGAACAAGACTAAACTAAAAAGGGAAGAAAAAAAAAAGGAGACATGACTGAGGAATCTTTCCCCTCCCTTCCCTCTTAGGTCACATCACCTGTCCACCTACATCTAAAATACGTTTCAGTTGAGTCATGCTTGGGAAATATACAGCAATCCTCTTAGGTGCTATTATACAACTGATTAAGTCTCCCTAATCCAGCCATGTCCAGCACAGATGCCCCACTCAGACCTGGGGTACTGCTCCCACCCAGATCCCTGACCTTCTTTGTAAGGCTACTTGTCGAAACAAGGCAGGTTGTAGTGTGCAAGATGGGTTACTGAGGTGTCAGGAGCTAAAACTTTTGCAGGGATGGCTGGATTATAGGACAGCTGAGTGGGTGTGTAAGTCACCAAGTGCAGCCCTGCAAAGCTGAGGACAAAGCTAGCACCCTTCAATGCCAAAAGAAATGAATGAGGTAAGGCACAGAAAAAGAAGGCAGGAAGGTTCACTCATTTGACACTGAGAAAGCAAAGGAGAAAGTAAACGCTGTAGAGAGTTAGAAAGACAGGAGAAAACACAGAGAAAGACCAGCCTCAGAAGGGGGTTGTGTTGCCAGCAGTGTCTGAAAAATACTGCTGGGAGATGAATGGGACAATGCAGTTTACAGAAATGTAGGGAATGGGAGGGGGGGTGAAAGTTGGATTAGAAACATCAGCAGGACTGTCTAAGGTCATAAAGGCAGGGACAACGAAATTCAAAGGGGACCTGATAGAGAAATGCAAATAGAAAGGCAATGTGTTCTGCATGGCAGAGGAAAAGGGGCAGTTTTAGTATGCCAGAGAAAGGGAGCTGGCTTTCAAGCAAGAGAGACAGAAGATGTTACAACAATCAAGACTAAGGAAGGCTAAGGCATGAACAAAGGTTCTTGGTGTTGAGAAAGTGATGAAGAGAGGGATTTCCTATAGCTGGTAGAGGAAGAAAGATGCTGAGGAAAATACAAGGGAGAAAATATCTAGGCTCTATATTACAACAGTATGGGACAGGGAGGATTTTTTTCATCATGGAGTAATAAAGAGACTGAAGTGAAGAGAATCCAAAGGAAAAGACAAGCAGCTTTTTAACACTATTCAGCCTAAGTTGTGAGCATTTGTTGACTGAGATCTGGGGAGATAATGTGTGACAGGTCAAGGTGTGTAGTATGTCTAGAAGCTGCTTTAGGTGGTTGAACCTGGATGTGGCAATGAGATCATCTGCAAAGCAGACATGAAGGACAAAGCCCTTTGAGATCCACTGTACTCATGAGGATGGTGCACTGGCAGACAGAACACTGTGTGTGACTCAAAGTTGGAAGAAGAAAGCAGAATAAGGGACTGTGGTACATAAAAAAGGAAGCACCGGGAGAGCCCTGCCATTTGCTGCAAAGAAGCTGATTGAGACACTGCACTGCCCATAAAACACAGAGGGTACATTAAGGAGGGTAGAAGAATCAAACAGCAACTGACTATACAATCAGTTCAGAAGTAAAGGAAAGGGGTAGATCGGAGTACCAGGTTCCTATTTAGTCTCAAGCACAGCCCCACAGTTCATGTGAATCTGTGCTGACAAACTTGGGGATTTAGAAGACTACTTTGAGCTCAGGAGAAAGAAGCAGCATGCTAAACCTAAGTAGTCCAAGACTGGGGAGTCTTACACTTTCTTAATGGGACATCTAGCCAGCTATATGGCCTGAGTTAATCACAGAGCCACTGAACAAGGGGACTGCAAGTTGTCCTGAGGCCAAGGGTAAACCTGCCAGCTGCTCTGTTTCTCTCCTCTGAATATTACAGGAATTCACCTGCTATTCATGAGAACCCTTTGGATACTACTGGACCCTGGTGAACAAAAGCAATGCCTTCATTTTTTCATACAAGATATGTCTATGCCTGTGATTACAGCAGTGCAGTACCATTGCAAATCCTTCTTCTCTGCTACTGCCACACAGACAAAATGTAGCATGGGGGAACGGACATGCTAACTCCCAGCATCTCCTCCTCATCATCCCTCGCAATGAGTTAACCACAAAACAGTTAGCAAAGCGGGATCAAAGTGTCCCTCTGAAGTCACCAAAGCGATATGGCGAGAAGTGCTCCTTGGAGCAGGGCTGATGAATGCTGGGACTGGTGTGTTGACAGGTCTGAGCACGGTGTGTTGCTGAAGGTAAATCAAGGCTGACAGCCAGTACTTTTACCTTCTCCCCCCTTTTCCTGGCCTTAAAACTGAGCCAAACGGAGTGCACACACAGGAGGACAAAGGACAGGAGGATGGGTGGGAGCAAGAGGGTGAGTGTGGTGTAGGAGGAAAGAGACTGAGCATCCCTCCATGGTAGCAGGTGGGAGTTTCAGGGAGTGCAGCAGACGGGAGCGAGCTCTGTGTGGAGTGTAAATCCACGGGAGGCAGGCAGGGCACCGGGGCTGTGATCCTGACCTTGGGCCAAGGCAATCTGCTTTTTAACTGGCGCAACTGTAATCCAGTCTGTGAACAGATGGTACGGAGAGGAAAAAATACAGGATACAAATGTAGGATCTCCAGTATCTGTTCCAAAACCAGCCAACCTTCAGCAGGAAGGTGATTAAAGAGGCAAAAAAGTAAGGAAAAGCCAGGCGGACTTTCTCTGGTTGGCATGACTGATGAAGCTGGAGCCACAGACCTGGTCCCAAAGGACTCAATGGCTTGGTGCTCTTCGGCTAAAATTCAGAAGCCATCTCTCAGCCAGTCACTGTTTCTAAGGGATGACAAACAGGAGGATTTGTTTGCTATTCTGGCCAATCCTCAGTTCCTGTACTGTCACCCCAAAAACTTGCACTCACACTGTTGCTTCCTGTCCTAAGGCACTGTCAGGAATCTTTTGCTATAACAAGCCCACATATAAAGACATCAAATAGCAGGGAAGTGACACAAAGCCTTGGTGTGCAGAACAAAATTTGCATATTCTAAGCAGCAACAGACCTGAGAAAGCC
This sequence comes from Chiroxiphia lanceolata, assembly GCF_009829145.1. Taxonomy (NCBI): domain Eukaryota; kingdom Metazoa; phylum Chordata; class Aves; order Passeriformes; family Pipridae; genus Chiroxiphia; species Chiroxiphia lanceolata. The sequence continues at coordinate 96,309,779 of NC_045638.1, read as the reverse complement.
TGAGTTCAAATACTCTGAAATATGCCAGAAAAGTTCAGACCTGACACTGAATTTTGCTGTGAATACTCTCTTGCTAGGGGGTGAATTTTCACACAAACCTTCTCAGTAGCTTACTGGCATAAAACTGTGCTGTCCAGGGTCACTGCACCTGGTATCCCTGCTTAGTGGCGGGTCATGGAGCCACATGGAGCCATGGGCTCACTAGACTGAGCCAAAATTGCTGTAACTCAACCTACTTCATGGGTTCAAGGGTTTGGCTCAGATTTCAATCCTGGCATCCACAGTTTCAACAGTCTGAAATGTATTTCGGAAATAGATAATAAAATATGGATGTGAACTACTGTAGTTGCTGGTATTAAAACACTGACACTGGTATACATTTGGGGATCATTACCAAGTACTAAAAGAAGTACTCAGCAGGAAATATATAAAATTAACCTACAATAAAGAAACAGTTTTTATATCAACACCCAACAGCGGTGTGATATGTGAAGCCTCAAAACCATGACTCATTAGAACACTAAACATGCTTCTAATGAGTTTACCTGGTGTCCTTCCACATCCATTGCAGAGTCATCCTTGATGAAATGCCCGACATGCTCTGCAAGTTCATGCTGACAGGCTATGAGCTCTGAAGAAATGTATTTTTTTTTTGTAGCTTTCTGAATTTATGACACATTCCACTACTTGGAAGAGGCTTGGGTTTTGATCATAACAATTCATTCCCTGCCCTGGTCTGCAAATGTATGTCCACTAGAAGTACTTTCGCTCAAAGTACAGAGATTTGTTCAAAAGATAATACTTTGCTTTTCTGCAATATTTTTGCTACAGTGATCTTCACTAACGTGTGCCCATGAATGAACCTTTCTGTGAAAGAGAGGAACCCTGTTGCCTTCATATTACTGTGGAGGAAACTAAGGCAGGGAGAAAGCACATAGACATTTAGATGGGAATACTGAGGACAACATTGATAGGTAATCACTGGCCAGGGAAGCTGTGGATGCCTCATCCCAGGAAGCGTTCAAGGCCAAACTGGATGGGGCTTTGAGCAGCCTGGTCTAGTTGAAGGTGTCCCTGCCTGTGGTGGGGGGGGTTGGAATTGGATGATCTTCAAGGTCCCTTCCAATCCAATTCACTTTATGATGATCCTATAACTCCTCTGAACTCAGAATGGAATGCAAGCCCCATCAGGAACAAAAGCAGATCCTACTTTGCTCAGAGAGACCTGCTCCAGGTACGGTAGACTCAGAAACAGAGCAGAATTTGCATCTCCCATAAAGGAAAAACGCATGTGCATATGAACACTTAGAAACAATAATGACACAACATGGGGAAGGTATGTGGTATGCTTGAATATAATCCTTCCAATGCTGCTCTCCTACTCTGCAGCACTCCCACTCTTCCAGTCCCAGGTTTCCCAAACATACCTCTGCCAATACTCCTCGTTCTTGCCCTGAACTTCTAGACATGCCAATTATTTGTTGCTCTGCCAGTACAAGACTGGGCAGTGCTCTGACAGTGTTCCCTCATGAAAAATGACAATTCCAAAACAAATGCTTCAGCTGCTGTAATTCTGAGTCATTAAACTTGCAACTCTGACAAACACTCTCGGTATGTTCTTTCTAATTACCATGACCAAGTGGACTTAGGCAGGGCAAATTCAGCATGCTTTCACATTTCTTTTCTATAGCCTGACTTATTGTTATTTTCCCTTCCCTCCCTCCACTCTCGCCCTACCTCTGCTTATTTATTGCACTAGCGGTGCTGTTATGCCTTGCAAATCCTTTTGCAGAGAGACATCCCGTCTCAGCCAGAGTTTTAACAGAGAAATTCTTCCCCCGTTCCTCATTATTTCCCTGCTCATTAGCTTTGCTAAGCCCTTTTGGCTGTGAATATACAGCAGCATTTATACTGACTGATGGTGATCGAGCAAGAGGATGTTGACATTACTGCCTCTGAGCTTGCTGGGATCTGCTCTTACTCAGTGGTCTGTCTGTCTTAATTCCCTCCAACTTTGTTGCAAACTGTTTGTGATTTGAGTCTCTCCTCCTTATCTGTATTTTCTTCCTCTCTTTCTACTTTTGTTTTCTCTTCTCCATCTCTCACCTCTCTTGCACCTCATCCTCCAAACTCTCTGAAAAGACCCCCTTGAAGAAGTTGTTGATTGGCAATTGGCTCTGGTTGTGAGTTGATGCAAATGCATATGCACTCGAAGATGTTAGAGCAAGGACCATCACTCACTCTCCCTGCAAAGTGCCTATCTCAATTAGATCACACTGGACTCCTCCTCAAAATACAGAAGTGGATGGACCAGCAATATCAGTGCATCTACTTGTATGTGATAACAAGCAACCACATGGCTACGTTCAATGTAGAACAGTCCCTGACAATAAAAGATGTACAGTTAACCATTAGGCTATTCGGCTTTTCCACCCCACTTACTCCTCTTACTCCTCATTCTCTCCCCCATTTCCACCCCACTTACTCCTCTTACTCCTCATTCTCTCCCCCACTTACTCCTCCTCTCTCATTTCCAACATGCTTTTTATTTTAATATCTCTCTCTCTTTTGCTTTGCTTCATCCTCTCTCTGCTCCTCTTGCTTTGTTCTCTTGCTGTTGGAATGTACCTTTCTCCCCTTTGGCCAAGCATACATTGAATATCACTGTCAAAAAATAAAAGACCTCAAGGGTTGTGAATTATCTGTCCTATTTTAATAATTAAAGATGAATACACAGGGCCAAGGTAGCTTAGGCATTTCTCTGAACAATCACATTATATCAGAAATGTCTTGCCTTGCCCCTAGTGAAATACATCAAAGAAATTCCCACCCCTGTATATACAGCAGTGGTCCTAGTCCTGCCCTGAGACCATTCAGCAGCCAGTCAACCTGGATTTCATTGAAGACTATATATTTAGTTTCAATGGATAGGATTTGATGGGTTTTGATAATCTGCAACTTACAGCCAAAGAAAAGCAGCTTATTATTAAATTCGAATAAAATGAAGTCCAGCTGCCTGGATGCAGATAGCAATTACAAAAAGCCCATGAGGCCTTCTGGAGATCTTAACTTGTCCAGAGAACACGGTCTGAGAGAGCAAAAACCCGTGATTCAGATGAGCTGCACCCAGCAATAACTCAAAAGAGTGATACAGGTTACAGGGTGACTTCAGAAAGCACAGGCCCAAATGAAGAGCAGACTGAGAGAACCGAGAGATAAAAGAATGGTAAAAGGTTTGTATTTTGAAGAAAAGGGCTGTCTAGTTTTTAAGAGCCTCCCAACTTCATTTGACAGCAAGCACCGTGCCCTGCTCCACAGAATGACTGGGTTAAATCAGAGAAGGAGGAGAGTGCAGGACTTGCCACCTCCAGCTTCTCAAAGCATGAGTGGAACAGGAGGAAAGGAAGGAAACAAATTATAATGAACTTTTACTTCCTTAGGAAAGAGCAAGAAGCAGACACTAGATGCCCTGACAGAAGTAGAACTTGTTTCAGAAAAAAAATACAAAAGAGAAGACAAATACTCCTTTTAACCTCTCAATTGCACGTAGACCAGTCAGAATCTATCTTTTCCCACAAAGAGGGCCAAAGGAGACTTCACAACTCTGCTCTTCAGCTGTCGCATGTCCCAGTGGTGCCAAACAGCAGTGCATCTGATAACTTGAATGTAAGGGCTACAGGCTGCAACCTACCATGGAATGCACCGGGTCTAAAGCAAAGGAAGTGGTGCGCTCCTTTTTCCTAATCCCTGACTCCAGAAAGGCATTCATGCCTCCTGCAAAATTCATGCTAGGCCAGCAGCGGAGCCTGTGCAACCGACTGTAATACACCAGGCCTCATGGACTGCTTGGGAAAGCACACGGATACATAAGTCACGCTCAGCTCCTTCCTTGCTACCTCTTACTAGCCTCTCCTCTGACATCGGATCAGAAGCCATTTCACAGCCTCTGCACCTTCTTGTTACGTGACATGTAACAAGAAGAGGAATGTTTATGTTTCACTGGCATTGCCAGGGGTGAGAATACTTTGAATGTGAAGTTCAGTTCACACCGAGAACGGGAGACATTCATTTTGCCCTAACTCCAACAGCTTTGTTACCAAGCCCTGATGCTGTATTTGTGTTGGCTTTTCTTGTGTCATTATTTTTTAGAGGAGAAACTGCAGATCAGGCATTTGACTTGCTTGGTTTAATTCATCCAAATATATTAAATGTGTGCAATGGTCTGGGTCATTTTCTTCTCAGTCCAGGCAAGCTTTACCCATTATTTCCTACTGATTGCACAAACCAAAAGCAGGACTCAAACTGCCCTGACGTTCAAAGCCCCAAATCTGAACTTGCCTCACAAACTGTTCCTTCAATTCCACACAGAGAGTTCAAGGAAACAGGTTCTTGGACCCTGTTCTCTTTTTCTGTCACTCTCAGCAAGAGACTGTCAAAAAGTAGGGCACTGAGCACTAGGACCCCAAGGGAGTGGGTGAGGTTGTCAGAGTTGAGCAACACCTTTCCCACTACCCGAGCCTCCACCTGTGTGGCTGTGATGGCTCTTGCACCCCTTCTGACAGACACAACTGCCACATTCCCCACCCACCATACTTTCCTGTCCAATCAGGGATGCTGGGGTAATGGAGTGTTTGTGAATCCCTCCAGTTCAGCCCTTGCAGACCCCATCCCTAGGATGGATGAAGGGAAAAAAAAAAAGTTTTCATGGCGTGATGTAGAACAAATGAATTTTTCTTCAATAAATCATTTTAGAGAGACTATTGACTCTAGGACCTTTGAATGCACCGACCCATTCATAAAAATCTCATCTTCTCTTCTACCCTGTATAGTTGCCTTCCTTTCCCCTGTCACAACCACTATACTTCATTTTCTTTTCCTTTCTTTTTCTGTTTCTTTTTTCTCCTTTTTTTACCATTTTGACCCTGTAATCCTATCTTAACCTTCTAATCCTCTCTGCAGTTCCCTCTTCTTCTTCCCTGATCTCAGCTCCGTATCATTCACAGGCTGCCACACTGACAGGAGAGAAAGAACAGCAGATATTTACTGAAGTATTACCATAAAGATTAAAGCTAGCAAATACCATGGCTTTCTCCTTCCCTCCAGCCCCTGGCCTAATGAAAACACTCTGCACTTTCCCTGTTCTTGGAAACAAAATGACAAAGCCCTATAATCTCTAAAGTGGAAGAAAAAGAAGACCCAAAAGTGATTAAAAGGATAGAAAAGAGAAAAGAAAGGGGAATAGAAGTGGGAATAATATTATTTAGCACTTCTATAGGACCTGACTGACAATATTATGCCGATCTGCAGTATACTGTGCTTTCCATGTGCTCCCCTTCTGTCCTCATTCACCTCTTATCCCCAACTCTTGGAGCATAAGCTCCCCGAAGGAGGATTCTCCTTTTTGTTCTCTGTGTGCTCAGGGCCAAGCAAAAAGGGATACAGATGCATAGCCCTGGCCACAGCAGGAATAAGCAGAGCTCAAGGCACTTCACAAGGGATATAGCTATCACCAACCCCAGGCTGTGAGGAGGACAACAAAAGCCCAGCAAGTTGGGGTGACTCATGCATGGTTAGGGAAGTGGCGCTACTTGAAGGAGGCTTGGACAACAGTGCTGTCTGTCCCTCAGCCTTGCTGCAGCCACAACATCAAGAGAAGTGGATGAGGGAAGACCACTGGAATGAGGGAGAGAAAGTAAATGGAGAAGTTGGATAAATGAGAAGAGAAAAATGGAAAAGAATCAGAAAGGAGAGGTTTAAAAAAGAAGTAAAACTAAAGGAAATAGAGAATGAAAGAAAAAATGAGAAAAAGAGGCAAGAAGTAGAAAAAGAAAGAGCCCAGACATGTAGGGCCAGAGAGTATGGAAGGACTTCTTCAGCACATGGAAACAGACTGCTTGCAGCAGGAAGAGGGAAAGATTTTGTGACAGCAGGAGTGAAATGCATTGTCCTTTTGAGGCTCAGCGTTTTCAAAATATAAACGGAATACTGTGGCACTATAAACCGGACAACTACATGTACAGGCAGGAGAGACATATGCATGAAGATCAGACCTCTCCATCACTCAGACATGTTCATCTTCCACTTGCTTCACCATCTATCCACACATGCATGCAGAGACAAGGGGTACCACGGTGAGGCCACAGGATTTATTGGCACATCAAATGCACTTGAGTTCTGCTATGCACAGAGCTTTATTACAGAAGTAAAATTACAAGGACTGCACAGAAGACAACCCTGCACACAAAAGTTCAATTCTGACCAACTCACAGCAACAGATCTCGACCAGTTTGGGAAAATAGTCTTTTCTGTGCAACAACAAGCAAGCAAACCCCCTTTAAAAAACCAACCAACCAATCAACAACGAACAAAACCATAACCCCAAACACAATCTGCCTATCTTTTCCACAGATCTGTCAATGCAAACAATTAGAAAGAAGAGCTTGACATAATTACAACTTCATCTTTCTTGACATGTAAAATTCACAACAGTATTATTGCTGCTGGACTCCTGTCCAAAGAAAGGCGCTATTTATTCAGTACAGATAAAGCTGATGAGTAAACAGGTGGATGTCACCCTCTCACTACACAGTGAGAATCATGCACTTGCTCGGACTGCTTCTATCAAAAGATCTCAAAGCACCTGATGAATAGTTCATTAAAGCTTGGCAGCACCTTTGGGAGGATGGAGAAGGAACAATGAACGATCACTTCAGTCTTCACAGAAGGGCATCTCCCTTTAGACTTCAAAAGCAGAGCTTGTTAGCAGCGCACAGATGCACCATAAGACAGTTTAAGGAAGCCCTGAAGAATACCTCTTCCAGTTAAAAGCACAGAGGCAATTATGGGAACCTAAACTAAGGCAAAAATTCACCAAAATGAAATTTGTCCAGAAGACAATAAAGCGATGCTGCTTTTCCCAAGCATTACTTAATACCTGTCATTAATAGAGGTCAAGGTACTTTTTTGAAGGTGTTAAGTATTTTTATCCCTATCATATAGTAGATAAGGAAAGGGAAAACAAGGAAGGGGAGATGGTGTGCCACAGTCCACACACAGTGAGTAAGAAGCAGAGAAGAGAACAAACCCTGGGTTTCCCAGGCTTGCTATCCTATTTGGTACACCATCTCCCACATTATCCCTGTGCTCACTTCATCTGGACACACCTGTATTTAAAACTGATCAGGTGAGACTTATGCATCCAGCTAGCCAATTCGAGGTTACAAGTCCACAGATCAAGCTTTCATTGTGTTCTCACTGCAAACCACAGATTCTCCCCGTCAATCATATCTTCCTCTGTATCTCCACATAAGGCACAGTACATGCTTAACAAACATCTGTTACCAACACACCAGCATTTCCACCTGCAAACATCTTGGTTGAAGAATATTGTAAAGAGCAGAACCTGAGCCACTTAGGCTTTGCCTCACAGGATGCTTCAAGGCAAACTGCAGCAGTGTTCAGGGGCAGCAGCACAAACCAACTTCCTCAGCTTATAATGGCTTGCTTTTGGGAACAGGGTGGGAGCACTGCTAGGAGGACCTGTAATCCTTCTAGGGATGTACTGTTTTCCCAGAGATGATAAGGGTTCCAAATGGCTTTGTGTTTCCATGGCAGTAGTGCAAAAGGGATCCTGCTACAGAAGTCTCCTTTGGACAAAGCTGGAGTGCACCTGATGGTCATCAAAATTTGTTTGCCCATTATGTCCATGGTGGATAGTCAGGTAGAAAAGGACTGCCTGACAGAACTGCACTTTGTGTCACACAGACCTGGTTGGGCAGGCTCCAAGGTGCTCCTCCTCCCTACTATTTAATTACTGTGAACAGAGGTTTTAACAGAGAGAGATGCTATTTGAGACAAGGCTGGTTAGAGAGATAGCCAGGTCCTTGGAGTTAGTAATTAATTACCAGGCATTCTCAGTTTTATGACATTAACTGCTTACCCTTTTAAATAGTAGTAAATTGGAGATACGTGTCTAATTAGAGTTGTAAAATGCTTTGGAGGATTGAACAGAGAGTGTGAAGTTACAGAGATGGAGTGGGAGGCAAACTGCTCTCTGTGAGGAAAGGAGTTGTCGGATGGAGATGATATTGTTACTATGAAAGGCTGTCTTTTTAATGTACCCCAGTCCTGGTTATCTGAAGGGACCTCCAGTTCTGCCAGGCTCCACAGTTGCATGCTCCCAGAAGAGGGGAAGCAGGTAGAGCACTGGACATGCATAGGATTGATATTTTCCTAGAAGTCAAAGACAGACCTTGAACTCTGTGATCAAGCTAGGAGTTTTTGTATTTCATACCCTAAGAGCAGGTATGTCCCCATCCACTCCAAAGATTTTGGGAAGCATACACTAATAGGCTGTATTAGACACATACTAGGTTGATATTACTTTTAGGAGATCAAAAAGTTGAGGGGCTTTTACTAAAGAGACATCCCTGGATTTACCGTTCTTCAGAAACACAGACCTAGAATACCAAATTCCTCCCTCACTTAATTTAAATAGGGGAAAAATAATAGAAAACAAGCTATTCACTGCTGGATTTCTGTTGAATATCATGTGATCTCAGTCTCTGCTACCAGCAACTTATTAGAGTGTATTTCAGGTCAAAACCACACCAAGCAGTTACCCTGTATTTTGTGCAAATGCTTTTCATTTGCACATTTGTACTCTCCAGCAGGCTCTCCTGGGAACTGAGGTCAGTCACATGGTTTAAGAAGTTTGTTACAAGGCAAAAGGACTTCTTGTTTCATATGAAATAACACAGCTCAAATAAAGTGCAACTGAAATAATCACAACGGCCTAGTAAGTGGTCAAGGTAATAGGCAGGCCCAAAAGAGTTCGCTGTAAGGGAGCACGTATTAAATATTCCTCCTTTCCTTGCTCTGATTTCTACAGGTCCATCTTCATTCACCAGCCTCCATGCCCATTTCTTCCTACATGAATAATTTTTCCCCTACTTCTTCACCTCTAAAAAATAATCTGATGACCTTTGAAAGATGCTGAAGAGGGTGTTATTCTAATGGTGTACAGAGTGGCAGAGTTATGGGGATGCTCTGTGCTTTGGTGCAGCAGGAGGATGGTTTTCACCATGGGTTTTGTCAGCTGGCTTTGGGTTTCCTCTACTCAAAGAAACTACTTAATATCTTCTGTCTTCAAGGGACTAAATATTGGAGACAATACGCTCCTCGGGCAACATCTTTTTTATTATAAGATTATTAATAAAAAGACTGCTTATAATCAAAGATCACTTGACACTTTTCAAAGGCAAGCGTGCAAAGACAGTAGTCCTGTCTGAATTCCGATTAGTTTAATTACAATCTGCCTTCCAAAATAGTCTTTGCAGTTCCAACTGGATGTTTTCTTCTTCTTTTCTTGTCTTGAACCTATTGCCATTTGCTGTTTAATATTTGCAGTGTTCCACTTCAGAGGTGACTGGGCTTGAGTGGTGAGCAGAGCACAGCAACCTCTCCACAGGCACATTCTTAGACCATTACCGGTGACACCTCACCTCAAAGATTCTAAAGAAGGCAATAAGCCCACTTTTAAGAAGCAATTAATTTGAAGGGAAAAAGGAGAGCATGACTCCATAAAACAAGAGTGCAAATGAGCAGTGCATCGACTCAGTTTACAAACAACAAAAGCCATTCTGCTGGGCTATACCCTATCTTAAGCAGGAGCACTGATCAAGCACACGATGTCAAGTGATGCACATTCTAGAAGGAATTATTTAAGTTACCTTGTTGGTTTCTAAGTTAACTAGAATAATTCAGAAATTAAGATTCATCTATGGCAAACTCATAAATATCCTCAGTTCAGAATGGGAAAGAATCCAAACACAGGATGCACTGAGACAGAAAAAAAAAATAAGGCCAAGTGCAGTACTGTACTGCAATACAATGTCCCATATCAGGTCATCCTATCTGCAAAAGATGCAATAGAAATAAAAAGGGTTCAGGGACAGGTGACAGCAAGGAGTTAAAGGCCACACAAAATATTGGTAAGAAGGGAGATTGAAAATACTGGGGCTTTTTGCTTCAAAGAGGAAAAAAATCAGGCTGGAGAGTGTAGAGATATAAAACAATGAAGATACAGCAAAGCAAACACCCTGATAAAGCTAGGGAGCATCCCATACAACTGAAACACTACCCATTTGAGGCTAGATGGGACTTGCTGCTTTCCTACTACGTGCAATACTGTGATGCAGGCCTAACACTATTCCTCAAAGAGTACAATACAGTCACGTGAACTGCAAGAATACCAATGGTCACTTTATACATAAAAATACCTCCTCACGACCCCTTCCATGCAACACCAATGATGTCGATCTTCTTGCTTCAGACTATAAAAAGGAAACAATCTGTCCAGGACACAGAAATTTCTCCTATCAGCAAGTTATTTCTATGATTCTGCATATTTTCCCACTTAGGAGGTTTTTGTATTTTCTTATATAATGTAAATTTAAAAATACAAGATACTGATGTAAAATGGTTTTGCTATCATCTGCTGTTTCTTAAATTCTTCTGTTTAGGAGGAAATTCATATATGCTAAATAAGAGTCTGTTTGAAAAGCACTCTCTCTTAAGGACTTCTAAGTGTTCAACTAAGAGAGGAAAATGATCATCCTACTGTTTTAATGAGTTCATGGAGGACCTGAAAAGAAACTTCCCTTTCAGATGGCTTGTGTCCCCTTTCAGATGGCTGCTTTCAGCAGCTAAAAATTTCCCCCTGTATTGTATCACCCATTGTGACTTGGAGAATCTCCACAAAATGCTGCATCTGTCATTCCCTGACCAATCAGGAAGTGCACTTTCTCAGTAAACTTCTAGGGAAAGACAGTTTGTTTCAATAGATTTATAATATCAGTCCCTGCAAGGACCTGCCACAGACATAGTTCCAAGATTTACAAGTCTGTCATTTCCTATGACCCCATCTAGATCTTTCCAACAGAGCTGTGTGAGCTGTTACACACTTTGCAATCACCTTTTTGGATATCCTGCTTTACTCCTCTTCAAAAAAGCGAATAAGCACATCAAAAACCAACAAAACACTTTGCACTGCTATCTGTAGGTTTCTCCTCTCAACTTCCTCACTTCTTTTACAGAAATACATGAATGCAGATTCCTCCATTACCAGGATGCTCATTTTCTGGACCAGAATCTGAGGAGGACACTCAGGTGCAAGCATCAGTCATTGATTTCCTTGGGAACAGGAAAAAAGCTGTGTTCCCTCCCACAGCTCATTTACACTGAATTTGAACTGCCAAGTTCTGGCTTCTCAGACCACAACTGAGAAAAGGTGATGTCCTGCTTTTGTATTACATTAGGAGACATTCATGTGATATCCTTAGTCCAGCAGCCAGTTAGGCAGCATAGCACTGAATAGGACCTATAAACTGAGGTTCCAGCCTGCAAAGAGTTTGGTCACCTATGTCTGGCCACTACTTTCCTGAGACAAATCTCCTTTTCGAGCCTCAGTTTTCCACTCTGCAAAGTGGGGGCACTAATGGTGACTTGTCTCAAAGGAGAAATTAATTAAAATACTCTGAGATTCAGAAGTGGCAGAGACTACTGAGCTAAATAATCTCAAAGTAATTCCATGTGCTCTGGCATAGATCTGACAACTTATCTATGTATGTTTTTAATGGAGGTTAACATTTTCATTTTCTCTGAGCATATTTTAGGCTCCGTCACATAAAAGAAAAGTCTACACAAGGCACCAATAAGCAGAATGCACAGTCATTAATTTCTGCAAAGCAGCCTTGGTGTCTGAGAAAACACTCCAGGTAACTCAATAAATTAGAATAATAAACACAAAGGAAACCAGAGAGCAAGCAAGGACAGGGCAGAAATCACAAAGAGAAGCCAACAACATAATATATGATACACCAGCAGTTCAAACTGGGCCGCTGTGAGGTACTCGGGGAGCCTCTCGGAGGCATGTATGAGGTGGAGGATATCCAAGTCCTAGTACTGTTCCTTATTAGTCCTTCAATCTCATATGAGCAATTTTAATTTAAATATCACTGTGTACATGCCACCAGGGCCTCTCCTCACAATGCCTACAGGAAGATCTCCAGCTGCCAAGCACAGCACAGCCCCTGTAGCCACAAACCCCCAGTGAAGGAACTTTCGCTGATGCAAACACAGGCTTCAGCAGCAGCAATCAGTGCCTAGGGCTGAAATGGTGCTGCAGCAGGGCATGTCTGGCTGCCATCAGCAGGACAGTCTGATATTAGCTAGGGAGATGGAAAGGGTTTCTTCATCTGCCCACAGGTGTTAAACAATACTCTCTGCCTGAGGGCAGGGAGCTGGGGAGACGGAGGATGAACAATTGTGCCTCTAAACTGGTTGCTTTTGGCTCCTCTTGTAGTTTGAACTCCTGCAGAAGCAAATTAACTCCAGAGGGGAGCAGAGGGAACCTTTAGTGCTGGAAAACATATTACTTTCTTACAGGAATGTTCTCTTGCTCTTAACATGTCTGTCTGGTGTGATAGTAATGGCAATACCCCCCTCCCTCAACAAAGTTCTCCTGACCTGGGGCTCCCCACACCAGTTCCGCCACTGCACCCCTATATCCCTTGTGCTGCTCCAGACCTATTTCTTTCCTCAGCACATCAGGCTTATGCATCTTAAGTGCTTACTTCTGCAGCTACTCCTATTTCAGTCCCAAGTCTCTTCTGAACAGAAAGTACCATTCACATAAAAATTATGAGGACAGCCAGAAAGGAATTAGGTTGTGAGGAAAGATTCAGCAAACTTGTTCCATTTTCCACCTGGATCAAGACCTGAACCCACAGGAAGCCTCCAGAGGTACTTTCTGCTGCAAACGTACTGTGACATTTAAGAGACCTCCCAGTGAGTCCTGGGAGTAGAGAGATGGACTTCTAGTGGAAAGTTTTGTCTTTGCCACGCAAGGAACTGGAGCTATTTATAATAATTCCTGCTGTCCCCAACTGAGCATGAAGACAATCAGCATCTGTCCAGACCCTCGGGGAAAACTACAGAACCAGAGATGTTGTGTATGTATCTGTGCAGTGCCCCTTGCTACAGCATGAAAACGGCAGGGTGGGCAGATAGGAGCTGTAAAGGACTCAGGCAGGGCTGGGGAGATGAGGGGCTCGGGAAGGGGGCTGGAAGAAGGGGATGGTACCAAAGGGGATGGGGTTTGCATGCGAGTGTCTGTTACTTGAGATCATACAGATGGTTTCTCTTTAGCTGTGGTTTTGAAAAGCCCCCTGCCTTCTCTGCTGGAGGCCCTTTCCTGCCAGAGCTAAACCTGGAGCTCCCAGACACAGGAGGAGAGCTCAAAGTCTCTGAAAACAGAGAGTGCATTATGCTGGGGAGCTGGGAACTGGAACTCTATATAGGTAGTTTCGCACACTTTATCTGTTTGATCTGACAGGGCAAAGGCAGGAGTAGCACTGTGACCTGGTCCTCCTGTCTGGCAACTGGTTCCTCCACAGCCTGCCTTCACCACCCCCTTCTATCTGTCAGCAGCTCCCCTTCCTCCCACCCCGTCCTGCACAACAATCTGCTGGCTATAATTCCTTTGGCTTGAAGAGAGGCCCTGCCTGTTTCCCCCAATTCCTGCCGCTCCCTCCCTGCTCATACAGAAGTTTCCTCTCCCCTGCTTTACCCTCTGACACATTCAGATTCCCTGCAAGGAAAAACCCCCATGCTGCAAGGCCTTTCTGGGGCATTGGTCTCCTGTTCCTGTCCCCCACCCCAGCAGCAGCCAACACATTTGTTTTCTTGCTCCATTAAACCAGTAAATGAGGCAGGATTAGCTCAGCACCATGAGCTGGTGCTCTGAGCCCAGGATGTGTCTCAGCACAAGAAGTAACACTGATGTCACACAGGAGCAAAAGAAGGGATTTGTGTTTGGCACCACGCTCTTCTACACCCAGACACTGAGGACAGCAGCTTCTGGAGACCAAATCAACCAAGCTAATGTAGCCTGCAAATGTTTTGGGGTTTGGCCAGGTGACCGTGCTGCCTTCTTCGAGGCCATCCACCCTGCTCCAGGAGAAGATAAATCAATGCAAGGCAACATCTGCCAAGATATTGACTTTGGCTCTGTTCACGGACTGCCTGCACTTCAGAGATGGGTAATATTCAGCTTGATTATCTCTCACCGCCAAGAGGAAGTTTCTCTCTATGCTTAAAATCACTTGGATGAGCCAAGGAGGAATCGATCTGTGGAAGAGAAATGCTGACAAGAAAACACAAGTCGGAGACAGGATGAGAGTGGACGATGGGTGAGCAATGGAGACAGCCTCTGGCAGCTTGCCTGGCCAGGTTAGCAATGGCCTGGGTCACTACAGCCAGAGAAAGATTAACACCAAACAGATTCCTCCAAACTTTACATCAGGCCCCTTTATGCTCTTCCCCTCCTTCCCTTTTCCTCTCTTAAATTGCTTCTCACCCTTTTAAAAAGTCCTTTTTCTACTCTCCTCCTACATCCTCACTGCACTGCATTTCAGTAACTGAACTGTTACCCAGTTCACTGCTTAAGGCGTGACAGTCAGTAGTTGCAAGGCTTGCTGCCTGCCCCATTTTGTGCCTTATGTCACATGCCTCTTCCCCAGTGGATAAAAATCCCAATAGTACTCATAAACTGTACCACATCCACTCCTCGGGTAGACCCTCATCCTCACAGGCTCATATACCAATGCACAAAGTGATGTCACATCAGAAGAAGGTGACATTTCATTAGCAGAACATGCTGACAAAGCCTCATGAGGTGAGCATTCAGCAACATCATCAAACTTTGCCAGGATAAAACACTAAGCCTTTGACTTGTTTTTCCCTATCACACTCGTGGTAAAATATTCTCTAGGTCCTGTGGCCCTCCAAGGGCAGCAGATGGGAAAAAGATCTGAGTTCCTATGAAAAAAAAAATCAGTTTTAGGGATAGTCTTGACACTGATTCCTACTTCTGTTTGTCAGATAGGTTAAGTGTCACATGCTTGCACTGGAGTGGCACTGATTACAGGCTCCTTGGAGCACATCATGCTCCTGGGATGGAAGGGAGAAGGACAGCCACAGCAAAAAAAATGGGTAAGGACCTCCTGGCCAGGCTCACTTGGCTTCTTGCTGAGGCACTTCCCTGAACCTTTCAGCTGTGTTTCTGCCTATGCTCCTGCCATTCTCTGAGCCTGAAGGCTGCACCGAATCAAGCAGCAGAGGTAGAAGTGACCCAAAGGAACCATCTACTCTGTTCTACTCTGTGAAAGATGGATCAGTTCTACTTCGTCATTCGTGGCATCTGTCACTCCTCATACATGTCTAGTCTGTCCTTAAAGCCCTCCAGTGATGGAGTTACACAGCCTCCCAAGCCAATTTGATTCAACGTTTTGCTGTCTTTACTGCTGCAGAGTTCTTACTGACATTCAGGCTGTCTCTCTTGCTAGAGTCTTAAACTATTCCTCCTCATCTTCTTCTGCAGAAGACATAATTCTTTTATTTTGTATCTTATGTACCTGCATGCTGTTATGCAAATCTCATACCTAGTTCCCTCTTCTTTAGTCCCAAAAATTCCCATTTCCATCCACCTCTTCTCATGAGTATGCTATCCAGACTTCTGATCATTCCCACTTCCCTCTTTGGGATTACATCCAACTGGTCCAGATCTCCTTAGAAGCATAAAGTACTCCAAACAGACACAGGACTCTACTGCAGTAGATACAGCAATCAGCAAGCAGTCAACACTACCACCGAGGCAGGAACATGGCTACAGCAGAACACAACGATGATGCTGGAAAGTCTGCTGTATGCCCTTCTCTCTTCTCTGGGAATTGGATGCTGTTTCCACTTCTAGCCCCATGAGCGGAGGGGGGGAGACATTTAAAAGGCTATCTAATCTATGTCCAAAGTCCTTGACCCACCTGGCCTGCAGTTAAGCACTACTTCCCAACTCAGGTAGGAACAAAGCTGCATGTGTTCCTCCACCTTGGGACACACTTTTCAAATTGATAGACCTGCATGCCTCTGACTCATTGCCAGGACTGGAGACTAGCCAGAAGAATAGGAAGGAAAGAAATGCCACTCTAAAGGCCAATGAATACGCAAGAAGTATGTTACACAAGAACCCCCGCGGATCCCCTTGTCCAGGTAAAAGTCCTACAGATGGCCCATCACTAACCATGGTTGATGCACTGGGGAGGATGTGTGGGTGGACAGATAATGTGATATTTAGCTGAAAAAACTAAAATGAGTTTAATGCAGTGCTAGGAAGACAGATTGCCTGCAGCACCTTCTGCTCCTGATTATGGATGCCAGTCTCAGGTCTCCCTTAAGCGTAAAAACAGCCAGGATGTGTGGGTTTTCACCAAAGCTTCAGAGTCCCAGTCCTTCAAAAAGGAAGTACCACAGGAGGATAATAAAGGGTGACTAGCACCGAGGAATGTCCCTGCTACAGCACTAGCAGCTGGTTTTCTGTAGCATCTTATGGTTTCATGACAAACACGTGGGACATTCTCCAAAATACCTGGAAAGCCTCTCCTACAATGGACAAATCTGGCTGGAGTGATCATAACTCATGAGCTAAAGTCCTGATGCTTCTCTTTAAGGTCAGAGAGATCTGGCACTTCGAACACCAAGAACCTTCCCTAATATTGCATCACCATTGTCTTTTAAATGCATCTGCCTTCTTTGCCACTTGCACAAGAAAATCTCAGGTCTGCACCCCATCACTGATCTGTCACCCCATGTCAATGTCACACAGCGGCATCACACAGGAGCTTCTCACCCCAGAAAAAGCTACAAAAGATGGAGAAAAAGCCCCCGGATACTTCCAGGAGTAGAATCACAGTATACCAGGAATGCACTGCAGCATGTTCCTCTGTTGACAGCAGCAAGGTGGTTTTCACAGCAGCCTGGAGCCTCAGCTCTTGCCTTTCAACCACCTCATCAAGGAATGGGTTCTCCTATCACTCTGTTTCCAACTTGGACTGCAATTAAAAGCAGGAGAAGCATACCACTGGGATGCAACAGGCATCCAGCTACATTCCTACTAGGAAAAGGAAGAGGTTTACTGGTGACGCAGCCCCAATTCTTAGTAGCCCTCCCACACACTCCCTTTCTGTGAGCTCACAGGACATAGTCGCACCAGGCATTCTGTGCAGGAACAGAAAATAAATACACTGGGAAATACTCCGCAGGCCCGGCCTGAATACAAAGTGCTGATTGAGTGACCATGTCCAACAGCAGATCTCTGCTCTATCATCTACAGCAGAAGAGCCAGAGCACTGCAGTCACTGTGGTGCACCCCCATTCTTCTCTGCTTTTCCTCCACTCCCTCTCTCAGGTCCAGAAGGGAGGGGAATTTAAAGGGAATTCAGAGTTAAGCAAAGAGAGAGAAAGAAAAGGAAGAGGGGGAAGGGGCTGGAATCAGGAATGAGAACATGTGCTGGAGAGGGGTGAAGGGGGAGGAGTAGATGGACTGAGATAGAGAAAGCAAAGGAGGGAGGGAGGATATGAAGAAAGCAAGAAAGAGATGTGACAGACAACTTCGTCGAGCAAGGTAGGAAGCTGTATGGGGGAGTGTTCCAAGGAGAGTTTGCTGTGTGTGATTTGCAAGAGGGAAGACAGGAAAAATACTTCAGTTCTGTCTCTCTGACGAACTTATCCTTTTTCTCTCACTGGACAGATGTCTGCAAACACACTCTTTCTTTTCCTTGCTGCCAAGAGACAGCCAAGGGTAGCAGTAGAGGGAAGGTGGATGAGGTAAGCATGTGCACAACTAAAAAGCTTTGGGCACACTCTGAGCCTCAGCAGCAGGTGTAATAACAACAGGCCCTAAGGAGTGGGAATATCTGATGAAAGAAGTAACTAATTTTCTGTTCCTCATTAGGACTGGATCTCCTGTTATTGCTGCTCGCATTTAGCACATTCTAAGGAGTACCGCCCCCATATGCTGTCCTGAACTCTTTACTGCCCAAAACCATATCTGCCTTATGTAGCATGCAGGTGAAAGAGGCAATAAGAAATATGACCATGCATACTTCTTTACACTTTCTCTCCTGGGGTGGTGGGCTTTTTTTCCCTTTCAATAAACATGAGGCGAGCACTACCTGGGGACTGCCTCCATGCTCCCCATCAACAAGCTGATCCATTTCAGACAACAACTGCCATTAGTGAGAAAGTTGAGAGCGAAAGTAACTATAAGGGGGTTGCATTTTCTTAGCTTCTTATCCCAAGGTCCATCTGTGGCTCAGAGGACCGAAGTCAGCTATTCACAAGGTACCCACCTGCACCTATAAGGCCTGTCTGAGCACACAGCCAGTACCTCCACCTCAGCTCCACCACACCCACGAATGATTTCAATTAAACAGCACTGTAATCCAAGAAACAGACAAACATGTGTGCGTATGTATGGCAGGTGCATGCCAGCAACAATGCGGGTATGTGTGTGTCATTTTTCCATGGTGGCTCAAAGGACTCTGGAAAGCAGCTTGCTCCCTCACTTCTTCTCCAGCCCTGATTGCTTCTCTGCAGTGCTGCCAGCCACCCCAGTGGTCACTGTCATGGAGTCACTGGTAAGGTGACAACAGCAACCAGCTAGGGAGTTAGCCAGTGCATCCAAAAGGGGCTCTTTAAAAGGAAGAGGAGTGATCTGCTATGGATGGGGTTAACCGCTCTGGTTGTGAGGACCTTGCAAGTTCTGCTGCACAAGGAGTAAAGAGGTGGTGGTGGGAGATGTCCCCATCTCCCACAGGGGAGAAGGGTGTGGGTACCCAGTAAGCTGTGGGGCTCAGAGGTCATCACCACTCCACTGTCAAGAACAAGAGCCCTGTTAAATGGGGGACTCATGGTAAGTCTGCAGGGTCACTCTGGAGAGCTGAAGATGGGACAGAGCCTGCCTGAGAAATGTCAGGGGGTTACGGAAGGACCATCCCTATTTAAACAGCGTGCCAAAGGCTAAGGAGGCAGCTGATGTGAAAAGGGGGGAGGGCAGGCTGCAGCAGTCCCTCCCCAACTCCTTCCACCAGCTTAAAATCTCCCCTGTCCTTTGACTCAAGGGGACAGCTAATAAACATGCCTGCACTGAAAAGACAAACGTGGCCCACTGATTCAGAATTCACACATGCCTCTGCTCATACAACAAGGGGGGCTCCAATGCCCCTGTCCCCATGAAGCCCCAATAAACAACAGCCTCAGCTGGCGCAGGCTCCCTGCTCTATTGCTGCAGGGATGGAGACTACAGATCATATTATATTGTATTTGGCAGAGAGGAGACAATAATTTTTCAGGGAGTAATCACTCTTCAAATCTCACTTTTCTCCAAGCTCAGAGGACGCCCTGGAACAGATGAGGGTTTCCTAGCATCTCTGTGCTAACTGCAGCATTCAGTAGTTGCTACCTTGTAGTGGTGGTGTTTTTCCTATCCTCTTGGGCATTTTCCAATTCCAGCATGCTTATTTGTGCCTGATCCTCTCTGTCACATGCTCTCCTTTCTGTTCTCTGACAAGATGAGCACGGGGCCTGACCGTGGACAAATTCCTGCTGACTCCAGTTGGGAATCTGGGCTGGGGGTGGGAATGGAACTCACTACAAAAGAGCTGGTGTGAAGGAGTCAGCTAGGCTTTGTCACTGTGGCTCCTCTCCTCTAAAGAAAAAGAAAGAGATAATGATGTTAGAACTTTTTAACCTTTCTTTTTCTGAGCTTGATAGGCTTGGCCTGAGGCACCTTTCCTAGCAAAAACAGGCTGCTGCAAGATTGATTGGCTGGGTGCAGAGTTTAAAGGTAATTTTCTCTTGTCGCATGCACATAAATTATTGTGGCTCGAGCTGTGATCAGCTCCACATCTCACTTTTTCTACTGCCTTTATTCCTGGGCTCCTATGAGGGGTTGCAAGAACCATGTCCAGTGCTCCCTAAGCAACAATCAACATAAATATATATTGAGTGCACCATAGGCATACACAAAGTTAGTGTCTAGGTGTAAGGGGAGGAAGGGACACGTCTGCAAATCTGTACAGACAGAAACTTCCAGCTGCAAAAGTTGCAGCTAGAGCCTTGTTTTGCTCATCTACGGACCTGTTTAAAATGTTCTGTCCATGAACGCCGGGGCAAGGAAATCTCATCCACTCAGATTATTCACAAGGGGGAGAGAAAAAAAGATGCACATGCACACACACAAAGGAAGCACAGCTGCAGACAAAGTGAATTCATTTTTAACATTCATGAAAATATTCACAGAACACTTCAGTGCTATTTGCCTAAATTTTGCTGTTTGGAGTAAACACTTGAGCCAGCGCAGGCTGTATGTTCTAGGCAATACCGCATTGGGGATTAGGGGTGGCTGTTGGATCCAAGTCACAGATTCACACCATGTCCCCAAGTACATGTGACTCCCTTACTTTAAGGCACAGACTCACAATCTGCCACCACATAGTTTCGGACTTTTGGTCTTTGCAAAATGACTTTGCACGTACCCACAGCCACCGCATTCCCCATCCATCACGACGTTATGCAACAAAGGCACGTGTGTTCTGCCAAATTTAAACACAAAAGCAGTGGCAAACAATGACAGCTCTGGCATGTGCCTGGTCTGGGGGAACAGACTCCTTGCACCTCCTCTGCTCCCCCCATCCCTCTTCTCAACTAATCCCCTTCATTGGTTTCTTTCCCTGTGCATCCTAAGCAGCTAACACAAGGGAAAATGCTACAGCACACAAGGGAGACTCAGCTGAAGCCCTGAAGACAAGAGCTGTGTGCGTTGTCTCTTCCAAATACAGCTGAGACGACGACTGGATAATTGGCTAAGTGCCTGTCAGCTTAATAACAGAGAGAGAGAGAGAGAGACAGAGACAGAGAGGGAAAAGGAGAGATTTGTATTTACTATTCAAAGTCATGGATGCTGCCTGCCAGTGGATTTCAACATGGGTTTTGTTTGCACAGAAAGGCATGAAAGGTGATTGGATGTGCAGCTTTGAGTCATGGTCAAGCTGGAGCACCCTTGGCATTTCCCTTCCCCACGTGAATCCAGTGCTCTTCTAGGAACTCATCTAACGCAATGAGAAACCATTCAGGCATGTCTGGGCTCTTAGAGGAGGATGTGTGGGAGACAAGACCCCCTGCTCTTTGAAAGTTTTCACTACTTACCTCTGCCACAGAAATGCCAATTTCAGAAGTGAGAGTGGTTCAGGTTGCTACTGGAAAGGGACAGTATTGGCCAGATCTACAGTGGTGTTAACCACCGAGCCTCAGAGGAGGAAGATGCTATATTCTCTTCACTTGCTGCCTTTTTTCCTTAACAGCTGTAGCAACTGAGACATACTGAAGCAAGAGGACACTTCCAGCATTAGTAATGGTTACTGAGGTCCAGGATTTGGAAAAAGCCACATAGACCTCCAAGTAAGCAGACCATTATCCTGTCCATCCAGCAGTGCTGCCTCTTGGTTACAAGTGTGGCAACTTTACAAATTATATGAACATTTGTCCAACTACACACAAGAAAACACTTCCCATTTATAAGTGGGAGCAAATGTAGGGAAACGCACACTTGAGCACAGGCACATGCAAGCACGCACCTCCCAAATCTCATACAGATGTGCTATTGCAAAATATCTGCTGAACTCCAGCCCAATTTGAGCAGGCTCACTTCCATCAAGTTAGCTAGGACTCAAAAAGCCCAACCCCGGTGAAATCAATAGAGCTGCAGCAGGGCTATTTCTCTCTTTACACAGGGCTGAGCACTGTGGGGGCACTCTGGGATCATAGCTGGCCTCTACCACACAACCAAGTTGCTCCTAATAAAAATCTGTGCAAATATACAAACACAGGGGAGACTGGATGTTTTGAAATAGCTATTTTTGAAATAACTATTTTGAAATAGCTGTTTTCTAGGTAGAAGTGAAACTCATCATTATTAGTTCCCATTACTTACCATAAAACCAGGTACGTTAGATGTGCCTGAAGCTTGAAGCAAATGTTTTGGTGTCAGATTCAGCTGAAAATCACATTTGTTTCTTCTTCAGCAAGAGAACAGTAAAAGAAAACTCAGTAAATTCCTGACTTCACCTTTGTGCCCTCTGTCGCACTTACTCCAGCAGAGCACGAGTTCACACAAACCAGAGTGAATTTTGATGGACAACAAAACTAGGTACCTTCAATGGAAATGGCTATATTCAGCCTCGCAGTAAGCCTGTTGAAGTCCTGCCGCTGCATCAGCACTGAGCTGTGGCCCTGCAGCTCTGTCAGAATCAGATGCCCGTGGGTCTGGATATAAAGGGCAGGTATGTGTAATATATATTTTGAAAATTTATAGTTATGAGATGGCAAATTCCAGTAACTACTAGCTATTTTAAGACTAGGTCCTTCCTCATGACCTGCTGGGGAGGGGAGAGGATGGAAGAGATACCGACTCTGAGACACTCCAGGTAACATGTACTACTATATAAATTTTAATGCCAACTAAGTAGGAAAACATATGGTACTTAGCTGCAAACTGAAGTGTGTGTGCAGACTCAGGGGAGGAGGTTAAAGCCATACAGTTTGATATTGTCTCTCCTCCTCCATCTTTCTGAGTGTAGATTTTCCATACGGTGTTATTAAATATACATAATTTCACCAAAGAAAGCTTATCCTTTTTCAATTTCCATTCCATCTTTCCTTGTGATGAGTTAGTCCCACTTTGCTGAAAGCTCAGTATCACAAAGGCTCCCCCTCACCACTGGGCAGACCCTATAGAAATACTGTATGTGCATAAGGAGAGATGAAAATCACCAGCCTTTGACCACATACATATTGCAACTTCCTTTATCATATGTATGCACACACACATATCTATGGATGCATGTGTGTCTTCATATAAGGGCACCATCTGCTGCCAGATCTGGAAGTTTTGCAACATCATCTGTTACTACATTTATACATTTTTATTTTTTATTTAAAGGAAAGCATCAGCAGAGTTTGCACAGATACCAACATACCCTCTCTCGACGCATGTACACTAGATTTGATAATGAAGGCTTTGTACAGACCAGAGAGAGAGAAAAGCACTTGGGACTTGTAGTCGATAGCAGTGCAGATGAGGACATACAAGGGAATCCTCATGTGTCACGTTTGCTGG
The DNA here is from genome assembly GCF_009829145.1 of Chiroxiphia lanceolata. Classification (NCBI taxonomy): domain Eukaryota; kingdom Metazoa; phylum Chordata; class Aves; order Passeriformes; family Pipridae; genus Chiroxiphia; species Chiroxiphia lanceolata. The sequence continues at coordinate 96,286,708 of NC_045638.1, read as the reverse complement.
GTTGTGGCATGGCTGAGACGAAAGGCAGCCCAAGTTAATGGATGGGTCGCTAGGCTGGGTGCGCCTGAGCTCCGCCGTGCAACCCTGGGCGAGTCCCCTCACCTCTGAGCACCTCCTGCCCACCCCCAGCCTCGGTCCAATCCAGCTAATAGCCTGCCTGCCCTGCAGAAGAGGTTGCCTTTTTTACTCTGTGCTTGCGTGGCCCTTAATACAAAGGGTCCCTCAACTCAGTGGTGGCCTTTAAGTGCCACAACAATACCACTAATAATTAAGGTTACAATTTTACTGCCAAGACTGTATTATTATGTAGCATTATACGTTTGAACGTGCCTATTCTCATTTATAGCAAAGGGCTCAGCTCAGTGCTCCCTGTTATAAATCATATGCTAATTATAAGTGTAATCTGAACAGCTTTTACTTTTCTTTTAAAATGACTGTATAGGGCATAAACTTTGTTGTGATGCTGTGTTGCTATTTTGCCTGAGGTGCCTTTGTCCTCCAGCATAGCTCCATGTGTAACGTATCAGCAAAATACTGGGAGGCCAAGAACGGAGTTTGCATAAATTGCTTATATTGCAGGATTATACCAACAGCACTATTATTACTGCTGGTAATTTGATTCTAGCCCATCTTTGACACATGTAACTTGAAGTAACTAAGTACCCATGGAAATTCCTAAACATGCTATCAGCCTGAAATTTCACATTATTTAAAAATACCTGGTAAAAATTAAAAATGCACACTCTGTTAAATGTTGGTTTTCATCTCTACATAAGCATCAGATTGATTTAATTCTTGATGAAAAGTTGATGCTTGGAAAAACTCCGGAGCAATGAGCCAAATGCTGGCCTTGGCGAGATCCCAGTTCTCCAACAGGCTGAACATCATCTGAGCAGCGCTCAGCAGCTTAAGCCCTGTATGAGTCACTTGTACCTCTTTATTAGCAGTCCCCGGGAATCTGCCCCAAAGACAAATGTGGTATTTCTGGCAGTGCCCTTGGGCTTTGGTGGATTTGTACTGGTATAACTGAGCAGACTGGAATGGGGATGTGACCCATTTTGGTTCCAGCTAGTGACAAGCTCCATTTCAGGAGTCTTTAAAGGCCAAATCTGCACTTGTGCCAGGACTACTAAAAGCCCTGGACAACCTGTAAGTCCCACTGACACCCTCAGAATAGTGCTTTAAGGATATTTTGGGGTGAGCTGCTGTGGTGGTTCCTGAGGGAGCTGATGTTTTTCCCCTAACATGCTGTAGAGGTATGTGATCCCACAGTACGGATAAGCACTGCCATTTTGCTTCTAAGCCATCTTAAGGGCCAAACACAACACAGAAGCACAGTTCCCTCCTTTCCCCAGTTTGCAGCAGCTGCTCTTCATTACTGCACATGTCCCAACTTAGCCAACATCCTCTTATTTCTCATCCCTTCACTAGACTGTGCACAATAGACCACAGGGTCCCTGCTTACCCAACTTGAGAACAGCAAATGAGGTGGGAAAGGATGCTGGAGAAGATTTGGGGTTGGGGACTGTTTTACTTTTCCTATTTTAATTAATTTGGGGGATATTTTGAGCATTTCTTGTTTGGAGATTCTTTTCCTTTCTTTCCTAACATCAAGTCAGGAAGTTGCAGACAAAACCTGACAACCTCATGACTGTAATTTTGTCAGCAAAACATCGGCAGGAACTGCAGCCCACAATTCGTTCTCAATACTGAAAATAAGGTTCAGTGTCTTTCTTCACTTGCTGAAGACAGAGTTAAAAAATGAAACCTTAGAAAATCTGACAGTGTCACTAATATACAGTGTCATCTTTGAAACATCCTGCTTTCTTTTCTTGGTTGCAGCTGGATAAATACTAGCAACTCTGCTAAGCCATTATCACCTGTTGCAGCTCTCAGACCTCTCCTCTTTTCTGCCTTGCTCTAAGGAACGGATCATTACCCTTTTCCCTGTGGATAGTCCATCATGAGCTATTTTTATTCTCTCTGCAATTCCCTAACTTCCCCATGCCAAATACTTGCTAAAAGTCATCAACCTTCAGCAAAGCCAACAAATGAATCAAATCTGCTGCCAGGTCATTTAGGAGATGAGCCAGTTTAGAGTTAGGGACATTTTTTAATAGTCCCATAGTGAGAGAATATTTTAAATGCTATAGTTTTAAAAAGTCATCTCCAAACTTCTCAGAATAATTCTATTTGAGTAACAAGCTGCAGATGAAGCTTCAGAGGAGTGGCTTCCTTTAGGAACATTAGGGCTTATAATAAACCATTTTTCTCCACTTCATAGATCAGTCCACCCACCCATTTTCCCGCCCACAAGTGTAACCCTATATACAAATGCATAAGGCCCCAAAGGAGAAAACTCATTCAGAATATCCTGTCCTGGGTGCTTAGCTGAATGATTTGCATCACAATTTACAGGAACAAAATGTTTTTCGATATGTTATCACTACGTACATTGCTTTTATTTCTCTCCGACTGCATATCATTTTTTCTCCCTCCTACATTTTCATTTCCCTTCAAGCTTTCAAGCTACAGGATAGAGCTACTGGGCACTGGTAAACTGACGCTGCACACTCCCTGTTCCCTCTGAAGCAGATGTTTAGCAAAGACGGGTGATATGATCCATGTACAGACATCTTTTACCTGTCACTCTGTGGAGGTAAAGATCTGCTTTGAACACAGTTAGTATAGATTATCTAATGTTTTTTTTTCCCGTCTAGCTCTTTCCCTTCCATCGTTACTACTGGATCTATAGACAGGGAAAGCAAGACACTGGGAGTTTTTCAAACACAAGGCTGTCTTAAACTGAGTTATGTTTTGAGGGTCAAGGAAAACAGTGAGGGGGAAGCTAGCAAACTAACACTTGCTTTTAAATGGTGGAAATTAAATGTTATCCTGCAGGACCTCAAATCTATGGGACACAGGGAAATCTCACACCTTCCAGCTTCATGTGGCAGTCCTGTCTCCCAGTATAGCCTGGCTTCTGTCTCACCTCTGAAGGAGGGACTGAAACATCCTAGAAATAGGAGGATGGGCCCAGGGAAAAGGAGGAGTGACAACTGCCCTTCCCAAGAAATGGGAACATATAGCTGGCCAGATCTGCTTAAAGAGCCTAGGAAGGCAGTTGAGAGAGGTAAAGCCTGTGTACTGGCCACAGTCACTTCTGACAGAAACGCAGCCTGCCAGGAACACAGTATTGCTTGGGGCAAGCCATTGCATGGCTGGGTGGTGTGCTGCTCCTGCTGACTGTGTCACTTGGCACACATCTGGCTGACACAGCTGGATCATTTCACTCAGGTGTTTTATTTTAGTGCCTAACATAACACTGGCAAGCCACACACTATCACTGAAACCACTCTCCCATGCAGCCCCATTGAGCTTGTTGATGAGCAAACGCTTTACACACAGCACATGCAGGCACCATCTCCACCATTCGCTTAGCCCTCTCTGCTGCAAATGCAGCTTTAGCACACAGCGTCTAGATAAACTCAAAAGCTCCAGGGTTAAGTGGGAAATAGAAATCCGGTGACCCCTGTCTGGGCAAGTGAGCTTAATGACTTGTCTGCTGCTGTATGTACCAAACGTATGCTGGCAAACATCTGTCTGAGCAGCCTCTCCAAAATAAATGATTGATGGAGGCGATTTGCCTTTAAAAGTGGGATAAGTCAGCTAGGAGTCCTGCTAGAAAAGGGTTAATAGGATATACGAATTGCTAGTGAGTTGAAGGGAAAGGAGAGAAGGCAGAGTCAGAGTCAACATCCCTTGTTAGGTGTTTACCATGTCTAATCTGAACCACTTCTATTGCATATGCAAGGCAGATGAATTACTCTGTAAATCCTATTACTCCATGTGGATAAATCTCACATTTGAGTTAACAAGTCTGGAGAGCTGGGGAATGGAAGCTGCTGAATGGATATTCCAGGATCAAAACAACGGAGCACACGGGAGCCGAGAGAAGCGATACGCGTAAGCGCACTCACACATCCCTCCTCTAGCATCCTTCTTCCCTCTATCATTAAATGGGAGGGATGCAGGACGCAGGGGATCGTGTAGCAGACCGTTTGGTGACATTCAGTAGGATTTATTTCAGAGAAAGAGAAAGAAAACTTTGCTGCTGCTGTTAGCTTTGCTAGGGGATTGCTCCCTTGATGCTTCAGGGTTTGTGCACTATCAGCTCTTCATACAGATCACAGACTCATTTTAAATTACACACAGTAGTTTTATAGTCATAATACACAGTGTGTGCACACACACACACACTCAGAATTTTCCCTCACTAAGGAAGTTACTGCAGGTAAGTTGAACAAGACAGAATGTGAAAACAAAACCCACAGGAAAAAGACTACTGCAATTTAGTTATTTGGGACACTCCTAACTGAAAGCCCAAGTTGTGTCAGAACTACCTTTAGAAAGCCTGCACAACAAAACCAGAAATATAACACTCAATACTGCCAGTGAGCAAGGTTTCATGTGCAAAGACACCCTCATTACAATCAGACACATAGGCACAACATACACCTATTTATTGCAGCTCTGCAAAAACATCAACACACTGAAAAAGATACAACCTTCATAAATGTCAGAGCTCCTACACCATGCTTTCACCAGCCTTTTCAACTATTGTATCCGTCTTCCCTCCAGACAGGGCATAAAAATAAATAAATAAAATTAAAAAACAGAGTTTTCCAAAAGAACTTGCCCAAGAGTTCTGGCAGCACCAGGGCTAAAGTTTTTCCATATGTACAAAAAGAAGCACAGGAAGATCAATGGAACATCTGGCAAGCACAGCTGGATCCCTTTTCGATTTCTCTATTGATACTGCAGGGCTGGTGGAAAGTGTACGTTCACAAGAGCTGGCTAACACAAGTGGATCTTCCCCACTGAAATTCTTTTGATCCAGAGCACTGCACAGAGCAGAGTGGTGGCAAGAAGTATTCAAAAGCTTTATGATTTTTTCATATTAAAGCACACGCATACAGAGCTTGTTTGTAGCAGCTGCTGCTACTGCAGTTCCAGAGGTAAAATAACACACACTCTCACAGAGACATATACACACAAATATGTATCACGTCACACGTATACGTTGCATACATAGAAATATAGATACACAGAAGCAGAAAAGTTGGCAAAATGCCCTACCTGAGGATGGCTGTGTCCCCTTGCCTCACGGTGATGTTATCGGTACCTCGGGTAAAATCCACGCTGCGGACTGGCAGCCCTGTAGGGAGAAGGCAAAGCAATCTCAGTAGGACCAGCGGTAATTGTTTCCGATCAGGCTGAGCCCTTGCTACCATGGCTGGTCTTGTCGAGTTTCAGTCTCTACTTGTCTCTCTCTCTGCCTGTGTATGTGGACAGATAGATGTAGAAAGAAAAACAATAATAATAATGTACAACTCTCGCTCTGATCGACAGCCCAGAAAGGGGAGGTGATTTCACAGTCCTTCTTAGCTGCCACTTTCTCTTGCTCTTTTCAGTCTCTTGTTGGCTTCTTTCCCCACCTGGTCTTTTTTTTTTTTTTTTTTTAAAGATTTTCAAAAAAGAAAAAAAAAGTCTTAGCACAGCCTTCAATTAAAAAAGAAAGGGAAAAAAGAAGCAAGAGGAAAAAGTCAGGTAGCAAAATAATTACAAAATAATAACAATTAAATCGACCCGTTTAGAGTGATGTAGAGAGGTGGGGAAAAAAAAAAAAAAAAGGAAAAGGAACAAGAGGAATCCTGTGCCGCCGGGCTGCGGGAGGGGATGGTCCTGTGGCTGTGCAGCCTCCAGCCCCGCGCTCCCTCCTAACCCACTTTCCCAGGCGGAGCGAGGGAGGGAGGGAGGAGGAGGAGGAGAGAGAGAGAGAGAGGGAGGAGGGAGCCACACTCGTGAGACGGCAGCTCGGCACTACAGCGGCGGCGGCGGCGGGCGCGGGGAGAGCCGCCAGCCGCGTTCCCCATCCCTCTCCCGCGGGCACAGCCCGCCCCGCGGCCCCCGCGCCCCCACCCGCCCTCGCCGGGGAACGGGGCTGCCCTGGGGGGACCGGGAAACGGCGGCCGGGCCGGGCCTCGGGGAGCTGGACGGCGGCTGGGAAGGGAAGGGGAGGGGAGCGGGGCACTGCAGCAGGGAGAGGGGGCTTGTGAAGGGATGAGGGCTGGAGGGCAGAGGGGGAAGCCACGAAGGAAAGGGGAGGAGGGAGAAGCAGAGAGGGAAGGGGATGGGAGAGGAATAGAGGGCTGGAGAAAGGAGGAGAAAGGGAGCACGAGCGGGAAGCAGCACCAGAGAGGAGAAAGCAGGAGCCGCCAGGAGATGCTGAGCGGGAGGGAGGCACAGGGAGCAGGGCAGAGAGAATGGAGGAAGGTACGGCCAATATTCTCAAGAGAAAATAGTGAGGAAAGCGGGTCTGTGGCCAAAAGTGCAAACAACTTGACTTAGCGGCCTGAAGCCACACGCTAACTGATTTACAGAGCAGCATCCTTGGCAACTGCCTCTGCACCCTCAAACCTTGCTTCTTCCCCTCTCAGACTTTCCCCTCGACAGATAAACAGTTGTACATCCCTCCCTCCCACCTCTCTCCACTCAGCCCTCCCGCCCCCCACCTCCTTTCCCAGCCGGAGGGACGGAGCGGAGACAATGCCGGCATTGAGCTGCCCGCGGTGTGAATGCTCGGCCTGTCCTCCCGGCTGCCGGCGCCCGCAGCTGAGCCCCGCGCCCGCCGGCAGCAGCGCTGCCCACCCGGGAACGCTCCCGCAGCCCACATACCACCGCCACCGCAAAGAGAAGGGAGATTAAATTAATGGAGAGGAATAAGCTGTGTGTGTTACTGCTGATGCCTGCCTGCCATTTCCCCAGCCCGATCTCTGCCCTGCGGGAGGGATGAGAACTGTTTCTAGGGATGCTTCGCTAGTGTAACCCTTCTGCAGCCACAGCACCGCGGGGCTGGGACGGGGAAGCAAAGAGGGAAGGCGTGGTTTGAGAGGGGTCCAGAGAAGCAGGTGCAAGAACAGCCGTGGGAGATCGGCTGAGAATTGCTGTCCTACGGGATCACAGCGCTGCTACGTGTGTGTGCAGGAGGGGAAAAAACACTTGTACGATGCCTGCTTCACCTCTGCTCCTGAAGCCTTGTGGGATACAGTGGACACAAACTGGAGACACATAAGGAATGTCATTGTGTTATGCGAATGGCCACATGGGATCAGATCAAAGGTCCCTCTAACCCTTAGTTTTGTCTCCAAGTGTAGCCTAAAGCCAATGCCTAAGGAAACACACAAGCACAAGGGAAGCACTGCCCCAGGGCACTTATCTATTTCCAGTGATTTGTGGTTAAGGCATGTCCCCAGCCAATGGCACTGTCTTTGTAGTTAATGGTACTTGAATGATTTTCTTTTTCTAGGAATGTGTCCAGTTGCTTTCTGAATGCCTAGAAACAGGCCCCTGCAGCCTTGGTATGGAAAGGCCACACTGTTTATGAGTACTTAAACAATCCCTGCAAGTGTTAAAGGCACAGAAATTAAGGACTAAGGTCATGACACTGCTGCTCCACTGCCATGCATGCAGTGGCAAAAAGAGATGACTGCTTTGTATTCAAGCCAAAAAGTGAGGCAAGTCAGACACTTCCTCTGCAGGAGACTTGACACAGATAGCACCAGAGGGAGAAGAATGAGGAGCTAAAGGGGTTAATCCACACACTAGATATTCCTAAGCTATTGCAGAGAGAGATGTCACCCGACAAGGATATTGCTCTGAAGAAGACCATGCTGCTGACATCTGATTTCTGGCTAGTAACCACCACACTAGGGTAATGGACAAAGATGCCATCAAGTTGCTGGCATGCCAGAAGACTGGCATCACCAACAGGAAACCCATGCACTCCTGTGCCAGATTTCGAGTACAGCTAAAAGACTTGGTCTCATATGAAGTAACCAATGAAAGAAATGCACCCCTCTTGCAAACCAGTGTTACATGGATCCTTTTTACAAGGGTGTCCCACATAGGTTTCATCTACATTTAATAAGAGCTATTGTATGATAATTAAATGCCAGTGGAGTAAGGAAAACATATTTGTCGAAGATTAACTATTATGCAATGCAAGAAGCATCTGCCACCCAACTGCTAGAGCTCACTAAATATTTCCTTATCTCAGAGTATTTACTTAGGAGGCAATAACTATCCAGTTAAATCTAAATTTAATGCTTAGTTAAATATAGTTCGTAGAAAGTGGCACCAATATGTTTTATACAGAGAACGACAGAGGGGGTTTCAGGGAGGGAGAAGGGAGGAATCCTGTCTCCAGACTCTGGTAACATCCTGATTTGAGATGGGACTGCATGTGGCCATGCCTCCCTACAAAGAGGGGGAGATCACTGTGGACTCTGAGCTCCCTCTCAGCTAATATGGCAGTGCTGGGGATGTCTTCATCTTCTTCCGCATTTATACAATCCTCATTAGAACCACCACAGCATAACTATTTAATAATAATAATAATAATAATAATCATAATAAACAGAGAGATGAGGAAGAAATTCCCTGAGGGTCTCATAAACCTTGGGAAAAATAAAACAAAAACTAAAGCTGATAGGTCTTATTTGCTTTTAGAAGCATACAGAAGCAAAAGGAAGGGGTTGCCTAGGTGTAAAAGACCAAACAAGCAGGAATCACACAAATCCTAGGAGAGCGCCTCATGAGTAAAATAAATAATGTTATTTTTGTACGTGTTCCCAGAAGAAATAACTCTCTGGACCCATCTCCCCCTGCTGGAAGCAGATAATGAACAGCAGGCCTGCTTTCTAACTTTCCTACCCTCCAAAACCTTGAGGAAAAATTCAGGTAAACAGTTAGAGCATGGATACCACAAATCCCTACTGCTGCCTTTTAATGCTACTTATCAATACTCCTGGTAGGTGCAGGACTGGCGGGACTAGCCTGGCTGACCAAATTTTGTCACCATGCAGTTCAGGAACGGATGGGCAGCACAAGCCCAGCCCTACAGGTACCATATCACCCTCCTCTAATGCAAAACACTTATACCCTGTTCAAAAGGAACAGGGTGTAGAGCACCACACTTTGATGAACATGGGCTGTATGGCACAGCCAGAGACTTGATAGAAAGGCTTGGATGACAGGTTCAGGAAGGTGTCTGTGTTTCCACCCTATGAGTGTGGGATTGTTCTGCATACAAGCTGGGCGGAAAACAGCAGCATGAGCTAACATAGCCTGGTTAGCCCTACTTTCCCCATGAGGGAAACCTGCTGAAGACATCACAGTCTGGATATTAAGCCAACTGAAGGAGAGATGCTTCATGCTGGCCCTGGATGGACAGCCTGTGCTGAGATAGGCAGTGCTGAGATCCTCTGGGACAGGTACTCAGGTCACCTCCGCCTACCTGTGAGGGAGCTCAGTTTTACAGATGCTCATGGAGTGACACTGGGAAAGCTTGAAGTACCATCTGCTTTTCATGGAGAGCCAAGAGACACTGAAAGCATGGACTGTGTCCACAAATAGGAATGGTTTTTTGTTTTGGTTTTTTTTTTTTTTTTTGCATTTGAGGTGGCTAAATGGAAACTTCACTCAATGCCAACTGCAACAGCCATCTGTATGATGTGGATGGCTGCCCTCTAGGAGCTGAAATGAGGCTCATGAACTCACACCACAAACAGCCACAAAACAGCAACTGTTCTCACTTGACTTTCAAGCACTACTAGCCACACCAAAACTGGCAAGTTGATTCAAAATATTGTTGGAATCAGGGAAAAGACATTCTTAAACATACAAAACTGCTCACACCAGTCTCCAGACCCTATCATGACCAACACAATTGTTTTAAGGGGACTGTATCATGGCTCTGTCAGCAGAGTCCAAGCATCTAGGGACTTTATTTGGGGTATCTGCAACAGTGAGCAAAAACATATGATGTTTTGTGAGCTATAACGTGTTTAGTCAAGATACACTGCTGTACTCTGCAGCAATGCCTGCTCAAAGCTTCTCAACCATGAAGAGAAAATGCAATTTTGTCGCATTGGCAGAGGAGTTATGGAGAGGAACGAGGAAGAGCCGAAGGGGTTTTGCCACATGGGGAGGAAGATTAAGAGATCATGGCAGGACAGTGGTGATCTCTCCTTCCTCTCTTCATTCCTGTACTTGCAGCTCCTACATGTACACATTTCCACCCTGATGTGCAAGGGTGGCATCCCACTCCAATTAAGCCTCTACATACCACTCTCCCTTAGATCTTGGGATACAGGGAGCCACAAGAGTAGGAGAAAAGGAGGAAAGGCAGGGCTAGAAGAGAAAATGAAAATCATTTGAATACACCAGATGCCTCAAGAGGCAAATTGAGGAGAAGGTGAGCATTAAATGGTAAATGCCCTTCTCATATTCCGAGAGTTCCCATAGACCATACTTTGTCCATTCCTTCACCTACACCTCCCTGATAAAGTGGCCTCTAACTATGCCAGGTCAGAGTCTGCTGGAAAGAGCAGAGAAATAATTTCCATGACATCACTAGAAGGAAGTCTGCTAAGGACAGGATGCCATCTACCAAACATGATCCTGTGCCGACTAGAACATCAATGCCACTTATTTATATCCCCAAGGCACTTATGAAGGACATGTTATAGGAAAAAATTCTGTGGTTTGAGAAAAATATATGTATAAAATGGCTTTAATACTAGAAGTACCCATTCCTTAAAGTGCTTTACGAAAGATATGGGTTTTATGAATATTTTGCAAGTCTATAAATTAAACTGGCTTTTGATACTGAAAATCAGAGCCAGCTTAGGGCCAAGACTCACATCCAGACATGTAATGCAAAAAGACCAAGTTTCTGCTGCAGTAAGGACCTCATTAGGTAGAAGGATTTACTGCATTGAGAGCACTCAGATAGGCCATAACTGCAGACGATAACGTGCATGCACAACACCTCTTTCTAAGTGTGGCCACTGAGCTGTAACAGAACTTCTGCCGTACAAGAACAATAGCTGATTTTCACAAATTTGTAACCTTGTTACTATGCAATCGATCTAGTTTCACAATTGATGTCCTTGGTGTGGACAATTTAGAGGTCAAGGGCCAGGCTCTCAACTGCTGTAAGCTGACGTATCACCACCAGTGTCAGAAGAGCTATGCTGGTTTCCACCACGAGTTGTGAAGTTCATCTTCTTCTGCACTGCATGGGTAGAAAACTGTTATCACCTTTGAAAGAGAGAAACTTGTTTGACTGGATAAAGAGCATGCTCTGACTTTCTAATTTAGAAAGTTTATTTAAAGACCAAATCTGAAGGCTGGACAGGAGGTAAATAGTAGCCTAAAGATGCCTTTTTTCATCAATATGACCGAGTAGGATTAAAGAATTAGCACTGCAGTTGGTTTGTGGCCTTAGTTACTGGTTGTTACCACAGCAAGTGCTTGTAGAACTACTTAGTCATTTGTAACAGGGTCCTTCCTACTTGAGAGGGACGAGACACAGAGTGCTCCCTTTTTGATTAAAACAAAGGTTGCCCTTAAAGCCTGATGTAAATACAACAAGAATAAAAGTTGTCAGTGGTATCAAGAGTGTCACACTACCTTTTCCCTGAAAGATCACGTACCATTAGCGACTTCCTACTAACACCTCAGGACTGGACTCTGCAGCTGCTGTTTGCCAGAGGGCGTCAAATCACTTCAAAAGCAGGGGAAGCCACACTGCTCAGCCACTGCTGCTGCGTGGCAGGGAGCCAAGCCCAGTCAGCAGTCCCAGTGGGAAACTGTGGGACCTGTCCTCACAAGAAAGGCTGGCTCATGGCTTCAGAAGCAGGAAAACAGCTGATCTCAGTTCGACATTTCTCACGGAGCGAGGCGATATGTCAACCTGTGTTTTTACGTGTGGCTATAGGAGTTAGGCATGCGAATCTAGACAAGCAGTCAATACTTCCCACTGAAGACAGCTTCAAGATCTCTTTTTATATTTGGGAGCGCTGTTGCCTCACAAATGTCACATAACACTTGATGAGTTAGGCAGACCCAGAGTTCAACCCTAGAGGTCTTTAAATAGTTTACTTCCCATAGGAAGGCAGCTCTCTCTGCTTAAATCCAAAAACTATGCACCCAAGTTACCCCCCCAAAACTTTCCTCAGTGCTGGAGAATTACTTGTACTGCCCTCAGCACAAGTAATTAGGATTGACTTCAGAGAAGGAGATTACAATGGTTAACAGTCCCTTCCAACAGAGAAGCAGAGGTGACCTAGAGGTTGGGAAGTTCTAGCAGGAATTGGGAGATACACCGTCCCAATTTCCTCAGCATATTTGGGTAAATCACTTAATGAGTCATTCATAGAGGCACAAAAAGTTAATCTCCCCAGGCTCCCTCTGCCCTCAGAGAAGTAATCTTCTCTTGAGGGCACATCAGAGCAGATGTCTACTTTAACTGTATAAAATTGCCCTGTCTCTCAGGGCGTGTCAAAGTTTCCAGCTACATAGCAGAGATCCTAACATAAGCTTCCAATAGTCTAAAAAGCACTGTGAAGCACTGAAGACTGCAGGGTGATCTGACAGGATCTGACACCACTATACAGAAAGCCCCTGCAAGACACAATCTACAGAACATGCCAGGCGTGACCTATTTCTAGCCTACTCTTTAACAGGCCCCAAAACAACTGCCTGGCAGTTGCAAGGGATGTAGATCGCTGCAGACAGAAATTCTATACAACTAAGAGGTGGTCAAACCCGTTCTGCTGAACCTTGATGCATATTTGATGGCCTGCTCTGGCATGGAATTCTCAGCACAATTCTAATGGATGAGAATAATCATTCTGACAGCAATGATCCTGAAAAGAGCTCCAAAGTCTTGCTGAAATGATACATGCTACACATCCGTCATTACCAGGGAATTATTTTTATTGCGAAGGATAGAGTGCGGGCAGGCTGTTGTGCCATACATTTTTTGTCCATTACAGCAGCTCCAACATAGCTTTTATGAAACCTAAACTGAGGCCTTCAGCAAGACAAGAAAGATTCTCAAGACTTGTGATGTTATCAGATCAGGCACTGTCACCCACGCGCAACAAACAGGGAGAGAAATTTTTATGCAGAAATTTGGTAAAAGGTTCCTTTGAAACTATGACCTGCCTGAATTCAAGCTTCTGAAAACACTTCCAGTCATTTCACTGTGTTCGGGTCTGAAAATGAGGAAAACACATCTTTAACATGTCCAGATCTTCAAGACGAAAAGCCAGCAGAACTCTCTCACAAAGGCTCAGCTAAAACCACTCTTACAGGCTACAAGTCAGAGATGTCTCTGCATCAGCGTTTGGAGTTAGTGCCTGCCTAGTCTTTCAACATATACTTTCTAACATTTAACCTTTTCTTCTCATCTTTCCCATACTGCTACTCTCCTCCAAGCTCCTCACCCTGATATTTTCAAGTTTATCTCCCTTTCCTAGGTTGCTCCCATGCCTCATTTCTGTCATCCTATCGAGCTGCCTGCCTCAAGCCACAGAAACTCACCCACTTCTTGAGTTCAATGACTAACTATCACACCAGGTTAAGAATTTTTCCTGTCGTTTTAACCACAAATGTTATTTCCTTTATCATCCAGCAACTGAATTGAATCATGCTTTTGTCTGCTTAAATGGTTGCCTGTTGTTAAATACTATCTCCTCGATGCATTATGTTGTATCTGTTTGAGTCTTACTTTGTACCTTTTGTTCCTAGTCCAATACTTTGCCACAAATGCCCAACATCTGATGCCAGAGAGGGAAATAGGATGTTTTCAGCAGCCTCTTAACAGAGCTGGCAGATAAATACCACTGTCCTGGGGATGAGCCAGATAGCAATGAAGTAGGGCCAAAGGTAGACATTTTAGGTCTAAGTCTAAGCATACAGAAGGGGGGCAACCCCAGTTATGGGGCAACCCCAGATGTATGTACAGAGCACTGCCATGGCAAGGGACCTGAGGGTCCTGGTTGACAGCAAGTTGAATATGAGTCAGCAGTGCCCTGGCAGCCAGGAGGGCCAGGGGAGGGGATTGTCCCGCTCTGCTCTGACCTGGGGCAGCCTCACCTTGAATATTGTGGCAGTTTTGGGTACCACAATATAGGAAAGATATTAAGCTATTAGAGAGCAGTGAAGATGGTGAAGGGCCTTCAGGGGAAGCCGTATGAGGAGTGGCTGAGGTCACTTGGTCTGTTCAATCTGGAGAAGACTGAGGGGAGACCTCATTGCAGTTACAACTTCCTTGTGAGAGGAAGAAGAGGGAAAGGCACTGATCTCTTCTCTGTGGTGACCAGTGACAGGACCTGAGGAAATGGCCTGAAGTTCTGTCAGGGGAGGTTTAGTTTGGATATTAGAAAAAGCACCTTCTCACAGAGGGTGGTTGGGTGCTGGAAGAGGCTCCCCAGGTAACTGGTCACATCACCAATCCTGCCAGACTTCAAAAAGCATTTGGATAATACTGTCAGGCACATGGTGTGATTCTTGTGGATGGTCCCGTGCATGGCTAAGAATTGGACTCAATGATCTTTGTGGATCCCTTTTAATTGTGATTCTGTGAAGTTGGAGGGAACAACAGAGGACCTGCCCACCAAGAGGTGCAGGAATAAGGTGGCTTCTCAGGGGGAGGAGACATTTTGCTGAAGGTGATTCCACCATCTGGTTATGTCAGTCAGAACCGAGGAATTTCCAGTTCTACAGTTGGATGCATCAGCCATGCAGCTGTATGGCTTATGGGCTTCACTGCTTGCAGCAGCAGGAGACCTCATCTCAGAACCACCCTGATCCCATTTCATTCCAAGTCATGTTTAAATCAGCTTGGATAAGTCGAAACAAACCCAAGTGTGGACAAACTTGCAAACTGCTCAGATGAAGCAATACGTATCAGAAAAAGCAATACTTTTCAAGGCACAGGAATTCTTCTCTGAATCACTGCTAAAGACACTGCTAAGGCTGGGCTGAATAAGGGATGCACACAGCCTGAAACAGCTTCCTAAAGGAGAGGTCTGGGGTGGGCTATTTATAAAAGCCTTCCAGATAAGACGGAGAATAGGCAGGTGTTCTCCTGGAGGGGCATAAAATCCATGTGGGAACATGACCTGGCTCAGGTCCTGAAATGCCAGCAAATGCATCCCCCCCTACTGACAATTTACTCAGCTCAAGCAACCTGTTAGATCCAGCAGCTGGCAGGGCTTTATAAAACAAAGAGCTCACAACCCAAACAGGAATGGAAGCATTGCTTCCTGTGAAACCCCTGGGGGGTTGTGCATAGTCCTGGCCTTCAGCAACACTTTATTACCTTCTTAATTTATACAACAGACCACTAGTTTTTAAATAATGTAATGAGCCTGCTAGCTTCTTCCAGCAGGCAGAGATCAGGGAAGGACAAAGAGCAGGTTGGGCAGAGCACTATAGCAGCTGGCTGAACAAAGGCAAGTGATGTGAAAAAATCACTAAAGTTGGATCAGACTGGAGCAGGGTAAAAAGGAAAAGACCAAAGAAAACCTTTGATGAAGAGATGGAGCTCTGAATAGGGCACTTACATGCTTCATTACTTGCCCTCTGATAGAGGAATGGACTGGAAGATGAACTCCATATACCTCACCCATTGAACTTGGGTAAGTCTACCTCAAGTGTTCTCTGAGAATATCTGATTACTTTTTAGCCGAAGTCATTGTCCATAACACCTTTTCACCCTATTCTTTCTGTCTGCAAGGAATCATCCTGTGTTTGCCAGACATCAGTGGGAATCCAGGGGAGACCTGAATTTGTGAAATGGAGGGCTCCAAGCATCTGCTTCTGAGTTTTTGGTAAGCAACCGCTTTCACATAGTTATGAGAAAGAACAGTAAAAGTTGTTTACCAGAGATGCTTTACAACTGGTGAGTGTATAGCATGAAGGAGCTGGCAGGAAAGCTTTTTGCAGGCCTTGGGATGATAAAACCTGCTGCCAAATGCAAGGAGTTACCAGCTGATGTGGTGAGGATCTGAGAAAAAAGGAGCCTAAAGCTCAAAGAATTTTCCCATACAAGTTGTCTATCAGTGTCTGAGATGTCAAAGGCAACCCTGACAGGTTCTACAGTCGGATGCAGCAGCCTCTTGGATGAATTCTGACCCTGATATAGTCAAGTGGAGCTTTGCCACCAGTTTCTGTGGGGCTACAATTTCACCTCTTGAAGTCTGCCTTTCTCTCATTCCCTGTAAACTCCTCTTGGCTGGAGGATGAATGCAACACAAAGAATAAAGCAAACATGGAAATTAAGGCACACCTTCAGATTCATGTCAATTTAACTGAATTACAACAATTTTCCGGTAAGCTCATTGCTCACCACAGTGAGGAACAAAGAGTAGATCTGGCTGGCTTCAGACAGACCCAGCATAAGCAAATTACGTGCAAATTTCTCCTGCACCCAGCTCGTTCAGGACACCCCTGTTCTGTCCATCAACGTGCCCTGATATTCCTGCCCGCTCTCACCATCTGCTGATGTAGCTAAGTCCTGAAAAGAAGAAGCTCCTACTGCCCATGAATTTTTAATGTAGCAAGGAAAAGGCTGCACAAAGAAGAATATTTGGTGGCATTTACTCCCTATGATCAAAGCCATTTCATGTCTCTTATGTGATATTATTAGAACACAATATGAAGTGAAAGCAGTGTTCAAACTAAGGTCCCTATTCAAGAAACATTTTCTGCAGGGGAGAATGCAAGAACCAATGCCAGTAGAAAGCCCCTATTCTTACAGCCTCTCTCTGCCTATGTGTATCTGCAGGGCATCACATGACAGAAAAAGCCAAGCAGTTACTTTAAATCCAGTACCCTCTATCACAAGCATGATGCTAAGTGGGACATCCCCACTCACCTGCGAATGTTTCCCAACACCTGAAAGCACTTGTATGGCCAGCAGTAAGGGACCCAAGTCTAAAGAGGTAGTAACATGCCACAGAAAGAGCTGTATTTTAGGTCTCTGCTGTTACTGGTATTTGTTAAATAAAACTCACAAACCCAGCAGATACTTCTGTACTGACCATATGCTTGTACACACCAAGCAACCACCCAAGAGAATGTAATGCCATAGAGAGAACTGACATGACCTGCCTCCATCCTGTCACTAGCTGAGCCAATCCACCAGTGCCAAGAGGCAGATGAAGACCATGCAGGAAAATCTGTTAAGCACCCAGACAGGAGGAAGGAAATTTTCAGCTAACAGGAAGGAGGTACTGGGGTTCAAACAGATTTGGCTCTTTTGAAGTATAGATTAATTCCAGACCTTTCCTTTTCTCCTTCCCTACTAAAGGACATAACACAGTACATATACTAACGTAAGTTGTTGAAAAGCTTCTTCCTCTGACTTCAGACAAGCTGTCTGCATATCCTGACAAACATGGATGCATGAGAATATTCCCCTGGGAAATATCTCCACTAGCTGAATATGATGTAATTACAAATCGTCCAGTCTTATCCACCGTCATTCAACCAACAACAACACTCAGACACCAAGAGGCCACACTGATCAGACTCCTAGCCACCAGCAATGTACAGATCACACTCGTTGGTTGAGAACTTTCTGAAACAAATCCATCCACTATTGGTAAGTGTTTGATGAGTGCTTCGTGAAAAGCCAACGCCTTGTTCACAATATACCTTTGATGGTACTGAGGATGCATTGCTCACACCAGCTGAAATTTTCAGCCTCTATTCCATGGCTTAAAGATGGAGATATCTGTAAGTAAGGGTCAAGGTTCAAAAAGCATTGAAAATATTTGCCCATTGAGTCACACAGCTAATACAAGACTCTTGAATGCTCACTGTAAATCATCGCACCAACACATTTGCACTAATACCACACAAGCGAAGTCAAAGGAACCACAAGTGAAGCTCAAGCAAAATTTAATATTTACGTAGGTAACAGGAAGCCTCTGGATGGCCCTTGCTGCTTTTTTCTTCTGAGCTGGACTCCAAGAAAGCTGGGGATGGGGTTTTTACAAGGGCACATTGTGATAGGACAAGGGGGAATGGTTTACACTAAAAGAGGGTAGGTTTAGATTAGACATTAGAAAGAAATTGTTTACTGTGAAGGTGGTGAGACAGACACTGGACAGGTTGCCCAGAGGAGCTGTGGATGCCCCACCCATGCACAAGGCCAGGTTAGATGGGGCTTTGAGCAACCTGGTCTAGTGAAAGGTGTCCCTTCCCATGGAATTGGGTTTGGAACTAGATAGTATTTAAGATCCCTTCAAACCCAAGCCATTCTATGATTCTATGACTCTGTTAAAGGCTCTGTACTGGACAGCTCTTTCTATGCCACTGTGCAAAACAAGCACTACTGATTGAAGCAGAGAAAGGCCGTGAACACTCAAAAATGTCCAAAGGAAACTATAAGAAATCAACACTTAATATATAATGTGTCTGCAGTTCCTCAAAGCTCTGCAATGAAAAAGCTCCATGAAGCAGAAGTTTTGTTCATATACAAGGAAGCAGGAATGTGTTATGGCTTAAATCTCTGGAGCAGAGAAGGTGGTTTGCTCTTTACTGCCACAGAGAATTGCACAAAGGATTTGGGTGTCACAGAGGGTGAACTCTCCCCACTCCACCTGCACAGCACAGCAGACCTGAAGGTGATGTACCAGGCACTGCAAATCCATAAGGAAAGAAACTGGTGAAGGAGGGTCAGGGTATAGTACTTTGTGGAAAGGGGCATATGACACCATCATGCCCTTTGTGTGAGTGAGTGCAAGAAAGGTGAGATTGGGATACAGGATATTCCAACCTACTGGGATGACTGAAAAGAACAAATATAAAGTTTTAGGCTCCATGGCCTTTTTGTCAGGAAGCAACGCTTCCAACAAGAAAACAAACCGAATCAGATTAGATAGAAAGGGCAAAAATGCCCATATGTCACCTTGAAATCAAGACTTCCTTATAACTTCCAGTATGATCCTTCAGCTTTCTAAAGATCTCCTCAATATCAAGAGCCAATCTTAAAACACACTGTTTGAGCACCTTGGCCGAGGCAGAGTCAATGTATTGATGACTGAGGAACATACAGTGTACTTTTAGTTTACCACATGTATTCAACTCCCTACAGAAAGATTCAAGATGTCATCAGTATTGGACAGATGACCCTTAGGTGTGCAGTCAAGAGTTTTTACAGTGTGAAGCTGGTGTCCATTGTTTCTAGTTCCTGTAGTATCTTTCCATAAAGCTGGTAGTGTTTGGATAGCTGTAAGGGAATTGGATGGGGTTGAGTATAGAGAGAGAAACATTTTGTGATTGGAATGTGATTATTGAGCTAATGAAGCTCTAATGGCAAATCCAAAAAGGATGTACAAGCTGCTCAATGTTGTCTGATTCCCCGAATCCAGCTCTTGTCTTCCTCAATGTCCTGGTTTCAGCTGGAATAGAGTTAATTCTTTTCTTAGTAGCTGGAACAATGCTGTGTTTTGGATTGAGTATGAGAATAATGTTGATAAGATACCAATGTTTTGGCTGTTGCTAAGTAGTGCTTCCCCTAAGTCAAGGACCTTTTCATTCCTCGTGCTCTGCCAAAGAGAAAGTGCACAAAAAGCCATGGGGGAGCATGGTCAGGACAGCTGATTCCAACTGGCCAGAGGAACATTTCGTATCATACAATGTCATGCTCAGTTTATGTACAGTTGTGGAAGTTATCCAGAAGGGGTGCTGATTGCAGTTTGGGAATGGGTTTGGCATCGGTCAGTGGGTGGTAAGCAATTGTGTTGTGTGTGCATCATTTGGGTTTTTTTGGGTTTTATCTCTCTCTTCTCTTAATTACTATTGTTATTATATTGTATTTTGTTTCAGTTGTTGGACTGTTCTTGTCTCAACCCATGAGTTTTACTACTTTTTTCCCCCTCATTCTCCTCCCCATCCAATGTGCTGGTGGAGGGAGGTGACCAGGCAGCTGCATGATGCTTGGCTGCTGTCTGGGGTTAAACCATGACACTTGGTTATTTCACCAGAGTGGAATAGATTGCCAAATACTAACATCCCCCTGAAAAATGCAAAGCTGTTCTGATGACTCATCTGGCAGCTATAGCAACTACTTCATATTAATACTAAGTCATAACACAAAACTTTGGAAAATTAAAGTAAAGGGAAATAGATGTTAAGACTAGGAAACATTTCAAAAAAACCCACCCACCCACCCACCCAACCAAACCAAACCAAAAAACAAAAACAAAGAAACAAACAACAAAAAACTAAACCCCAAAGCATTCAGTATTATTTGTAGATTCCTTCCATTTGTCTTAGACCAGACAGAGAAATGATTAATGCTTTCTCATTATTTTGTAACAACATTTGGAATATAAGCAATGAAAAGTAAAGAAGAAAAACCAATGTAAAAACATTTCTTCTTATTCCCTCATCAGACATCTTCAAAAGAAAATACAAAAAGCCACAGTAAGACTTATATTCAATCATAAGAAAGGAAAATCCCAATTAGGGCATGCATTTAGGATTTTAACTTGGTATAGATGTTCTTTTAAGAAAACTATTCTTACTGGCTCTGTTCGTACTGGGATTTAAGAAGAGCAAAGAACACGTATTTAGCTAGCTAATGTGTATTAACAGCTTAGCACAAATAAGGCAGTATGTTTCCATGATGTATTAAAAATCAGTTACTTAAACCTCAAGCTACTTCTCGCCATTATGCTTAACGTATGTTAAAATCATACTGTCTTGTTTTCATTAGGCTGTTAATACATGCCCCCAAAGACAGCTTCACCTTAAAGTTCCCATGAGAAAGACCTAAAGGTTTAGCTCTGTTGGCAAAGCCATCTTAAGTTGACATTCTGCTGATGCGGCTGCAACATACTTCCTGTCTCTTCACTCCCCCAGTAAACACTCTTGGCAAAAAGATTACAAGGCCAGAGAGCTGCACCTGCACTTTGGCTACAAAGTAGTGTCACATTCAGCATCCTGTGTCCTCATGCCTAAGATTAGAGCAACAAAGGTCCAAGGCATGGACCTGATCCTGGGCACAAGAAAGTAGAGGCCAGCCTACCAGGTTGGCAGAATTTCATGTGCCGCATGTCAATTCACACAGACAAATTGAGGCTTATCCTGAAATTGTCTTGCTTTGGGTCATGACTGCTGACCATAGCATAGGAAAGAAAATGCTACCTGTCCCAGTGAATCTACCCTGATTTTTCTTTCGTAAATTAAGCATTCCATAAGATTTCCCCAAATCTACAAGTTACTTTTACATGACTCAGATTTAGACTTTCAACATTAATTCCAAAAGAAAATTCCCTGCCTCTAAGGTATGACAACGCATTAAATTTACCCACTGCCCCTTTAGAAAAACAACCGGTCCCCATATAGTCATCACTTCCGTTGTGCTGTTTCTCTGGGTGACTTACTGAAGAAGAAATTTTATTCTTTCTTCTACCTTTTTACTTGCTCAGGTGAGATAGTCACCTGGATGTCACCAGGCCAGAGACCTAGTTGGTGAGGCCTAGTGGTGCCTAGTCAGGCACCAAACCATCATCAACAGAGTATAAAAGGGGCTCTTAAGGTCCTGGTGACACATTCGCTGTGTGTACTTCCTCTGCTTTACAGCTGACTCACAGGAGAACGACCAGGCTCTCTCCAGAACAGGAAAAATAACTGCATATTATCTCTTTAAAAGCCTCATAATCCTCAGGCAACAACTGAGTAGTAACTGCAGTGACGGGCAAAATCTTTCCGCTTCATATTAATAAACCCCAACACAATATTACTGCTTGCTGCATCAAAGGCTTTTACATAAATGACCTTTTATTTCTTTTTACACTGAAACAAAGAATACATGTGTGGAAGGACTTGGATGTTAAAGACTTTGCTTAGGTTTCCATTTGGTGCATCTTTTGAAATAAATAGAAAGCAAACAAAGAGTGCAAATGGGGGAAAAGCAAATAATCTCTATGTTTTAGTGGTCTGATATGTCATTTTCCAGACCATTTTAGATACTTTCAAGAAGAAAGCATCTTCTCCAAAAAAGTATCAGTTACCTTTTTAAGGAGACCAACTGCCCAGTGTCACTCTTGAGAACCACTGCTTGCCTTATGCTGACACAGGGACACACAAAGCCATGACAACAAGGGAGTGACCCACCAACGCCAGTTATGTCTTCTGCAAATGCTTTTTCTCTAGATGGTACAATGCAATTATGAAGCATTCTGCACAGTTTCATCTTATTCCCATAAATTGCATAGACAGAAAGAGCCTGCTTCAAAATGTGGTACCTCTGGAACTGAGTTACCCACTCATGTCCACTGATGTCCTTACTATGTGGCAGCTTCTTATCCCATGGGGAATGGCTGCTGGGTGATATGAATACCTCTAGATCACTTCCACAGATATCCTGGTTCATATTTGGGTTGTAGATCAGGTCACTAACAGTTGGAACTGCAAGGTTCCTTTCCCTCAGTGACATCAGGGCACTGATAGTTCTACCATGACAACAGAACACACTAGATAGGCTAGTGCATATTTGTTTGCCTGGTCCTAAACCCTCCCTTAGAATATGCATTAAGCTCCAGCCAGTACTGCCTCGCCAGGTGGTCTATCTTTGCTGGAGGACCTTAGGTAAACCAGTCAGATTTTTATTGGGTAGTTTTGTAGGGAAAAACACATTCCTCCAGTGTAGCCATGAGGTTCCACTGACATGACACTGGCCTTGCACGAGCATGATGCCTTATGGGGAGCTGTAGCACAGCCAGGCAGAATGGCTGAAGAGAGCACTGAGGCCTTTAAACTACAGGTCCCATGACAGCCAGGGATAATGATGGGTAAAGAAAGTTTTTCTGCAAACTGGTTGAATTAAAAAGGAGTAGTAGTAGTAGTCTGTTTGAGCTGACTAGAAACACAGTACTTCATTTAGACCTTCCCAGAAAAATGATAAAAGGTACTTCAGAAATAATAAGAACAGCAATAATAAAAGAGGTGAAAATCACACCATTGCCAAAGTTTTGGAAACCATATTTTCCATTTTAAATCATTGTAGACAGCAAATTTTAGAGAGTCTTACCCTTGCTAGCAGTTCTCACTATTTTATCTGTAGTATCTAACAACTGGAGCTTTGCATCTCCTCTCTTCATTACCGTCCTGATAATAACATCCTGTACAAATGCAGGCAGATTTGAACTTCCATCAGAGAACTGTAGCAGCTGCTGAGCAGGGAGAGGATTTTATTTTTTTCTTTCTTTTAAAACAATTAAAAAGAAGTATCTGACTGTTTCTATGAAAACTGTGGACTGGACAACATCTTTTAAAAAAACATCACTGGCTGAAAACTGGCAGTCGCTCCATCAGTACGACAGAATAATTAAAACCAGTATGACAATAATTAGCACTTCTATAGTTCTTTTCATCCATGGATATCAAAGCACTTCACAGAAACAAGTGCAGCTACCTCAATTTTTAAAGCTGAGCTTAGAAAAAAACCAAATCAGAACTTATTCTGTGTGGAAAATTTCAACAACTTCATCACTATTCACCCTAAATTAGAGAAAAGAGTTGAAATATTTTTTACAAATTTCCAAAATCAAGAATGCTTAAAAAAAGTGCCATGGTTGATTAGGAAATTTTGGTGGGTTTGATGGAACCAAACATTCAGCCATTCTGAATTTAGTGCATTTTTGTTATTTGAGTCTCTCAACAATACATCTGCCTTTGGGAAAGGAATGCCTCCTGGGAGCTGTAGTTCATGTTTTTTCCACTGAACTTGATAACTCTATTAGTTAGGCGCTGCCTGTCTCCATCCTGCCCTAAGGCTGGGCCTCCCTATCCTACTGCTCTGCAGAAAAACATCATCAAACTATTCCTTACTGCCTCTACTGAGCTCCTGAATGAGAGGCACTGACTGCAGCAAGGAGGGCTGGACAATTTAGTGAAGAAGTAAATATGAAGCCGAATAGGCCCAATAACATGCTTTAGATGCCAGTCCAACTCTCCTTCTATGAGTCAGTAAAGCATCCTACAGTAGATTTGACTTTTTAGGATGAGTTCTTTCAGGTCAAACCTGCGTACAGGGAGCTGAAGGAGGGATTTTCTGCTGCAGCTGCCGCCTTGGGTTTATGTCTGCAGCTGATATGGTCATCATGTACAGGGTTGTTCTTTCAAGGACTGGCCTGTCTAGAACTGGCGGGGAAGAGGAGGAAAGGTCATGATCGCTACTTACAGATATCTCACCTCAAATTAAAGCTGCTAATATAACTTGACAGAAGGTGGGTTACATACCCAGATGCTTGCTGATATGGCACCCTTCTCTATAAGTTGCACAGTTTTAATATCAGCAATGCCCCATGACTCCTCTCAGCTACCATGTCAGGTATGACAAAGAGCTTCCTCTCCAGTGAGGCTGGAAATGTGCATGGGACCAGAGGGAGCCTGAAAAAGCTGCTGCTTTTCTAGAAGAGCCCATTTACATTTACTGCATTTCTAGAACTGGCCTGAATGTTTCAATGCTTTACTCGTGCTCCCCTTAAACACACACTGGGACAATTTATCTTGGTAGTCCCAACTACTACAATACTGAAGGGGGGACTTTGATAACTGATCAAACAAGACTAAGCTGATTAAACTTCTGCTGTTTTCTGAGACTGTTCCTTTAATAATTTCAGGGCCACAAACCTCAGGGAGACTGCAGGTTCATGAGGGAGAAATCAAGGAGAAGCATTTAACATTGCTACTAATTTAGGTAATGTTACTAGAACCAAAGTAGATGTTTGCAGATGCAGAACATGTGGCAACTGAACAGTATCAAGTTCAGCTGATTATTCATGATTACACATAGAAGCAACCCAGTTAACTCTTTAAACCTAACCTGGTAAAATAAGATGGCCAGATGTAAACAAACATCATCCTGGGGAAAATCAGGTCAAAGTCTACCCTTACAAACATGCCTTTTTCCTGTATTTTAGTGTACTATACAGATTTTTATTTTTTTTCAAAAATGCTTCTGATACTATGTCTGATTGTAAAAACCTGACATGCTTTATGGTGACTCATTCCTAGATGCTTATTGTATTAGCCATTTACACGTATGTCAGATCTTGTACTTAACACCTGAGTTACACACATAGCACAGCTTAACCTCACTGGGTGAAACCATCCAAAACCAATTCCAGCAAACAACCAAAGCATTATTGCATTTAAATAAATAAATAAATAAATATTTCTGGACAAAAGCCTAACTTGTAAAAGGCCTCTCAGGCCTATATTCCTCTACTTGCATATTTGCACAACTGAAGAAAGAAACAGGACTTTTCCCTGGATCTACCTCTAAGCAGCATACTCCATCACCTCAAATGTTGATAGCTGCAAAGGAATGGAGGACAAAGACAGAACTGCTCTGATGATGACTTGGGACTGATGACTGATCTGGCATTTTTCAGTTGTAGGACAAAGTTCCCAGACACCTTTGTGACTAGGGGCAGGTGGATGGGACTGCCACCGTTGAAGGCTATCCACTCTGTAACAAGACATGTATTAAAGGTAATTTGAAAATCTCCCTAATTTTTAGATTTAACAAGTGCATGATGCCTGTCTCAGACGTTTCGTTCTCAGGTAAGAAACATGGAGCGGATGCTGACGCTTAGAACAATCTTTTATGTGAAATGTATACGTTCGTCTGTCAAAACATAAATAATGTACTGGGACAGTGTCACCTTGTGGTTGTTTGCTGACATAGCGGCCAGCTGAGGGGATACTCCCTGCACCTAACCCCCTCGCCCCCAAAAGCCTTTGTTCAGGAATGTCAACCTTGCAAACTTCCTTTGGGGTGAAACAGGACCTCCATGATCTGTCTACTGTCCACCCTCCATGCAGGTGTTAGCAGCTTTTGCACTAATGCTTCTGAAAACCCTCACAGAGGTACAAAGGCATTAAACAACTGGGACAACTCTGCAACTTGCACTGGCTTCAAAAGTCTGGGAGAGAAAGATGTGTGAAGAAGGAAGCTGCCAAGTTCCTAAATGGGAGCTGTGACTTTAGGCAATAAAATTCCACTTCTCCCTTTTTGAATCTCCTGCCTTGCAAGGTAAATTCAAAGGATTGGCAGTGGATTTTGAAAACTGTTGTGTAGAAAGAGGAAAAAATACAGCCGTAATCCAAAGCAAGGAAATTCAGACACCAAACTGTGCTCTTAATGGAGAAGTAATGAATGTTAATTAACCACCAATTGACAAAAAAACATATTTACTGTAGTTTAACAGCTCTGCAAATAAGCACAAACTCATTTACACATGTTTAAACCTTAATAAATACATTTGCAGTCATTGGCCGCTTAAGTTGATTTTCAAACTGTCCCTTATAGTAAATATAAAAGGGTACATTTGGTTGCAAAAGTTATTACACATTAATTAAACATCAGCTCATTGCAGAAAACTAAGTAAGTTAATGGCAAATGACCTCTTTCATCAATACTGGTTTATTACACAGCTATTAAGAGCTGTACACAAAAATGAAGAAAAAGCACCATGCGATTAAGCTTTGTCTCTGTGCTGTCACCCACACCTTTGCAAAGCTCTCCCTGATAAGGGAGGGTTCCCCAGGCACTGTGCACAAGTGAGGAGGGGCAGCGTGTCATGCAGTAACATTACTGCAGGCAATGCTCTAAGCAGCAGGTTTCTTCAGTGCAATAAGCATGCAACAGGATTTAGAAAACTCGTTTTGAGCAGAAGGCATGGGATGGAAGAATGTGTAGTGACACTTAGGAGGAAAGGTGGTGTGAAGAATACTTGCAGAGTTTTTATTTTGTGAATTTATTTCATTCAATCCTGTGAGCTTTTAATTTGATTCCTTTTTCTGGCTTTCTCAGTTTGGACAATACCATCTTCTCTTCTGCTGCTACATTTGCTGTCCATTCAAAATGGACAAGAACTTTCTCTGCAGCTTTCACTATGATCCTGCATTCCTTCTCTTGCCTGTTCCCTGGTATATCCCTTAAGGTTGCTTCTAACCTATATCCGTATATTTTTCCCTAGAAGCACTGCATTCACTTCCCAAAGGTCTGTAACAAGGGTTAAGCCTTTAATGTGTGTTAAATGCTCTAAATCCCCTCGCAGAAAATTCTGGACTTAAATAAAAGATAAACATCACCTCCCTTTTTGTACTTCTTTAAGGAACACACAGCATAAAACCAAGTCAAATGGTATTTATCCCAGATTGGTTCATTCTCCAATGCTGTTGCAGAAGCTTCCAGTGGAGGGAGCTTAAAATAACTAAAAAAAAAGCTTTACTTTCAAGAGACTGACTTAATTAAGTCATTGTTTTGTATTTATACAAAAAAAAAGAAAAAACCTCGGGAAAGGAGAAAAGGAAATAATCAGCATTCATCAAATGGGAAAAGTCCAGATCAAACGGTGAAGAAGTGTTTTCAGACTTTGAGAGAATACAAATAGTGTGAAATAGAAAACACAAATTAAATTAAGAATCATAAAATTTTCTCTGTTTGCACAGCTCAGGCAACACTGTCTGAAGCCAATTTATTACCAGGCTCCACAACAAATAAGCTCACATGATTCCCACACTGAAATAACCTTTACTCATTTCACAATAAAACAACCACAGGGGTCTGGTAAGCAAAGATGAATTATAGCTGCTTGTCAGAAATAATAATGATAATCCCTCCCACTCCCACAATATCTGAGGATTATAACCACCTTTACAGACAGCACAGCACTCTCAAATACACAATGCAACATAGCAAAAGTATGTCATCAACAAGTTCTCAGATGGAGAAACTGAGGCACAGGCAGAGGAACTTAATCAGTCCACAGCCACAGTGTTACTCTGATCCCTGTTCCCACCTTGGCCTCAGTCCCTTGAGAGTGGAAATGATTCCACTGATTTCAGTGGACTTCTTTCGTTTTACACACTGTTGTCACAATCTCAACAGATGGACTGCAGCTGCACTCAGGCTCTGTGATTATGGGCCAGTGTCCTCTTGTGCTACACAAAACAAACTGAAAGAGCTGAACAAAACAGGATTTCCCTGTCCAAGAGCTTGCAAAGGAGATGAGACTGCAACCCTTTGTGTTTGACTTGGTAATTGTGCCCGTATAGGATGTATCTGTTACTATCTGGCAATCCTCATGGATTGAGGACCTTCATGGCTGGGATGAGTCTTCTCTAATGTTGAGGGTATGCGTTGCATTCTAGTGATTGAATTTATGGAAAAGCACAGGCTGAGTTATCTCCTCCAAACTGTGCAATTTCCCCTTCAGCATAAGAGGGCAACACCCATGTTTGTGAGAACTGAAGCAAAAACTTATTTTTAAGCCCTTGTGTGTGTGCGTGTCAAGGGCTTTGCCTTTGGTAGAGCCTTAGCACAACAAAATTCTGGCTGGTCTACATCAAGTTCCCTCCAGGCATCCACAGGCTTGGCTGCAAACCCTTCTCTTTGATAACCCAGACCTTTCCTAACTGTGGCCCTACCTCACATGTAGCTTTCCTGCTGAGGCTATACCATTAAAAACCAGAAGGAAGCAGAACAATAGCAGTGCTTCCAGGAAAGTGATACCTCTGCATCTGGTGTACTTTAAAGGCACCAGGCTGTTCTGCGTTCACAAGGCACAACTCACATGATATCTGTCAGCCAAAGACATCCAAGGCAGTTGTGCCAAGCTGCCTTTTTCTTCTCAGTTACAGACAACTGTGAAGTCCCTCTCTTTCCCCAGATGTTCCTGCATGCTTCGTTGCAAAAAAATAAGTGTCTGTCAAAACCACTCGTGCCCGCTCCCAGGGAAACAGTAGCCAGGGGCAAGGTGTGTGTGGGAGTGTCCATTTTAGAATCTGCAGCCTCATTAAAGTAATTGGCATCTGGACTCGATTTTGTAAGCTCAATGCCAAAGGGGCTGATGGGGTAACTAATGCTGTGGAGTCAGAGCCAGAAACTGCATAGCAGGCTTCTGAATGTGGTCTCTGGCAAGATCTGTGCAATGAAATGACATTATGGCTTTGCCATACATTACATGCAAATTAGAAGAGGTTGGCAGCCATGCAACTGGCATACCATAGCAGCAATCATCCTTACAGGATGTAGAAGGCAAGGCTATTCATACTCAACCCAGCAGAGGGGTGGGAAAGGGAAAGACGATGCTCGCACAATACACCTGCTTGCCTCCTTTCCCCTCTGAGTGACCTAAAGGCTTTTCCCAGTGCACAGCCCCTGGTGTTCCTACCTTATTTTTCAGCCTTACCAGAAGGTATGATTTTTTTCCTACATCTGTCCAAAATTCCCTTCAAATGTCTGCTGTTCTCTGTCTCTGCTTCTCCCGAAGTATCCTTGCCTTAGTGCCGAATAGCTGCAGGATATGAACAACAAAATGTCTGTCTGCAGGTGCTGAGCAGTGATAGATGCAGACAGCTGGCTGGCCAGCCGGGACTTCACCTGCTTTACTGTTGATGAACTGCTCTTTCTGTACTTTAATTGCTTTTAATGTTTCCCCCATTTAGGCAGGTATCTCCTCCTCTTTAACCTTTTGTATTTTCTCTGAACTGTTTGGTCTACAGAATCTACACCTAAGCTTCCCAAAATCACACAGCATACTCTGATGACAGAGGACAGATGCCAACCTCCTGGTTCCCTATTTTCAAAGTGATGAGTACTAATAATTTGGGGAAATGTTAATGAAAGGGGCACTCATTCCTGCTGTTTATTGTTCTTATTTTTCTTGTGACTGCAGGGATTCATAATTTCTGTGGTGTAGAGAGACAAACCAAAGCAAAAATATACAGAAACCTAATCTAGAGCTCTTGCTACAAGATTACAACAAACTCGCCCAAAGCCAAATGTCTTCTTGATGTCAGCAACTAGGTGAGAGTGATGGCATTTCTTGTTCATGTCCTTCCGGTATAGTACTTCCATTATTGTTATATCAGGCTGCTAAGCTTACCAGAGTGTCTCTTTCAAACAAGCAAGGTAGGTTCCATTAATAAAGGATTTTAATGTGGGTACTCTAGGCTTGATAATTCCAAATGTCCAGCCTGCTACCCATCAAACTTGCCCCAACACACCATATCTCACACTGCAGGGTTTCACAAGGCAACAGTCCCAAATGGTTCCACAGGCTGAACACAGTCAGACACAATCACACTCCAAGACTCAAGTCTGCCATTTGCAAGACAACCCAATGGCCTTTCAAACCCCCTATTCTCCAAAAGACACAACTGACGAATCTCAAGGCAGAGAGAAGCAAGTAGTAAGCAGTCTGCAAAGAACTCTGGTTTAGATACTTAACATGAACATTACCCTGTGTGTTGGATTAATGCACCTAATCATCAAAATGTTGAATATAATACAGCTATCCTTTTTTTTCTTACTGCCTGCAGTGTTGCTGACTACACTAGAAAACAATATTTTAGTCTAAACCAGTTTAGGTCTTTAAAGGATCTCTGGATCAAGTCCAGCTCCTTGCTACTGCAAACAATTTCATTACAGGCATTTTCAAAACCTGCAATGGGTAGCAAACCAGAGGGCTTAAAGGAGTAGAAGAAAGAAATCCTGCTCCTTTCTCATGTCAGTAGGAGCACTGTTGCCTCTTCTGGAACAGCTAACAGAATAGGTAGTTTGGGATGCTATTTCTCAGAAACAGCTTGTGTTGTCTTCTCAAGCCCTATTTCCAGCCTAAGGGATATCTCATTACAATATCAATGATGGGGTCAGGGAAGCAAAGTTCCTCAGATAACCTCCTCCACTTCCAACAGTGTTTGTACCTAGACATCTGTGGAAGGAAAAGGGCCCCTAAAAGGCAGCAATGATCAAAGTAAGCTTAAGCAAAGAGTTATGTTGCATTAGTGAGACTGATAGAACAAGAGATGGGGATAGCCCTTCACTAACTAAAATCAGTGTCTGTTTCCCAGTTGAGATATGTCTGTGCTGCAGAAGTCTATAAAAAGAAGTATGAAGCGCCTGAGTCTGTATTTTACCTTGTCACATTCAGAAGGCTAGAGAAGGGAATATCAAGAAGACATGACACGCAATGGCTGAAGGAGTTAAACTCCATTTAAAAACTGGTTGAGTAGCATTTAAAGGTAATATTACTAGGATAAATACTTGTCCAGTGGTCAAGTGAGAATTCTGAATCAATAAATGAAACTTTGTGCAAGAGTGATGCCCGTGTTGGAGTCAAGAAGGCTTGTATCTCACGTGGGGTGGGGCAGGGGTATATTAGGTGTAGATGTTGCAAAAGGGGTACTTTGACCATTCCAGGCAGTAGGTTGCCAGACGGGGCCGTGGCAGATGTGACGTTCTGGAGTCATGCAAAATTCAGAGATTATTATATTGATACATGACAGATGT
This sequence comes from Chiroxiphia lanceolata, assembly GCF_009829145.1. Taxonomy (NCBI): domain Eukaryota; kingdom Metazoa; phylum Chordata; class Aves; order Passeriformes; family Pipridae; genus Chiroxiphia; species Chiroxiphia lanceolata. The sequence continues at coordinate 96,255,465 of NC_045638.1, read as the reverse complement.
TACAGAAGCACAGAATATTCAAAGACAGGTGCATTACCTTTATAAATATTACATTCACCCTTATGGCTTTTTTAGTGATTATATACTTGGTTCTGTAGGTAAACCAAAAAAAGTTTTCTGCACATCATGACACCCTGCAGGGGGTTTAACTTTCTCACGCAGAGAAAAAACAAAAGTAAAAAAGTCATTTAACTTTTGACCAATATCAAGCAAACCATCAGTGCCAAAGTCATGAAACAATATGAGCTCCTGGCCAGACTCAAACATCTCTGACTTGAACAGCCTGCTAGAGTCTCTTTGGGAACATAAGCTCTACCTGCATTGTGGAACATAAGAGTTTTCCCCAGGATCCTGGTGCATGCCCAAGTCGTGACAAGATACCTACACATTATATTGCTTTCCTCTGTTTGATTTTTCTGTTAGTTCCCTTTTTTTTTTTTTTTCTTTTTCATGGAAAGGACAGCCAGGCCAGCAAGCAGATGAGACTCATGGTGTACCTGGGCCAGACAGAGGGCCACAAAATGCATGTGTCCTGAAATGTAAATTAGACTTTGACAACCACCTGCAGAGCTTTGCAGATTTATATTATTTTGAGTTTGGGAGCTGATAATGATGGAGAAGACAGTACAGAACTGCTACACAGCATCAGTTTTGGTAGAGTTTTGGTGGCAGTCAAGATCTTGCCAAGAGTTGAAGAGCCACTCCCTCCAGCAGCACCTAGGCCAGACTTGGGGTCTCCCCTTGGATTGCTTGGCCATGGATGAATCCATGGATTTTAGCGGGTATGGGCACATGGCATAGAAAATACTGTGTTAGACTCAAACCTGCTCAGAGCCTCCCCGTGTGCCGCACATTGTGTGGTGCCTGAGTCATCATTTACAAGTGTTATTTCCACAGGCTGCTGTTTTCCAGCTGACTTCACCCTGACTCCTACTGCTGCACCAGATATCCATGCAAACAAAAGCTTTGTCAGAACACAGAATCTACCTTCCTTATTGCCCATTTCACCTTATTAACCAGATACCCACATCAGCTAAGGAGATGCATTTTCAGCCAGTTCCTTCTCCAGTCCAAAGATTCTTCTGAAGTTCATTAACATTTGTACTGTAACTACTGTTGAGTTTGCCACATTTCCAGTCAAGATTTCAAACCAAATGAGGTTAAAAAATAATGTCTTAATAGAGAATGCATGGTAATTTATATATTGAAATTAAAGATTAAACCTTAATCTTAATTAAATCTCACAAAAGTTCAGTAGAGCTGCCCAAATTATAAAATATAAAGAGATGTATTGATTATTTGAGAAATGGAAATCACATTTAATAAATACAGGAGTGAGCCATTAAGGGAATGGAGAGATCAGAAAAAGCACTAACTGGTGATTAAAAGAAGATAAATATTTATTAAATGTTACTGTGATTTATTAAGCCGTGTTGGGCTAAACAAATGTAATTTGATATCTGAATCATATCTCATTCTGATACAGTCTTCATTAAATCTGAAGTCTTGGCTTTAAATGGATATCATATGTTCCCTTCAGTTCTTAATCTCTTTGAAATATCAGTTTGATGCTGTGGAAGACGCTGAAAGTCACAGAGACTGAAGCCTCCTGAGTATCAATGAGGTTGTTTTGCACTACAGGTGAGCAGTCAACTTCCCATTCCACAGTGCCTTTTTATCCAGGCCCTGTTGCAATTTTGTGCTGTCCCTTGGTGACAGGGCAATGTTCAGATTTTAAAGCCATTCTGTCAAAAGGCCAGACAGGAAGAACACAACTTCAAATTTCAATCAGTCCTCCAAAAACTAGTGTGGAGGTCTGAGGCAGAACACTTTCACTGGTTTTAAAGAAGGAAAGCTGACTCTCACACTAATGCAGTTGCTGCCCAGCAGAACATTAGTGGAGGTCCTGTATGAGGAAACATCTAACCCCTTCATACACAGTAATTAGTCTAGCACCAATTAGCTCTCTTGATGTAGCTTTCCAGTTGAGATGTTAATCATGTAGGAACTCAGAAATTCATTCTTCCAAGGTTCAGAGAGCAACCTTATCTTTGGCCCCTCGCAGAGGGAGGCAAGGGTCTGGTAGATCATGGCACTGCATGTGCTCGAGGTTTTTTGGATAAGAACATTTTTTCAGTTTAGACAGCAAGTTGTCTCAGTCTTAAATGCATTCTCACATACTCTTTTCAGCCTCTGTTTGGAATAGGAACTTCTTGTTGAAAATTACTGGCATAAATGAATTGCTGCTGATAATTAAATTTGCACAGAGTTAAAATTAAGTGCCAGTGCTCTTTCCCAGTGCTATACTTAGTTATATACTGTTAGAGTCATTGCCCATTCACTGCAAACCTGAAAAAAGGTTGTATGGAGAAGTAGCAATTGAATTCCTCAAGTTTGCTTGAATCTGAATGTTGCAAGAGCTCTAACTTCCTTTCCAATGCCCTTGCTCCCCTCCAAAGGAAACAAAACAAAACAAACAAAAAAAAAAGAGAGAGAGAGGAAGAAATGATGAGAAGTCCTCATAAACTGGAGAGGGGAAGAGACAATCACATACTATTCCTTTTGCCTTTTCAGGGATTGAGAAACAAAATCGGACTGAGCTGGGCACTTCAATCAATCACACCGAAGTTGGAATTCCACCTCTCATGTCTAGTATCTTCTTTTCTGCAGTCACATGAGTAAAGGAAGTACAGCAGTGGGACAGATAGGAGTAGAGGGTGCCAAAGCCACTTCAGATCTGAGAGGACTTGATGTTTTGAAGGTAAAACCCAATCATGTCTTTTGGAAGTGGTTCTTACTCTTTACTGACACAGGCACTCTGGTGAAAGCCGGGTCCAGCCTCAAGGGCCAAGGAGATCCATTAAGCCAGATTAAATATCTCTTTTTATTAAAGAGCAGCTGTGAGAGATGCCTTTGCATTATATGGTGCTTTCCTGTAGGAATTTCATGATAGGAAACTTCTGGTATTTCCTCTCCCTAGTGCAAGCAGGAGTCGATCTAGCACAAAGTAATTACTTTCAATGTGTTTAGCCAGAAAAACGGCATGACTTCAAAATCCTCACTACCAACACAGCCAAGAAGATTCCTCTTCTGGAACGCACTTTTGGGTTGAAAACATGAGCAAAAAGTTCAAGCCCCTGAAGCAGTTGTCTTGAAAAGTCTTAAGCTACTGAAGATAGCGGGTTTAGGACCATAACTACAATAAACACAGCAAATGAATAAGAGTCTTTTGGCAAGAATAAACCAGAATTGCAGAGGCGGATGTTGCCAGTGAAAAGAACAGGAAGGTAACCAAGTGAAGAAACAGCATGAGGAGGATTATCCTTATTTGGAAGCAATCCATTCCAGCAATAAATTAAGCCAGGGATCTCTGCATCGGAAAACAGCAGGGCAACCTATTAAGCTAAAGGACAATCTGCTTTTCCTGTCACCTTTGAGCCCTGACTAAATGGTGAGAGAAACAAACACACCAGAGATCAAAATGTATGTTATTTCAACAGCAGTAATGGTCAACTGCATGTTGCAGAGACAGTGAAATTCTTTCCGTGCACATTCCTAGAACAAGTGCCTGATCTTCAGCAATAGTATTGCTGGAGTGTGATGGCCATAAAGATCAAGTCACAGAAGAGGGCTTGGGTGGAAGAAAATTGATGATTTATATTTTATGGCAAAAACATAGCTGCTTTCACCCTAACTGCTGGGATGGGATCAGGTGAAATACTGAATGTAAACTGAAGCTTTTCTCACAGTGGTATTAGAAGACACGGTGGTAAAAGAGAAAAAAAATAAAATGCTATACACTTTTGGCTCAAAGGGGTCTATGGATCTGCCAGCTTGTAGCACGTGACATTGTGTGCATGCTGGCATGTTCCAGGGTTACATTTATTGCATCCACAATTAAGGGATTTCTGAGGGGCAAACACAGGCTGTCTTTCACAGGGGTTTAAACTATAGAGAAGAAGATTCCTAAAATGAACACACTGTACAGAACAGGGAGAATACAACTGAAAGAAGAGTAGTAGCAAATATTGAATATATATTTTCCATGTGCCTAATGTAATCAAAAAGAAAGATTATTTAGAATTTGGATGGTGTAGCTTTGCACTTACAGCTAGCTGCTCCGTTAACAAGATGAGTTGTAATGCCTCTTACTTCCTTTCTGAATAACAGTCTGGTTGGTGAGTTTATATCTTTACCTCCACTACCAGCTGCTCTTCTAGTCAAAAGGCCCCAAGAGCTGCCCTGACGGAACTCAGAGTTGACATGTCACTCCATCTGGTCTCCCAGTCTTCGGCTTTCCCAAAGAAAGAAGAGGTACCCAATGATCCCAAACAGTGCACACTCCATTTGGTGATGAGCACAAACAACCTTTACCTGACAGATATTCAAGCATCTCCAGCTTCCTCAAGTTCCCACTGTGATACTCACGCTGATGCAAGATTTTTTTTTTAAAGCTCAAATTAGGCTGACAAACACAAACAGACTGTGAAAAGGGCAGACTGTCAAAAAAGGTTCCTCTCTTTTGAACAACACTGATGAAAAAACTAAAGTAGTTCCTTGTTGCAGAGTTAGCTCTAAAGTGAACTCTCAGTTCCACAGTGCTATGACATCTGCTTTTCTCAGCTCACTTAAAAGTCCAGCTGGCACTAGCAAAATGTCCCAGGGATGCTGTTCATCTCTTCTTCTGTTTTTAAAGGGACCCCAGGCTCAGCTTGTGCTCTGCTGTCCAGGGCAAAACACTTTGCTAGTCTGCATTCTGTTGCCCACAGAAACTGTTTTGAAGGGGAGATGCCAGCATCAGGTGAATAAGTCATACATGATCCCTGGCTATGTTATCAGACCTCTCATGGAATATTTTCTACCAATGATAAAATGTTATTGCTGCCATTATCAAGCAGTTGGTCTTTATCTGTCTACCCATGACAGGCCTCGTTATTCAGACAGGTCTTGGGACAACTTCAAGGGGAGATCTTCCCCTCCAATGTCAAATACACCAGCTTTCTAGCCTTTTTTGATCCTCTTTTTTCTTTCAGCCCCTCCTAAACTGACTTGCAAAACAGATGAATGCAGCCCTCCTCCAACAAATCTCAGGGCAAGAGCTGAAGGAACCCTGCATCATGCCATGTCTCTGACCTTGGATTACCAAAGGATACGCCTCAAGTCTTCAATCTAAATTTTAGAAGGTAAAGGCAAGTTCCTGATTTTTCCATACTGGTCTTGATAATTACACAGAAGAAGGAGACATTCAAAAGTTAAGGAGAACGGGCAAAACTGCAAAGTAAAACTGCTGAAGGAGCTGCCCTGAATTGAGACTTTTACAGCCCAACCACACACATATTCTTTCAAAACAGCACAGCAGCTATGCTTGTCTACTCTGTGTTACTCAGCACGTCTAAAATCCTTGGCACCTCAACACAACTGGCATGTGAGGGCTAAACCATTGCTGATTTAGTATGTGCTAGCCCTCTCTCCTTTTAACGAGCATGTCTCACCTTCCCCCCAGTGAACATAAGGGCATCACTGTCAGAGGTCTGGGAGCAGGGTGACCTGTATGGGAGAGGGCAGGGACTGCCCTGTGCTGGTCCCAGTCAGTACCAACCCATGCCGCCACTGTGCCGTGGCCAGTCAGAGGGCCCTGGTACCACTGCCCCAGCACGGGGCACAGGGGCAAGGAGCTCTGGAGAGGACACGTGAGGAAACACAAAAGGAGATCTTATAAGAGGAGGTACACCTCTAAGGTGACTACTGCTATGGGTGGACCAATGCCAAAGCAGGGATCTGTGGGTCCACAGCTGTGGAGACCTAAGGCAAGCAGGAAACAGGTGAAGAGAAAGGAGCAAGGAAATAAAAAAACCAGGAAAGCAGGAGCAGCAGCAAGAAACCATCACACACCAACCCACCCTTCTGTGTCTCCTGTCACCTCATTCTAGGGACTGTCAAGGTCACAGTGAGCATAATGTGTGGCAGAAAAATTTAAGGGGGTAAGGGGAGATGTGAGGTGGAAGCTGAACCTGGGGCAGGGGAAGAAACGGTTTTCTCCTTGTGTTTGTTTTGCTGTTTCTTTTTTTTTTCTTCTCCATACACAAACCAGTAATTAAAAGTCTGTGTTAACTGGCAATAAAGGAAGTTTCAGTAGAATTCCCCCAAGTAGATACTGTTCTGCCCATGACAATGAAGGTAAGGGAAAGTATTTTCCTTGAGTGCAGTAAAAGAGCTCAAATAAAGATGGAGGCAGTTGCCAGTGATTGAAGGCAGCAATATTGTGGGAGCATGGTCTCCAGTGGCACAGCTGCCTCCTCTCTCAAGCTTAGTTCTAGCCTGAAGCTTTACTCCAAATGCTGATAGCACACAAAGATTTACAGAACAGTCATGGTGTTCATTTCAGTGAGCAAAAAGATAAGCTGCAGTTGGTTGGCATCCCTCTTACATAGGTTTTCATATTTCTCTTGTCTCAAAATTTCCCAAGGGTTTCATCTAATTTCAATAGATTAGAAGAACAAGGTGCATGTCATAAAACTCTTTAGGTAAGATTTCTAGAACATCTGTCATTTTTTTCATATTTGATGCACATGGAGATGGTAGAGCCCCTACCGTGGGTTTCTCCTAAGTCCTGTTGTGTTTTGTAAGACATGATAGTCGTGATATGATTTTGAAGATCAAATGATGAAACCAGCCCAACTCCTTGCAGATGCCAGTGTCATGTTTTTAATAGCACCCCCAGATCCCTGAAAAGGAACTAATATATCTAAAACCCAAAGTGATGACTGGCCTTCTGGAGGGAACTTTATCATGGAATAGATGAGTGGCAAAACACAGTCAAGGAGGCACCAAGTGGGGGCAATCCAGAAATCATGCCTCTGCCCATTAAGATGCTTTTATTACATACATTGGCATTACTAATCTACAAGTTATGTGGGTTACAGAGATATCTGATCCTTTCTCCTTCATTCTAGAAAAGCCCACTGACATTCTTCAATCCCTTTACACCTATCCAAACAGCAGGCACCCTAAATAAAACAGAGAATTGGCAGATAAATAAATAAGATTGCTTGTCTTCCTTTTGACAACTTCTAAAAAGCTGTTGGTGTTGGAGGATCTATAACATTTGTCTGAGATAGCGGATGTTTGGCACCAGTGCTTGCAAAAAAACATAGGGAACTCTACTAATCAGTTTAGGGTAAAAAACAAGAAAATCTCCAAAGGAATCTGAGGGAGATACTGAGAGAAACTTAATATAATAAGCATTATTTACTTCAGCATCCAACATAGCCTTCCTTCCACACCTGCCAGCATCACATCTTTAAGACTCTCACTATGCCAGCTCCTGCTCTAGGTAAGCTTAGGCTTTAGTATTATACTCATTTTACAAGTGAAGAAACTGAGGCAGTGACAGATGGAACAAACAATAACTATTAAGACAGAGGAAGAATCCAGAGTAGAGAGGCAAATCACTTGCAGGTAACCTGCTGGACTCTACCAGAACTAATTGGGTACAAATGTCTCCACTGGATTGAAGGACCCAGTCAAAACTAGGGATTCTTAGATTAGTTTAGCAATGGCTTGAGAGTTAAGAGAGATGTAGGGAAGAAATAAAAGCAATCTTACCCTAGTAACATCCCTCATAGCTAGAAAAGAAGAGAACAGCTATACCATGTAATGATCAGAAATAAACAGAGAAAGGGAAGCTATTAAAAGTCAAGAACTAACTGGGGAAAGGACACATCCTGGGAGCATAGTAGCTAGGTTTGTCAGTTGGGTTGATGCTGGATTTAACTAATACATTCCTAAAATTATGGGCTGTGCTTTCAAGGAGGCTGCCTCTCATAGTACATGGGCAACACTAGGTCTCCCAGCTCCTACTGGAAACAGGACAGCTTGACCACCCCCCACTGCCTGAATCAGGAAGGAGGAAATTCAACCCTCATGGATATCAATAGGAAACTACCAATAAACACATTTTCCAGATGGAGAACCACGTTATAAATAATACATTCATTGCCTTTATACACTTTACTAATTATTATTCTCATCTCTTCATAGATCCATTAATCTCTCCAATATACCTATTACCAGAAATCTCTGGCACATGCTATTAGCATTGCTGATTCATTTAAGTGTATGACTGCCCTTATCATCTTGTCTTTCTCCCTTTTTTTCATGTAGACACAACCCATAAGATTTGGTTCCAGGTTTTGAGAACATTTAAAGTTTTTATGTGTTCTGGCTATTCTGTTTTCCTTGTCACCTCTTTTATATACACGATTTCCATGTTCTCACCTTTATTCACAGACAGAGAAAATCCTTTGCAGATATTCGATAGCAGCTTCAAGCCTTTGCTGTTCAAAACATACCAAATTTGGGACAGGTACTCTATTTCACCTCTAGGCGTTATCCTAACACTATAAATAAAGTACAGAGCATTGCAAGGATTTCAATATCCTTATGTTTCCCTCTAGACTCTTACAACTATCATCTGAGTTTTTAATAATCTACTTACTTGAAGTTTTGTGTCACGTCATTTCAACTGGTTCCCCTGGGAACCCAAGTCACTCAAAGTGACTGAGCCACAATAAGCAACACTGGTTGGAAAAAACCTCTTTTGGAAAAACTCTATCAAAATGCAAGTTTGTGGAAATCAAAATGTCTGCAGGTACGTGTTAATCTCATCAAAGCTTTGGATGGCAGAATACTCAATTTGCTCAGATATTTTCCTAGAAATTAATTTCCCATCATCTGTTTGTTCTTGCCTTTCCAACCTTCCATCCTGATTTGTGATTAATTTTTACTTTTATACTTTAAAGAAAAAAAAAACCCACAAACAAATAAACTCCAACCAGAGAAAATGTTCTATTTCAGAACTATATCCAGAGCACCTACAATGGGAGCCAGTACTCCTTATTGTGCATTCAAGAAATTAGCTGCTACAAACAACATTTGCTTGAGCCTGATAAACTGTTTCTCCAGCCTGTATGCTGCTGCTATGTGTGTTCAATTTCAGTTTGGATAATTCAGAGTAATCCTATTATAGAAAAGCACAAACCACAAAGTTCTGTTCCAGATGACATGTCAAAGTTCAGCGGCACTTGCAATCAGGATGTCTAACTTTGGTCCAATTCTGAGTTAGTATTGATTTTGTTTCTTTCCTAAAGTATAAAAAGCATGGCTTTGAGTGTCTCTTCACTGTGGTATTTTGGAGGCTGACAAACAGTTAACATGCTTATGTCTTTGAGACCTGAAATCTGTCTCACTGAAGGTTCTATCAGAACTGGTATTTTGATAGAGCCTGCACACATCTATGTAGATTGCTTGTCTGTGACCTTACAACACTTTTTCCCACACAGAGACAAAATTTATATCCCATTGATTTTTCCCAATCCATTTTGTTTCAGAATTGCCATTTACACTGTTGCATATTTATATTTTTTTCCCCCCAATTCTGACTCATTTCTTTAAAGAATACTTAGGACTGGGAACATATCCTGGCAGTCTCAATAAAAAGAAGGAAAAATAAAGATTTCTTCTGCTGTGATTTAGTATGGGAATAACGAGAATACCAGGGCTCATTGGTAGTTACACAAACAGACTGAGCAAATACAATCATGTTGTGTAAGGAAGCATTTGTTATCCATATATTATATTTTCATGAGTATAACTAGAGCCCCCTGGCTCCCTGCTCTACAATTTAACAGGAGGGCAGACAAAATCATTGTGAATTAATGCAGGGGAAATAAACCCTCAGATTCTAGTTTTCTGAGCCTCCTTAACTTGGCTGTCTCCTTCAGTTCTCCACTGTCTCCCACATTTTGTGGATTTCTGCCAACTTATTTCCAACAGCATTTTTAAAAGGTGGTATGTAGTATGAAACAAGGGTTATGTGTGTGAAAATGTAGTGGTTTTATCCTACAAGCCCAGAGCAGATGTACCTACATTGATACAAAAGAAGGTTATACTAGTGCAGATCATTTCCATTCCTGCACAAAAGGAAGGCATTCCAATACAAACATGCCCCAGATGGCACCGACGTGCTCACATGGAGGCTTGTAAGACTTTAGCAGAGTGTGTGTGGATCAGGTGTTATTTGGACTTCCCCAGGTGGTATCAAGTCACTGATGAAAGTCACTCATAATTTCATTTTGATGAAATTATGCTTCTGATTTGAGCATTACTGCTTGACTATTCTTGCCTTTCCATGCTGTGGTGTGTTTAGGCCCCCACATATTATTCTTAGTGATAAAGACTTGAGTTTTGCTACCACCATTGGATTTTATCACTTCTTCTGAAGGTTCTTCAGAATTTACTAGCTTTCCCATGGCTCTACATCAGATTTTTTTTTCTTTTGCTTCTAACTGCATATAAGTAGGAGTTTCCTAGACGCCGACTCTTCTGCCTTCCTGCAGAAATTCTTTGCTATTCATTAAGCAGCAGTTGCCACCAGCTAGAGGGAGAAACTAGCCAAAATATATGCATTGGCTAGAGGGGATGTCTGCCAGGGGCACTCCGTAGCCTCCCACAATTTTTCATTGGTGTAACCAATAACCCTGCATAATCCTGCAGTTTACACCAAAGAAAAGAGTAGAGGTATTTAGATCCTCAGTGTGAAATCCACCTGTATAGACAATGAATGCAGATGTGAGAGTGATTTCAGGCACATCTAGAGGTAGATCACTCCTGAGGAAGAGAGGTAAAGTAGCTTTAGTGCTATGGACAGCAGCCTAGGAAGACATACAGTCTGCTCCAGCACTACAACAGCTCCAGAGGAAGTCAGCCATTAAAGGGTAAATAAAGAAGACCCTAACCCAGGAAACTATTCACCACGTCAGCATTTTCTTATTAGTTAGATGTCTATTCAAACACACACCACCTTTTCCTCCAGCTTCACATAAGGGGCATTAATTGGGTCCCTCTGCATCAGCCTGTGAAGTCCCTGTGAGATGAGGCCTGTCCTGTCACTGGTGTGGAAACACGAGTTTCACTGGAGCTACCCTAGCCTAAATAAACTCCCCTTGTCCTAATACAGCCTAACAAAACAGAAAGAAAAGGAAAGGAAAAATAAGGGAAGGAAAAAACAAGGAGGAATAAAGGAGGAAAGACATGAAAGGTTCTGGAAATAGCTGGAATTGTTCATGCTGAGCCATCGGGCCCCGAGATTTGAATAATGCATGTTCCATAAATCTAAGTGTCCCCGCTTGCCACGTTTTAGAACAGGGAACAAAAATAATAGCTACTGTCCACACTTATCACCAATAATAAATTACAGGGCTCCTGTGTGTGGCAGCGATTAATGCAAAACGCAACCCAAAACACATAACTAAATAAATAGATAGTTTGACTTTCCTGGGGGTTATCTCTTTCCTTTTCTACACACCTCTCAGAGTCTCCTTCCAGTCAAAAATTATACTGGGAAAGACCCATCCTTACAGTGTATCCCCTTCAGACAGACAGGTAGACTAACTCGTGGTTATCTTCAGAATATACACCAAGGCAGTCCACGGAGCGTATGCACCTCCGAAAACAGGAAATGGCCACGCACTGCATAGATTTTGGTTCTTCTGGAAGGCTACAGTCTTCCCAAAGCATCATCTCCCACTTAAAATAGGGCACACACTCATGGATGCACCTCTCCAAGCACAAGATTCACACTGTTTCCCTGAGGTCACATTCAGATCTACACTGATGTGTGTCTATGAGGGGCAGACTATCCTTTTGGCAGCAGTCCCACTCCTTCAAATAGTAAGGGAGTTCTGGGGTGCTCTTTGGCCCCAAAATAGCAGTATCGGTAGCAGGGAAGTCACTAGAAAACAATGCAAGGATAGGGCATGAGGATAAAAAGAGTCTACAGAAGGCTCCTTATAGAACTGCTCTTCACAGTGTAAGAACTTCCCTGCAAGGACTCTACTGTGTCCTCATTTTCACCTGGTCTGGGAATTACAAGTTCAAGCAAAGCTTTATCTTCTTTATCCATATTTGCTGAGTAATGATGGGTCACCTTCACCGGGATAAGGGGAAGAAAGAAAACTCAACAGGCAATACAGAAATAAAAAATATTTGGTAATGCAAGGGGAAGGTGCATGCAGCTACACAGGCTAAGTATCCACTTTAACATTATCAAAAAAATCTCCAAAACCAAAAATCCATCCACTAAAGAAATTTGTCTCCCTCAATTTTAAAAGGTTAGATAATCGAGATAACAGGCAGCCATTAGAAGCCCCTGAACAGTTAAACAGAACTAATCAGAGCTAGACCATGGCAGTCCACAGGTAACTAACTGTACCCTATTATTTTTCTTAATATTTTAATTCTGACACATACAATTTTAGTGTAAAGTTGTTTTTCTTTTTACACTAGCTGCCTTCAGTGCTTTACCAGCCTTTTACCTCTGAGGGTATGGTGATCTGTCTCTAGAGAAATCTCTCCTAGTAGAGGTAATTTCCCCTTAGAGAAGCCATCCCTGTTTATAGTATGGGCTTCTGTGTAAAGCTACCCTTGGCATCCTCCTTGTGCAACTGTGAAGCAAGAAACAGAGCTGGAAAGGTCACAAGAAACAGAATAAACTGCAGGAGAGAGGCTACCAAAACAACTATAAAGGCAGCTCAGATGAAACTTGAGGCTCAAGGTACAACACTGTTATATGACCTGACCGAATGTCTGTGCTACCCGTCGTATGCCCTCTTCTTCCTGCTAGGGCCCTGTGCTCTTCTCCAGCACACCAGTGTAAGTTAGATTGCTAGACTGGAGATACTTCAATTTACAAAAGAAAAATAAGAAAAGAAATTGTGTGCTCAAGGCACTGAGGGTGAGGTAACTCACAAAAATGAGAGGAGGGGGGAAAAAAAAGCAGCTTATACACAAAGCAGACTATTACACTATTATTATTATTACTATTAGCTATTCATTACTCATATGTTGGCATTATAGTAGGATCCAAAAGCCTTATTCAGTATCAGGGCCCCATTGTGCTAGTCTCTATGCAAATACAAAGACAGCCAGGAAGAGCTCACAGTCTAATTTAAGACAAGACCCAGCAGGTGAATGTAACAAAAATTGGAGGAAGGGAGGGTAGGAAGACTATGCGATTTCACAGGCTAATGGTACATTGCTGAATGCTCATTCCTGGAAGATCTGAAAGGTTATGGCTTAATAACCCTCAGGGATGCTTCTTACGGCTTAAATCTCTGACCTCCTGGGTAAGAAGCAGCAGCACAATAATATTTCCTTTAGTTAAGTGAATGTCTAAAATGTGCTTAATCAGTAGTCCATTAACTGTCCACTTGCCTCATTAATGTGTCTGTGCAGCAGGTAGTTCTGTCCCACCCCACCATGGTTTTTTTATATTCTGGCTTCAAATGCTGCTAGGCAAGGTGTAATGCCTTGGAGTGCCCTCCCTCCAGAGCATTTTATTTCGTCAGTCCATATGTTTTAAACATATGGCACTGTCCCACTACAGGTTTCCTTGGAATTAAGAGGTCTCCTCTGCTGTCTGCTTTAGCATTACACATTAACAATTCTTAATTTATTTTTTAATTATATCTTTCTTTAATGACAGATTACTTCTTTTTTTTCCCCATTCGTAAAGAGTGGGAAGAAGTCAAGGATATTACTGAGCAAAATGCCAGCACTGGTGCTGTTGGCAGGTTAAGTCTTTCCAGGCCCCTCTTTAGAGAGTTATCTACTGCATGGATGCCATTTGTACAGCCTCCATGATACATTACGTGCTGTCAATTAGACTAACAAAATCATGATCTTGGCAATGAATAAAAGACAGCCTTTACATCCAATTGACCTGTGCTCTGTTTAAGATTTCGAGAAAGATCAGTCCAACTATGTCAAACAGAAGGCTTACCTACTCCTCCCATCACTTTCAGAAAGTCATGTCAGTCCTAATCTTCCTCAAAGATGAAGTGAGAATAATATTCACTCTTCTTTCACGGCCATTAAAAATTAAATCAAAGGTGCACATGAAGAAGTTTGAAACTGAAAAGCGCTTGACATTCTTAAACACAGCATGAAGTTCAAAGCAACCCTGATGAAAATAGTTTGATATACCTTTTTTTTTTTCGTTTTTTAGATGACATTTTGACCCTTGCATCAAAAAACTGTTTACCCTCTAGGTCTGTGGCATACAGACTGTGGCTCACAAGCACTCAATATCTAAAATCTAATGCTTTAGTTGCAACATATTGTGTTGTTTCTGTGCAGGATTTTCTCTACTCTTTCACTGGGAAAAAGCAAAGCAACTACCTGTAGTAAGACAATGATGTGACTAACATCTGTCATGGATCATTTTTTCTTTTCCTCATTTGTTCCCCTAGATCAACTGCAGTACATTTGAGAGAGAAGGAGGATTACTTGTTTGTTTGCTTGTTGTTTGGTGTTTTTTTTCCTAGTAGCTCTTTCATGTGTTTTGCTGATTTTATACGTGCAAATAATAATACACAGAGAGGAAAGGCAGAGGAAGTGCATTACATTTGGAATAGAAGCTTGCAAGACTTGCAATGGCCATTCATCCCATGGCTGCTGACAAATTAACAGAAACTGGTTATCTTATATCCCAACCAACTCTAAACTTCCAAGAAAAACCTCTGCTCTACCCAAGAATCAGAGAGGTGAGACATGGCTTGCACCTTGACAATATGGGAGGTGTAGTTGTTCATATTTCAGGACAAAGATCAAAACCTTGATCGTGAATTGATATTACATAGCAAAAGCAAAGCTTATTTGCTTTTGCCTTTTCAGTCCTAAGTAAGCAGATAAAGCTTTGGTCTGGCCCCTCACTCACATTCAACTCCCAATCAGCTGTTTTTGTCTGTGCTGCCAGCTCAACCAAAGGGCTAAAAGCTTCTGTCTCAACTACAGGATAATGGAGTGGGAGACCAGTCATTTGAGTTCATTTAAGGATTTCACAGTATGCCAGAGACATTTACTCCTTTTCAACTATCTCAGTAAGTTCTCCAGTAAAAACCCTGATCAACCATTAGTACAGGGAGCCACATGGACTAGGGATCCTTAAAAGGTCTAGTTTGATCAACCATGATATTTGGATAACTTCAAATAAACCAGAGCTCTAGATACACCCTCTCTCCCTACAGACATTGGCATAGGGGGTGTCTGCCTGCCATTTATACCCAGGCTTACCTCAGCTGAGCAGCATAAGTGAAGAGTCTGGGCATCTTAGGTGATTCAAGAACAAAGAGGGAGAGAGACTGACTGACTGAAGGATAAATCTGTTACTGTTTCCGTTGAAGACTCTTCCTCTTAAATCAGATACTTTAATTTTGTGCTTGAAATTTGTATAAGATAGTTTATACAAAGTTGTAAGTTAGGTTCTTCTGATAGGTCTCTGAAGCTCTGATATACAGTATGGTGTGGAGAATGCCATGTTTTATCTCAGAGGTCAGGGATTTTCTCACTATTTGGTGTGTATCAAATAAAAAACCAGTCCAGCAACCATAAGTATTCAATTTTTAATTTTTTTTTTTCCATTTTAGTTTTTCACTAGCAAAACAGATCTACCCACACAGAACAACTGGAAGGACAGAGGCTTAAAATATTCTTTGTCTTCACGAGCATGAAGTAATGAATGTTTTCTCTTTGCTAGGCTCTCTGTCGACTATATTCTTTGAAAGCCAGCCAGCCTCTTTAGTCCATGAATTGGGTTTGTTAATTTGCAAGAGGTTGGAATCATTTCTCACATTAAGAAACTTAAGATAAACATGCTGTGCTCTCTTTCTTGATGGATTCTTTAATCTATAATAAATGCCATTTTGGACTCAAAGTCCTTGTTTGAGGGTAGAGATATTAGAGGCCAGCATGGAGAAATGGATTTGCAGAGTCCACGCTCACTAGGTTAGACACATGGCAAAGAGCCTGAAAGTGGAAGTCAGCCCACAAGAATTAGGCACTGAGGCTCAGAGATGGATTCTGAGAAAGCGCACCTCTGTAACTGGAAAGAAAGTTTCAAGCTTCCCTCACTTGTGGGCAGGCTGCCTGAGGCAACAGGGATCTCTGTAGTCCAGAGCAGCCTTTGGGAAGACAAATACTGCATTATCATTTCCTTATGGCTTTTCTTCTCCTCCCCACTTTTTATTCTAGCTTCTTCTTTTGTAAGGAAAAGGGATAACTAAATGTCATAGTGTTTGTTTGTTTGTTTGTTTTTTGTTTTGGTTTTTTTTTGTTTGTTTTGGTTGTTTGGTTTTTTTTTTTGTTTGGTTGGTTTTTTGTTTGTTTGGGGTTTTTTTGGTTTTTTTGGAAGAATCTAAGCCAACCACAAGGGCTTGGATCTTAGCAACCTGGAACTACAGGAAGAGGCAAAGCTAAACTTGGTTCTTCAGGGCAGCTCCCAACATAATTATTCTTTAATATATTTTGTCTTTGGAGAGTACCAATTTTTTTTCTTGGACTACTGCATTTCCAGCATTTTTCATTGTCTTCAAACAACAGTCCCAGAGGACAGTCTGAATCTGTGGTGTGCCTTGCAGTATAGGCCTTCAGACTTCTGTGGCTCGCTTGGGGGACTCACTAGGCATCAGAAAGACTTCAGAATTTTTTTTTTTGCTTGCAAAAGGGCAAATGCCAGCTTGAAAGACACAAATTTCTATAAAAGCTCTATTGCTTCTGGATATACTACACCCTGGCTCCAGCAGTGCTAAAAAGTAAAATAAAATAAAATAAATCAAACACATTAAGCAGACTTCCTTGTCAGGAAACCAATAGCACAAAGCCAGTGTTCCAGGAAAATGAGAAGTACTTTAATTATGTAGGTCTGTTTTAAGAGCATTTCAGCATCTTTCATGCACAACTTAGTCTGCATCTCAACTTCTACCTCCAGTGGCCTCATTACACAAACGGAGGTAGAGAGCTTGGTCTTCTGCACTGTTCTACAATTGCTCCACAGGA
The DNA here is from genome assembly GCF_009829145.1 of Chiroxiphia lanceolata. Lineage (NCBI taxonomy): Eukaryota > Metazoa > Chordata > Aves > Passeriformes > Pipridae > Chiroxiphia > Chiroxiphia lanceolata. The sequence goes on along the minus strand of NC_045638.1, from coordinate 96,238,572 downwards.
GCAAAAAATACCCTCAACTTTAAGCACCTTTGCCAGTATCAGGCTGCTCAGAGCTGTTTTCAGGTAAACCAGCAAAGGGGTTATAGAGCTTATTAAAAAGATATTTCCTTTTCCTCTATGATAACTCATTTTATTTTTCTAGGTAGTGTAATGTAAACAAAGTTGCCACTCAGTAATACTATACATGCAGTGAAAAACACAGTAACATGCTACAAGAACAGAGGAAGGCACAAATGGACACCATTGCAAATTTCACACAAGAATGTACACAGGTGCATGCTCAGACCTAAAATTTGCATTGTGACAAGCTAGAACACGCAAAAAAGGGAAAGAGTTTCAACAAGATTTAAAAAACGAGAACAAGAAAGAATAAAGCAAAGCCAGGTGAGTTATATGTCAAAAACACTCAGCAATTAAACCATGAGATTATCTGGAAAATATTTTAGAAAGCAGAAGAAGGGTCAGACTGCAGATAAAAATGCACTGGAGGATATCTTCTAGCAGCACCCAGCAGAGACTATAGGACTCTTCAGATTTCCACTTATTGAAGTGATAATCTTTATGGTTACGAACCACTTTTTTTTTTTTCTCTTGTACCCCAGCGCAGCTCTACCTTATTCCTTTGCAAAAGAACTGAAACAACAGCTATGATAAATATCAGCTTCTCTCACAGGTCTCTGTGGGTATTGCCTCTGAAGCCTAATTACGTCAATTTAAGTGTCAGAATTGTTAACTTGTTTTCAGCTATTCATTTCAACAAAAACAGCTGTCTTCCCTCCAACAGTGGGCAGAGTTTCTGACTGTGGACAGAGCACAAATAGAATAATTGGCAGTGTCCTCCCACTCCAACCCTGGGGAGAAGCCAAGGTAGGTGGGAGCTTGAATAAGGAAACCCGATGGTAAGCGCATTGGTATGGAAGCCTTTGATGCTGAGTTGTCATGAAGCATTACAGACGCTGTGCCATTGTTCTGCCAGTGTATATGTGCTGCACGCTGATGGCTGGGTCTCAGAGGAGAATGTGGTGCCTATTCTTACTAACATCTTGTAATGCTTTCCTGCTTGCTCAGGTGCTGGAGGTCAGCCCTGGTAGTCCAAAGCTACCATGCATCTATTTGAATTCTGTATGCTGGCTGGCAAGTTTGTTGACTAGATGGTAAGCAGGTAGTTATTAAATCCTATTACTCACTTTGCCACTGCCTGAACTTGTTGCCAAGTATCCTCACATGTTAAGCTCCAACACTCCTATATCTGGTCTCCCAGTAACGCAGGACATAAGTAATGAAAACTGTCAGGCATCACTTCTAACATTCAAAGTGGTCAGGCCTGAACACTTGCTGACCTTTATGAAGACCAAGCCATAGATTAGATCAGGCCTTTGTCCCATTCTAGGGAAGAGGAAAATAGAAAACAAAAAGAAAAACAACCCCCAAAACAATGCAGTAGACTTAAGCAGAGGAACAGCCCTGAATTTCTGCAAGACAGTGAGCCATCTACCTTGTGCTGTGCCTGCACACTGCCCAGCACACTGGGGTCCTGGCACCTGCCTGCCCTTCTTCCTGTAGTGGTAATACAAATGTACTAATACAAGAGACTACTAAAGGCCAAACAATCCCGTCAGCTGTGCTCTTCTAGAGGGCACTGACCACAGAGAGCAAATCAGACATGTTCTTTCTGTTCTGCACCAAAGTTTAGGTGTCAGGCAATGTACATCAGATAAGCCCAAACTGCAGTGAAGGGAATGGGGCCTGCCCCAGTCCTGATATACCAGAGCTCACCTCCCTTCTTTCCTTCTCCCAGCACCAGCCCAGGTAATTAATAGGGTGACTGGCACTAACATATTCTTCTCCAGCTTCACACAGATTTTTTTGTACCTTTCAAGAGGCTATAGCCAAAGGCCCTGGTAACATCATTTAGCTGTTCACTTGATTGGGAATCCAATGAGATTCCAGTAAAGGGTGCACCCTTGCATTATGTAATAGGCTTTGCAATTCTGGGGGTGGAGCAGTCCCAGTGTTTGTTTTTTAACAACTCTGCTCTGCATGCAGTTCTGACAAGCAAAGAGGCTAAGATGCCATTCTTTTTCATCTGGATTTGCTGTGTCCTAATTTTTCTACTGGATAGACAGGGTTTGTCCCAAATTAATTACATCTACAAAACACATTCTTTAAGCTTGTAGATGCAATGGAAGTAACTTTTGTGTGTCAACAGTTCTGTTAGGTGGAGTCATCCATTGTCAGTGACAGACAACTCTTGTATTAAATCAGAGTACATGGTTTTACAGAGGACCAAGCAGAACAGAGATCAAGCACTTTCTCTACTGATTCATAAAAATGTATATTTTGGACTTGCAGAAAATAAAAATAATCTTCCCTGAAATTCAAATAGAGATGATTTCTCAGGAAATAATATTTAAAAAGACAAACTAGCTTGAAAACAAAACCAAGTATTTTCATTGTGGCATTGACTTGAAAAATTAATCTCTCTATCTAAAGCTCTTATTGAAAGATATTAGCCCATGCTGGCAGGGCAGTGAGTTGCCAAATGTCCTCAGATGCAGGAAACCTCATTGTAGGGATATTTCCAGCTTGTGCAGAGTTGAATCTGATGTCAGTGGATTCCCTCTGCAGTCCCCAGTGTAAGGGGAACACGGCAAGTGAAACAGGGTGCAGCTGGAAGAAATACTATCGCTCTTTGGCTCAGCTCATTTGTCACTAGGGGCCCTAGGGCCCTGGCCAGATGGCAGAGTTTAAAGGAACTCAGGCTAATATTACCTCAAGCTGCTTTTAAATTATACATAGAGGTTAGCATAGGATTGACTCCTAAGCCAAGGAGCCAAACAGTAGTTCTTTGTTAACACCATCCTCGCTGCAGACTCTGTCCAGAGTGGAAAATCTGTACCAACGAGGGTATTTGTGCAGCATGCCTGTCAGTCAGGCTTGAACAGAGGGGAAAAATCCAAGTTTTCATAACTTGACTAATTTCCCTCACCAAGAGAGGTGTGAGATGAGACTTGTGCCTCATCTTTCTTAATTCCCTTTTATATTTTCAGCCACAGAGTCTTTTCCTTACACAGCTACTGAAGTCACTGCACCTGCTGGAACAAACCAAACCTTTACAGAGCTGCAGTCACAGAAGGTTGAATTTCATTTCTTTTCAGTCATGAAAAAATATTCAGGATCATCACAGCCAACTCCAAACAGACAAAAAAGTAAGAGTCACCTTTGCAGTGAGGTGGTTTAGGTTTATTTGGCTTATTTTGAGGATTAGAAAAAGCAAATAATTTCCAGTTCAAACATGCTGTAGTTATTGCCACAGAATTTTAATGGTAATATCAGCATGTCTTCTTAATTTTACTTTATATTTTTTAACTGGGGTCCGGAACTTAAAAATTCTTCCAAAGATGGGTAACTGGAGTTTTCATTCAGACATTTTCATTCAGACTAATGGATGTTATAGCACTAAGGACACACAGAGAGAATTAGGGGGGAGAGAGGGAGAAAAGCTGTGCTCTCTTTTATCTTTTATCCCAAAAGACAATCTTGTCTCCTGGGGTGGGATGCAGAAATACATGCTCAAAACTGCCTGGGCAAATAGGAAAAGGGTCCTGACCCCCAATACTTGGGCTGAAGAGTTAGTGATTGCAGTGTAGGGCATGGCTTAAGTGGGAAGAACGACCATGCAATTGCATTGAATGTGAATTTTACCTACAGAGCAAAGAGAGGTCTCTTTGGATGCAGAGTCTCAAGTCGGCTTTTTGACATACACTTCTCACATTTAAGCTCAATATTGTCCCTGTGCATGATCCTGCATTCCACTAAGAAGAGAGAGGAAACCTAGAACCTATTTGCTTGGCGCCTTGCTGAGGACTGTCAGGGAGGGATCCATTTACCAGTGCTTCTTATAAGAAGTGAGGTTTTAATGAAATGGGCCCTTGGTGCAGCAGGAACAAGTGCCAGGACATGCACACTTCCAGCAGGAAATTCTGGGTGGCCAGCTATGGGTAACCACATTTGACTAAGATCAACTTGTGCTGGAGCTGTAATAGGACTGTATAGGATCAAAGTACCATGAACATTTTTTTGTTCTCTGTACAGCGGTACACACGTATCCACAGGGTTTCTCTGAAAACAAATGAAAATCGTATGACCACTGGGTCACCTTCATGTAGAGTACCTTCTGCTTTATGCTTGATCCCTTCTCTCACCTTGAAGATTTCAGCTAGCAGAGATGACATATTTGCCCTTCCTTCCATAGAACAGCTTAGAAACACAGCTCATTCTCAGCAGTGCATTAAATCAGAAGCACACATGGGCATGGGGAACAAGTATCCTAGAAGACAGAGAAGGGACTAACACACTTGATCAGTGGAGAAAACACCCTGTTCAAATTTTCAGAGAGATGTCTTTCTGCAGACTCCTTCTCTGCAGGAAGCAGGGGGCAGGAAGGGGCACTCATGTCTCTTGGGAAATGCAAGGGGAGCGCCACGGACACACTCTCAACAGAGAATAAAGAATAAGAGGCAGAGAGAGGAGACCTATAAAATATATTCCTCCCAAGTGGGACTGACAGGGGGCATTTATTCCTCAGAGTGATATTTACTGCCTTCCCACAATGTTTGCACTAACTGGCAGCTCTGGCTAGCTAGACTGCTGTGTCAACATCTGCAGGTGTGAGCACGTGCCTATGTGCAAGGAAAGGGAAAAATAAGAGAGAAAAAATATTGAAAGGAAAAATGGTTTTACTTTTTGCCTTTTTCTGTGTGCTTTTTACTGTCTGCAGAGTAGAAACCTTTCTGTGCTGATACCAGGAGGAGATTCCTAATGATTAATTGATTTTGCTGTCAAATGTAGGAAGTATGCGCACGAGCCGTGCATAAGTGAGGGGTACTGACTATTTTTTTTTCCTAACAGTAAAACTTTTTTTTTCTCCCTTGATTCCCAACAACTTGCAAAAAACAGATGCACAAACAAGGAGAGGAAGAGAAGCAAACAAAAGGAATGTAAAAACCCCGAGACATCAGAAACACAGCCTACCCCATAATTCTGGGGGAGTACACAGTTTGTCTTGACCTTTATAGGTTTTCAGGCTTGAGTGAAATGCAAAGGCTGTCACTTTTCCCAGCAGTGTTTCTTGCCTCCTCACACACATCCTAACAGAAGCACTGTATTTCTTCATCTGGGATTGCAGAAAATGCTTCAGAGTGAAAATCTTATGTTGTTACGTCCAGCCATGCCACCAACAATGTTCTCCTCATTGCATGAACTCAATTGCACTATTCAGACCAGCAACAGCCTACTGCAAAGAACTAACAGGATTTCTGCTTTGCTTTCCTTCAGAAAAATGAAGCTCCAATTTCATTTTTGCAGACACTCCTTGGGAGCCAACCTGGTCTCATTTTTGTAGGTACTTACAAACACCCTCAACCTCTGGTGTTCCAGCAATTGCATACTGATCCTCATGACATCTCTGGCAGGTAGTACAGAACTAAGTGATCATTCCTGGAAAGCCAATTACTAAATCCCCAAAACAGACCTTGAACACGTAGGTGCTTGTGGCAGTCGTAAAACCTCCAGCTGGCTTCTGCTCCAAAGCCAGTTGGCACCTAAGGTGATTCTATTGGTGATCTTTATGCTCATACATTATTGAGGCACCTATATTACTGCAATTAAGTACATGTGTAACCATTTAAAACTGGCAGATGTTCAGAACTTCCTTCATAGATATACTCTGGCTAAATTTGCATGCAAGATACTCCCTCTCTGCCTCACCTTCTTGGTCTTACAGGCAGTGCTCCAAACATTTCCATATTTCTTATGTATTACCATCACATAAGGATGGTATTGACACACTTGAGAGGTGGGCTCATGCAAACCTCGTGAAGTTCAACAAGGTCAAGTGCAAGGTGCTGCACCTGTGTTGGGAAAATCCTGAGCACAAATATAGCTGGGTAGAGAGTGGATTGAGAGCAGCCCTGAGGAGAAAGACTCAGTACTTCTTGACAAGAAGTTGGGGTGTCGGTTGCCGAGAAGCTCAACATGACTGGCAAAGTGCTCTAACAGCCCAGAAGTCCAACAGTATCGAACAGTATCAAAAGAAGCGTGTCCAGTAGGTCGAGGGAGGTGAATCTCCCCCTGTATTTACTCTCCTATGAAACCCCAACCTGGAATACTGTGTCCAGCTCTGAGGCCCCCATATAAGGAGGGTATGGACCTGCTGGAATGAATCCAGAGGACTCATCCATAGGAGGGTGACAAAGATGATCAAAGGGCTGGAGCACATCTCATGAAGACAGGCTGAGAGAGTTGAGGCTGTTCAGCCTGGAAAGAAAAGGCTCCAGGGAGACCTTACAGCAGCCTCCCAGTACCTAAAATGGGATAGATGGGATGTTAGGAAGAAATTCTTTACTGTGAGGGTGGTGAGGTCCTGGAACAGGTTGCCCAGAGAAGTTGTGGGTGCCCTATCCCTGGAAGTGTTCAAGGCCAGGTTGGATGGGGCTTTGAGTAACCTGCTCTAGTGGAAGATGCCCCTACCCAAGACAGGGGGTTTGGAACTACATGATCTTTAAGATCCCCTTCCAACTCAAGCTGTTCTACGATCACTCCTGCCTGCTCTTGATCAGACAAGCTGAGTCTTCAAAACCATAGTCACTTAAGGAATATATGGACATTATATATATTCACATTTTAGTCCTGCATCCACTAATTAAATGATATGAATAAAAGTTGCTCCATCAAATCAAGGAAGTTGAATCTGTTTTAATTTACATGAGGACAGGTCTATTTCCAAGGGCAGAAACTTGGATAAAACAAAATAAAAAGAAAAAAAAATTAGACCTTTTTTCCACTGACAACTCCAGCTTCTACATTTAGATTTTTCGCTCAGTGATGGAAGACAAGCATTTCACATTACATTTTTGTAATATTGAATTTGTTAAAAGAAAAATTTTATTATAGAGCTAACTCTAAGTAGATAGGGTTTTGTCATAAGAGGGGGAAACAAAAAAAAAATCCTGATTCTTATAGAAGTAGCAGAAAAAGACTAAATAACCTCAGATCTGTTAAAAATTGACATATGTTAACATCCTAAGTGTACATTCTAGATGATATTTCTGCTTCTCTAGAAATGACAAGGAACTGGATGTCATGTTCCAGACTCATTTCAGGTTCTTATGGGCAAGGTTTGGAGGAGTGTGAATCCAAAACAGAACGTAATCCCCAATTACCTTCCAGCTCTTTCAACCAAAGCCTCACTATCTCGTTTTAATGGTTGAAACCATCACACATCTATAAAGTCACCAGCACCTTAGACTCAATAACATTTATATGCTTCCAACTCTTCTGATTTAAGAGAATGTTAAAATTCCTGTTTTGCAAATAGCAAGATAAAGTTCCAAAAAATTAAAGAAGTCATCCAAGAATTAACCAAGACTGTTACAAACCCAGGTCTTCCAAATCTCAGTTCATGCCCTAACCACCATATTCTCCCACTCGACTGTGCAAAGTCTTGTATAGGTACAGCCTTATACCAGATAGGCAGTGACAGCAGCTACCTAAATATTTAGTATATCTTCTTTTCAGTTCCTTTTTTCCTTGATGAGTGGACATCCAATTTTAAGCTCATCCAAATATGGGAAAGCAAAGGAAGGGACAGCCTTCCTGTCTTAAGATTTTATATAAGAAGAGTTACAGTGCAGATGCAATGGATGAGGCTACAGAAGAACAAATAAGATTTTAATTGAAGAAAGATGTCTAAAGACAAGTGCTTTGGGGTGTAGGGTTCCAGTGCTGCAGGGTTCAAGCTTTTTGGCCTTTCCTGCAAATATACTATCCATGGAGACAGGCTTCTCTTGAGGAAAACCTTCATGGAACTATCAGAGTGGATAATTCCACTTAGGGAAAAAAGAAGGAGGAGAGGGAAAACAAGCCACCCTCTCTGCTCTCAGCTGATGTTTGAGCTTCTAGGCATTTGCACTTGAAAGTCTTTGAGCACCTTTGAAGTTAGATGTGAGAGATTTTCAGACTGCTTTCTCTACCGATGGCTCTGAGGACCCCAAATTTTGCAAGGTGGTTTCTAAAAAAAACTCCTCTCCATAGCATCCTCAGTTCACCCCACTGAAGTATCTAACCACCCAATCCCTACAATCCTCTCTGCAATACTTCTCTCCCAAAACTTCTGGAATCCAGGTACTCTATTCAGAAAGTCCTTTTCACCCTGGAAGTCAGCAGAGGTAAATATACATTATCCTGCACTTCAGAAATTTTTAATTTGGTCTTTGGGATAAACTTTACTCTTTCTAATGAGTTATGGAAACACACAGACCATGATGTCTGAGTACAGAATGGTGGACACCAAGAGCCCTAAAGGACACAAAATCAGTATGAGTGGTATTCAAGCAATAAGACTCAGTCATCAAAAGCTAGAGTTGACCACCTATATAGAGAAATCGGACATAGATTTAAAACAGCTCCTGCTAAGGGATAACTTTTCTGTGGCCACGTGGCATTCAACACAGTGAGTTACTGAATTGCCAGTTCTATCCACTGAGCAATCCCACAGCAGTCCATGTCTGTTGCTACCTCACATGCAGGCTCTTCTTTCCCTTCAACAGGCTAACACACTAGCCTGGTTATGCAACACGTGTTCTGCTTTTAACCTCTTCAAGCACCTATACTCTATTTTGCACCACAGTCAAAGAGCAAAACAAACAAGTGAGCCAAAAGGACAGGACATCTATAAAATTATCCCACAGCCTTGAAAATTTCAGCCAGAGCCTTTGAGTCTCTAGTCCCCTGTAGCAGAACAAATTCCACATGCCCTCCCAGCGCTGCAGGGAGGAGCATTAGCCTATTGGTAGGTATAGCCTACAGTTTCCTTTGCAGAACCCAGCTGCGCTGAATAAATAAATCACCTGCGGCCATTTATGTGCAAATAACCTGTGCCAAGGGGCCTTTTGGAAGAAAAGCTTCGATCTATGCTCACAGCAGCATTGTAGTAATGGGAGCAAATAAACACGCGTGCTGTCCTCCCCGTTCTTCCCCCCCCCCCCCCAGTGCTTTTGTAACACAGCACTTTGCCTTGCTGTGTTAAGGCTGAGAAGCAGCATTTTGCATTAAATAGTCGGCTGTTACAGAGGAGAAAGAGGCACAAAGTGCACTTAACAAAACCCACCCTCTATTCCAGAGTTGGGACGTTAAAACCAGAGATGAGTGAACATGTCTCATTTACCCATCTGTAGCCAATTCCCTTGACAGGCGCCATTAAAAAGCCAACCAATTCTGGCACTCCAGCTCTCACAGGGGCCCTGCAACACAGTTATTAAATAAAGTACACTGGCTTTTATTGTGGATGGGGGTTGCTTAACATAAGTGCAGCACTTGGAGTTTAAGGGGAAGCAGAGATACGGAGGGTTTGAGCCTCTGGATTCTTCCACTACAGGCACCCACTCTCCTCCACTGCTAAAGTCAAAGCCCTTCCTCTGCCTTCACAGCTCCAGGCTTTTCTCATTTCTTTCGAGTCTTAACTCTGAACAAGCTAAATTCAAAATAATTACACCACTAGTCTCAGGAATCTCACTCCTTACAGGTCTTACACACGTGCTCTCACTATCCACTAGGAACACTGTGATCATAGGCACACACGGGCTCCCACTCAGCCTTTTCCCATCCAGTTTTTTTTTCCTGAAAGCTGACTGGATTTAAAAAAAAAAAAAAAAAAATTCCAATTTTCCCCTTTATTTTTTCTTTTTAAGTTTTAAAACCAATTGTGCCTTGGCTGTGCTCTTGCCCCTGATGTGTCTGCTTTCCATGAATATTCTGGTGAGCAAATTCTTAACAAATTCATTCCTGGAAACATCAATTACCAGAGGACATGTGTCAAGAAAGCTAATTTCAGACTCCACTGGTAGCTGCTCTGGTAGGTTGCTGCCCTGACTTTATTGCCTGAGTAGGATGGCATGAAAGGTACCCTGAGGCCTCAAGCTGCTTTGGTATCCTTATAACAAATTGTTTGTTACTGGACCAAGAGTTATGCATACATTGCCTAGGAAGTTTCAAATCAAGAGAAATCATCTTGACAGATTTCAATCTGTTATCTGTTTGTGACTATTTCCAGCTGGGTATTTGTCAGGCTCACTGATATCCATTTCCCCCACAAACACCAGAGAACTACTACCTTTTGTTGGTGCCAAAGGTTTCTCATGGACCTGGATCCCTTTCCAAATGAGAAGTTGCTGTGTGTGTTCCTTTGCTGAGGCTGTGCTGCTGTACAAAGCAAGGTCAAAATTCATCTTGCCAGCTTAACTTGGGTTTCTGTTAATTCCTCATCCAGTGCAGACAACCCACCTCCCCTTCCTGCCCCCACCAAACTACATGGCTGTAAGGGGCAGAAAAAAGTATGGGAAGAGAACTTCATCTGCAAAAGCTGAAGTATCTACATCCGCCCTCCCCTCCAACACAGCCTGCCAAACCAGGCCACCAGCAGCACAGCCTGTTCAAGTCTACAGTTTCTCAACTTCCCTAAGCACACATGGATGGGGCTGGGGCTCTCTCCATGTGGGAAGCTAACAAACTTCAAAGGGGCCAGGCAGTGGGAAATGTGTTTCCTCTCTTCCCTTCCCCAAGGAGCATACCCCACTCTACTTGCAATCCCAGATTTATCAGGTTGCTCAAAAAACTGCAGTATGACTGGGGAATAAGGATAATGGTATTTTCCTCAGCTGAAGCTGATCCTATATCCCTACCAGTATTCCCCTAGACAGAGGTTTCCAATGTAAAATGAGTATGGTTAAAGGAAAAACAGTACATAAAAGTAAAAAACTTAGCTTTTAACAAAGTACTTTCAAACCTTATCAGTATCAGAGTTGATATTTATTTCAAGGTTTTTTTCCTTTTTTTTCTTCTTTTTTTTTCCCCCTCAAATGATCAGCAACAAATAAATAGACTGAAAAAAAAAATACATAAATGTCTCGATTCGGTATGGGACTAACTAGCAAGAAACCCCTGGAGGGCAGCATGTGATCCACTTGGGCTCCACTGACTCATTTCCAGCCTAAGCAAGCATTACAGAAGCCACAGCAAACTGGGTTCTGCTCTCACTACTAGAGGGAGCTGCATGACTTCCCCAGTTCCCAAAAGCTGCTAAAATTCTGCCAAGAGACTGTCTTCCTAATTTGCATTATCTTGGTCATTTACAATTCATCCAAACAGAGCTGGCAATTAGTGGTTGCTGGTAAACTCTGCAGTGAGCTCCAATCAGTGCTTTGCTGCTCTGGCGCTCTCTATTTACAAATTCTTTCAGTTATGGGCATATTAGAAAACCAGTTTTGACAATTTCTGTCCCATGAAGTTACAGTTTCCCCCAATTACTGCAGGTAATGAGAAGACCAAGCTCACTAAAACATACAGTCCTGTGACCTGAGGACTCCCAATTTGTGGGAGAACATTGAACATCATGATGTGCACATTGACTGAACAGGTGCAGAGCCACCAAGCTGAGGCAAGGGGTGGATGCAGTGTTTCTTAGGAAAATTAAACTGCCTCTTTACTGTAGGTGCAGAAAAACCCATCTTGAATCGTCATGGAATCATGTAATCCAGACCTGGACAAGCCTATGACAGCTGGGGAGAATTATCAATAGCTTCTCTTTCAAGCCCTGAAACCTCAGTAGTTGGGAAGTAGCAGCAAGATATAATGCAAGGTAAGAAGGGGGGAGCAGGTGGGAGCAAGAAGAGAACATCAGGGAAGGACCTAATGTATGTCAAGACATAAATGTAAGTAGACAGAGCTCCTACATTATCTAACTACTGCCCTCCTCACTGTGCACCATCCTGCATGGTAGGCCTTTCATTTCTGTTGCTGTGAAAGCCTTTCCTCTGTGTGTGCTGCCTTTTGAACAGCCTTTTTGCATCTATCTGCCTGGTTTACTCCCCCTCTCAGTTCAGTTCCTCTTCTGACAGCATCTCTTATTCTCCTTTGCCAACCATCCTGCAATTTTTCTCCTTTTGATCTCATTTCTCTCCATCAAGTATTTAGGATTCCCATTGGTAAGAGATGGGCAGCGTAACGCTACAAAACAGCATTTCAGAGCAGTTCAGATTTGCCAGTTCAGAGCACTACTGACTGAAGCAAGAGGCACTGAAGAGGCTCTCTCATACAGTTGCAGGGACATTTGCAGTCTCCTGGCTTGGATAAGATGGAAAAATGCCATTTCTGTATTCCTTTACTGGGTAGAGAGTTTTTAAGCTTTATTTGTTGCCCCAGGATACTGGTTAACATTGCTGTGTAAAAGCCACCACCACATCCATCCCCCAAAAATAGATGCATATGCACAGTATCTTTGAGATGCAGAGGACTAAAAAGAATGTGCTTAGATAAAATATCTGACTGGCTTTATTTTCTTCACCCATGCTTTATCCGAGACACATTGCATTTTGGTCTCTGGCTACCTGCAAACAAAGAGGTTAAAAAGATGAGGGAAGGAAACTAGTTTGTCTAACAGTGACTGAAACTGGACACAGCTGAAATTACAGTTTTATATAGAAAGCTGATGAAGAAACTGCACAAGGAACTGCACAAGCCAGAGCAGCTTCTGGCAAGAACATCGCTTTCTTCACAGTCAGAAATGGTTTGCAGGACCCTCCAAGGCCACAATTCATTATCCAGTGAAATGTTTCATCCATTTTCACCATGCTATGAAACAAATGGAGCAGAGAGCCATGGATCACAGTGGAGCCACCACAGCACAGCAATAGAACAAAAAATTCCTTATATTACCTCCCAACCTCCCTTGGCCTGGTTTCCCCTGCCCAATGCATATCTTAAAGGTAAGCCAACACAAGCACTACAGCTGAAGACTGGAACAAATGCAAAGACTTATTTCTCATCCAAAATCCAATGCAACAATTCATCTAGAGACACTGCTTATGCAAACACTGCCTACAGATCAGGCAAAGTGAAAGCTGCCCTGGTTGTGCCATTGTAGCCAAAAAACACACACCACATGGCCGTGATGCTGTTCTACTGTCCACAGCCGTGACCAGCAATTCACACATGAGCTTCATCAGTCATGAAAAGCACAGGGCACCTGGTACTGCTCCCACCACTCCATGCTAACTCTGGGTTTCTACTGGACCCATTTCCCCTAACCATTCCCCACAAACAGGACACAAAGCAGCAGGCCAAAATCTAACAGTTTTCAACTATGCCCGACAGGAGCGGGAAGTTAAAGGCTTTCAGTCTCCTGTGCTCAGCAGCAATTAGTTTAAAGTGGTCTGGAGAAGGATGGAAACTCCACCCTAATGGTCAACTGGTGCATGAGAGAGAAAATGAGCCATTTCATGGTCCCTGTGGTTATCATCTGCCACAAAGCATAAGATTTGATTACCCCTATCTTAACACATAATTACAAATGGTCATAAAATTATCCAGGCCATTTTTAAAATGCTTTTATAATAATTGACTTGATGACCTCCTGGGGCAACAGAGGCTGTAAGCAGTAAAAACCAAGCTTATTCTGCTTTAACGTACCTGTGCTTTATAATTATAATATCCTACAAAAAAGAAACACTGATATAGGGTTATCCTCTTTGGAGTAACATCAAAGGCTGGCCCTCAAAAGAGGATACAAAAGAATCCCAAACTGACTACAGAAAATCACCTGTGCACAACTTGGTGGACAGTAAGTCATGGCAGCAGCAGAGTGTAGCAAGGATTGCTGGAAAAGGATCAGGCACATTCATTTCCAGAGGAAAAGTGCCAGGCCAGAGCTGCATAGCTCACCATCCTAACAGTGAAATACAACCTTGGTTTTGTCATATAGAATATGTACATGAAGATCATTAGTGTAGATCCTAGGGTAAATGTTGTATTTCTGGCTAAGTTGCTGACTCTGTTTCACTTGCCCATTCCTCATCTCATCTATAAAATGAGAATTAGGGAAATTCTATTTCTCTGGAGCAGAGGTGTTAAAAAGCAGCCTACAAGCTAAGTGCTAGCGATAGAGCTGTTCGTACTGTACAGATGTGAAATGAATTGAGCTCCAACTGCAAGGACTTATGCTGCATCTTGTAGTGTTTGTAGCTAAAACATCCATTTATTTCTTCTGTGAACCCAAACCTACATGTTCCTGCCTCAGCATTGCTTTCCATGCATATTCTGGAGATGTGATCAGAGTGCAGGAAGAGTTAAGGCTGAGTCACTGCTCATTGGAAGACTGAGCAAGGACTTGAGGCAAGGCTTTTTACACTTGTCTCCATCCTCCCCTTTTCAGAGCTTCCCAAAGAAGCAAGGGGCATATTTTGCTTTTTTTTCCCCATTAGCCTGAATTGGCTGTCCCTTCCCATGAATTGGCTACTCCCCATGTCAAGGCAGCCAACAGGGAGAATCCAAGCCAAAAGCCAAATTCTGAAGGAACTCAGCAAGATAGGGCAGTCCTTAACACTACTGTGGGTAAAAGGTGTCAGGTCCACCCCTTCCCTATATATCTACAGCCCTAAGTACAATGGCAGCAGTTGTAGCCACAATTGCAAGTGTTATTTGCCCAGCCAAAAAGACAGTGCCACACGTTCTCAATAACTGAGCAGAAGATCAGCAGCAGCATACAGAGCTATGGGGAAGAGATGAGAGAGGAAAAAAAAAGTTGGAAGTGACACTGCAGTCATAAAAAGCTCTGATCAGACTTCCTAGAAACCAAACACAACACAGGCGCCTTCTAGCTTTCCTTACCTACTACCTCTCCACCTCCATGAGACATTGGTCTTACTAGGTGGCCAACAGTACTTCATAATGAAAGTAAGAAGCATCCCAGCATCACAGTTTGAGTCAAGGCAGAAACACATCCCTCAAAGCCAGGCGTGTGAAAGAGGCAAAACAAGTGCCTGCGCAAGTGACAAGATCATCACGCAAAGTCTGTTTTGAGCTGAATAAATTCATGGTGACTCCATGAAATTCTGAGGGACCTAGGGAAAAAACCAGAGTTCCCAGTTCCCAAGCCTGTGCTTGAATCACAGCAGAGAAACCACAAAGCAGAGGAAATCTTCACAGTGACAAATGGGGATAGAAAAACCTAAAGACAAGGCAGATTTGTCAAGGCAGTAGCTGACTAGTCCCCAATCCTATCAGAGAGGTAATTCGCTTTGCCCTCCCCTTCAATTTGTGTTCCTAAGGAATCAGCTATCACAGGGTGCTTACAGTGTCCTGGTTTCACCTGTCACCAGATTCTCCCAGTTAACCACAGCCCTACAGGTTATGAAACAGCCCAAAGCAGGTCACTACATAACTGACTCATGCAGCTGGATTGATTGTGGATGTACCTGGAGAAAAGGGCTTGGAGGGGGTAAGGGTGGAAGGTAAACTTGAAGCAAGAAACATAATGTAAGGGAGCCATGGCCAGCTCATTAACCCTATCCCAGGTTACTGTGTAGGGTCTGCTGGGTGCCACCATAAGGCACTGCGGCAGAAGCAGAGGGAGGGTGCCCTACATGACTGCAGAGGCTCCAGAGCAACAGGAGGGGAGAGGCAGAGCTTGTTTTTTCTTTCCACGGAGAAGGAAAAAGTTTGACAATAATAATTTTCTACATTTATGAAGAGCTGAGAAACTTTGTCTGCTCAACAGCCATTTCTCACTGAGCTGTCTCCCCACTGTGAGGTTTCTATCTCATGCCTGACTGACTCTCCTCTTGATTTCTAGTAATTAGGAGCCTTCCAGCCTGCCCAGAAAACAGTCCTCTGCTTGAAACATCCTTCTTTTCAGGGACCAATTGGGTGCTATTATCCCACTGATTTTTAAAAACCTGTGGCTATACATTAGAGACCCAGGTGGTAGGTCCACACTACTTGCTTGTCTTACCTCCATACATTTCACCTCCAAATTCCTTGCAAGGAAACAGAATGGAAAATAAAATCCAGAGGGAAACAGATAAATCAGAGCAATTCATTCAGACACTAAGAGAGGACATTGCTCAAGGAAGAGGATTCATCCGCCCTCAGCGATGGAGTGATGAGAATCACTACAAGCACCTACAGGAAACCTCTGCCTTTAAAATAGTCTGTATTTTACCCATGTGTGTCCATGTGTGCCTGTAATAAAAATAATTGCTGCTTGTAATCATTAGAGATGAGCAAGGCAAAGGCTGTGCTTTTAATAAGCCAATATGGATTTCATGTTCTGCTTGCTGTCTGAGCAACAGCGATTGCTATTTCCTTTGGAGATTGATTTTGCCTTAGGCTTGGTCTTAAGAGGTTATCTGATGAATTTTGGTTATTTGGGAAAAGGGGACAAAGGGCAGGCCTCCCTTGGAAGTGAAGATAAAAACATCTGTGTGCACATCCTTTTTGCAGTTCTTTTGGTTCAATTTTCCATAAGATTTCAAAACAGCAGCTTGAAAGGAAGAGGGAGCTAGTGGCAGGCAAGATGGGGTTATAAAAGTCACAAAAAAGATAGTTCTCTCTACAGACCCTACTCTCTATAGGGTCTCTGTGTTGGAAAAGAAGCAATGCTGTAAGAGATGAGGTCATATTTGGGGGGCCAGGCTGAGGTGTCCTGAACAGTGAATTCTGAAAATCTGAGTCCTGCCAGTCTCAAACGCTAAGCGGACCAAGGCATCCAAAATTACAGACCACTTCAAGTGCTTCCTCTTCAAGTGCTTCCTCTTCTGCAATGCTGTCTTTTTCCCTCATGATCATGGTGACCTCCTAAAGCAAAGGTGACTTACTCCCAGGGCTTTTCTTGGTGCAAGACAGTATCCAGAATACCAATCCCAATGAAATTACCTCGACCTGTAGAGCAGCATGTGGGAAAGTTGCCCAGAGAAACAGCAGCCATTGGGCTTTTCCTTCCCATACGAAGACACGCACTTACCCCTCAGTAGGGTCCAGAAATAATAGCGTTCTAGGTTTGACATGTCTGAATTTCCTTTCCTCCTCCACACCAACTCTCTTATGTTACTGCTGGCTTTTACCTTCCCATGCCATAATGAATCTTAAGTGTTTTTACATCTCCCCTTGAACATATTCAAAAGAGGAAATTAATTAGGAAGAGGAGAAGAAAGAGGAGAAAGCATATGTGTGGGAAAATAAAAGACTTTAGGTAACAGTTTGTGTATGTTTTTGTATGAGTGAGAGAAAGTACATGAGCATGACTGGAAAGAGGTACAGAAGAAATATGTAGGAAAGGCAGACAGGTTATCTGTCATCCAGCCTGTTCTCCATTATTTTCCAGCTCTGTCATCCTTCTCTCCTGCTTTTTACCAAACTCTTTTATTTCTCCTCTTTCCAAGAAGATCAATGGAACCGTTCTCTGTATAGGATGGGGTAAATAAAAAAAGGATTGCAGACAGGAGGGGAGATGGAGGAATGTGGTGGGGGGAGGGGGAGATGGAACCCCCAAACTCTCATTTACCCACTGGAGCAGAGAAGTGAGGAAAAAAGCTCACACCTTTAAGGTAAAACAAATGCTACAGAAGCAAATACTCCACTTGTGAACTGCAGTGTCTCTGCCCAAACATGTGCACGAGTGAACTGTTTTCACATGCCTCAACCTTTCCTCTTAGCTGCAAAAGCAGAAGGGAAAGGCCCCTGGCCAGTGGTTTGACTTCTACCACATGACAAGGTGCACTGGCTTTGATGATGGAACTGATAACAAAGGCACTGTAGATGATAAACAGTCTGGGAGCTCAGGCTTCTGCTGTGATGAATAATCTTGCAGAGTTTCAACTCATTTATTTTGCTAAATCCTGTTTTTAAGAAGAACTGCTGTGCACTTGTTGACACTGCACATGCTAAAAACTGGAAGACACTGGAAGGCAACAGGGTGAAGTGGCTGTGGGTGCTAGTGATTTTCTGCAGTTCCTGAAAGCACCTTCTCCTGGAAACAGCTGGGACAGGGAAGAGCTGTGCTCCTGGATCCAAGGCAGCAGGAGACTACAAATCCAATAGTTTTAAATAGCAAGCTTTGATCACTTCCCTAGTGACATAGCTTTTGTGCTGTGGCATATGTTCTTTATCCGTCTGGGACTGGAGCATCCTATGGCTGCTGTTTTTACCTGCTCCCTGCTGCAAGAAACTATGAGTAGAGTTATTGTGAGCTCCCCACTGAAAAAAATACAAATGGCATGTTACATCCTGAATGCCATAAGAGACGTTTTTTTAAAAAAAATAGTTTCGCTCGTAGGTGCAAAATAGTTAATCTGCATGTTTTTCAAACTACTACTGATGCAATGGCTTATTTACACAAAATAGCCAAGTGTACAAAAATTAAATGCATCCCTAACTTTCCTCTTTTCCTCTTGCTGAGAGCTGGTATGGTTTAGTATTATCTCACTGGTAGTTTGCAGTGCACATGACACCCATGTGATGTAATTAAGATAATATATTCAGTAGTTATCTTGCCCTTGCAGTTCAGCCAGTGATGATTTGCCTCTACTGCAAGACAACTTACCTTAAAAAAATAAAGCAGCCAACAAGAAGGTGATGTCTCCAGTTATTTAATTTGTAAAATTACTAAAGAATGGGAGAGCAAATTTTTAGTCTGAAGCAATTAAGTGGAGCTAGTTAAAACACACACTTGGGCTACTACAGAACTGTATCAGAAGATGGACAGTGACCTGTAAGCTCTGATGTCAGCTTGTGTCCCCTGTTGAACAGGCTGTCATCAAGCACTATAGGCAGTGTAGGTAGCCAGGTGAGCGACATGACGAAGGAACACAGACCAGAGTCAGGCAAAGCTCCGTGTGAAGAGGACAGCTGCTGAGGTTCATAACACAGTTAAGATTTTACATGTGTACGTAAGGGATCTCCTGCTTAGGAAGGGTCATTGCACTGTTACTGCTTGGTGAAGGAAGTAAGAAAGAAGGGAGAAGAAAGCTGACAAGAGGAAATGGCTTCAAGCTGTGCCAGGGGAGGTTCAGGTTGGACATCAGGAAGAATTTCATCACTGAAAAGGTGGTTAAGCATTGGAAAGGGATGCCCAGGGAAACAATGGAGTCACCATCCCTGGGAGCGTTCAAGGAATGACTGGACGTGGCCATGGTTTAGTTGACAGGGGTGTTTGATCAAAGGTTGGACTTGATGACCTTGGAGGTCTTTCCAACTCGAGTGATCCTATTCTATTCTATTCCATTGTATGATACTAAGTGTGGAAGTGAGAGGGGGAGCAAAAAAGAGATGATCTTTCTTGCTTTCCGGTCCCCAAGGAAACAAGCTTTCCTATAACAATGATAAAGTAAACAGGCATCCCTGAAGAAACATGCATCCTTGAAACATTCATTTATATTTAATACTTGAGTGTTTACAAAACTAGAGGTGAAGGCCAGCATCCTGCAATGACTTTATTTGCTTAGCGTTATACTTGGTGTAGTCTCCATGGAATCACTGCCTCTCCCCACATGCCTTTTGGCACCTGTCCCAGGGGCAGAAGGAAATGTAGTGACAACACAACAAGTAGAGAAGAGCAAGTCTACCACTTGAACAAGAACTGACTGTATCAGATACAAAGGCACTGCATGCATGAGCAGAATAGTGCTGGTGTGTGCACACAGCTTCAATGCACTGGGAGAAAACCAAGCAGCATTTTTGAAGGGCCTAGATCTCCTCAGAGAAAACTATTAAATAAATAATAAGAAAATTTCCCTATCTGTCAGAAATTAGTTTAGTGATGTCCCCGAGGGAAAAGCATCTGTTTGAGGATTATTTGGCCTAACTGAAAGAAGAAAAAAAAAAAAAAAAGAAAAAAAGATAGGGATGATGCCAGACATAATGGCACGAATAAGCATGCAGACATGCTATAACATTAGTGAATGTAAGAAGTTGCTGCAAGAAGAAGCTCCTAAAACCAAATAAACAGCTTGTTGTCTCCACACAAATCTGTGCTCTGGCATGTTCCCTGTGTGACTGTAATCACTGTACAGCAACACACTGCCTGTGGGAAAGCCACATCCCACCCCAGCAACTGCTACGTGCTTTCATGGATGGGAGCTCCCTCATGAGATGATACCAACCCTCAGCCTACGTCAGAAAATACTGAGTCGTAGCAAATGACCAGCAGTCGTTGACTTAGTCCAGAGGGAAACACAGGTCTCAAAAGAGCTGCCTGGGTCACTATTAGCATCTAGAGAAGAGGCCAAGGCTCTGAAGAATACCTTTTTCTCACAGTCCATACCAGAAGCCTACATAAGAGGCTATAATCAATGAAAATGGCTATATGGAAAAAGATAAGGGGAAATCACCTATGTCCCAGCACTGGCAGAAAACTCATTAAATCAAGATGCTAAGGCTATCCCATTATATTTCAAACCGGTATTTTATTTCTTTACATAAGCATGAAGGGAAACTGACTCCAAAACACCATTCACAGAATCTCTCATTTGCATCTTAAAAGGGACAAGTCTGTCTGTTCTGCTTATTCTGTTCTTTAATTATCCTAACGAAAGCAAATGTGAATTCCCAAGGGTTTAGTTCCTTTCTGACGGATTGCTTTTAAACTCAGAGACAAGGAGACAAGCAGCCATCAAACCCCTTAGTTTTTAACTTGCACATCTGGGGAAGTTTCCCCTGATATCTTGTGCAGTGTGGACAAGAGTTCTAATTTTCTGCCATGCGAAAAGCCCATGAAAAGCCAGCTAAGGCTCCAGAAAAAAATGAGATGCCAATGGGTTCAGGCCATGTAGTCCTTTTAAGATGCTCAATTTATTACAGGACGACCATCCTTCCATCCAAACAGAGCATAAGTTATTTGGTATGTTTAAAGATTCCCACTCAGAATCAGTTTAAATTGCATGCAAAGTGAGAGCAATAGCTTTGTTTCATATAGCTCTTTGTGAGGGGCACTGGTTAAGTTAAAAAGCCAGGACTTGAGAGAGCTGAGTCCTTTTCCAAAGTTCCACAACACATTTGCTACTTCCTTTCAACACACTCCTTCCTCTAAGGCAGAGTATTAGAAGACAAACTTTCCTCCTACAAAGAATCTGTATGACACCTAGCAGAAAAAGGCCTCTAGCTGCTACTGCAATGTAAATAATAAATGAGTGAAATAATAAATAGAAATAAGGCATTCTGTTGCAAACAAAGCCAACATATTAGTGAATGTGTTCAGTTCTTTTAAAGCATATCCAAACACCAGTTTAAGCTCCAATGTTAAAACACAGTGTCTCTTTTAAAACTCCAGAGAAAGCAACAGAAGTCTGTGGACAGCTCTTTTCCAGCCTGAACCCTTCCAAGGGTTCATATTGATAAACAACTAGAATTGTTCATGTAATGGTACAATATCATACTTAATTGCTTCAAATTCCATTTCTGCTGCTTCGCCCTAGGATGCCTCAGCCTGCTCTCAGCATCACCCATAAAAACTCAGTGGGTTTCATTACAGCTGTGGTGAATTCAACCAGCGGAATTTGCCTCATGCTGCTCTGAACAAGAGCACCAGCAGCGGATGTTCTAGTTGTTAACCACCCTGTCCAGAGCCCGGTCAGTATTGGTATCTGAGAGGAGGAATGTGATTCACTAGACAGGGCAGCACTGCAAGACTCATAATGCCTGGGTTCTTCTACCAGGGCACCCACTGAACTGATACAGGAATGAGAACAACCTGCTTTATTTCTTCATGCCCTCATTTTCTACCAGTTTACTCAGACAATCTTTTGTTGCATGTACGTGGAACAGGAACCTCACCTTGGTTGAATGCTCTGGGTGCTGTTGTGATACATAATAACAGCCAAAAAAAAAAAATTACCTCTCCTTTTTGACGCAAGGTAACCTGTCTAAACCTTTGTGTACACACTGCAGTCCCAAGTACACCACAGGATCATCCAATATTCTGCTAATAACAACGAAAACACATTTTAACAGCAGCTGGATGAAAAACAAGCATGAAAAATTCCTGTGTCTATCCCCTTGCCCCCTCCACCTGGGCTGTGATGAGTCAGGATAAACCAGTAGCCATTCAAAGAAGCATCATGAATTTCACTTCCTGAAAAAGAAGGGACAAGAAGAATGATTTCTGAAGTGTAAGTAAGCCAAGAGTGAGACTGAGGGAAGAAGACCAATAGGATTTATTTGTAATGACAAGTGACAAGTGATCACCATAAAGATATTCTTGGAACAGAATCCTGCTAATCTCTGCTATAATTCTAGTCCCAAATGGTTTGGCTCTGGCAGTATTTCTAGAAATGATATATGTGAAAGCATTGGGGATTGTCAAGAAAGAAGTTTTGCCCTGACAGTTACATTTTGGACTCATTGGGTTTTCTTGTGCTTCCCCTGCCCCACCACCCTACTTGTCTGCTTGTTTTTTTTTTTTTTTGTTTTGTTTTTTTTTTGTTTGTTTGTTTGTTTTTTTTAATCTAAGGTCGGCTGCAATTAGTATTTAGAAAAGAAAATGTTTATAACCTCTCGCTTTTATCATCATTAATAATGCAACAAATGTATTGAATGTGGGCAGACTTTTTAGCAATCTGCAGTGCTCTCCCCCTCTGGCTCAGAAAATATGCACCTCTTGAGAGAAAATCTATTTCATTAGAGACCTGATAAAATGCCTGGAAATGACAACATAAATAAGCGTTTAAGTGCTGCTCCCTCTTTTACTCTGAAGTCTTTTCCAGCTGAGAAAAGCGAGAAAGAAGCTGTAGTGGGATGCAGGGAGAGAGAGTTGATGAATATTTGATCACAACTGTCTTAAATAAATGCTTCTCCCAGACATACCCTCTTGACATATCAACTACACTGTTAGTCTCACCTCTCTCACACCATCTTAAAGGCAAGTCCACAGTCAAGGTATTTTGACAACAAATGAAACTGAATGTTTCTCTTTTTGCTTCTCTCTTCTCTAGTGTGTTGTTTACATTGCTGTCATTTCTTTTCTCTCTTTTCACCACCCACTCCCCAAAATGCTTTGATAGGTCCCTTCTCCAGACTTACTGTCTGCTATGAAGGTGGTTTGAAGTGTAGGTTATGGTACTGGTCAGAGTGCTTAATCTTGCATGGCTGTGCTGAGCTTCTTTACGGGAGTCTCTCAGAAGGAGATGCCAAGGCTGGAGGTGGAGAACAGGAGAAGCAGCAAAACAACTGATCAAGGTCCTTACCTCAGACCTTCACAGTCCCTCCATGCCTTGCCTTTGCCCAGTGATGGCTCACAGAGTGCATTTAAATGTTAAGCAAAACTGGGCACCAACACAAACTGCATTCATCTTGCTGTTTGTTCGCAAAGCCCTCCCTTTGGGATCAGCAGAACCAAGAAAAGAAAGTAAGCGACTTTGGCCTGGGCTGAGATTTCTTTCACCTGCTGAAGCACCTATCAAGAAGGCAGTATGCAACAAGCCCTCAGATGAAAACAGAAACAAGACAGCCCTCCCCACAACAACAAACAAACCCAACTCTCACATGTACCTGTGCAGGGATAGGGAATCCCAGTAACACATCTCTGGAGTGCCTCTTGCCTACTTACCAGGCACCACACTAGCCAAACGCAGACTTCACATGTTTATCCTTGCTGTGTCTCAGTGAAGCAGCTCACCACACATTTTGCAAATCAGGCAAAGGAATGCAATCATGAAGACCAAAACCAAAATTCACCAAGCGTTTTTCTAGTGACTAAGTGGCAGTAAAAGACTTGCAAAGGGTACAACTAGCTCTTTTGGGATTTCAAGTGTTCTTAAGAAGCCCATACATATTTATTTTTTTCTAAGCTAAAGAATATATTAGTTTTTCAAATGTCTTCTCTACATATGCACAAGTTGGCAGCCCAGATCCCTATGGATCTTGTTTCATTAAGCAACCACCAAATTCCTTGTTATACCTCCTACTTGACTAAAGTCACACAGGAAATCTATCTAAAGCAAAGACCCTTGTACAAACTTTTAAATCCTAAACTGAAAACCACATAATTTGGGTCACTTCTCCTTTACGGCAGCTGACTCAGACTGTAGCCACATAGACACAATACCAGTTTTTCGAGTTGAAGAATTCAATCAAAGGAATTCTTGGCCTCTCTAAAAAGAGCTGAGGCCAAGAAATAAAGATTTTGTGCAAGTGATGTCTTTGGAGTCCATGTTAAATGCTAAGGCCATGCCATTCCATGAATCTCTTTGAAGGTGATAAGTTTAGCTGGATTATTCAGCTCTTAATAGTGGGAACTCTGTGAGGAACAGCAGGTTATGGAGGTCAGTTAGAAGGTTACTGAGGTCCACCTGGCAGACCTGCATTGTGGAAATTAATCAGAGGGGTCATGATGGCATTACAGAGGATATTCAGAGGCAGCAGGAAAATTGATAGGTTTTTCATATCAGTAAGACAGACAAGTCTCCTAGTTAACAGCAGGGTATGCAAAGGCCTCAGCTATTATGCAGCAGAAAGAGTCACAGCCCATAGCAGAAAGCTGTCAGGAGATGCCAAGCAGAAACCCATTATTTAACCTCAGCCAACAACTAAATACCACACAGCTTCTCACTAACTATTCTCTCCCCAGTTGGGAGGAGAATCAAAGGAAAAAAAAAAAAAAAACCCAAGCCTAAACCTTTTAGGTTTAGAGAGAAGAACAACTTAATAACTGAAAGAAAGAAAAATATCATGATAATAGTACTAATGTTAATAATAATAATGAAAATGTGAAAGAGAGGAATAAAAACCAATATAAACAAGGGATGTATAACACCTACTGACCAATCCAAGACCATCCCTAAGCAGCCATCAGCCGCTCCTGGAAAACTCCCCCCAGTTCATAAACTGAGTATGACATTCGATGGTACGGAATATCCCTTCAGCCAATTTGGATTAGTTGTCCTGGCTGTGCTCCCTCACAGCTTCTTGGGCACCCACTTGCTGGCAGAGCACAGGAAACCAAAAAGTCCTTCATTTAGGGTAAGCAGTACTTAGCAACAACTGAAATATCTGTGTGTTATCAACATTATTCTCATACTGAAATAAAAACACAGCACTGCACCAGCTACTAGGAAGAAAATTAACTCTATCCCAGCCAAAACCAGGTCACCATTCAGAACAAGAATTGTAAGAACAAGTTCAGATGGAAGTATTCAAACCAAAAAAAACCATCCTATTTGAAATGCTGTTGTTAGCCCAGTTCCTCTTGAAGCACAGAAACAAACTCAATAATGCTGTTGTCTAAGTTGTCCTTTGAACTTTCAGCTCTCATCTCTACCTCACTCTCTGATAGGATTCTAACAATCTCAGCCCTGACTACATCCTCTTTAAAGGATGTAAAAAAGTTTTAGTAAAGTTTAATTTAAACATTTAAAGGATGTTAAGAAAGTTACGTCCCTGTGCATGGTACCGTGAGCTCTCCTTTGCAAAGTATTCCTACATTAGTAATTCACTTATTAGTATTCACATTAGTATTCACTTATGGAAGGCAAGACCTCTCTGTCTTTTACCAGCACACTCAGGTGCAGTAGCTTCTACACTCTTACCAAGCTATTTAACCTAAGGAAGGAAGTGGGAGAAGCTTCTAAGTCATTGCAACAGTTAATGGTGAGGACTAGAACAGCTCCACATCGCAGCCTGAACTGAGATTGGCAAAAAAGAGGCTCCAGCACAAGTCAGATGAAGTCTCACTGCAGAAAATGGCACATGAGCAGCTTCAAGAGGGAGCAGGCTTTGACTGACACAGCCCTAGCACAGGGCAGAAAGAGGTGGAGATGTGATGCCTTCCAGTGACTAAGCAGAGATACTACGTTTCTAAAACGTGTGTGCACTTCACTTCTATTCTGGCCATTTCCTGGGACTTATACCCATTATCCCAGAAGAGTTTTCTGGCCTGATCCTACCTTTCCATTTGCTTAGCAAGGCAAGAACTTACTGGTCCTAAAGCACAGGGACAAATCCTGGAAAGAAATGAAAAAAAAAATCCAATGACTGGTGTATTTCAATGAATCTTATCTGGCCTGTAGTGTGCAAAAGAGAAAAGTATTTTTCTTCCTGAATGCTGGAAATCTTGTCAGTGATTTCTTTGTAGGACAGAAACTAATATGTTCTTTTCTTTTTCTTTCATTCCCCAAAACAAACCCAACTGTGCTTGCCTTGGAAGTAGTGCCATTAAACTCCTTATGCTGTTCACCCCCCATCAAGAAAAGCATTTAGAGCCAAAGGTGTCTGTGCTGAAACTCCAGTCATGTCAATGGATGAAAAAGCCCAGATGAACATAGTCCATTAAATCTACTCTAAAAGAGATAGCAATGAAGAAAGAGAAGGAAAAAATGCCAAACCAAAAGCAAAACCAAAAATACCCTCGCACAAAGAGCTTGATCCTAGGGGTCACAGCTGCACATTAACATTTCCACCTTAATAAAAGCCTTAATCAAATCCTCAGTATTTAGCACCTAGTTTCCACTTGGCACAAAAGAAAAAAGAAAAAAAGAAATATGAAAGGGGAAGGTGAAAAGGGAAGAGCAAAAAGACACAATATTTTCTTTATATGTTCAGGGAATCTTTTCTCCAGCAGATTCATGGGGGGTTTCCCTCTCTTTCCTGTAAGACAGGATTAAGCAGCACTGCAGCATCTACCATCAGCTTGAATTCCCTGCCTCCCAGAATGAGTACTCATAATTAAAAGCTTAGCTCAACTTATCCCTCCAGTTCCCCAGGTGAAAAGTCAAGGCCTGCATTTAATTGCATATGTATGTGTGCATGCTGGAGGAGGGGAGGAGAACAGGCATAGAGGTATTTGACACAGTCTCAAACAGGGAATAATAGGAAATGGGAAGAGAAGGAGAGCAGAAAATGAGAGTTTAATTTCTCCTTCTGTTTCCCTTTAGTCCCCAACCCTCCCACCTTCTCCCATACCTTTCTTTTTTTTTTTATTTAGGATACAAGCTGTCATTTTCCTCCTGTATTGTTTCATTAAAACCCTTGGGTTCCTCAATGGGAAGAAGTAATGCACAGAGAGGTTTCTCCTATCCTTGTATAGGCTCTGTGGTTTATGACAGGATTTAATTCATTCACTAGGGCTTGGCTGTGAGAGAGACTGAATCAACTTTCACTCCCGCACAGCATGGCAAGTGTGGAATGCTACCTACATGCAAGTTTATCCCTTGCTGTTCTGGTTGCACAGGTGGTGTCAATCCCAGGCCCTCCTGCTTTGGCTTTAAGGCAAAGGTGATTAGTCACAAGTGCTGAGGGGAAGGGAATTCCAGGCACCTCTGCCAGGCCAGGTGCTGCCCTAGCAGTGAACACTAAACAGTGTTTTAAGCCAAGGTACAATAGAATTGTAAGCTCTCCAGAAAATAAAGGCATTTTCTCTGAAGTGGACACGGGCACTTTAGAATACAACTAGGAAGTCACACAGTTCAGTTCCTATGCAAATAGATTTGATTCAGAGGTTGCCACTGCACATCATATTTCTAGCACTTTGGACCCTCTGTATCCCATGCTGATCTTCAAAGAATAAAGATAGCTGCTGAGGATACTTCTGCCTTCCTTCAAAGCCCTCTGCCTTCCACCAGACCATGAGGCCACTTCTACCCTTAGAAAAGACTGAAACATTCCTAAAAATTTTGCCAAGCAAGCCACACACAGAATCTTACAGAGTAATAATAATGTGACTGCAATGGGTAATTGAACTTGGAAAATAGTTTGCACCAAGGAATTTTGTAAGAGGGCAGGTGGGGTTGTTTCAGCACAGGGTTTATATGCTTTGTTCAAGCCCACAAGGAGGAAGACATCTCTTGCAAAAGCAATACTTCTTCCAACCTTCCCAGCCAGCATCGGGTCTTTAATTCTGTAATG
This sequence comes from Chiroxiphia lanceolata, assembly GCF_009829145.1. Lineage (NCBI taxonomy): Eukaryota > Metazoa > Chordata > Aves > Passeriformes > Pipridae > Chiroxiphia > Chiroxiphia lanceolata. The sequence goes on along the minus strand of NC_045638.1, from coordinate 96,210,849 downwards.
CTACCAATGCGGCACTCTACTGAGAAGTCTAATCTGATCCATCACTATTAATGTCTTCCAAGTAATTCAACCATAGCAGCAACACACAGTCTTAAAATGCACCCCGTAGAAGCATCAGCTTAGGAGACACTACACCTCATTTTCTTCAGCACCTCAATACAGTAGCTTTCACCATTTGATAGTAAAAGTACACCAAGTTTGTACAGACCTGTCCTGCCAGGATGCTCCTTGGATCTCTGACAAACACCACAGTCATGCCTCATACCATTGTTTTAATAAGCAGGAACAGGTACAGGTCCACAGTTATTGCCTGCAGTTGCTGCTCCCCCACAAGTATAACTTGTTGTTAGGCCAGGAGCATAAGTCAGGTTTCTAGGTAGATCTACCTGCTTTAGAGCATCCTCCAGCATGGTCCAAGGTATGTAATTCCTCACCTGTGGGTACACTCCCAAGAAGTTTTCTTCCTCTCCCTGATGCTACCTTGCCCATTTTTATCATCTCAGAACACTTGACCTATTGGTCAGCATACCACATGCTGTGTGTTCTTCTGCAGAGCATAACTATCTGGACCTGAAAAAACCTTAGTGTTCTCTATACATTGCAATCCATTGGTAACAAGCTGCTCACCAGTCAGCTCACAGGACTTATTAATCTAATTGTCTCCTTTCTAGGCTTCTGCTGGTAAGAAGAGCCTTGAAGTAAAAAACAGCCTCCCCAACTACTGCTTTACTGTCCCTGGTGCAGCCCTTCGTTCCAGCTATAACTGGTAACCTGCTTAGTGCAGCTATATAAGATCTTCCTTCCATTAACCTCTGCTTCCCTACAATTATCTTTTTTTAGTGCTTATAATATCACTAACCTCAGGGTTTCCTTCCTTCATCTTTGGTTGCCAGCACCCTGAGAAAGCATCAGTGGCTGAGAACTAAGCCCCCCAAAAATACAGAACAGCTCCAAGTTCCTCCCTGAAGTCAGTGGCAGGAGACATGAGCATGCAGCATGCACCACTGTACCTCTGTGCTCACTTCAGTTACTCAGAGGAGGCTGGGTTTTCTTGCACAGCTATTGTGAATCAGTAAGTGTGCCTGCCTTGAGTAGCAGGGCACCTTGATGAAATGGACACCATAACCTAACTGAACCGCGTAAGAGGTTTCATCCCATTTCTCATCCACCTTCTTCACTCTTTCCATGTGACACAGTGCAAGGAAAATAAATACTTATGAAAGTGGAGATCCAGGCAAAGTCTTCTGAGCCCTGAGCTTGTAGCTGTCCTGAGCACCTGTCTGTCATGGGTACTTAGGTTTCCACTGGGAGGTTTAGTATGCATGTTAATGGGCATCTATTCGGCCCAGCATGTTTTCTTCTTGACTTGAAAGCAATGAATCTTGATGCATCTCTATGCATCTGAGGGTAGAGGGGGAAACAGAAGAGCAGGACTGAAACATTGAAAGTGAATTGCAGGGCAAATACAAAGTAGGTAAGGATCATAGTAGGTAAGGATCTACCCTATTTACTATAAACAATATCAGCATATTTACTATATGCAATGCTCTTGTCATTAAGACTGCTCTCCACACAGTACTATATTTATAGTAGTGGCTCATCTTTCTTTACATACAAGCTGATAGAACAATTAGCATAACCATTGTGTTATCACTATGTAATCACTTTTAATTACTACTGCAGAACATCCTATGGGAGTACAGACATGCTATTTAATAGTTAAGCAACCAGGCACACAGCTACTGCTGCCAATATCTTACCAAGTGTGACTGCTTCATGGATTCCACCTCCTTCTGACAACTTGTTGGATGTCTCTCACCATTCTCATTCCTCAAACAGCAACAGCAATTCAGAGGAAAGCCCAGAGGCTGTACTATAAATACACACATGGCACAGGCAGCCACAACCCCTAACTACTCAGAAGTGCTCCAGTCTCTGCTGCACCCCTGATGTCTTATGCTACTTGAAGAGAGAGAGACAAACCCAAATGTAATTGCATTGTGTCCAGGCAAAGAAGCTGCCGCTGAAGGTGCTCCCCCCATCTAATTAGGGTGGGAGCAGGTGCTAGATGAGTTAATGAGCTTCAGCTGACAGGTGGTCACTGCTGTGCCTGCAGCAATTGCCCCTTCCCTGCTGCCCCCTGCCTCAGCACAGCCCCGCTACATGCCTGTCTGGAGAGGCAGTTGGAATACAGGACACACTTTGGTATTTAAAATCAATCAGATGTCTAAGGAAGTGCAGGGAAAGCAAGGTTAATTGCTTTGCTATTGCTATAAAAGCCACTATGTCCTCTGCTACTTCGATATACTCAGCTGCATCTCCTGTGCCTCAGATTGCCAAAATGTCAGCATCCTCTCAGATCATTCCTTACTCTTCCGTGCTGTAAACAGGGTGATTCATTTAATTTACAAATGTTTTCTTCTCCTTTGCAATTAAATATCTTAATTGGAATAGTTTTTACATGACTATGCCTTTTCTCTTCAGCAAACTAATTTCCTGACAGAGCTCAGAAAGGCAGAAGCCTTTAGGGAGTTGGTAGGTCTGAAAGGAATAAGGCCACTATGATGCAGCCTGGTCTCTGGAGTTTGGGGGCCACTTCTGTCTGTGCAGAGAATGAGAGATTGCAGGGAAGACAGAGGAGATAATGAACCTCCTAAGGAAAGGCTTTCTGACTGAAGTCCCTTGGGATAAAAACAGCTCTGCAACAGAGCCAGCACCCAAGCCCTTCTTTTTTGTCCTGACAGCTGGGAGACATGCCTGGCCGCTTATTACTGCTTAACTTCCATGCAGTGCAACTTCTCCCCAGCTTTTCCGACACGCAAAGCATACACAATATAGCCATTAGCATTCTTTTTCCTCACCCTGAAATCCCGTCATAGCACATCTATCCCGCTTCATCCCTCCTTTGGTTCTGAAGTGTTTGCTGGATTGAGTTTCAATTTCTTCTTCTCACTTTGAAAAATCTACAGCAATTTCAGTCTCTCTGTCCTTTTCACCTGCTTGACTTTACCTCCTAGGAGTTCAGCCTCCTGCTTTGCCCTATGCTTCCCACTCAGTCATTTCCCCTGCCTGTTTCTGGGCCTCATCTCATAAGTCTGTGCTGCCAGAGCCACTCCCTTCTTCTTCCTATACAGATAAAATATAGACAGCATGTTTAAGAAAACCCAACACCCTAACACTGGGGTACTTGAACACCAAACTCCCAGTGACATGCCATAACCCTTTAAAAATCTCCCCTGTGCACTATGAAAATAGAGCCACCAACATGTGGCCACCCTCCTTGTTCCTCCCACAGTGTTTTGCAAGCCCAAGACCTTTCAAGTTTGTGATTGTACATTCTATGCTTGCATATAACTGAGCACATTACCTGTTCATAAAAAGGAATACCAAATGATGTATTGCTGTTTGAGCTGAGGGAAGCCACAACAGGCAAATGGACAGCAAAACTTTCTAAGCCAATGGTGGGAGTCAACACCATCACCAGAAGCTCCCTCACTAAAAGCTCAAGCTAGATTTCCTAATATCTTCCTATGGGAAAGGACTCATCATGATAATTTAAGTGATCTAAAGAAGACTTTACTCAATCGCTCATCCTTTCTGAAAACTGAAAGTTGCTCCCCATCCCTCCAGCTGGTGGCTGCAATACAGACCTGCTCCCCATGACAAGCCTTGGGTTCCCCTGCCCCAGCACTCCTGAGGATGTATGCACTGCAAGGTAGAGCTGAGAAATCAGGGCTATCCTCCCCTTTAAATGCTTCCACATCAAAACAGCCATGAACACAGAGTAAATCAAGACTTCTCTGTTTTAAAATTATTTTAAATGTCCAATATAAATTCTCTTTGATACAAGAATAAAGTGCTTCAATCCCAGTGGCATGTAGAAGAGGAGCCCCCAAAGCCTTCACAACAGGTGATGCTCCTGCACCATGCTGTCTTCTGCCAGTCTCCAACAGTGGAAAAATGGGTAGCTTTTCCCTATTTACCTCCCAGGTGAAATTGGGTGCCCTGAGGGACCTGTTCATAAGGGGAGCATGGCAGTGGGTTTGGTGGTTCCCAGGACGGTCCCCCTGCTGCCGTGGTGACAGCCGGCAAAATGAAAGGGCTGTGTATCCCTCTGAAGTGACAGTCCTGTGTTTGTAGCACAGAGAGAGTGGCTGCTCTGCCATATGCTGTGGGGAACTGGCATCGTTGCCTTCAGTTTTCGTGACCCTTTCAGGCTTTTTCAAGTTAGTTTAATTAAACATTTTTTCATGTTTAATTGATCACACTCCAGGTCTGAAGAAGCTTGGAAACCTCCCTTGCTCACAGCACTCTGATCTGAACTTCTCCCCAGCAAAATCGCAGCCTTCATGCTTGGTTGTTTTTGGGATCATGTGTCCCAGTAGTGGTGAGGCCCCAGAGTGCTGGATCCTGTGCAGGCCCCTAGGGGAAGAGGCTCTCGTAGTTACTCAGAGACTTCCATCTGAACAAGCAAAAGAGTTTGAAGAGAGACAACTGGATCTATGTGAGCCCTTGAGGACCAGACCTCAACTGCCAGCATTAAAGAAAGTGAAGGGCCTAATGCTTGCTCTGGAGATGCAAACCCAAGAATGATTTGTTTGCCTTTCTTGTCATCACACCCTGAACAGGATGCTCCAAACAGACATACTCTGAATACCATATAAGGAACAGAAAGAACTATACTAGTGTACATCTTCGTTTTCTGGGTAAAAAACCTAGTAAGAACAGTAGGGTCAGGAGCTGCTTTGAAAAGGAACTTTCACTCCATCGTTCCTTAATGATGAAAGGGTATATCCCAGAAGGCCATATGAAATGTACATTATTCACTCAGGAAGAATAACTCCTGGTGTCCACTTTGCATTCATAGGGCTGCAGGAGCCATGAGCTGGAAGAGAGCTCCTGAAGGCAGAACTAGGAAGGGAGTGATAGTGTCACAGAGATAACTGACAGTGCATTTTACAGTCTCATTTTGCATAACTCCTAATTCCAATACTGCAGCCCATTGGTTTAATTTTCACTTTAACAGAATAAACTAGATTTGTTCTCACTCACAAAGCTTGTATGGGAATAAATGTGTCACTTAGATAAGTCATCAAAAACAAAGTGCTCTATGGGAGCAGTGGATAACAATTAGTGAATAAACACTGAAGAGGACTACAGAAATTTGTATGGAAAATGCCAGCTATTTCCCTGAGACAGAAGACATTAAAGCAGTCCCCACTGCTAGGACGGCATTTTATTGCTGAGCCTCACTGTTTTTTTGAGGAGTGGCAACTCCAGGCATCAAGGCACAGGGTATCAAACTTGCTTATGTACCAAGAAAGTAAGGGGCAGATAAAAGGCAGAATGACACATAAATAGAGGAGCCAAAGGCAATTTCAAAATGAAACAGCATAAACTGCAAATGGATATGCTTTGGGCTTTGTTCGGCACCATCACAGAGGGTAGATTAGTTTCTATCTCTGAGCAAAATACTACCAGCATCAGTCAGGGCACAGGTCCTCCCCTGCTCCATGAGTACCTTCCTCTGGATTCTCAGCAACATTCTGTTGCTGCTGTTGGAGAACTCAGCTTTATGTGAAGTAAAGTGAGAAGGAGCATAGAGTTCCTTGGATCTGTGCAGCAATGCTAGTTTGTATTATTATGTGTTGTCTTCCAGTACAAGCCATAGCAATGATTAAACACAGCTAAATTTATTCATGGCGTTAGAGCTTCACTCTTCTTTCCTTACTGCTGGGGGAACTTGGCTGGATCCACCTTGAGGAGAACTTGTACTGACCTTCCCTGTGATACAAAGTTTCTTCATTCCGAAACCTCCTCCATCTTTGTCTTATTTTACTTCTTCTATGTGAGTTCTTGTTTTTATCAATTTGTAGGGGTTTTTTTTCCCTTTTTCTACTTCATCACTATGCCAGCTATTCCAGCAGGAAAGCCATGATGTACCCTTTCATTTGTGACACGGACTGCACACTTTCCACAGTAGGGTCTTTACACAGAGACAAAGAAATCCCCACTACAGAGTGCACTGAACCTGTTTCTTCCCTTCTGCAGCAGTGGTCTGCAATGGCCGAAGCAGCTTTCAGTCACTAGTCACAAGCCCTTGATGAATAAGCTGATCTAGACTGACACTGGCTCTGCAACATGCCATGTCGTGTGCCTCTGGAACTGAGACTTGGATAGGCAGCCAAGGCCGCCCTTGGTGTTGGCAGAGTGGCAAGGATGTAGCAGCAGCCATGAGGCAGGGAAGGCTGGGAGAAGAAGAAATTAACCCACTGAGATGTAACCCTTTTGATCTTGACACACTGGCACCTGGGAGATGTCTGGGTTCAAGAAGGAACTTGGCCTGGAGACAAGAGATCCAATGAGCAGTCCCCTCCAACCCACACTTCTGTGATTCTACATGCGGTCATCAAACCCTCTCTTTCATGTCAGTGCCCATCCAGTGGTTAAACTGGATTGCACAGATGGTCTGGATGTCTGCTACCAGTTACCAACCCCATCACCAATACCAGAAGGGTGATTGCAGCCAGCTACCTCCAACCTGGTTGTCCTATTTGCCAGAAGCTTTAAAGCTGCAAGGGCAGAAGTTTTAGTTGCCAAAGGCACACAGCCCTGAATAGATGCATATGGGCAACACAGAAGTCTAGGCTGCTGCATTTTCACTCCTCCTAAAACTTGAGATAGATACAGCAATGATAGCATGGAAACACATGGTCATATTGTACCACCACTTTGAGATCAGAGCCAAAATTTGGTCTTTTCTAACCTTAACATCTACAAGTACATGAATCCAGATAAGAATTTTCCTAAACTTAAGGGTATTTTGAGGAGTTGTTTTGGTCTGGGCCCTCACATATTTGAAATCAGCAAAGTGCTACTGTTTTCTTTTTCTTGGTGAAAAAGAACATTCCATTCTTGCTCGCATTGGGTAAGAAGCTGCTCTTATGTACCATTTCCTATCTAGGGCTGACTAATGGAAGCCATGAGGGTTGAGATACTGCAATTTGCAGTCTGCTAAAAACCAGAACGTTTCTCAAGGGTCTGGAGACATCAGCTGTTTCTGGAATCAGTGCCTGGGGTTAAGTGCACATTTGTGGGCAAAGTGCTTTTATCTTTGGATTCTAGTCCAGTCTTTTTCCTGTACATCTGTGCCTGTGACATGAGGTGTTGGAAGGCAGAGGAGGAATGCAAATACTCAGCCTGTCCTTGCAATGTAAAAGACATATTTTGCATATTTAATAGAATCCTAGAATCATGGAATTGCTTGGGTTGAAAGAGACATTAAATATCATCTAGTTCCAACAGCCCTGCCATGGGCGGGGACACCTTCCACTAGACCTGGCTGCTCAAAGCCCCATCCAACCTGCCATGAACACTTACAGGGATGAGGCATCCACAGGTTCTCTGGGTAACCTGTTCCAGTGCCTCACAAATAAATTCTTCCTTATATCTAACTAAACCTGCCCTCTTTCAGTTTAAAGCTATTCTTCCTTCTCCTATCACTATGTGCTCGTGTAAAAAGTCCCTTTGCCACTCTCTTGTAGCCCCCATCGGGTACTGGAAGCTGCTATAAGGTCTCCCTGGAGCCTTCTCTTCTCCAGGCAGAACAATACAAACTCTCCCAGCCTGCACTCATAGGAGAGGTTCTCCAATTCTCTAAGCATCTTTGTCACCCTATTCTGGACTCGCTCCAACAGGTCCATGTTGTTCTTATGTTGGGGGAGCAGAGCTGGACACAGTACTCCAGGTGGGGTCTCGCAAGAGCAGAGTAGAGAGGCAAAATCACCTCCTCTGACCTACTGGCTGCTCTGTTTTTGATGCAGCCCAGGATATGTTTGGCTCCCTGCGATGCATGCGAATACAGCTGGTTCATGTCAACCTTCTTATCCACCAACACCCTCAAATCCTCAGGGCTGCTCTCAATCCATTCTCTGCCCAGTCTGTATATGTGCTTGGGGTTGCCCAACCCACATGCAGGACCTTGTATTTGGCTTTGTTGAACTTCATGAGGTTTGCATGGTCCCACCTCTCAAGCCTGCCAGGGTCTCTCTGGATGGCATCCCTTCTCTCCAGTGTGGTGACTAGATCACACAGCTTGGTGTCATTGGCAAACTTGCTTGTTATTTATCTGCCTTAGCAGGGAAAAGCCTCTTTGCACCTAATCATCAGCAAACAGCAGCCACTGTGGCTTTTATCAATAAGCCAATTTTTAGTTTGGTCTGTAATAAACAAATAAATAAATACAACAAGAGACACACAGAGAGAAGTGACACAGACGGTATAATTTTCAAAGAGATTTTTAAAAACACATTAAAGAGCTTTTCTTCACTTTTTTCCTTTTTTTTTTTTAATTTAGTGACAGTCTAGGAAGGAGGAGATGAAGATAAAGAAAAAAAATAAAAAGAAGATTTAATGAGGATGAGAGAGACACTGAAAGGATGTTTCCTAATCTGAACAAGCAGTTAAGGAGAATCAGGACAGAGGGAAGGGATGAATCTGGGAGATAAGTATTGGGGATGGGTTGAAGCAGTAAGAGAAGAACAAATGCAAGCCTGCATTAAGAAATTAGGTCCAATCTGACAAAAAAACTGTGACCTTCTATTTCATCTCAGCCAGGCCAGTGTGCCTTCCTGGAGCTGGGGGCACCTGGTGTGGAATGCCAAGATACTACCAGAAAGACAGCTACTCTTGTCTTCCTTGAAAACAATCTTCCTTAAAGCAGGAAGCAGTGGAAATCTCCTGAGAAAGACTGTTCCCTTGGTGCCTCTAAGCAAATCTGGAGTTTCTGATAAAGCCAATTGAATCCCTAGCTGTATAGCCCAAATTTCATGCTGCTGGCCACAAGTAGAGAAAACTTGCTGCTACTTGCAGAAAGGATTGTTCTGCAGTCAAAGCAACTGATGAAGGATTCCCTCTCTCTGTCTTTAGTTTGCTGCATGAGCTGGGCATATTACTTTGTCTTTACGTGTCTGAATTTTCCTGCCTCTAAAATACCGAGTATTTATAATGCATTCATATTTAATCCAGTTACCTTTATTAAAAGGGGTCTGAATTTTTTATCTTTTTCAGATGTCTTCTGCTTCTAATGCGAATTCTCCTCTCCACTTCTAACTGAAACAGGTAGATACTAATTTCGTGCAGCAGGAAGGAATAACTTCTATCCCTGCAGTGGCTGAGCAATTCCAACACCTGCATGTGCTTCATAAAAACTGGTGCTGACTGGCTCAGATTTGTGACAAGACTCCCCAGCTTCATGGGGGATACGATGACCCTTAATTCATTCCCGTTTGCAAAGTACGTTGAGATCCTTAGATGGAAGGAGTTATAGAACAGTAAGAATTTTTTGCTACCACTCACTCCTTCCCCTGCTACTCTCCTGCCCCTCAAAAGACATTCCAGACTTCTTCCTATTGTGAGCTCTATTTTATTTTTTAATTTCCAGACAGCTGAATGAGATAAAGGCCTGGAGGGACTGATTTATGAAGGGAGATTAAAAATGCTAGATATGTACAGTTTAGTTAAATGATGGACACGATAACATTTTACAGGAATCTTATTTTTTTGTGAGGGACAAAAGGGGAGGAAAAGAAGGAAATGTATAGCTCTAAGCTTTATTTTATTTATAATTTGCTTTTATTTGAACTCAGTAGGAGAGACACAATGGCTGCCACAAGGGTGACATAGGAACATAACACAACCCTGATGGAAGAGGTATGCCAATATGGAGCAGTTAAATTGCTGTATGAAGATAGTTAGCTGGAGAGGGATTAACACAGACTCTAACATAGCTAATGACAGTGGAGAATAAAAATTTGGGGCTTAGATCCTGCACAGTGCCCACACATAGTAATCTGAAAGATCCAGGACTTAAACAGAAAACCAATTAGCCTGACGACAGGCTTAGGGAAATGAATTGTGGAAACAGCTGCAATATATCATAGATCAGTAGCTTACAAAGGAGGATTGGAGAGAGGAAACAACATCACAGCAAGGACGCATGGAGAAATATCATCCAGGAGCCTTTTGCACAGGAAAAAGAAATTGACAAGTTATCTTCCAGTGGTTTATTCCTACAAGAGCACTGCTGAAGGCATCGGGGGGAAAAAAGTAAGAACCTCAGATGATCTGTAAAACAACCAGTATCATGCTGAAACACAGAGCTGATCTCTCTAGCTCCGGAGTCCCACCACTGCAGAAGTACTGGGGCTGCTGACCAGCCAAGCTATCAAAGGCCAAAAAGGGTTTTTGGGTAGTGGGCCCAGAAAAACCAGGTGAGGTTCCAAGAGAAAGAAATTTATTTTGAGACATCTAAACAGCAATATGCAGTGTGCATGTAGGGCTCCTAGGAGGAACACTGAGAAGAGGTAAAGTCTCCTGGGAAAGACATAGAATAGAATGATAGAATATGCTGAGTTGGAAAGGACTGATCAGGATCATAGAGTCCAACTCCTGGTCCTGTGCAGGACACCCAAGAATCACACCATGTGCCTGAGAGCATTGTCCAACAGAAGATGATGATGGGCTTCAGGACACAGAGTTGGAAAGGGAGATTTTTGTCATCCCTGCTAGGAGTGCAAACTATTAGGTGTGTCCTTGGACTACTCCTCACACTGCAGTACCATATTAAGTTCTGAGCATTCATCACTGCAAAGTGATAAAATCCTCATATTCTCTCCCACCTCTGCCACCATGCGGATCTGCTTCAATATGAGATCTGATGCAGGGCATGGGGAACTCTCTCCAAAATGCCCCCAAAACTTTGACAGCTTCAGTAGAAACATCGGGGAGCCAATTGCAAAATGAAAAATCCCCCTGGAAGAGGGAGAGGGGTCAGTTTAATGAAGAACTAAAGGGTGGTATCAGAAGAAAGAGCAACAAAGCAAGAGAAGTCCAGCTCTAGTCTCAGTCTTTTTCTGCACCGTGATGGAGGACCATACCGGGATCCTTGTCACAAAAGCACAGGAAGCAGCTCTGCACAAAGATGGAGTCTACATTAGAGGCAAGCTTTAGTGGCTATGCTGTGAGAAACCCCACAGAAAGTCAAGCATCCTTTGCCTAATCAAGCCCAGGTGAATGGGCTTTGCACTGTCAGCAGAATATCAGGTTGCAGTGGAGTCTGTAGCTACTGCAGCTGCAGCCCTGCCATTTTTGTAGTCACCTACTATGGGGCTATCTCCTCTGCTTGATAATCCCCCTGTACTGGGGGATGTCATCAAAACCCTTGAAGTGGGACCCAGGGGTGCACAGTACCCAAAAGTCATACCTTGCTGGTTCTCTGCATCAAACAGCCAGCTTGACAGCTGGCACAACCCAACATTGCAACAGCATCTATTTCACCTCTTTCCTGAGCAAAAGTTATGCCCATTGTGCACTGCAAGTTGGCTATTTTTCCAGAAGCCCCCCCCACAAGCGATCCCATAAGTGCATGAGTCTCCAAGGAGCAGAGATGTTTCCTGGAGAAGCAATAGGTAGCTGGCGGGTAGAAGTGATCACTGCGTGGCGGATGAGATTCCACAGCACACTGGAGATGGAAATATCACCTTAACAAGCATGGACAGCCCCCAATGGACTATAAAATTCATTTGGTGACTGAGATAATTCAAAAGAGCCAAGTGGCACAGCAATAAAAGCCGGAACACATAAATTTAAATTCAGAGAGCTCTGCAGTGCCCTAGCAATAAATGACAAAAAAACCCGCACCCACACAGACTTATCCAGACCCATCTAAAACTCACAGTCCAGAGACCAGAGAAAGTTGCACAGAAATTGTGTTTTATAAATGAGGAGGAGGGCCAAGGGGAGTAAATACAAGAAAAGTGCTTACACATTTAGAGTCTATTCATCCACAAATCCAGAACGTGTACATGTGCCATGGCAGCTGTGCTGGGTATTGTGCAAGCAGCTTTTTATTAATCACATTACCCAGTCCCAAACTAGCACATATAAGAGGCTAAATATTGTTCTCTATTATACCAGAGCAGGCCAGTTCGAGACAACAATTTCACACTACCTGAGTGTAGCTGAGAGGGGATTATGGCAAACTGCCTTTATTCTGGTTTTATGAACAACACAAATTCTCTTGTCCTTCCTCTCTTCTGTCCCCACTGGGATTCCTCCCTGAACTGCTCAGAGAGTTCTTCCCAAAGCACTTCCCTCCCAAGGAGTTAGTTTGCCACTTATAAGATGAACAGCCTAAAATTGTGATAATAAAAACTTTATAGCTCTCCATCATGTTCATTCATGCTAATGTTCTCTCTCGCTGTGGATATAGCAAAAATTTCAGTGCTGGAGAAGAAACAGGAGGCTTCAGATAGCATCATAGGCATGTTTTTCAGTGCTGTAAAACATGGCAGTACAATATACTTTTACAGCGGAAGGTGTCCATCAAGGTCATTAATGCCTCAGAGAGGAGACACAAGAGCGGAAAGTTGCTGATCGATGATGTGTCATAGTTTGGAGATGGAAACTGCAGTAGACATGATCCATACATCTCCATGTCCCCATGGGGAACTGTCCTAATCTAATAAGGCAGGTGTCTTCATGGAGAGGTCCCAAGGGCAAAAATGAGGTAGAGGTCTGGCAAGTGACATCAGTTGCAACATGGAAAATTGGAGGGTCTGGGGGTAGAGCTGATCTCCTTGTAGCACCTCAGTGCAGAGGTGAGGGCTCCTGAGGCATGAGGGACCCGGGTGGTACAGAATGCTAATTAGCCTTGATGAGGGAGGAAAGGGACACTGGCTCAGATAGTAATTCATTATAGCTAGTCTACCAGTCAAGTGAGTCCTTTGTCAGAGTGAGGCAGCCGCTCTCACTGATATAACAGGCACAGGCATTTTGATTTCCAAGCTCTGTGAGTGATGGCAGATACCACACCTGTCCCCAGAGCTTAAAAGTTGGGATCTTCAGCACCAGCAAAACAAGCCTTCAACCTAGAGAAGTCATTTTCCTTTCTAACACGTAGCAAGGGCAAACATCGAAAAGAGATGACAACCTAAAGAGTGTACAGGAACATCTATGAGTTGAGTTTAACAACCGCTGTTCTTTTCCTCTCCCACATAACTGGTTTGCCTAGAATCAGATCTGATTGTGATTTATTATTATCTCTAATTTTTTGTACAGAGACAGCACAAGGGAGCTGTATTTGCAGAACAGAAAGGCACTACGATAAGTATTACACACACACAAAACAAAGGTACAACTCCTATTCCTAGCACATTTCCAATCAAGTTCAGATTTGAGACAAAGATAAATACTGAAGTGTGATTCACCTGAAATCACCACTGTTTTTAATATCTGCCTATATTAAGGAAAAGAAAACACTTGTGACATTAGGGTTAAATACACGTTTAAGGAACCACAACCCCTTTTAGGAGCAGCTGAGGCTGGTGTGGAAACAGCTGAAGACATCTTTTCTAGGCATTTTTCTGCTCTGCCCTTTCTATATTTTTTTTTTGTTCCTACCTTTTTTTTTATCCTAATGAGGGCACTTGCAATGGAAACCAAGCTCTTTGCTGCTTCTGAGGTCATTTGCCCTTGCTGCTTATTTCCTTCCCCACACATCATCAGCCACTATGTGAACCGAAGGTGCTGTGGAGCAGAGAAAATGCTACCTCCTAGGAATGGAAATGGCACTGCATCACCATTCCTCTGCTTATGAAGTACCATTCTTTCTTTCTTGCCTTTTTTTTTTTTTTCCCCAGCAGGGTTTGTCCTGATCTCAAGCTACCTGTCTCAGCTACCCCCGCGATCAGATTTCAGTGTGTAGGTCAAGCTGGTCAATTCAATCTTTGTAGAGGTGACTATTTGACTTAGTGAAGTCTTAACTGGACATTTCAATCACAACAAATGTTAGACTTGTATTAGGTCCTTTTACCATTAAAGCTTGATTTCCTAAACTGAAAAGAACAAGCTGCACTGGTTAAAGGCATCTTTATACCAACACCTGTTATGGATCTGGAGGTTGCACCAGTTTAACATTATGTAGTTCAGATAATATAACTAAAGCTTTAGAAAACCTGTGATTTTCTATGCAGTTGTATTTCCCTGCTGCATCCTGCTCATTGAGATCAGTCCCAGCACTACTCTGTCCCATAGGATGAAGTAAAGACAGCTATTTTCTTGCACAACCCGTACTGTTCCTCTCTTGTTGATGGTGGTGAATTGCACCAGAAGACACAACTAAAAGGATTGTGAACTGAAGCAAATCCTCCTCAGCCTGCAGTCCCAGTGAGCTTCAGCAGGCAATAGCCATTTGAGGGCTTTTGCAGGAGGAATGCCACCTGCTGACACAGAGGACTCCCACAGGCTGTCCGCGGACAACTGGCACCCTCTTCAGGTGATGGAGTAGCCCACTACCATCACCCTGAGGTGAAAACTTGCCACTGCCAAAACCAAGTGTCTCTCCCCAGTCTGCTACACAGCTCCTCTTGGAATGTGACCCTTGACTACTTGCACAGGAGAATTTAAGGCTGAGCTAGCTCTGCAATTCCAAGAGATACAGCTGTGTCCCTGCCCTTGTTTATGAGTAAAACAGGCACCCAAGGTGGCCAGTGAAGAGCAGAGTGTACTCTGAGCACTTTTTCCTTCCACAACGGTGTAATCCTCACCCCACCATTCCCTCCAGTAGGTGGGTTTGATGGGAGGTGTTTCTGCAGTGCCCACTCTGGGACTGTGCATTATGACAAAGCTTAATGGGATTCCACAGTCAATTACTCCCTGCACATTTTTCTGCAACAACACCATTGCACAACCACTAACAAGTGAATTACCTATTGCTTTGCATAGGTAGGAGATGTGTCATTTGGCTCTTCAAGAGTATGAGAACAGAAAAGATGTAATTTTTCAGCCTCTCACTTCCCTAGCTCTTCATCCACCACGAGATGAAATAAACAGAAGGAAGATGGGCTTTTTGCATAAGTTGGGGATGTATGACTGATAACATGTTATCTTGTCAGCTGGAGACACCTGCATGGCAGGTATTTATGCTATCAGAAGGGTTCTAGCTGGTGAAATACAGTTTGGTGCTGATAAGGGGACCCAGGGACTCATGGCGTCAGCCCCATGAGGACAAGGGGATTAATGCTGATATTTTGCAGCTTTCTCTTATTAAATTCCGATTCCTTTTGTGAAGTGAAAAAAAAGAAGAGGGGAAGAATGATTGGTTTTAAGCAGATAAAAGACACGAGGGGTGGGGGTGGCTGGTAGAAGAGGGGCTGATGAATGGGAACACAGAAAGCCAGGGGATCTCTTGGGAATAAAAGGAAAAGTATTAAACAATTTTCTGATTGACTAAGTCTTCTCTGTCAGGCAGGGAATCAAAGTAGGGGGAATGGGTTTGGGGAGTTCCTGAGAGCACAAAGACACAGTTATATTAAAAGTAGAGCTAAATTATACAGGTGGGGGAGGGGGAAAGAGCCAATTTCCTTCATTTGCTGGGATTTTTAAACATGCAGCACTGCTGATGTTCAGATGCCCAGCTCACAGCCAGCCTACTGACACTGGCTTATGCTTCTTGCCCCTGGCAGGACCACAGTGACTGAGCCCCTCAAAATACTCCCATTTAGGATAAGGCTTCCTCCAAGCAGGCAACATACATCAGGTTATGGAAAACCTATATGCAAGTCGTCACCAACTGCAGTATGTGGGGCGGGAGTGGGAGCACTGGCAGACTTGGTGTGGGCAGCCTCAGACTGGGAGAGCCAGCATCATTTTGGCTTCTGAGTATTTTCAGGATTAAATCCATAGGTCTTTGCTTTTACTTGTATCTTAGAAAAGAATCCTTTGCAAAACTCATGAAAGAAAAGCTTTAAAAACTTCAGATAAGCCCAGGTGATACTTTGCATGTTTTCCATGAATTCCTCTAGGGCTGGAAAATCATCAACAAAAAAAAACTGTGAAGGAATGATCCAACGCATCACAAGCATCAGTGGAGAAACATACCACATTAACCACATACACTGTGTGCAGAAAGGGTTTCTATCAGCTGCAACAAGAATCAACATGCAAACACAAAAAACCTTACAGCAAGAAAGATACAGCAAATCCTTTTCTAGGATGGGAAGGTCTGTGATGCAGACACAGATGGATCCTTTTGGCTATATGATTCTGTTTGTGGTTCTCTGGGCATGTATTATTAATATGCTACAGAGTTTTAATTAGAGCTGAGAGATTCATTCATTTTGAATAATTTATCTGATTAATTTTGCCTTGCTTCTGTTCATGAATTGTCCGTAAGCAGTTTGTAATTTTCTCAAATTTATTTGTCATTTGCAATTATTTGCTGACTTGTCTTGGTAAATAATTCTCAGCATATTGTTTGTCCACAAACTGTCCCTAGATAGTTGATATTCAAAATCAGAGCTGGGTTAGATACATTTTTGTTAAATATATGCAGTAAATCCCATTGAATGTTTCTGTTTTCTGGGTAACCTTTAGGATCAGGCTTCCATAGAGAATACTACTTTTTATGAGTTCAAATTTTGCTTCCTGCAAATAGTCTCTAATATTTACATAAAATTCACTGTTCCCATGAACATTCCTGCCAGTCAATATATTCACTACAATACACACAGAAGAGACCACAAAAGGAATGTTTTATAGCTGAAGCAAATAGTTCTTTTGTTACACAGTGCCCCAGTCTGTTCCTAGGGGACCTGACTGCAGGTTTGTTTAATTTTGGGGTATTTTTTTTTTCCTGGTTTGTTTTGCTTTTCCAGCTCTCCCAGTCAGGGGTTATGTTCTCCCTAAGTCACTCTCACGCAAACTGTGCTGCATACTGAATACATCGTCTTTGTGTGCTGGCTTTACCAGCCTGTCTCAGAAGTCTCCACTGAGCACAGGGCACTGGGTAAGCACCATCCAAACAGAAAGAGTGACTGTCGCTGCTGAGCATGCCAAGCAAGTCACTGCTTGCTCCGTCCTGTGCTGCCATCAAAAAACTTGAAGAATAGGAAGTGCCATACAGCCAGGCCCACTCACATGAATCGACCCCACTCTGCGGCAACAGGAGAAGCTCACCAGCTCTGTATGGGATCATCCTTCAGTGTAATTGAAAGAAAGATCCTGTATGATTCAAAGATCCCGTATTATCCCATGCACAATATATTGTATGGCACTGAAGAGAGAAGTTTCTCTGTTTTCGGTGCTCAAGTACCAGTGTGAATAGTAAAGGGCATCTTTCCATAATTACCAAGTAACTTTCACTTGGTAGGTTTGAGTTATTAGCTTCTAGCAGGGAACTGTGGAGAAACATCATTGTCATCCAATAGTAAGTGGCAGAGTTGTTTATTTTTAAATCAAATTCAGTGATGAAGACTCACGTATTCCAGAGCAACTGGGACAGCACAGGCAAAAGTAATCATTTGTGTCACCTAGTCCAGCATCAGTGAAGCCAGGACCACATAATTCCCTTCAGTGTTTTTACCTCCAGCCTAGTCCATACTGGTTTTAACTATTGCCAGCAGTAGGACTTCTACCTAATCTTTCCAGGCCTTCACATATTTCACCTCTCAGTATCTAAGTTCTTCCAGGCAGTTTCCATCTTTCCTTTCTCAGTGCAATTTTATTGCTTTTATTTATTACATCTGGGGATGGAAACATTCTGGCATACTTGTGCAGGTACATTGAGGGTTTCATGCCACTTGCTAGCTCACCAGACCAACAGCTCCCATGTTTCCATTTTGATCTCTGATTAGACCCATGTGTCCCCTTTAAATCCTCACACTCTCCAGTCCAAGTCCCACTGAGGTCAGTGCCAAAAACCTTTGGTTCCTCGTGAGTCTCAAACATAACTTCTGATAGTTAATGACTCACACATCTTAGACCTCAACTAACCAAGTGCTGCTGTTTCCCTTGCCTCTCAAATCAATCTCCCGACCATCTGGCTGCTCCTGCTGCTCAAATTTGAACTTTTTCAAGTCTTCCTATGATGTTCTGCTGCCTTGGAGACTAGAATGGGCAGGGAATACAATTTCTTTGCTCTGGATTCACTATTTGCATTTCCTAGGGTCTTGTGGGTGTGTATTAACATCCTATAGAGCTTTGTGGGTACATCCAGTATTAGCAGCCTATAAGGTTTTGTAGACATTCATTATTAACACACAATAGAATCTGTGTAGATGCATTATTAATACCCTCTTAGCTGGCAAGAGATTGGTGATATTTTCATGTGAGAAATGTAATTGTTTAATATCAAACAGTATTATTTCAAAGATTTAATTGTGTAATTGGGGTCAGTAATCGCTCGGTCGTTCCCAGAGCAAGATGAACTTCCAGGGTAAAAGATTTATTGTCCTGACAATAGAGAGCAAATTTTAATATTTCTGAAAAATTGAGAACTATTAATCCTGGCATGTGTTACTCTCGAACACAGTGAACTGATAAAACTTTGATCTAATTTTCTCTTTGAAGGGGTATTGGTGGGGTGTGGGAAAGGCTGTTAACTGTATGTGGCCTGCCACTGGAAGCACAGCGAAGCAAAAGGCTAGCCACATTCAGCTTCACAGGACCCCTCAGACTGTGCACAAGACAGCTACTGAGAGAACAAACTGTTCCAGTCCCACTGTGTTGGAAGGGGAGGGAAGACAGAAGTGGTTTCCATGACCACAGGCAGCTTCACGGTCATCTCTCGAAGGGATGCTATTTGCGTTTGCACCCACTGTGCACACACATTCCTGTTTCTGGGAGTTCCAACCAATATTTGCATTCCAGATCAAGCAATACACGTGTTAGTGGATGATGAGGTGCATACACACCAGTTGCATCAAATATTTGGGTAATTTATCTGTGTGAAGCTTATGAACTCTGTTTGATACGGGGAGCTTGAGTATTAGTGGAAAACTTTAAGCTTTGTTTTAATGAGAGGCTCTGACACCTTCTCTTTATTTGGTTTGAATTTTCTGTTTTGTGTTTTTCTGTATTCAAGTTGGACTAAAATTCACAGTAGATGACAAGGATAACAAAAAAATCCCGTCAAATTTTCATTATGTCCAATGGAACATAAAAGAAAACCAAGCACCTGCTGCCTAGGACAAGCTAATTTTCCACCTCAAATCTAAGACTGGAAGTGAGAAGCAAGAAAGAAAGAGAGCACCTGACTTGGTGAGGCAGAAGTGGGGACATACTGCAGAGGTAACCAGTTACTATAAAAGCAAGAGTGTTTCCTCGGTCATTTGGAGAGGAAGGCTGGTGAAAAAGGGGAAAGCAGAAAGGCCACACAATTTCTGTGATAGGCACAGGATCACCATGTTCTTGGATGGGAGCAGGGAAAGCTAGTGGGGTAGTGGGTAGTGTATTATTTTGCAATACATAACAAATTATATAGAAGTGCTGGTAAAGGGAAAGAGTTTATGGAATTTCTGAGTGTTTACAGTTGTGTATAACTCTGCTTTAAGTGACATAGGTCCCTAAGAGAGAGATCCGTAAACTCCCCCAGCTACAAAGCCAGAGATCTGGCAAAAGGTGGACTTCAGCTTTGAAGCAGTGACGATCAGCTCAGGGGCTTGTAGCGATCAGAGCATAAGTTTCAGTTTCTGTGATAAGAACAAAAAGTACACCACACAGGGCAAAGGGAGGAAAAACAAATGAGGCAAATGGCCTATGCAGGCCAAGAGAAGCTTACAAATATGTGAACCCAGTACACCTGGACACAGCTGCAGCAGTCTGGCATGGAACAACCTAGGAAACTATATCAAGGCTATACAACAGAGATGAAAGAGGAGATACCAGCTTGTAAATACAGCTTTTTACAGATGTGGGCATTGCATTTGCAGCTGAGCCCTGGGATCTGCTAATGAAAAAGACTATCTGAGAGGCAGAATATAATGAATTTATGATAGTGATCACTAGGCACTGTGTGTTTTTCAGACATTCAAAAAGAAAGAGCTGTCCCTGTTAACAATGTTTTAGTATCTCCTTGTTTTTCGAATATTCTCTAAACAAACACAGGAGCAGAAACAGCTTCTTTCTCTTAGTCTAACCTCCCCTTTCCCAGTTACTTTGGCCAGGTATGTAGGGATAGCCAAGATGTAGACCTGTACCTGAAGTCATCTTGAGATCCAAAATTCAATGACTAGGAGCCAAATTTAATCAGTCTCAGTTCTACCTAAAAACCCTTGCTAATCACTTCTAGATATGAACTTTTAAAAGGTTTGAGTCAGCTATGGAGAAACACAAGACTTAAGTCAGAATTTAAGCTATCTGTATCTGCTCAATGTACCTAGCCAAGCTAGCTAGACATGACAACCTTATCTTATTCTGAAAGACAGAAGTGCAGTTTTGCACAGCTTGAATGACAAAAAATAGTAGACTTTGCAGCCAAGACATTTTGATGCGGGGGAAGAGATGTGGGTCATATAAAGATTTTTTTCTATTCCCTGTGCAATGCATTTATTTTTGCTTCCCATAGATCATAGGAAAAGAGATACAAGATATTCCATGAAAGAGAAAGTAACACTTGCAGGTTTTTGGAGTCCAGAAGGACGTGCTAAGTCAGGATCTGTGATCCCAGATTCAATTTCTTCTGGGTACAGTCTGCCCTGCGGTCCATTAAGTCAAAAGCTGAGACTTGCTGCTAAAAACCAGCAGCTCCTGCGAAATTCTGCTCTGCCAGTTCAGCCTGGAGATCTCACTGCTCCTTCTTCAAGTGATTCTGCAATTTACTGCTTTCCATGCATACAGTGACTGCTAATCTCTGCTTTACTGAAACAGCTTCCTCTGGCCCATGCCAAAGAGTGTGTTATTAGACCAGTTACTCACTCCTGAACACAACAATCCAGGTATGGCACTCCCCCACACTTGCCAAAAAAAAAAAAAAAGGCAGCAGTGAAACTAGAAAATGACTCCTGCTCTAATTCCTTTCCAAATGGTGTGAATGTCAGATCCAAAACAAAGCCAGCAACACAGAACATGGAGGAAATCTCCTTTTGCTATGTTATCTGAAAGCAAAACAACTAATAAGGCATGCCAAGGCTACAAATTCAAGGTGGAATCTGATACTGTTAAAAACACACTTTGCAGTAGGACAGATGGTGGTTTTATGCAGTGCTCTGCATTGAGGAGGGACGTTCATGGTGCAGCAGGGATTCTTCAATGGGCTCAGGCTGACTTAGCCCCAGCTTTCAATGAAAGCTGCTTAACCATTATTGACAACATGTGGCTGCCCCCTTCCCTCTCTCCCCAGATGGCATCAGCTCCACTGGCAGGCACAGAAGACATGCTTTGTTCTTCATCTTATCTCTATGTCTCCCATTAGGTCCAGTCAATTCCTTTAAATCATTTCTCCCCACTGTGCATGTGGGTACACAGTTTCTGTGTCCACGGTTTGTACGTGCATCTGTGTATGAACCCACTGTGGGCCACACGTACATACACACACAGACACATGCACAGGATGTATACAGTAATTTAACTTTCTTATTCAGCTGGATTAAATGTGCAAATCCCAAGTAGCACAGACCTAAGTCTGGTCTCTTGCCACATAGAGACTCAGACACCTAGAGGGTAGGTGGGCTGTGAAATCATATCACCAGAGCCTTTTGAAGAGGCAGAAGAGATTACAGGACACTAGGCTTAAATATTTTCACTAGAACTCCAAACCTATCAGTATGGCCTACTTTTCAATTCTAGGAAAAAAACATTATTACAAATTGTTATCAATTAATCTGGCCCTCCTTCCCTTGCTCTTTACAGACCATCATGAGAGCATTTCACCTTGTTCATAGGAGCTCAGTAAGATGCAAAGTATGACAAGCTGGTAGAAGAGAGAAATAGACACATATTTCATTCCTGAAAGGGAAACAAGAAGAGGGCTGTAGCAAAGCTAGATAATAAATAGGATTAAAATGTTTCTGTCTAGTCTTAGTGTTCCCCTTTGTGCCTACTCAAGTTTCTTAGAATGATGTGGGAGCTAAGTAGGACAGGAAAGGCAACATGTGCACTCTATAGAAGAACCAAAACTCCAGTATGGTAATCAAACTGCTCAGGCAAATCTGTTGACATAGGAGAAAAACAGGGAGAGGGAAAGAAATGAGATGGGGGGAGGGGGGAAAGTCAGGACTAACAGCAATGTCGAAGAGGAGCAGTGCAGAAAAGAGATGAGAAACATCACGGCAGAGAAATGACTAGCTGAGGACTAAATGTATTAAAAGAGCAGATTTATAGTCTAAGTGGTCACACAAGTCTCCTGCGGGTTTGATAGTAGAGTAAACCTGTCACGGATACAGACTGGTTCTGTAGCAATGCAATCTGCAGGAAAAACCTTTGCTAATCCATCCAGTCCCCTGAGTGATCTCCAGGATGCTCTTCCCAGTGCCAACCCACAACAAAGTAAAGCAAAGGGTCAGCGAGGACCCTGCTTGGCCTGCAGAAGCAATAATGCTGGGAAAATTATCTGGAGAGACAAGAGGAGCATGTACATGCCTTTCCAGGTAGGGCTATCTGTGAGTCTTGAGTGTGACTGTGACACAGCTGGATGCAACAGTCTGAATTCACAAAGTGTCATCCAATTTCAGCCTAAAATCTTTCCTCTTCTTGCTGCTGTGTTTTATTGCTGCTGCTCCTAACAATTGGGTGCCAAACATTTAGAATTATGTGCCCACTGGCAGCCACTGCAACACAATTTATTCAGCACACCAGTAATCCTGAAGCTGGCCTAGCTTGTAGTTTGATTTGCACAAAGCCCAGGACATATAGTTCTCAGTAAATTCTAATCCACAAACCAGTTTAAAACCCAGCAGGATAACTAATCAGGGCTACCACAAGCCCTCCTTGCTTCCTCTACAAAAACACTAGAGTCGGCTGACACCCCCAGGTTACTTTTAGTCTGGTCCATTTCCCCTCTCAGCACAATGCATCAGCGTGCTCTCTGAAAGCTGGCATCTCAGGCATGGAAACCAATTCTCCATGCTATCTGCAGAGGTTTGGTCATGGGATGCTGAAAGCTTGAATTCAAAACCCACTGAAGCTATTATAGCTATAAAGAGGGAAGGAGGAATAGCTAGGGAGAAAAAGACAGACACAGGTCTATTTCTGACAGGGAAGCAGTCTTAAATATCCAGATGTCTGAGAAGGGAATACTGTCCCTCTCTTTTGCTAAGCCATGGAGACATGGTCTTTAAGCTTTGCCATTCACATTTAAAAAGGAGAACTACTTTTAGCACCTGAAGTGCGAATCACATACTGCTTTTCAATGACTCAAAATAAAGGAAATGAGAAAGTACTCAATGTAGTTGCATTAATTGCATTTGTATGTCATAGTGTGCATACTTAGTAGCACTGCTACCTGGGAGTAGTAAAGCAAAGACTGAAACTCTTTACCTTCTATGCTATTGTCTTATGAGAATTTTTAATATATGAATTAAAAAAAAACCTTCTAGAAGTGACTGTTGGCATGATAAAAGAAATAGGGAAATTCATCTTATTCTTGACAAAAGTTTCCCTCTCGAATCTCTGCATGTTAACAGGGATTTAATATTCTCTACCCTGACCATCCAGCAGCACCACCAGTACCTACCTTGAAGCACTGTCATGGCTTGCTCGTCCCAAGCTCAGACCAGAGAGTATAATGATGATGGCACAATGTTTTCATGAGTGTACATATTGCTATTTTGGATATGAAGACAGATCTTTGCATCACCTCATATTGGATCCACATTTATATGACAAATTGGTCCTATGATGGAGGAGTTCAAAGGGAAAGGGGTAAGAGGTTCAATACATGCATACAAGTGGCAGTACCACCTAAAGAAAGCACAGGGGACACAGGTGGAGGGAGCAGGGGACACAGGTTGAGAGAACACTACAAATTCTTGTCTCTCCATGAATGTGTCAGTCAACTAAATCATGAGACAGGACCATGTGGCCTTGAAATGTGCAGGGAGCTGCAGTTCATCCCCAGCTGTACTGACATCACAGGCTGCTGTGATAAAGCAATTGCTGCTGGCCAGGAGACAACTTTCTACTGACTCACCCATCAGGCATCTCCACTCTTGCTGAGCTCACTGGGAGCTGTGATGCAGAAGGTGAGTCACACAGAAGCAAGATGGGGCCAACCAGCCGATGGGTTGTACCGTGCTTTCCAGAGAAGAAACAGCTCCTAAATCAGTGAGTGATTTCAGAAACTCAGCAGTGGTGGCAGCACTTGCTGAGATCATCAGAGCTCTCTGAACTGAGCTGTTTTCTCCAAAAAGTGAGAGCACAGTTATCTCCACAATAAAAAAGTGGCATGGTGACATACCACCTCATTTCAGCTTCGAGCATCAGCTTCACCAATAAAAAAGTGTGAATTCCTTAACTCTGTGCATGTGCATGCACAGAATTTGTGCTCCATTGCACTCCTAAGGGGCACTTCTCAGCGTACGCTGAACTGTGTCCTGGCAGCAGAAACAAAAGTAGAGAAATCGAAGCTCATTCACTTTTACCAGAGGAATTTCAGTGAATGATTATTTAAGAATGTGATAATATCAAAGAACCAATAGAGAACAGTCTGTAATTTGCTAGGCACTGAGGGAGAAACAGCTTCTGTTTAACTGCTCACACTTTAGTAGCCAGACCTGATACTGTTTGAGTGAGTTACAGACATATTTCATTTTAGGTACCTGTGTTTTCTTGCGTTCTTTCTATGACATTTCTGCCTTGTGGTAGAGTATTTGCATTCTTAATGCTTCTCTAAGGCAGATGCCATTTCTATATCTCGATGGTGAACTTGGGCAGCAAGGGGCTAAATGACTTGTCCCACATCCCATAGGCTGTGCGGGACAGCAGGAAATTGAACATTCCTCTCTCAAATGTCAAACAGCCTCCTACTTGCCATCTCTTCATTCTTGTACCTCTCATCTAGTTTATAAAAAACAATCAGGCAGTTCATTTCCTTTGTGAAATGCGGAGGCTTTCATCCTGCAAGCTCCATCCTTCCCAGTGCATATGGTATTTACCTTAAAGATCCAAACCCCTCTGAACACACATACTCCTCATCTGATATCTGGACATTGCTGGAGGCCTGCTCTGCTGCCTTTACTTTCTCTTGTTGTCCAGGTGAAGAAAATGTGAAAACAGAGAGATAAAATTGCAACTAGGCAATAACCTTCGTAATAATTTTAGGAGAAGATTAGGTCCTGCAAAGGAGATGCTTCTTCCAGGGCAGCTCAATAAAGGTGAGGGAAGTGAGTCAGGTCCACTATGACTACCTTATATTGGTAGTCCCTTTGCCCCCATATCCCCCTGTGCTTTTTTCCTGCCTTCTGCCCAGCACTGAGCCTGAGCCTCTGCTGCCTGCTGTGCACTGCCGTGTGCCACTGATTGAGCTCCTGGGCGTTGTAAAGATGAGCTGGCATTTTTTGTTCCTAGGCTTGACTACTCACCTCCTATAAGAGTAAAAAGGCCTTATCCCACAATAGGAGATTGCCCAGTGCACACTCCACAAGAATGTGAGACATCAGAAAGGTCAGAACAGGCCCAACTAATTCTTTTTAAGCAACATCTTAAAGGCATTAGAGCTCAGCTTTCCCTCATGAATTGTAGGAGAGTGAGGGGGAGTTATGCCATTAATCTCAGTTCTCAGTGAAGTGGATTTACCCAGGTAGCCCAAGACTTCCCCTCATATCTTTAATAAAGTCATTCCCATCTACCTGTGTGAATAAAATGCTTCCTAACAATCTCTTGGGTCAAAGGTCCCAGCTGATGCCATTGGCTTTGTTTTCAACATGCACCTTGCACTTAGGCTGCTTTGTGTTCCTTTGCACTGTGCAATGCAACAGGTCTTGATGAACAACAGTCTCCAGAATGGTGCATCCCTCCTTCCCTGTTGCTAAAAATCAGAGATGGAAAAAAAATAATCAAAAGTCACGAGGAATGACTAGCCATTAGCAATAACTGCATCTTTTCTCAATGTTACCTTCATCTCATACCAGACTATGCTGCAGTGGATGGGTACCTGCTACCTACACATGCACCCTAGCTCTCATAAGTACAGGCATTTTTAGATTAACTCCCCGGGCTCCAGGGAGAAACACAGGACTCATACAGCCTCTCTGTCCCCCATAGTCTCAAATTTACACACCCATTCCATGCCTGCATCACTCTTACCTACTCTCACACAGCTGCCCAGTTACACGTCCTTCTATACCATCACATGCATGCATACTCTCACAAAGTCAGGCGTGCTGTCATGTTGCCATATACACATTTTGCTTTCCTGTTCTTCCAACGTGAATGTGTCTCATTCCCACCATTTGCACAAGTACCGAGGAGGCACACTAATTACCATCATGCTAGCTGAAGTCTCCAGCTCACCCTTGAGCCTGAACACTCCATTTGCTGTCATCACCTTCAGGTGCCTTACAGTAGTGCTCAAGCTTGGTTAGTGCTGTGCTGTTACCGAGAGAGAAGGAATCAGTCTTGACTGGGAGGAGAAGAGGGACGGTTCAAACCCAGACCCTGCCCAGACAGTCAGAGAGAGCTGATGGCCATGTCTGAGCTCGTTCTGAGGCACAGAGCACAAAGACAAGGACTGATGGAATGAAAATGTGTTGCTTGCAGATCTCTTGCCTACTGCTATTCCTCATTTGCCAGTAAATATGAGTTTACTGTGGCTCCTGCTGAATGTCACTTGTCTTTAAATGTCTCTTGACGGTACTCAATCTCTCATCTCTCATGGTAAGGTAGGAGTGATGAACAAGGAGACACAGTCATCTCTGTTCCAGCCCTCCGTGTACTACAAGAGGGAAACAGATGGTTTAATATATTCTCTGTCTTTCTTTTTTCAACAAATTCTGGTGCTTGCAGAAGTGCTAATCTGCCAGAGCCCCAGGGGGTAACTTTTTGTCCTGCCCAGATAAACAGTTCCCATCCCATATTTTCCACTAGCCTCACACTGTTCATCTTCATTAACCCTCCCCGGAGAGACCAATTCTAGAGAGTAAGGAGATGAATAAGTGTCTGCTACCATTTTAATGTTTGGTCTTTCCAATGAACCAGTCAGAAAGGATCAGTCCCCTTGCATAGGTCCACCCTGACTAATCATAAACAGAAACAAGCTGACTCCCCCTAATTGTCACGTGTACCGGCTCCTTCCATGTGATGCTGCTGTACAACATGCAGTCTGTCACAGCAAACGGCACATGTGCTGACATAGTTTTTCCCAGCCAAACCCACAGAGCCACAGTGACAACAAAATTACAGAACAGCCTGGTCACTAAATTACCCAGCAGCTATGAGACAAGCCTTCTGAATTGCCTTGTTATTATTTCCCTAATACAGTCTGTTATAGCATCTGGCAGTACGGTGTGTTTCAGGGCTAAGCATGCAATAAAACTGTGTGATTAGATAGTTAACTGTCTTGTGATAACAAGGTAGGGATTTGCAACCAGTTAAAAAAGGAGAGATTCTCTCTAACAGAGCAAAATCCAGCCAGGAAAGCTCGAAGTCCAGGCTGAAAGACACACCATCCTCCACTTTAATAGAAAATTCCCATGTGAGATTTCACTGGTGGGTGAGAAGAGGGGCATAAGGGTTGGGGTTTTTTTGGTTGGTTGGTTGGATTTTCCCCCTTTTTATTCTCTTTTCTTTTCCAGTGTTAATTTTCCCACACTGGTTGGTCAGCAGAGAGCAGTGATCACCTCTGTAAGGCAGCTTACTGTGGGGAGTCCTTCAGGGAGAATGGCAGGGGCCTGCACAGCTCTAAGTGAAACTCCTGGGGACCACAGCTGTTAGGGAGCCTCCTATTAGCCTCCCGTGGTTGTGGCAGCATCATGCATTTATCTGCTGGGGACTGGGCACATGTGGATTGACAACAGATAATAGTATACTCAGTCCCAGCTGCCTTTTCTGCCCTGTTCCACAGAGACATCAGATTCCCCCCAAGGGAACAAGTTGCACCCACAGAAGAGCATGAGTCCTGTGTTTAAAAGTCCTGGGCTCAAAGTAGGCAAAGGGTGTGATCAGGCTTACATAAATTAACCTTTGCAAAACTCTTTCAGGTTCTAATTACCAGGCAGCATGAAGGACCAGGTAACCACCATGTAGTTACAGGAAATTTGCCATGTAATTTGCTGTGTAGATGGATACTAGGGATACTTGTCAGCTAATTGCTATGTGAGTGAACAGAGATGTGCAAAGGTTTACCACACTTGAGAGATGACTTTTACAGAATCAGAGTAGGAGGCAACCTGACTTCTCACATCCCTTCTCTACCTGCCAGGAGGCATATACCATGTCCTCACAAATGTCCCATTCATTGCTCTTATGATGGGCTGTAGCTTGACAGTGTGTTGCTTTTCTGTTACTCTCTGTGAAAACAAACCATAAAAGTGGTGGTTCCTACCCCAAGGTACACAGCTCACACTTAATAGGTCAGGCTGTCTCGTAAATTCCCTGAGTGATTCTCCACAATTTGACCCCAGCACAGTATGGTTTGAGACTGGATGGGGCATGAGACCTTTTCACTCATAACTATCTCCAGTCACAGCTGAGAACCCTCACCTGGTATTTCTCTCCTAACAACTGTGGATTTTGGTTTTCACATTTTATTGAAGCAGCCCTTTTGTCTTCTCTCCCTGTTTCCTTCCCCTGGCTCTGTTAACCAAACGGGTAGGCAAAGCATATGCAGTCATTTGCAGTTATTCCATATGCAGCACTGGGACAGCTCTGACCTTTTTCTGTTTGTATGTGTCCAGCAAAATGTGCTTCCTTGCACCTCATACACACACACACTACAGTTTTAACTTTGTTCTTTCTCTGCATTGCCCTATGACAACGTGTGAAACCAAACATATCCTTTGTATCAGGAGCAGCTTTGTAACCTTGGTTGACTGGATGTGCAGCTGGTCTTGCTCTTAAATGGAAATGGGCTTGAATCTTCAAATCCAGTCATTTTCTCCAGCTCACATGTTCAGACAACTCTCAGACCCTGTTACATCTATGATAAACTAAGTCCCAATCTTAGACACCCTGCTCCCTTAATGTTGGAGTACCTTGGTGTTTTTATCTAAGCTCCAAGCAGCCCTATTTCACATGCCTCCCAGAAGAAAGATGCTCATGTCAGATCTCCAAAGCAGACCTACCATGGGAGAACTCAAAACTAGCAGTGGGCAGATTACTTATTACATACAATTTATTTAGCAGCTTCCGTCTTTTTTTCCTCCTCCTGCTGATAGATGGTCTATGAACAAACTTTTATGCATTTATTATTGTTTATTATTTATTTATGCAAAATTGTTCAATGAATATTTTACAGGGGCAAATTTCAGTCTGTGTGTTTGTAATGAGCTTTCATTCGATTAGAGAATTCTGAATATTCATGATGTCTAATTGGCCATCTCAGTCACATGGTATTTTTTTCTGTCCCTTTACTGGAAGACTTAACTTTTATTAACTACTTCCACCCCAAGGAAATTTCTTCTCTGGACTGAAAGGATGAGAGTGATTGGCTTGAAGTTGTCTTTCTGAAACAAAAGGCAGCACCATCCACCAAAGGCACAAGGCAATAAATTAGTTTTAGAACACACCACAATACAAGCAATGATCATATCTCTGCTAAACAGCTAAAACAATTCACCGAAGGAAATCAGTCAGACATTGCCCCAGGTGGCCCTTGCACAAGCCAAATTATTGCCATGCAACACACAGCCTTAAACTGGGATCTATTCCGGCTTTTCAGTTCCTGGACAAAAGATCACTACCACTCATACCACTCACTTTGGCTGGTGTTATTAGCCAAGAAAGGCCAGCCAAGTGTAGAAGATTGGTTGCTTCTCACACAGAGAAGCTTGATTTGCTATTTCACATAGCTCCCAAGGAGATCAACATGGGAAACCAGCTGCAGGTTCTTGTTTGCGATGTCTGTGTGTCCCTTTCCAACAGTACTAACAACTACAACTGATGAACTGGTTTTTTCGCTAGTCACTCCAGCAGCCAAGTCCAGCTATAGCTAAAATGATATTCTTGCTGAAAGGTCACATGATGACTAGAAGTGCTTGAAAATGTGCCAAATAGTGCAAACCATATCTAGTAAAACAGACAGTTCTGAGGCTATATCTTTAGGGCATAGAACAGAGCTTTGCCAGGTTCTGCAAGCCAGTTTTCATACCAGAAGCAGTGTCTTAGTGAAACAGTATCCCAGCCATGCTCATGGAGGCTTTTTTCCCTGCAGGTTTAAGTAGCCAAAAAGTACACTAGGCCGGCATTAGGTTATTAATATCTTGGCTGGGTGTCTTTGCATGTTACTGCTATTTACTTGTAAATATACTAGAGCTAAATTTGGTCAAGTTTAATGCTGAAGGCTCCTCTTGAGTTAGACCACAGTCCTAGAGTTCAGTGTGGACTCTCAAAGCCTGATTATCATCTCATGCCATTTTGGTAACATCAGATAAACTGCTCCCTAACCATGGCTATCTCTTCATTGACTATAAGGAGCCTGCAGCCAACATGGCTACAGGCATTTGTGCTGTAAGATGCAGATAATTAGTAATAGGCAATTTCCCTCATTCTGAATAAGAGGTGGAAATTACTGAGCTGTCTGATACTCAGGAGTAGGCATGGCAGAAGGAAAACACATTTGAACTGCAAAGAGCATGGTGGAGTCTCAAACCAGCATCCCATTCACTTGGTGATATGCCCAGAGTACCAAAACACGTCAAGAGGGAAGAAGGGCAGGGGGGCAGAACTAGGAGAATTTGTGGTATTGCCCTACGTACAGTTTGGTCATTTCAGCCTTTTCTTATTCAACCCTGTGCATCTGGAAGGATCACATCAAACATCAGAAAAAATGGCTTGCTGAAGGTACTAAATTCCAAACCATTCATTTCTATCCTTTGGTTCTCTGCTGCATGACAGGATGTGTGTGTGCATCCCAGTGTCACAGGGCACACACGAGCACCTGGAGAGCAGTACAAGATGGAATAAGCCTCCAAGTCTGTGGACTGTGGTGGCATTTGGAGCTACTGCTGTTTTCTAAAAGCCACCTCCAGTTCTACTGCTCTAATTCTTTAGTGTGGGGATAGAAATTGAACTGATTTTGGTTGAACATGGAATTGAATGCAGGAACACAGACAATAAAATCCTCCAACACTCTTTCCTCAATCAAAGAAATTATATGATATTAATGCAAGGTAGCTTGGGTTGACTTTACCTGTGTTAAAGTCAGGAAATTTAGAAAATGATGGTTCCCACAGCAACCTTAACTCACCCATGTTGCACATATCTAATAAGGCAGAGTTAACAGCATACACATGAATATAAAATACTACTCAAGCAAATCTCAGCCATCAGATTGCATTAATATTCATTTGTTTCTTTTAATAATAGATTGTCCCATCATTGCTTTCAAGAGAGCTTTTATGAAACTATTTTTTTAAGTTAAGATTAAAAAAAAGAAAAGAAAAAACTAACATATTTTATTCACATCTGAGATTTTAAAGAACCGACATTGTTTCTCCTATGAAGAAACTGACAGTCAGGTAGAATTCAGTCCTTGTTTTTACACTCTTACAGAAATTTCAGTTATAGAGTTTTTAATTAAAAACCTAAGTGTGTTGGCAGCCAGAAGAGGCACGATCCAATTTATTGAAAATGATATATTAGTCTCCTCCTTCACATCCTAAGTTTCCTTCATTTCTGTCACTGAGCTGAACTCTCCTGCTGGGGATATGTCACCTCGTTGATGGGTACCAGCCTAGGATACAGTTCCTTCAGGGCTATGCTAGACTCATAGCCAAATTAGCAGGATCATAAAAACATAGAATCATAAAATGAAGTCAGAAAGGACCTCAGTATGTCTCCTGATCCAACATCTGACTCAGTAAAGGGCTAACTGATATTGGTCCAGGTTGCTCAAGACGTGGCAGGTGTGTTGAAAGTGGCTCTTTGGTACAGTCACATGAAGATCAGCTACTCAGTGTCCTGCAAGGCACAACTGAAATGCAATAGCAAAGCTGTGTGGGGATTCTTACTCTAAATAACTGGAGACACTGGAGTTCGGGATGCCAGTTGTGATATAACATGAGAACGCTGGCAGCTGGTGTAAATGCTCATCTTTCAGAACCTGGCTTACAGTGGGTCTAAGCTGAGTGTAAATGAAAGCAAATTGTACCAAGAGATAAGGACTCAGCAGGCACGGCCACCTGGGACTGCTTCTGTGGTGCTGCAGAGCTGTTTGGGCAGCCCCTGGCAGGAGAGCTGTGGGGGCTGCAGGGAATCCCTGACTGAGCAGGCACTTTGCACAGCACCCTGGAAACCGTGGTAGTTCTTTCTATAGGTGTAACTGGCACCCAAGTGACCAGCAATTTCAGCAGCTCTCTGGCTGAGAGCCATGGTGCTCACAACCCTGTGACCAGATCTCACTGCATTCCACAGCAGTACTCCGAAGTCACTGCAGCACCATGCTCTGCTCTTAAAAGACACCCTCAGGCACAAAGAGAAATGAATGAGCTCTAGGAATTCAGAGCTCCTTGAGATTCATTCAGTCAAGGAAAAAATATAACCTCTTTTTTCCTAGACCCTGACACCTGACTCAGAAATGAATCATCAGAAAAAAAAAATCAAGCCAAACAACATCCTAGACTGTACGTCTCATTTTGACTTTTTTTTATTTTTTAAAGATAAATAACCCCCTTAATTTGATTCCAAAGTCCTTGTAAAACAAGCTCGCCCAGCCTCCTGTTTAAACTTTATAGCTTCTCTTTTAAATTAACTTGCTAAGTGTTTGAGTCCCTGCCTGGTTCGAGGCACTATCTGGTCCATCGGAGGAGCGTGGCTGCTCACGTGGCAGCTCTCATTAGCGAGCGGCAGGGACTCAGCTGCGCCGGCTTTGATAAGCCCGGCTCTACTCTCCCAGGTACGCCGCAAAGCAATTAAAACAGCAAAGGGCCCTTTTTTTCCCCCGTACTATCCTTTTTCTTCCTCCTCCGAAGTTGAATAAAAATGATTTGATAAATTATTCTTTTCAGAGCTAAACACTCAGGCGAAGGAAGGGGGAGGACGGAAAATCTACACAGGGGAGGGAAGTCGCTCCTGAGGACCCATTATTAGCCTGTATCCCCAGCTTGCTGGCAATCAGGACAAATCCTGGTATTAGGGGTGGGGCAGTGCCACAGCAATGCTCCTTGCCATCCATCTCACACTGCTATGAAGTCTGCTGGATGTGCACCGTCTGTGCACATCTCTGCATGTAATGGACGACAGTCGGGGCAGGTTTAGGACAGCATCAGCCTGGTGTTATTATGCTGCCTGCCGTTAGATGCAGTACAGGCAGAGCTCGATTCCGGGTCCTTCAGCATCATCGGGACTCCTCTGACTTAAACTAGAGAAGGAAGCCCTTAGGAGGCTGATAACAGAAACAGTTTGGCAGTGCCAGGTCATGCTACCATTGCCACCATAGTAGAAGCCAGAACTGTATGCTTGGAACAGCCCTGGAGTTTTGCCATCTGTATGTAGTGTACCATTGACACTGTTTTCTGGGACTCCCATTTACTGAGAAAACACTCCCGATTACAGAGAAGTAGAAAAGATGGGAAAGCCTGGGTACCATCTAGGTTGATCCACCTAAGTGATCCACTGAAGTGAAGTGCCTACTGATTAATGTGGAACTAACACAAGACCTCCTGCAGGAAGCAGAAACAGAGATGGGAGTCAGGGATTCAGGAAGAAAGGAAGGGTTGGCATGGCAATAACACAGCTCGTAGTCAGAGACCTGCTTCTGCAAACTGGGCTTGGCATTCACAGAAGGGAGCACCTGATGGCTAGGAATTGAATGGGAGAGCTTAATTGAGATAGCACCATCCAAGAACAGACATGCTAAACCAGATAGTACCTAGGTTCTATCTATGTTTTTCAAATATATCTGGAAAATTATTCTTAATAAATGGAATTCTAATGAGTGCTTGAATTTACAGGCTGCTCAACAAACAAGTACTGTCAGGGGGTTGGCCAGCCACCTCTGAAACTCTCTGCCTCTCCTTACTTAGCCTCTGACCATTATCTGATTTGGGATCCAGGGCTTTCCATTCCAGTTTGTCGTAATTTTCTGCCATTTCATACAGCGTTAGCAACTGCAGTTTGTAGTAAGAAGAGAGATGCAGGGAAGGATGTTATTTGGGAAAAAACCCTCCAACAACAACAAACAAACCCCAACAAAAATTCTGCACACAAAGGTTTCAAATCAGCAGCACAAACCCACTTACAATCTAAAATAAAACAACTGGAAAACTGCAAAATCCTCCTCTTTTTTCCCTATGCCACAAAAACATCTGACTTACACCACGGTGCACACTGAGTAAACAAGGGTTAACATGCAAGATGTTCTATACAACGTGTTCAGAGAAGAATTCCCTCTCTCAGCTGTCACCTACAGAAATGCAAACAGTTCATCCATTTAGGTGACAACATCTCTGACTTAGAAAAGCAGTTTCAGAGAAGGGGAAGTATATCAGAACATCTTGGAAGTTAAGAGGGAGAGAAGCTGGGAACTGGGAGTTTCCAGGCAGCCGCAGGTGGATGCTACAGCAATGATGCATGATAAAGAGGCATGGAGAGAGAGGCGGAGGGTGCAGAGGACACAGTGCAGTTTCCAAGTGATCATCCATCACCAGTGGCTCTGCCTTCTCCTCTTCATGCCAACAGGTGATGGAGCCTCATCCATAAAACATTTCCTGGGTGTCACTAACTGGAAGACACATTGGAGGGTTACATTGACTCTGCATAAGAAATAACTTCCCAGATGAAGGAGAGAGCTGCCACTTTTAAACTCCCCGTGCTCTCCTCCTCCCCACCTGTCCCTGCATTCTGCACCCAAGAAATCATCTCTCTCCACTTGCATCTCTTCTCCTCACCAGCTGCCATGATCCATACCATAAGCTCCTCTTTAATAGATACTTTTTGTGCAAGTATTTTGTATTTTCTATGTGTTTGTTTCTCTTTATACAGGCTACCCCAAATGTACAGACCTGTGGTGTCTTGATCACAAGAGGAGAATCAAATTCCCAACACAGACAATAGCGCCTCCAGCTCCTAGCTCCTCCCAGCTCATCACACTCTTCTCACATGCTTCTGAACCTATTTCTGCCTTAATTCGTACTCTGTACATTTTAACCTTTCAACAGAAAGCTCCCAAATGTGCACATTTAGTAAAACACAGCAAAAGCATAACTTCTCTCTTTAACCTAGGTGGCAGGACCCTACTGACTACATGAGTCAGGGCTTCAAGATCTCTGAAGGTTCTGCTCCCAAAATAACTAAAACAGAAATATCTGGGAAGGAAAAAGAAAAGTGTTCAAGCAGGGCAAAGCCACTAATTGAATGATTTTCATTTACATTTGCAAACAAAAAATGGCTGGGTGATTCCTTAAGTACTTTGGATTTGGGATCTGAAATATGACTCAGGTTACACCCGATGAGAATCAGCAGGTTTTTCTGTAATGTTCTGGAATTGGGAGTTCATTTTGACAAACCCCTGTACGCATCAGCAACATTGGCAGCCTCCACAAACAGGAATTAATTCTTTAAATAGCAGGGAGAAGGCAGGGGGCTGCAGGAAAGCTGGGAGAGTGTGTGTGGGGAGCACTAAAAAGCTCAAAGTTGGAAGAAACTAGGGGGTTTGGGAAGATGAGGATGGGGGACGACTGCGAGGCTGGGGAAGGGGCACTGGCAGAGCTGAGTATAATAAACAACATGCAGCAGCTGTTTGCAGCCAGCTCCATCACAGCACATTTTTCACTAGAATTAGAATTCAACTGTTTTTAATACCAACTCCTGTGCCATTTATTGCCTGACTTACCAAACCCAGCTCACTTCTGGAATTGCATTCCCACATAAGCAAATTGATGGTTCAGACTGCCAACCTCAGCTGTCAGCCACCCAAGTGTTTCTAGAAACGTATTGCATCTGATGTTACGACATTTACTTGTCTCCTGAATTAGAGGTGGAGTATCTGGAGAGTAGATGAATCTCATCTGTAATTAAATGCTTCTAAGAAATAAAGTGGCTACAGAACTAGGGTGGGTGTATGTCTTGGAGATGGGTATATGCTCTCTGAGCAGGCTGCCTGTGTTTTGGAGGATAAACAGTATAGAACTATGGGAAGCTAAAAATGAAAAAGGGAAGGATGATGAGAGAGAAAAAACAGAGGAGAAAGAAGCATTAGAGACAGCAAAGTATGACACTGAGACAGAGAAGACTACCTAAAGAAAGAAAAGCAGGTGGAATTGCTGAACAAAGAAGTAGGAGAAAGAAAGAAAAGCTCTGTGGAGAGCTGCTGAATATAGTACCCCGCCTTTAGTCCCCTCCAGAGGAATAAATGCTGACCCCACTCCTTTCCTGGCTTGTCAGGGGCTGTTTGGCTGAATAAGTCCAGCCCAACAGCCCTCTCCCGCTCTCTCAGCATTAATATATTCATTTCATTATTCAATTATTTAAAACATTTCTTATGTTCCATCTATTTCACACAGATGGAGGTGGGGTGAGCTGCTCCCTCTCTCTCTCAAACCTGTACTGCAGGGCCCTCGAGGAATGTAGGGCACAAAGTGCTTCTTGGCTCTCCCTCCTCCACCAGCTTCATGGTGGCTCCAACACCAAATGCTCCCTCACCTGCACCTCAGACATCTTTAAAAGGAAACCCTGTGAATGATTGCTACTGCTACAGTGACCCCTTTGAGATGCAGGGTGCTCTATGTCACTGCAAGAGGCCCACTGTGTGTTAGAGGGAAGCAGATGCACTGAAAGTTGCTCTCCTGTCAAACTCTTCTACCCCTGCAGTCAAGCTGCTGCCTCACAATATGTAAAATGTAAGGCTGTAGGTTAAAGAGAGACTCTTTTCCTTTCCATTTGTCTACCAGCTTTTGAGGGGCTAATTAGCTTGTTAGTCATGGTGTCTCTCTCAGGCTTGCAAACCACCATAAATCTCCTCTCTTCCAGAGGAGCATTAATTCAGATTCTTAGATGAGAGAACTCCAAAGACAACTTAAGGTGCTGAAGGCAGCAGGGTTCATGAGTGAGTGGCTGTCATTCCGCCTACAACGTCATTAGTCCCCACATCCCAAAGTGATGCTGAGAAGGGCTGCCTGTAAAGCAAAGATTTTTACCATTTGCAATTACAAGAGAGTCAATGGGTATTACATAGCACTGCCCCACAAAATACATTACTAGAATCTTATGGAGCTGAAAGGCCCCTGCTGAATCACCTCACCAACTCCTACCCTTCAAAAGCATCAACCTCATTAAAATCATTCCTGAAAGCCATTTATCTAACCTATTCTAAACTCCCAGTGGTGTAGAGTCCATGGGCCCCCAGGTCCTCCTCTTCAATATGTCATAACAGCTTCTGAAAAGAACTTCATTGCCAGGTGGGTATTCTCCTCCTCTACCCCAATGCACACCCAGGAAATTGTTACAAACATTTTTGTATACTCTCAACTCATAAATTTGATGCAAATCAGCCTTTTTCCTATGTCATTGTCAGAAAAACCATTTTTTGAGAGAGGCTAATTAAAGGTAATTCAAAAGATAGCTAATTAAGGTATCTCATCCACAAAGAGATTACTCTGTCCTCTATTTGACTAGCAGTCCTTGTTTGCCACAGCTTACAAAACAGCCAGGCCTGCCTGCTGCTCTGCTGTGTCTTCGTACTTCCTAGCGTGGGTTGCTTGTTAAGTGGCTCTGAGGAACAGCAAATTCAGCTGGTCTTGAGTGATACCATCAGTGCAGGGTTTGCCTTGGGCTTCCTGCAGCTTGTCACTGCTTGTGGTGGGTGTATCCAGCCCCCAAAATCCTCATTTGAGGCAGAGCTGGGTAAAGATTTTTCAGGGAATCAACCAGGTATTTTTAGTTTAGCTTAGCTATTTTTTTCTGCAAGAAAGAATTAGCTATTTGACAAAGACTTTGCTGTACCTTTATTAGCAACCTTTATTGTGTCCAACTCTTATGGGAGAGTTCCCTCAGTGCAATTCCATTCAGGCAATTCTGCTAGTAATCTGTATGGTTACCAACACTAAAGCATCACAGCAGATAAGAAAGGAGCACCTGGGGAATTCAACCCTCTGCTGTGCCATGAGGATTTCCTGCAGTGCATGCTCAGACTTTTGTCCAATTCTGTGATAAATGTTCTCAAATGATGGAGTGTTCAACTGTTCCCTTTATAGAGTTCCCGAGCCAAGAACAACTCACTGACACAAAGTGAATCTGGATAATCAGCCCCATTTGCATTCTTTCCCTCCCGATGCTAGCTAAAGCTGGGTAAACAATTCTGAATGAATCATTTATTAGTTTAATTCTACCTCCTCCAATTCATGAACTGTCCACTGGCGCTTCCCAGTTTTGTTTCCTCCAGCCTATTTTCTCTACAGAATCATTTGGGTATGAACACAACACAATCCACTGAAGTCAGCAGGATGATTTCTTTGCATAAAAGGATGATTTCTTTGCATAAAAGTAAGCTTGTACTTTAAAGCTTTTGTTGAACAGGGCTTGTCTTGATGGGTCTTGTTTGTTTTTTTCTTTAGAAACGATCTCTCATTTTCAACTTACTTGTTAGCAGTGAGTTGAAATTTTACAACTATCTTTCTTCAATACAAGAGTTGTGGTAAGTTTGCATATTTTTGAATGGATGAAAGCAACTCCTAGAGCACTTAACTTCTTAGGAAACAAACGGTATTCACAATGTGTTTTCTCAGGGCCACACAATGTGTTTTCTCAGTGCAGCACAAAAAAATGTCAGGAGTCAGGCCATGAAAGCTAAAAATCACAAGGCTTTGTGGTTTTTTTCCAAGTAATAAATGTTGGGTTCTTTTCATTAGTCCCCCTGCTTTTTAACCTTTCAGGTCCATTTTCTTCATCAAAAGCACAAGGGCCAGAAACATACTGTTTCAATGAAAGAAAAAAATATCTTGCCTTCAGCAGCAAGGCTTTCAGAAATACAGTGAATACAACAAGCCTCACAACAAGACATGAGTGTTGGCAACACCTCACTAAACAATTATGCACTAATAATACAAACTAAACATTAGTTTGCAATGCTGAATTGACCGCCATGTTTTCTACAACAGTTCCAGCCGGGGGACTTCTCTCCTGAGATAATCACACAAATCAGACTCAAATAGGGGAGAACAGAATCAGGACCAAATCGAACATTCAAGCCAGTGCTGATTTGGGCTTCTAAGCTCTATTTACTCCCAATTCAGGGTTGCCCTAAACAATAACTTTTTGTCCTGCATGCCTTTCCTGTATATGACCGCTAGCTACTGTCCTGCTCTCTGTGCCAACTGTGCAAACATCTCTCTTATCTTCATTTGAAGGGTGTTTCCTTTGCTTACTGGGGCAATGTCATTTCTCCGTCGTCTCAGTCTAATACACGAGCATCTCAGGGACTGCTCAAGAACTGAACTACTATTTCCAGGAGCGTCTAACTCATCCTCTAAGCAGCTCTCTCTCCCTTGTACCCGTTTGGAGAGGGAAGCAGTCATGTCCCTCTCCAAGAGCGATGTGAGCGCTCCCTCTGCTGTTACACACGGGCTTCAGACAGCTGGGGCCATACGGCACTCCGTAGCCCTGTGCAGCAGCTCCTGCCTTCCCGGAACTAATAGCTATGTGGCTGACATTTGTCTCACAGTGGAAGGGTTACCGCAACACTTGCTGGGAACGTCTGGCCAAAGGAAACTGAAGTGATGGAGATGTTTCCAGTCCTCTTGCCCCCATCATGCCCAGTGATTTTTAAACTGGGGGCATACATGCGCTAACTGCACTTTGTGAGGTTCAATTTATACCAGTAGACAAGAAGTCAAGTTCATGATCCCCAGAACAGGAGAGCAGATGGCTTTTTGCTTTTGATTTTTTCAAGCGAAACCATCTGGCTAATTCTCTGTGGTTTGTGTGTGTGTGTGTGTGTTAGCAGAGAGAGACACACAGCCTGTTTCCCTGTTGAGGCTATGCCTGCAGTCACAAGGGAAGAATTTGTTATTTTGGAAATGGTACTGCCCATCCTTATCTCTTTGGATAGGGAACAGGTATCCACATGGCTGTAGTCACTAGTACCAACAAACAAGATGTGGTATAAGCATGTAATCAGCAAAGTTGTGGCCCTCGGTTAGACAGATACTGCCTTTCCTTATTTTTCTTCAGGACCAAAGCCTGCTAGGGCAATTCCCATATATCCACCTAACAGGTCACAAGTCAGAAGATCTGACCCGATTTACCACAGGAGTTGAGAAAGAGTGCACTGGTCTCTGCCAGTATTCTTTTCCTTCCTCCTTAGGCCATTATGCCATGCTTCCCTGCTTTTCAATCACCTAGGATGCAAGTACCCATAATCCCACCTCTTCATCCATACAACACTCTTGGGAGCTAGGGCAGTGCTGGCACCCTCATTTTACAAATGGGCTAGAAGCCCAGACAGAGTTCTCTCTATCAGATGGGAAATATATGACAGCAAAGACTCACGCTACCTAGCTTAGCTCCCTAATACAAGAGATGGTAAACATTTTGATAGTCTGCTGCCAAGTTTGTTTGAAACGAACCAAAGTAAGCTTTGAAGCTTATTATCACTGTTTCCAGCACAACTCTTAGTGAAAATTTTACTTGGCATTGATAACAATGATGTGCGGATGCTGCTCTTCCCACTGGACCAACATCACCTCCATGACAGAAAGCTCCTGAGCTGTCTTCCCATTTGAGGCAGGATGCTGCAGTGGTTGATACCAGCCTCTCAAATTATCCTGTCAATGTGACCAGATCAGGATATATTCCCCCATCAAGCACCTGCACTAGCATAGCATTTTCACACCACGGTTGCATCACCCGGCCACCCCAGGAGGAAATGTTTAGATACTTCCCCAATTCAGGGCCTGTGTTTCCAGACCATCAACCCACCCTCTGGGAATGATCTTCTCATTGTATTTACGTTCAGGTGGTATGGGCTTTGGGAATCCTGCTTCCCATTGCAGGGAGGCTCAGGCTCATCCTACCTATCCCTGTGTTGACTGTACAGCTTCCTGCCAGCAGAAGGGAAGCCTCTTGACAGGTCTACTCATAGAATGTAGAGAACAATATCCCCAATGGCTACTCATTGAGGCATCAGCAAGATTAACTTGTCAGATGAGCAATATACACTGCAACAAGAAAAATGTCTCCCCTACTTAATTTTACATCACTGATCTTGAAGCAGTCAAACCCCATATTTGAAGCAGAGCTTCCCACGGCAAATAGGCAGTCCTCCCCATGCAGGACTCCTCTCTGGGAGATGCCCATGGCTGGGGCCTGTCTGTCTCTCTGGCACAGAAGTGATGGTGGGTGCAGCACCTGGGGCTCACTCTGACACTCACAGCCAAAAGCATTGATGGGAAAACCAGTCCCAGGTGGATAAGCAGTCACAGGGAAGCACTATGCTGGATTGGATTGAGGACAGTCAGTGTGTGTAACTATGCTGCTCTCTGTTGGCTGCAGCACAGGAAACAGAGAGCTTCAAATGCTGCTGTTACTTACATTCAAGTGGATTCTTTAGAAGACTTTACGGAACAAACTGGTATTTGGGAAGGGTTTTGCAGGTTTCTACACAGTAAAATGAAGCTTTCAAGACCGAAAGTGCATGAGTTTTATCCTCTGTGCTGGGCAATGAAAATTCAGCTATTGGTGAATTCATAGTCAAATGCAAAACAGGAAAAAAGACATCCAGTCCACAAGACTTGTATTCCTAGACCACAAGACTTCCATTCTCATGCCTTAACCACCTATTTTGCCCCATCCCTTTATCTTTCTTTGTCCACTTTCCCTAGCAACTTCCACATCCTTGCTCTTCGTTTCTCATTGTTAGTACTTACAGCAAAGCATCTCTGCTTAGCAGTGCTCTGCCTGAAGCATAGGGGGAGCTCCAGGGATGGGGAGCTGATTGGGAATGGGCTGAACTAAGGATGGTCAGAGCCCAGGACAGAAACAGCAGAAGAGGATGCAATCCCTAGAAGCTACTAAAAATGTACAGCAAAGATAGGGACTTTGTTGTGAAACTGTCTCCTTTAGAAAACTCTTACCTATGGAGCCCATGCACGTGCATCTGTGACTCACCAGCTCCAGATGCCATCCCACACACAGGCTGCCCTGCTCTGCTCAGCTGAATGTGGATGTTCCCTGATGCTTTTGGCTCCTTCTCCATGTCCTCCCCTCCCTAAAGCTTCTTGTCCCAAGTTGCTTTATAGCTAAGAGGGCTGTCACATGTACAGCTCGGTTGCTCTCTGCCCATTGTCTTGTGAAGGCAGGGATGACTTTCAACAGGAGAAAACAAACATGGAACTGAGTTGTAGTGGTATTCTATAGTCTTGACTGGTTGGTGATTAGGAATAGTAAGAAAGTAAGAATTCTGTATCAGAGAAAGATGGAGTTTTTAAGATGTGTTTTGAGGCTGCTGTGCATAAAATATCAAAAAACATGTTTGAAAAACAGCATGAAAGAAAAAGATGAAATGCTAAGCAGATACACAGATGATGCTTTTTGTTTTCAGGACACTATCCAGTCTACTAGTTCCTTGTTTTCCCTACATCACAGGGAGGGAAAGTTTTCTTAGAGAAGTTTCATCAAATTTACGCTAATGTTCTTGACGAGTATTTTCCATGAAAGTAAACAATTCTTCCCCTTCATAATTTCTCCTCTCCCCCTTGCCCCTGACCATTTCTGAAGCTGTAAAGGCGTAGTCCACATGCATTTCCACATGCCTCACAGACCCCACTTCTTTCTAGCCTGGGATCAAATACCTGCCTCTGGGGTAATCATCCGTGGCCAATGCAAAAACTTATAAGAGATGGGATGAAGGTTCAGATGCCCTCAACTTTTATTAAGACCTGGATCTATTTGAGTAACAGTGCCTATAAGAAAAGACGGCTCAGAATTATACTGCCGGCTATGCAGAAGAATTGCTGTGCCATGCTGGGTGCTTGCCTTACCTTTGTTTCTTGTTCAAAAATAAAGATGAAGACTTACAGGACACTGTGACAATAGACATCAACTGTGCCTTCATTTTTCTGGGGTTAGAAGAGCCAGGGGTGGTCCTTTCACACCTTCTGCAACTGGTGCAAGTGAGGAAAGGTCAGAACTCTTTTGGGAGCACTTCAGAAACAGTAGGGCACTAATGTACTGCTCTTCTACAAGGGCAAAGGCAACTAACTTTGTACCTGAGTAGAGAAAACCTTTAATACAACACTGGGAATGCACAGGTGTTATAGTGGATGAGGCCTGCTCAGTTTGCCAAGGACAGGGATGTGTGTGAGCATTTCAGAGGGACCTTTATAATGCACACAACCCCAACTCTTTTGTGCAGAGAGTGGTATAGTTCCCCCTGCAACACTTTGCATGAGGTTACAAAGCTCATTTTCCCGAAGCATTGTGGGGCTACATAGTGGTGCCTATGGGATGTCCAAGGAGGACCTTCACTACTCCAGGGAATGGCAACAACTATGCCAATGTCAAGCCAGGGCTGCATCCCTCACCCTGCTTGAGAA
The DNA here is from genome assembly GCF_009829145.1 of Chiroxiphia lanceolata. NCBI lineage: Eukaryota > Metazoa > Chordata > Aves > Passeriformes > Pipridae > Chiroxiphia > Chiroxiphia lanceolata. The sequence goes on along the minus strand of NC_045638.1, from coordinate 96,167,392 downwards.
TCTGGGGCAGTGAGACCTCTGTGTACAAGCAAGCCATACAAATTGGAAATGCCCCATGCACACTTCACCACCAAAACACCCAAGATGGACACCTGTTCATGGTGCTTTACCTGCTCTAAACCTGGGGGAAAAGAAAGAAAAAACCCACCCCAATCCACAGAAAAGCAACGTCCCTCTTTGCCAGCAGATGGCAATGGCACTCCACCTGTTCATCACCGATCCCGTTCCTGGAAAAGGACACATCGATGCCATCTACAGAGCACTCGGGAGAAGCAAACGCTTCAGCTCTGCACAACGAAAACACTTTAAAAAACCGTGGGAGAGTAAATAAGGCCATTTCATGTGCAATCCCACCACCTAGAAGCCTGGACGTGATGGCAGAGTCACACTGCACAGGAAAAACTGTATGATTTTCTCATTCTCCCCCTTTCATTTTTCCTTTATAGAGATTTAGTCTAGAATATTAAGGGAATACAGTTATTTATTTAATTATTTATGCCATTTCAACTTTCTCGATTGAAGAGACAGGGTTTTCCCCCTTCCCTGCACGTTCCAGTCTGTGTGGAGGGGAAACAGTAGGAACCCAGCAAGGACCAGACAATCTTAACAGGAGTTCAATGGCAGCTCCTCCTTCTACCACCTGTAAAGCTTTTCTCTTTCTCAGTTTTGAATGAGTCCTTGAAATGCCCTTGAGCTACAGTACATGATAAGCTAACATTTATACAGACATATGCTCAGCAGTTCAACAGATCCATGTGGAACCTGCAGCTCTCCCCTGGTAAGGGTACTCAATAGAGCCCCCTTCTTCTGCCCCATTGAAAGACTAAGCACTGTGAGGCTGCTAACCTTCCACTGAGGGATCATCCAGCCAAAAACAGATCTTTCAGGGTTTCAAAATCTCCCACTGTACTAGAGGAATAATTTGACCACAGCCCTCCAGCTTTGGGCTCTCACCAGAATAGAAAGGAATCCTCAGCATGGACAAAGGACTTCAGGCAGAATGCAGCTTTAGTGACAGCCAGGTAGGAGAGCCCGGGGCAAATCCCACTTGCAGAAGGCTGGACCAGGCACTGCAGGAGAAAAGGTACTGGAACCTGTGAATAAGGGGGGGCAGTGGAGGCATCCTCATTTGGATGGCCAAGAACAGCGTTCTGAAGTGAGTAATTATGCTTGTGTGGACACTGCAGGTCCTCTAGCAGCCGTCACGGCACAGGGTCACTTAAAGATTAGGCTGTTTAATTAAAACAGGGTGTGGAACAGATTCAGGGGAAGGGCAGCTTGCCCGATGACAGCATGGACTGTGCAATCTCTCTAGGAGAGCTGCTGATTAGAGATTAAGAGGCATCTCTGCCGCAGGAAAGTGGACTCATCCCTGAAACTCCTCAAACAGGTACTTCACGGTGACTTGTCTTGTTAGCACAAATAAAAGTCCCATCACAGGGCTTGGCTGAACTGGACATATTTCAAGCTCCTCTCCAGCTGGCTAAGTGATTCCAAAGTGGGAGGAGATATGTCCTTGAGATATGCTTTCTCTTTCAGATATTTCCACCAGATGCAGAAGTAAGTAAAACCACATCTACACACCACTCCTTTTCACTCCAGTCAATAACCCACCCCTCTCTACAGAGAAGTTACTCCCCAAGCAGAGGGCTGCCCCCTCTATGGATGTTGTTGGAAGACACGGGGCTCCAAGTGGCTTAACATGTTGACAAGTTCAAGGCACTCTGAAGGAGGAGAGAGGAACAGAGAGAAAAAAGAGAGGAAAAAAACCCAACAAACCAGGGGTAAGACAGATTCCTCAACTGCAACTTGCTGCCTACCTCCTGTATGCCTGCAGCAAAAAGCTGACCAATCCTCACTCGCCTTCTGCTTCTGAGGATCACATAGGGAGAATAGAAACATGGATATAGTGAAATATTGCCAAATGGTAAAGACCAGTGCTGTGGTTCAAAAGGGGAAAAGCCAATAGATCTGTAAATGTGAGCAGGTTGTGAGCCTTTCAGCCTTACAGAAATGGTTATCTTAGATCATAAAATGGCCCATTTACTGCATCAAAGATAGGTCACTTGTGACAGGCTGGCACTGCAAGGGAGAGGGGGAAAGGAAGGGGGTTTATACCCAGACATATTTGAGCTTTCAGGGCTTACCTACTCACTGCTCTATCTGTAAGCAGGATGTTCTAACTGGTATGGGAGAATTTAACTGCTCCATAAAAAGGAAGAGCAGAATAAATTAAAAGGGCATTTTTCCACAACAGCTTTGTCTGTCCTTTCCTGAAGGCCCCTGTCCCAGCTCTCCCAGCCCTGGGTTCCCCATCAGCTCTGTCAGTGCCCTCCTTGGGTCTGCAGACCCACAGCTCTCACAGCCCTGAGCAACCCCGTACAGCAAACCCCAGCAGCATCCCCAGTCATTAAATACTGTTCCAACTGCTCAATTTTCTTGGTTGCCTCTTCAGCAGGGGAGGCAACAAGAAGAACCCCAATGTAATGACATTTTATGCAACTGAAGAAGACTAACCCAGTGCATTTTTTTAAAGTGATCTCACTCAGGATTTCGTACTAAGCATCACAGAGTAACAGGCCCAACTCCAGCTATACACAAAAAAGAGCGCCTGTCACCTTACACAATGCTGTTTTGCATGCATTCAGCTTCAAATCTGTGCAACCAAAAGGAGAACTTGTCATAGTAAACTACAGCAGAAAAGCTAATCTTATGTGACAGGTAGTCTACACCACACTGTCAGCCAGCAGTTGGCTGGCATCCTCTGTTCTTATAGGGCGCTACAGTCTTGGGGCAGGAAAGCCGTGCTCACATACGCACATGGAGAGCTCTGAGATGGCAGAGTGTGAAAGAGAGTAAAATCCTCAAAGCCTATTACAGACACCACACGGGCCCACATTTGAGGCAGTGTACCCATACCCTTTTTGCGTGCTTTGGCAAACCCAACTGAGCATTGTGTGTGGGCCCACTCACAGACTGGGAACCGAACAGCGCTGACAGCAAGACAGACAAACACCCAGAGACCTCAAATAACACAACCCCAAATCACAAAAGCACTAAAAGAAATTCCTTCATAGACTACCAAAACGGTGCAAATTTAGCCATATGCTTTGTCAGACAGGAGTGATGGGCAATGCATGTGTTCAGTGGCAGATACAAATTCACAAATGCTTTTGTGCACCAATACAGAGCCTCATACAGCTCCTGAAATGCACACTGCTATACAGTGAGGTTTACAAAAAAGCCAACTCTAACTAGAACTATAGAAAGAAGTGTTTAAGGTGGTCACCAGGCCTGAACACTCCTGTGAAGCAGCAACTCCCAAGTATAACCTAAATGCAGGGGCTACTCTAGCAGCAGACAAACCTGGAAGCAGCTGTAAGGAACCTGTAGAGGCGTCTAGGTATGAAAGAAGCAACAGGTAGGTATAGCACTGTGGAGAAGGATACACTCACAGCATCACAGGGCAGCATGGGCAGAAACTGGCCATTCTCAGCCACTCAATGCACAGGTTTGTCCCTGTGTGGCAAGGATGAGAAAAAGAGGATGTTTGCTCTTTCCAACATTTCAGAATGGTCCTCCTGCAGAGTCCTTCGAACCGTCCAACAGCACAGTGGCTGTTCTCAGCATTTTGCAAATTATATTATTGCACTGTCAGCCTTCACAAAGCTGATGGAAAAGGGCCATACAATCAGGTGATACAAATCAGTTTAGCTTTGCTGAAGCCATCAGAACAGTACCAGTTCTCGTGCCTGATACTCAGGCTCTCATGCCAGTGGTGAATTCAGGAGTGAAGCTGAGCACATAGTGGCCCCCACAGTGACTCCTTCTCAATATTCTCTTCAGCAAGTTTTTTGCAACTTATTATTTTGTGGCTCTATGCGCAACCTTGACACTACTCACAGTACCTTGTAATCCTCACATCATGCTGTTTTCCTGCAAGAATATAAAGAGAAGGCACTGATTTTCTCAGAAAAAAAAAATATTTTCAAGGGGAAAACTCTTTCATTCTGCTTAAGCCAACATGTAGGTTACTACCATACAGCAAACTTCTGCCATGGCAAGCGAAGGCAACAGCTGCTGCAGGGATAACGCGAAAAAGTTGATGGATGGACACACCAGTGAGTGTGGGTATGCATAAATGAGACAAGATAGAGGAGCAAGTCTGATCAGTAAAAAGGCTCCTGCACCCTCAGAGCAAACAGGAGCTTTAATCTACCAGGTTAAACGGATGCTGAGGCATCTCCCACCAGAAGGAATGTGTCTGCAGCACGGCTGGGATTTGACCTTCAACTTCTCTCCTCTGTCTGCAAAGCACAGAAACTCTGGTTCCCTCATGCTCCTCCTACAGAACAATAGGGGGAAGGAGAGGGGAAAAAAAAAAAAAAGCACTGCCAAAGAGGCCCTAACTCATCTCTTACTCTTGGATAAGTGCAAATTTATGTCTCTGTCTGCCTCTGAGTCTTTATTATCTCCTTAAGTGGCTAGCTTTGTACACAATTTATTATAAAAGCCTGGAATCTACAGTCAAATTACAGATCAATTGAAAACTATACAGAAAACAATTAACATCTGGCAGCGGTTTCATCTATAAAGCTGTCATAGCCTTTACCAACCCTGAATTCCTCTTCTGACACCCATATTTCCTCTCTCCAAACCCAGTCTCCTCTTTTGCACCTCATGAGTCTGTGGGAGACTGAATATCCTCTCTCCAATCCTGTGGTGGCACATGACTGGCTCAAGAACACCAGGCTTGAATACAGCATAACACCTCTCTGTCTCCTCTAAAGAGATTACTTCCATCAGGTGGTACAGAGGGAAGCTAAAGCTGGGACTGTCCCATTGTACTGGAGCTTCCACCTCCTCCTGAGTGGGTAGAAGGCAGGAGGAGGCCAGGAACCTCGGTCTGTGTTTTGTCTCCATCACTGTTTATTGATCTGCTGCTCCGTGTTCTCAGAAACCTTCTAACTTCACAGGCATTTCTGCCCACTTCCAGCAGCAGCCCTCTGCTAGGCAGCCATGCAAAGACCATGGGAAAGATCAAAAATGATGACAAAACCCATCATTTGCTAAGGAGAAGCCTATCTTTCACAATGTCTCTCAAAGTCTTTCCACTAATAATCAGCTCTGCTTTCCCCTCAGCTCTCCTGTGTTTTGTGTCAGTGAAAGGAGAGCAATAAGACATGGAGATGCCCACAGGCAGCTCTCTGGGCAGTTTTCTGTGGGAGAGTGTGGCCTTCTCCAGGGTCAGAGCTTTGGTATCTGAGGGCTGCTGTGATAATAACTTCACACAAAGTAGAAATCAAATGGAAAAGCACTGTAACACTTGCAGATACCCTGTCCTTCTAAAAACTTTTCTGTCATTCGTTCCTGAGGATGAAAAATGTCTCCAGCAGCATGTGCCTTCAGCCTTGTGGCCAACATGTCATCTTCTCACCATCCAGAGTTTCACTGCTTTTTGGCAAGGCTCTTTCATTTACTGGAAAAATACGAGGGAGTTGGGAGTTCATTGATCTTGAAAACCCCTTTGTCCATTCTCCCATTTTCTCTCTCTCTCTCCACCGACCTTCCACAGCTAATTCCTACTTCTCCATCTCATCTGCACAACACAAAGACTCCGCTAGTAGCAAGCACTTCAGTGGGCACTGAGGCAGGAACACTGAATCAGCAGGTAATACTGGTTTCAACAAAGAACACCTAGCTTGGCTTTCCATTATGTGATGTAATGGGAGTACAAGAAAGGGTATCTGCTGACTTCACACACGATTCAGGTTGGAGAGTTACTATCCACTTTTGAGGCACAAATTGATGGACACTATCTCATGCCCAACAAAGGTGAGGTCACTGAGGGACTGGCTGCAACATTCCTAGCCATTACTTTTAAACAGTATTGCTGTAGAAATAATTCATTTTTCTGATGTACACTGTAGTTTGCATCCCAGCTGAAATACTAGAGATGATATAAATGTAAAAAACACTGTAGGAAAGATAAATCTTCACTCATCATTTTTGGGACAGCTGGGCAAAACACACTTTGGACACTTTACCTGTCCTTCCTCTTCCACCACTCCCCAGACATGCATCCATCCTTAGCAAAATGCTGATAACTTGCTGTAGAAGTGAACTCCCTGTTTGGATGGCAGGAACACTGAACTGAGAGTGACAGCAATTCTTGCTCAGGAGTAGCTCTGGAGATGCTTGTCTCATGGAAAGCTGGGGAGAGGAAATGGATGAGTGGACGGTGCAAGGGAAGCCTCCGCCCTTCAGTAAGCTAAGAACAGCTGTTGTTGATGATGATTGCTTCCTAATTAGCTTGCTCTTGTATAAGCTGGATAATTTTATGTACCTCCAGAGGAGCAGATTAGCTCTGAATTCACATTGTATCCATTCGTGAAGAGTACCCTATAAATTATTTACCTAACTCTCAGAAATATGAGCTCAAGAAAACTGTCTAATTATATGGCAAGAATAACAGAGTAGAAAGCCTTGCTGCATTTTACAAGTGCACAGAAGTGACAAAATACTTTTAAAAGTTACCATACATACCCCATGATGCTACAACCTGCTATAGCTCATATTACTAACATTTCTCCAAAGCAGTTTTGGTATGGCAGGAGCACATAGAAACCTCAGCCACAGATTTGTCCTTCAAGAGGCAAAAAAAATATACAAATCTAAAACAAAACTAAAAAACAATTCACTATCTCCAAATACATAAGGTTATCATGACCATAATGAAACAAATGAATTTGAGTGTATACTGGTAAATGGCTCTAAACTTCATAAAGACTGTAACAACCTCTCCCAAGTTGCTGGCTCTGATCACTACTGGTTAAGTAGAATAACACAGTGATGAATCAGCTGTGCTATAATTTCACTCCATTTTTGCTATGTTAGTACGTTGTTACTTTCATTACTATTGAAACCGCTATATTTTTTCTGTGCTTTGCAACCAGCATTCTGTTAACCCATGGCGAGCCTGTGGCCACTGTAACAGAGCTGATGCTGAGTTTCATGGCAGTAGCAACCCAGTTCTTATTTGAAGACAAAATGAGACTTAGCATATTGCAGTATTTACAGATCCATTGACCTTATTTCAGGGTGAAGACGACATTCAGATAGGAGAAAACAGAATGGTATCAATTAATGCCAGGTTCAATTAGGAGAAAGAAAATGTAACAACATGAAATTGATATGGGAGAAAAGGAACTAGAGAGACACGAGTCCACAGAGAGAGCACTATGAAGTGCAATGGGGACATCTTTCACCATCACTGATTGCATGGAGGACTTTGCAGCTTACATTGACGGTGGGTGGTAGACCCTGTTTTGAATACATCTTGGTCTGTTAAGCTTTTTTTCTCTCCTTTGGTATTAGAAAAGTATTCTGGCTCTTGCTGGAGTCACGCTACTGAATGCAACAGATCTTTTTGTCTGGTTCAATATCACACTAATGAACAAAGGTGTAAGTCAGAGCAGCCACAGTTCAATCAGTGGCTCTAATCTGTGAATATTCACTGAATGTTTATATCCCTGGTAGGTATCGATAAAGCTTAAATGGCACTGTCAGGAGCAGACAGAGGTATGGGAACAAATTCAGTTAGGAACATAGGGTGTGGCCAAAACAACCAAGAAAACAGTAAGACTTTACAGATGCAAGAAGAATACTCAAGACCTGTTTTTTACATATTCCAAATATGCAAGGACAGTGCTGGGATCAGGCTCTGTGAGACACAGTCCATAAGGTATGGAAAACTCATCTCTTTCTAACCTCTTGAGCCATTTTAAATTCAAATCCCCTGACTTTGCCCAGAATTGCTCTCCTCACGTTGCTCATCTTGCCTCTTCTCTTTTGATCACGGGCTACTTACACTCTCTTTGATTCAAATATGATAAAGAAAAGCTTCCCTAAATGTACCAGCAGCACTGTAACAGTGATCCACAAAGATGCACAATTACCTACCCAGACAGTGGCTGTCTGTCACATCTGAGAAGACAATCCAGAGCTTAATAAAACCTCTTCCAGAATGGGTCCATCACATACTGGTATCTTGCATCTCTTATGCCTGGGAAAAGGCATCATTCCTGTTGAAATGGACTTAGGGATCTTTACAAGCCATGCAATGGCAACTGCAGAAAATTTAGGAGTCCAGTGCCACTTCTGGTGTAGTCTTTGCCTCATGCTTTTGTAGCAGGGTGATTATCAGGGGACACAGGTACCACAGTAAAGTAATGTATCACGGCTGAAAGGTTAATTCTTGATTTGATTTGTTTCAGAAGTATTCAGAGAATGATTACTCAGATAGTCACTAATGTGCAGGGAGAATCTCTCGATTCCTCCCAAAAATGTATCTATTTGATTTTCCTGAAAGGCTTTTCTCCATTCAGTAATTCTCACACTCCTAACACACACAGCTTTGGCTGTATTGCCGCCTTTCTCCTGCCCATTGCACCCTTCCTGGGCCACAAATCAGTTTAATGCAGTGTGGCTGGATTTGCTTTGGAAAGATGGTAAAGAGGGGGGGGGGGAAAGGAGGAGGGTGTTTGAGAGTGAGAGAAAGCAATTGAAACCAAAATCCAGAAGTCGGATCCCTCGCGCTGAATGTTCACTTACAGAAAGTAACCCAACAACCTTGAAATAGAGCAAAGCCCAATTTAAATTCATTACATTTAAATTAAATTTAAAGCCCATGTAAATGATTGACTTAGTTAAGAATATGTCATGTGGAAGAGAAAAAGTGCAGCAGCGACATGCCAGGCAGCTTTGGTTAATTTTACAATTCACAGCAAAATCTTTATACTCTGATTGCAATTTAAAAAAATACACACAGAACTTATTAGCACCAATATTAAAACCAGAATTTTTACTTCTTCCAAGAAATCATTGAATGTTTTGCAAACTTCACACACTTCATCTACAGAAATGTGGCTACTTTGCTGGGGTACGAAGGACAAGGACCTCCATAGGGGCATAGAAGTTAAAAAAAAACCAACACAGAAGAATAAATGCAATTATTCCTGAGTGGAATTTGCCTCTCTCTCAGGACACATGCTCTGAAGTGGGTAAAAATACTCTAGAATCTCTAACTACTATGACCTTAATTCCAAAACAAAAGAACATTTTACTTTTATTCAATTGAGAGAAAGAGTTACAGCATTTTTGAACATTTTTTACATACTTAATCTACTGACAGTTACCACCGACACCAGTGGTGCATTAGGTCGCAGCCTGAAGGATAATGTCACTGGAGTTTTATAAAACTAAATGATTTGTAAGAATATTAATGATAATATTAATAAATTAATTCAAAACACACTCTGTGCCTATCTATGCCCTCTCTTCTATCTCACACATGATTTTTTCTTGAGTCGGTTTTGGTCTGCTGCACCAAAATTACTTTTGTTTATTTTTTATGAGAAAAATGGCCCTGTATGGACATTTATAATCTTTGGTATATTCCAGAATGCTTTCTAAAATTTAGAAATACAAAATTATGACATTATGGAATTCATATTATTTTAATCTGTTAATAATATGTGTCGTCAGAATAGGACAGTTAAGTGGAGACTGAATAGTCTTGAAGTAAGACTATTCAGTCACATAACTGCCTCATAGTCTTCATTTCAAAGATAACTTTTATTTTCCTGCATGAAGTGCAGATGAGCACCATGGCTGAATGAGGAGTCATACAGCAAGTCTGACCCCAATTTGATGAATAAGAGATTGCCCCAGTGAAGTACCTTGAAGACATACTCTACCATAAAATTGGGGGCAGCTGGGAATGAGAAAAATATAGGTGTTTGGAGGGAAATGGGTTAATACTCAGACAAAAAAAGCAACTGTTTCTGCTGCGAGTCATACGTTATTTTTTTTTTCAGCAGCCACTCCAGAAGTGTTATTACCTGTGTACGGCTTTTTTGCTTTTCTTGTCATCATTTTTTCCAAGATGAACAGGAGCTGGGTATATCTTGTAAACAGAATAGAGTAAAAGAGAACTGTACATGCTTCCCCCTAAATGCCATAAGAAGAGACATGCTTTATAAATACAATTGTTTTGCTTCATTTCACCTTCTTATTGGTGCTGGTTCCAAGCAAGTAGGACTTCAAGAGTTGGTCAATTTAATGCAAGAGGAATGAATGATGCAGAAGCTCGTGAGCTCTGAATCTCATCTAAGCTGTGCTGCTGGGAATCAGGGGTAACACAGCTGAAATAAAGGGAGAGACCCTGCATGAAAACAGCAGAAAATCAGAAAGGGCCTCTGAAAGTCTTAGTGTCACTCCCTTCACTGGAAGCCAATCCACCTCTGAGGCTGGAAATGCTCCAAGCAGTATTAAGTAAACAAGACAGAAAAAAATAATTTACGTGGAAACCACGTTGTCCTTTTCTGGGAACGCAATGGCTTCTTTTCCTTTCCATTTCTTTTTTCTTTTCTCTTTTTTTTTCATTTCGCATGTACTGAATCTGCTGCCATTGGAGGCCGCAGTGGCAGATTGTATCAGTGGGTTAAACACAGGACAAATGCATAGACAACAAGGCCATGAAGAGATATGAAAGCAAATAGGAAGAAATGCATTTCCTAATGTCTCCAGTCCAATGACTGTGTGTGCTGGGGGAATATGAGGGAACAGACTGCAGAAATGTTGTCAGATGCTTTCTGAAAAAGCATTCTTTGCACAGATTCAGAAAAGTACTAGCCCAGACCACTCTCTCTCACTCTTGAGGATGCTGCTTATACTTGTGAGTAAAACCTCATCCTACTGAAGGGCAAGTTGCATGGTGGGCTGCTACAGGACAAGTAGAGACTGTAGAAGTCAGGGACAGACATTCTTCCTCACCCGATGAGTGGCATTTGGAAATCCTGGAAGCACAACCATGCATAAATTATCTTGGGAATTTGGTGGATGAAGGGGCTTGAGGAAGAGGTCACAAATGGGAAACTGTTCCCCCTGGGTCTCCATACCTACAGCACAGGATGGGGCTGCAGATGCAGCTCGTTTCCAGCATGGCCCAACAGTGGCATAGCATCAGCTGCTGAGTTGTTTCCTCCTGCAGATGGGAATCTGGATTATCCACCAGCAACACTCTTTTTCTGGTTTAATAATTGCACTTAAGCACAACCAAGCAGCAGGTTGTTCATTAAGAACAGATTCAGACAAGCAACGAACACAGATCTTCTTACTCCCTATGGCTCAACCCTGAAGTGCTTTCTCCTATGAAGGCTCATGACTGAGTTGCAGCACTGAACCCCTTTAAAAGAAGACGGTGCCGTACCGGTTGAAGAATTGCTCTCAAAAGTAATCAAGTGTCTCACAGAAAGGGGTCTTGAAAGCTAGGCACACCAATTTAAAGATTTAGCCAGAAGATTTTGACAAAGCTCCTTTAAATGGAGCAGATATTTGTCTCAGTGAATGGAAAAATACAGTACGAATTAAGTCTGCAGAATGAGAACATTGGAGGAAGCGACCTGCATTGACTGGTAGCCAATACTGCACCCCTCATGATGTGTAACTAATAACAGCACGCTAGACATTCAGCTTGCGCATTAAATATTAATAACATTTTTCTTCTGACTCATCATTAAGCTAGAGCCTTGCTGCACAGCACAAACTGATTTACAGACCATCCACAGCAGGATCCCATGCTGCCCATGATGCTCAGCTAAGCAGCTGCTATCCTGAGGTTTGGTGAGGGACCAGAAAGCGAGCTTGGTCAGAAATTGGAGGCTTTCAAGTGAAAGAAAACAGCAACCCAGGCAGGTAGACAGACAAACAACCCACTCTTCTGACCACCCCCTCTGTCCACAAATAATAGGGAGCGTATGAAACAAATTTCTGCAGGGAGCCAAAGTCCAGTTGCTTACCTCTGAGAACTCTGCAGCTGGTGTGCAGTGTTTCCCTGTCCATTTGCTTCTTGGATAAATCTCATGACAGCTCTAATCTTCTGGGAAAGCTTTCCACAAGCAAGAGATTTACAGCCCCTCCAAGAACAAAACTATGACTGGTACTACTTTGATAGTGAAGACAGACTTACCATTCTCTTGAAAAAATGTAGTCTCAGCCATGTTTGTACTAAAACAGAGTCTGGATTTCCCTCCTTTATACTTCTCTCTCTCCTCTCTTCTCTTCTCTTCTCTTCCTCTCTTCTCTTCCTTCTTCTCTTCTCTTCTCTTCCTTCTCTTCTCTTCTCTTCTCTTCCTCTTCTCTTCTCTTCTCTTCTCTTCTCTCTCTCTTCTCTCTCTTCTCTTCTCTTCTCTCTCTCTTCTCTTCCTTTCTTCTTCTTCTCTCTCTTCTCTTCTCTTCTCTTCTTCTCTTCTCTCTTCTCTTCTCTTCTCTCTTCTCTCTCCTTCTTCTCTTCTCTTCTCTCTTCTCTTCTCTTCTTCTCTTCTCTTCTCTTCTCTCTGACAAGGTGGTTTCCAGTACAGAAGCTTACACTGCTTGCAGCTAGAAAGAACTGTTTGCCTGATCCATGGAGAACATTTTGCAGGGACATTTAGACAAGCCATTTTTGAAATATGGAACTTGGAAAAATCTAGGTGATGTATAACAATTGGAAAATGCTTTCAGTGATTCTTAGCAACACTCTATCAAAAAACAGCTTGTCTTAGAAACTTCAAATGTAGTTTCTTTGAAAGAACTTGGCAGTTCTAGCAGTATGGAACTGATTTTGAAGAGGTGAAAACTTGAGAAGTGAGTCAATGATGAGTTAGAAGCATCAGAAGAGGGTCAGATTTTTAAGAAGGTGCCAGACATCTACCAAAGAACTGTGCTTTTATTTAAAAGACTAAATAATAAAAAAGTAGTAGCTCTCTAATCCTTTTTCCCTGTGAAGTTTCAAAACATAGGTAGATCACTAGAGGGTTCTTTACACACAGTGATTTTTTTTAGAGAAAGATATGAAACTTATTTCATTCTGAGGCCTTTGGGGGCCAGCAAATGTGGAGGGAAAGAGATATGTGTAAGAATCCCAGACAAAGCCTTCACACTTCCCTCAGATAGTTTGGAGTATTCTTCCTTCCTTGCCGGTATGCAGAGATTCTAGATCAGCTAGCAGTATTTCTCAGTGGATATTGTGATGGGCAAAGATTTAAAAAGCCAGAGTACTATTCACCTGCTGGAGTGATCTTTGACAAATGACTAGAACTAGTTATGCCCAGCTTTCTGGGTCTATAATACAGAGATTCTAAGCTACACAGGCCTCTTTCCTCCTCTCTCTGAGGTCTCTAGTGCCATAGAGTGACACCAGATACATGCTTGTGTACACTACCTGAATTTTGCAAGTGTTAAGTGTACCTCTGCATAGGCATACAGACATAAAACATTTATAGTTACTCTCATTACATTCATTCTTTCTTTTTTTCAAGTCACAGAGGATAACTGCACATTGCATATCCTCCATCTTTTCCTATAGCCCACATTTCCTTCCAAACACAGCACTCTCTTCTGCTGCACGTAGCAGCTGTGTCACAGAAAGAAAATCCCAGTGTTCTTCCCTCACCTCTTTTTGTATGTAGAAGGCTCATTAATACATTCTCCATAAAAATCCCTACTGCAATAATATTGCTGTGCTGCTCAGCAGAGATTGATGCTTACAGGGGAGTGGTGCCATATTAGCAAAGGTTTATTACTCTTATGAAATCTGCTCCAGAGCATTAGAAAGATATAGACAATTAGCAATTTTCAAAATAAGTGAATAAAGTGCATTTTGTGATTCACCGTCCTTGCTCTTTTTAATTCTTATTGTTATTATGATCTCTGCTAATTTGCAGAACTGTGAGCAGGTGTCACTATCACACAGGAATTTGCCAGATTTTCTCACATTTATCTTGTGCATTCCTCTTTATTGCTCAGTTGTTTTGATGCACAGCAATGAGACAACTCTCTAAGAAGTGGTGCTTTTTTAATTGCTTTCTGCTCAGGAGCAGGGGACAGGTCCTGTACCTGTTGGCACAACTGCTGAATCAAAGCCTGCTAGCTCCGAAACTCTCATTCCCCATCAAAGCATCACGTGTTTATGTAAAAGCACTGCAGAGGTTTGGATCATTACCCAGAAACCATTGTCAATAAAACAGCATTAGACACAAATCAAAGCACCAATAAAAGACATTCATTTCCAGATGAGGCCTGCGTGCCAATTAAAATAGATCTATGTAAGAAGAGATCACTTGATCATTCAAAAAGTACATAAGGAAGAAAATCAGGAAAGGTGGAGGGAGGGGGGAAAGGGGTCAGCAAGGGAAAATGATCTCTGCATGGGATTACTGTTCACAGGAACCATTTTGTGTTGATGAGTGGACATTTAAGAGCTGATAGCATGTGTGCTTTCTGATATGACATTGGTGGCTATGGGATTTCTTCAGCAGCAACTTTATTCACAAAGATCCAAGTATCAGATTAGGTAAACATTTCTCTGTGTCAGCATTGGAGGCAGCAGGTTTTCAGCTGAGTTTTCTCTGTTCCAAGGCTGAAGGCTGGGAGGGACTGAGTTGGTTCTTTCAGGAACCTTCCCTAGAACATATACTCTTTGGCAGATACTGAGGCTTACAGAGCAAACAAGCTGTCATGAGCTTTTTTTCTTAGAAAATTGTCCTGATAAGGCATGATGAGTGATAGGCTAGGAGTCCCGGGAAGCTAATGGAGCAAGTATCTCCTGACCACCCACCAGGCAGTGCAAGGGTAGGGCTCATACCTCCCATTTCCTCCATGAGACCTCTCTGCACTGTTCCAGCAAAAAAGGGCCAGTCTTGAAGCTCCTCCTTGTGAGACACAGGCTTCCTCACAACTGCTTACTTTAAGAACATCCAAAAATAAGATTTGCATTAGGAAGATGGAGGTGCTGTATCTTCCAGATGCCTCTCTCCTTACTCTCCTGCCCCCTCATCACTGTATTCTGTGTTTGTTTATTTCACAGAATTTGCTTACCTCTAATGGCTAAGCCAGAGGGAAAAACACATAATCTTGCTAAATCATTTCAATCTATTTATCTGCCTCCTACTCTTATAGTCTACAGCTAGCATTTCAGATTCCAAAAACACTGGGAAAGTGTAACCAATAATGCCAATATCAGGAGAAGAAAGCTTCAAGAAATAAAACCCAAACCTCAGCATGCCAGGACAAGAAAATTGAGCCATCTAATTGCGTATACACTGAATAAACTGTGAAGCAGGACCAGTGGTTATAATTTCTAAAAGATTTAGTTTTAAAATATAGTAATACAGATAAGGGATTAACCACTAATACTGTAGGTGACTAATCTTGACTATGCCTTTTTTAACAACAGCATTGCTACCACCATCTAAAGGAAATTAGCACTGATAATTAGATCAAATCCTTTATGTCAGTAATCCCACTTGAAGATATTTTCAGAAGGTTGGAGGTTTAAGGCAATTTCCTGTGTGCGTCCAAGACTCATTAATTAATATTGATATTTAATGTGTTCCAGGGTTTCATTTCTTGGTTATAATCAGAGCTGTGCCCAACTAACTCATTTGAGACAATAGTTAGTCACACTAGCAAATAACTGGCCATTCAGCACCAAAGACTATCAAGCAACAAATCAGAGACGTATAAAATGTCTTACATATCAGAGAATTAGGTTTCTCCGTATCTAAGCAATATATGTCACTTTTTTCCTTCCCATGAATTACCCTTAAAACCCTGCATTTGAAGTAAAATTAATCTCATGGTATGACAATATTGTCCCCAATGATTGATATTGCTTATGTCATTAAGATTCTTTCCTAAAGATCAGTCTCTGCATTTCTGAAAATAAATATAGCATCTTATTTTCTTTTTTAATAATTTTAAAAAGCTTCAAGTATAGAAGGGGAGAGGGAAGGAGGGAAAGAGGAAAGGAGAAAATATTCCAGATTCACAACACACCAAAAAGCCCCCAAACAAGTGAAAGTATATGATTTAAAAACTTCACAGCTGTTGAAGGTCAATTGTATGGTTTCTGAGGACCAAACAACTATTTTACCATGGTCCTGGTAGGCAATATTGACCGATGTCTCCTTCCCAAGAGGAGCAAAGCAGAAGATAGAGTCAGACATTGCTGGTAGCACTCAGCCCTGCCAGATTAAGGAGTGTGTACAAACCACTTTGAGCACTTCAGCTCTGGTGCATACATACGCCTCCATAGCATTCCTCTAACAGGCACCCATTGAGAATAACGTGAGAGGAAATCAGAATATGCAACAGACAGTGCACCCGTATCAGCTGTCCCTGGGTTTGGAAGAGCTTTGCACAGCCTGCCTCCCACTGTGCTAACAGCCTTTCATGTTTTGTTCCTAATGGTTGAAGATCCATGACAATCTCTCCCCACGCTGTACCTTTAGCTCCTTATTTCTGGGCCCTCAGTAAGGCTAGACTAAACCACAAAAATCAAAGGAAAGAAATTATTGTTTGGTTAAGGTTAAATCGCAGTTCGCCTATCTCAAACGTCCTGCCGAGGTGCTATACAAACTCAAATGAGGAAAATACTTCAAGGTGCTTAAAAAGAAACCATACCACAAAGACTACCTTTGAGAGCTTGGGTTTGCTGATTGTTCACCAGTCTTACAGAAACAGGGATGGCCACTTACCTGAAAAGAAAAAGAGAAAGAAATATCCATGATTATTCATTTTTTTAAAGAAATGACGCTTTGTGCAAAAGGAAGAAGAATAAAATTATTGTGGCGCACCAGTAGATTGGGTGTGGGATGCCCAGGGCTGCAAAAGCAGAGAATCAGCCTGAACATACAATGGCAGAACTTTAGGATAAATCCAGGACTGAAATAGGGAAGTATAAGATTGGAAACAATTAGGGTACATTTGTAAACCAGTAGCAGAACATGTAGACATTTTTCTGCCTACGAAGATGTCACAAATAAAGGCAGCAGTCACATTCTCTGAGGTTTCCTTCTATTTTCTGCCTTTCTCCCATTTCTGCTATGAAAATTTTCTCCCAGTGTACAAATTGAACGTGTCTCTTTCTGCAGATTGAAGGATTCTATCTCTGCAATAAATATTGAGTTCGGAGAAACAGTTTCTGAATACTTCCAATATATGCTTCTTCTTCCAAGAAAACCAAACAAAAAGTCTGAGGAACCTGCAAACAAATCTCTTTCTGTGCAACTTGTGTGTGCAGTCCCATTAGCAGCAACACAGCAGGCCATTGATTGGGGAGGGGAAAAAAGCTTTGTTTATGGTGATGGATTTAAGACTCCTGGTGATAGTTTATTTCATAGGAATTTTTGCAGAGTTGGCTATACGCTGATGGAACCCTCAGAACAGGCTGATTTTAAAAGGCGTGTGGTGAAAACAAGTGGCAGTGCTTATTTTTGTGAAAAATATTGTTATTAAATAATTTGAAACTGATAAAAATGTGTCTGAGAGTTACGCTGCTGTAATTATAATACAAATTACATTGCTATTGACAATTGACAAAAAAAAATACGGGAATTTAATCCAGCGACTAACTTCAACAATGTGGAATTCCTCTGCTGTTTTTCTTCTTTTCTTTTTCTTTTTTTTTTTTTTTTAAAGACACAATATACAGCATATGAAGCAGGATACTTGCTGGGGATAACCAGATGCTGTGCTTGTTTCTGGCCTCGGACTTATTTTCTGCCTCATCTCCCCAAAGGATACACAACTGGGAGTAACCTAACCAACTCCCTTAACATCTTTAACTATGGATCAACCCTAGGAAGTATCAACAGGGAGTTCATTCCGCATAAATACTTGTTTCAAGTTAAGCAGTGTCTTTTGCATACCTGAAGTCATCCTGTCTACTCCTATCCCAAGAAAATCCCCATAGGGAACAAAACCAAAACAAATCCTCAACTTGCTTGGAATTAATTCACCTGGAAGATTTAAAATAGAAATGAGATCATGATCTTGTCCTTGACATATTCTTAAGGAACAAACACTTGGTGTGAAGGATCAAGCCACCTACTGTGCTGTCTATCCTTTTGCAAACACATCCCGAGACACATGTACCCATCAACTTAGAGATGCCAAGCCCTTTGCAGTAACACTGCAGAGCTAACAGCTGTAATGGGATACTGGGAAATCAGATCATCCTACGTTTAAACTGATTTCTATCACTGATACTCTTTGCAGTACAGAAGTAGCATTAAATGCAATAACATGCTGCTGCATGGTCACTTAATTCTAGGAGTAAATTCGATATTTGGCATCCCTTATCCAGACATACAAAGTGTGCACATGTATTGGAGATGTTAGTTAGAATTACCTTTGCAATGCCTCCTGGGGAAAACCAGAACAGCTTAGGTATCTGTCTGGGAAGAAAGGGTTGTCATTCTCACCCTGTACAAAACTGTTACGAATTGTTCTGCCACTTGCTTTGTATTACCATTAGGACCCTGTTGCTGTCTTGGGACACTGTGTGGGTTTTGCTACAAGAAGTAAGAAGGGCCCATTCCCCATTGCTTTCAACATTTTCAAAGAAGGAACTGGGGTAGAACAATGGAAACAAAAACAATGTCTTTGTGACACTTGCATGTAGTTAGGAGCAAGTAAGAAACAAAGCCAATGTTCTTCTGATTCATTTAGAAGATTTCTTAGGAAAGCTGTCTCCCAAGTGCACTGTCCAGAGCTCCATTAAGAAATGTGAAGATTTTTCTTTAAGACACAATTTTGTCAGTGTATTTTGGAGCCTCCTTTTCTGGCTGAAGGAAGTACAAATAGGGAAATATGAATATGAAAAACATTACAGACATAGGAATTTGGCTTTAAACGCTAAATGTGTTCAGTCAAAGGACAGGAATATTTTGGATGAAGATTGTCTGACAGGTGTATCTTAAAAAGCAGACCTGAGTGACAGAATATCTGGGAGTTGGGTTCAATTTATGCATTGGCTCATTTTGTGACCTTAGCTAAGCTTGTGCCCTGGGCTGTTTGATGATGCTCATCAGAACAGTTCCACTATTTGTTAAGTCTGTTAAGATGTTTCAAGAGATAAAAGGTATTTTTTTCTAGCACACAGGATGACCAATGGGCAAAATTCTACTGCGTAACTGGACACAATAGACCCATGACAAAATCCACCTTCAAAGTAAGGATACAAACTTTGGTTGTATTTGTTGTGAGAAGGGTCTTCCTCAATTTCTCTTAAGGAAGCTGTTCCACTTCAGTAAACAAATATTACTTGCCCAGAGCAAGACTGAGTGTAACTCTATTGTAATTAAGGTTTCCAGTTCTAGTTTCAAGGAAATGAGCAGGATTTTGCATCTCCAGTTACTCTCCCCACTCCTGTAATGAAAGTTTCCTTAATTCAATTCAAGCTTGCAAACATCTGCAGGGTAGGTGACACAAATAACATTGCATTTTAGAGCAAACACACATGTTGTCAAAAATACTTCCTCCAGCTCTTGTTCTGTCACCATCTGTGGGAGAAACTCGACTGGGTTCATTGTGCCTTTACAGAAATACTCATGGCTGAGCATGATGGGTGAATGAGAGAGGCAGTGACATAGACTGGACCCCAACGCCCCTTCTGCCAGGACCAGGGTCTTCCTGTGGTTTTCCCTCCTCAAGCTGACCTATCCTTTCCCTTACTTAGCTTGAGAATCTTGATGAGAAGAGAGCCCGCGGTGGGATGGCTGCAAATGTAATGCAATCAGAAGATAATGACTTCAGAAGGAGAGGGGAGGGAGGGGATAATCAGCAGAGGCAGATGAACTCCCAAGATATAAAAAAAAAAAAAAGATTCTGTTTTCATGCAGATGTCCCTAGTAATGAAGAATGAGGCAAGAGGAGTGCTGAGAAAGAGGTGAAATGGAAGCTGATTTGTTTCTAAATAGCACTATTTCAGAGTTTTCCATAGGGTGTAAGTTACTTCTTAAACTAAGACTGTCTGAAAATACCCCAGACAAATTCAGACCTCTCAGCCATATCTCTCTCTCTCTCGTCCTCTCTCTCTGTCTCGTCCTCTCTCTCTCTCTCTCTCCTCTCTTATACATATATCCATGCCACAATTTAGAGTTAACTTCGGTGGGAATTGAGGACAGGAATATAAAATATGCAGGGAACATCCCTGTCTCCCTTCAGGCTCAGGTTCAGCTAGGTGCCTATGAAAATATTATGCAAATGTGACAGTGTTTTCTTTGGGCAAGCCATTTAACTGGAGCTTTCAACACCTCAGAAGCCTGGAGACAAAGGGTGCAGGTAATGATAAATGCAATTTATTTACAATGGAGCATAAAGTGAAGGTGTAGGCGGCTGCTCCTACAGATGATCTTTCCTGCTCGCCTACACACGCATCACAGGCTCCCAGACCTCTCTCATGATGTCTACTGTTTCCTGGGGTGAGGGCTTTCCAGGGATCATTCTGCTCAGAGAATGTGCCTTCCCTGTTCAAAATCTGCATTTTATATTCAGGTATATGGCTTCCACAGGCTTTAGAAGCTTTAGCTTCTAAAACCAAGGCAGTAAATGACCTGACCTTGGCAAGCCTTGCACGAATTCTGATCCAGGGTTCAGACCTGGAAGAACCTGTGAAAATTTTCAGTCCCTTTGAGGAGAAACTAGATACAGATACAGTACCACATCACTCTCCTCGAAATCCTCCCTAGCCTAAACGCATCAATACTTAATGGCAACAGCTCTGAGCAGTACACATGCATTTCTGGATGAGAAGCTACTGAATCTACCACTGGGGTGCCACAGGAGGCTGCTGTGCAAAAAAATAGAGTAAAAAAACCTTCTAGTGCACATTGCTAGAGCTCGTGTTGTGGTTAAGGTAAAATCAGAAGCCTTAACTTCTCAGGTGGTTATTTACCTCTCCTTTCATCCCTCCGTATATTTAAGCGTGGGTGTTAGCATCAGCATCTCAAACAAATTCCACCATGCATCCATGTGCTCTGCCTCTTCTCATTCCCTCAGCAGATGAAGTGGTTAAGCTATTCTGCTTTTCCTGCACTAAATGCCTGCTCTGTTAGAGTGCTGCCACACTCACATCAGCAAATTAAGTTGGGATGGCTAAGGGCATTATGGCCTGCAGCTCTCCATCAAACCTCTCTTACAGAGATTGCAGATTCCACATAAGGGACAACCAAACAGCTCCTGGGTCAGCTGCTGCACTTTAAAGCTCTCTCAATTAGCATGAATCAAATTGATGTCAACTTTACCAGGCTGGCCGTAAAACTGTGCAAGGGAAGGGGCTGCTTCATGAGCTGCCCCTGCTGTGGGGTGGTAACATCTGGCAGAAGCTTGAAGCTGAAAGCACTTGCCCCCCACAAACTTCATTAGTTGCTGAGTGAATGCAAAAATACACAGCCTGTTCCATCCCAGAAATGGCTGCTGTACAGGAGGAATAGCAGGTGAGGTGACCTCTATACAGCCAGGCTTCCAAAGGATGTTCAAACATAGGAAGGTGTAATGAAGTAAGTTATTCTTTGTTATTATTACCCCGAGACCAAATACTCTCTTAAAAAATCTAATCCTTTTTAATTTGTTCTAAGTAAGCCATTAGTTATAAGTATGACAATGGTATTACTAATTATGTAATAATTTTATACCGAAGCACTAGTAAAAATGGCTTCAACTCTAAAGTAGGCCTAATAAAGAATTAATTTAATAAATCACTTGGTCTAAAAAAAACTATTTACTTAAAATTATAGTTTGTTCAAAAATCTCACATTACTTTTTATTGACGCCACATAAAGTAATTTTGTAATTAGAAATTAACTTACCAAGTGATACAATTTACTCGACAATGGTGCACAGGATTTATATGGCACTTAGCACCCCAGAAGATCCCAAAATACTATGTTAAAAAAATGTGTGAGCATCCAAGTGTTGCTCCATTTACCCCAGAACTTCAGCCAGCTCTAGGCTGGAAGCGGTCAAGCTCTTATGGTATATCAGCACTCAGCAGGAATTTAGGAAGGAACTTGAAGAACACAGAGCTCAGCTGAAGGGGGGAGACAAAATAACATTTTTCCTGAGAACTGTAGTTGAGACACAGGGGTTCGTATTGTTTCATTGAAAATAAATTATGATGGGACTGACCAAGGCTGCAGAGTATTAATAGTTGCAGCCTAGGTCATGTCAGTGATGTGACCTCCCCTCACAACCCAGCCCATCTCCAGTGCTGCTCAGGGCAGGATTATGGCAGCATGGGGTTCCTTGGAAAGAATACATTCCACTGACTACACTCAATCTCATCTCGTTTACAGAGTCTGATTAAATCAGAATCAGTTATAACAAAATTAGAACTAAGAAAGTTATGACTCTCATGGAAGGTGCATTTTCAACCTGGTACTGTACAGGAAAAGTGCTAGCATGAAAAAAAATACTTCCGTGGGTTTGGGGACCCTTTCTTCCCTTTTACCTTGAAGTGCTTGAAGTGCACGTATATTAAGTCTGTGTGATAAGTAAATTTAAAATGGTTCCATCGTACAGAGGAGAGAGACACACAAAACTCAGTAAATTTGGGATAAATGGGCAAAAGAACCTCATCCTCGCATGCATTTTAACCAGTAGCTCATCTATCGCACTTGAAAATAAGGAAATTTACAGTGGATTAAATCTTCTTTGGGACATAGCACATCTTTAAAAAGAAACAAAACAGATCACTGAAATCCACCCTGGACAAGTAATGCCCCACTGTGAAGGAGCTGATGTTGAGATTTGCCTCAATGTGTCTGTGTCTCCACGGCTAAAGGGAAGAGCCAGGAAATGATCTCTTGTGGATTCTGAAAAGAACTCGTGCAGTGAATGATGCCCCTGTCTGTGTTTGAAAGATCACAGGTCATGCCTAAACTACATTTGTAAGAAGGCAAAGAAGAAGGCTGCAATGGCTTGACAAATGTAGATAATTAAATAATTTGAATGTTCTGAGCCCTGAGATGAACAATGCTGAACAGACTTACAGCTGCAAATGATTCCATGAGACTTTAGGGTTTTTTTAAAGTTCCATGTTCATCTCTTTTAAAAGTCAAAATAAAAGAAACAAACATATGTCCTCAAATACTTCTGCTCACAAAGTGGAACCAGATTATGCTAACTAAAATTAAATTTATTTGCCTATGGTCTCTGTCAGAAGTTTCAAATGCACTGTTAAAATGCAAGAGCCTCCCAGCAAGGCGTACACTGTAAAAGCTTGAGCAGTTTGGATGTGACTCCTGGGTCACCTGCCATGTTTGTTCCCTCACTTGCCTGAATGAATCTTTAATTCCTCAAAGCAAATTTTGAGTGCAGATATTGCCAAATGTGAATTCCAAATTTGTTGTCAGTGAGCTTTACCTGAAACCTACTCTTTCTACAAACCTTCCTCATCATAAATGTGCTCACTGGAATAATCACAGGATATGGATGCCAAGAGAGTGTCAATGCAATCAAGACAAATTGGTGAAAGAATTGAGAAAACTACTTGACAGCACTCATCCAGCTTGGATGAAGACTACTTAAACATTCCCTCTGCTTTCCTGCACCATGGGAGGTCCTTTGACACCAGAGTGCTTGTGCTCTGCTACACACAGCGCTGGGCCCCCCACTCCTCCACCGCCGACTGCGCGGGACTCGGCTACCTGAACTAAACATCTGCTAGCTGGCTGCAGCTGGAGGTTTTTATCACAGCTGCACACCAGGCATGACAGAGCGATGTGGTACACGTTTATCCAAAATTTTACACCTTTCCACTGTCATCCCAAGCGCACGGGAGTTCAGCTCCCCAGTTCCACTCCACAGTGACATCAACTGTGGGTCATCGTGGCAGATCGAACACAGGAGGCCTTTAAGAAGAGCTGAAAATTGTAACAAGGGCATTATCATGAATCAGCTTGGGATTGATTAAACACTGTGTTGTTTGGGATAGCTCAGCCTCTGGGCCACAGACTGTCAAAATGAGAAATATGGACTAAAAAACCTAAAAATGGTTTTAAGCTTAAGCTGAATTTAATTATGAAAGAAACCAAATATTACAACTGTCAAAAGCAGCAAGGGCTTCAAAACAGACCTAGGACATTTTAAATCTTATATGAGATGTCCTCAGGCATTTGACAGATCTTTTACTGTACTTGTGGGGAAGCTGATTACAATGTTAAGTCCTTCTCTTGGAAGTCTATCTTCTGTCCATTTTTCTACTGCCCTAGACACTTCCCCTACCTCAAACACTGTGATATCACTGCTGACATTTTAGGATCTTAGAGGAACCTAGCGTTTCCTAGACTATTTCTGAGTATAGCAGCTGCTAGTTATTTAAAAGCATAATTTTAAAATTATCTGGAAGAAGCTGACTGTTGCAGCTGGCATGGTGTGAAAGACCAACGGCTAAATAACTATCAAAATGCTCAGGATGAGTGTAGACAAAGCTTATGTGCACAAAACTTACGACACTGAACCATCAACACATAGGAACATAGCCAAATAGGTCCAGTGTGGTTCAGAAAAGGATTACTATGGTCATCACCCCTACAGCAAAAGGACCTCACAGTCATTCACTGTGGGATGATCAGCAGTGGCAGAAGTCATGGTCAGCAACTACTTGCTTGCTTGTTTCAGTGTAATGTGGAGGTTACAATAAATACAATTTATTTAACAATAAGATATGTTGCAAGCTCTACTGCTATAGCAGAAAAATTTCAAGTAAGAGTTGGCGGAACATTTTCAACTAAGTATTTTCTGGTCAAAATGTGATTTTTAGTGGAAGCCAAAACATTTCAAGTCTAGGGCAGACTATGAGTGTTTCCAAGGGGTGACAGAGAGACCCAAATCAAATACTTAACATTTTCATTCCAAAAGCAGAGCAGACATTTTAACACAATTGTGCTTCATTAAAATGCTTGAAAAGTTTTGGGTGTAATCCAGCATGGATCAAAAACAAAATTCAGAAACTTGGAAGTTGTTGTGATACAGAATTATCATTCTCCAGCCTGCTTGAGTTTTGAAAAGGCTGGGGAAGGGAGGGTGGGGGAGGGTAGCTGTTGCTTTTTAAGATCAGCATTGGAAATGGAGTGATGCCAGAGAAAGAAGATTCAAAATTCAAATGTGACAAAGTTCGGAGGTGCGTGGGCCTAAGTTTGTAATCTAGGCTGTTAAAGACATAACACACAGGCTTGAAGCCACCTCTAAAATTATCCATGAAAATCAGAATATCTCCCTCAAAGACAGGGTCCAAGTGTGATCTCTGCTGACAACAGCTCTGAATCCAGCTAGTTAGGGACCATCTCTATGGATTCCCAGATATGCTGATGAGCTGGCAGTTGACAATGTGTGTGTCAGGGATAACATTTTGTCATACGTATCAACGATGGCATTTAATTTCTGCATGAAATTTCTGCATTTATTTTCTGGAAGAAAACTGTCCAGTCCCCTAAAGAAATGAAATGCTTGTTAAAAGGAGAGGCTGTTTGATCTTCGCTTTGTGGAATTTCAAGCCTCTGACTTGCAAATCTTGTTCGACTATCATTTTTGAACTACAGGCTAGCCTTCTGTTTGCACAGAGGCTTATGCTAAGTTGACGGATTCCAGTGGTCCAAATAAGCTGCCTTCTGACTGAGGGCACTGTATTAATGGTACAAGCAAGGAGAATTAGATCTTTGAATTTTTAAGTAGGTTCAGGCTTAGAGAGAAGCTCAAGTCTTGAAGAAGCTGTACAGCAATGCCAGGAGGAGAGGTGCATGCAGTGATCAGATTTCCTGTCCCCATCTTCCTAAACTTGTCTAGGTGTCACCTATTTTGCAGTTGGTTTCACACTTAAGTATAGAAACGTGCCCTCCAGCTGTATTAGGCTTGCATAGCAAGGTTTTGGTAGCAGTAGGACTACCAAACCTACTGGTTGCCTGGGAGAAGAGACCAACCTCCACCTGGCTACAACCTGCTTTCAAGTAGTTGTAGGGGGTGATGAGGTCCCCTGAGCCTCCTCTTCTCCAGGCTAAACAGTCCCAGCTCCCTCAGCCTCTCCTCATAGGACTTGTGCTCAAGTCCCTTCCCCAGCCTCATTGCTCTTCTCTGAACCTGCTCCAGGACCTCACTATCCTTCCTGAACTGAGGGACACAGTACTTGAGGTGTGGCCTCACCAGCGCTGAGTACAGGGGCAGAATCACTTCCCTGGTCCTGCTGGCCACACTGTTCCTGATACAGGCCAGGATGCCATTGGCCTTCTTGGCCACCTGGGCACACTGCTGGCTCATGTTCAGCTTCCTGTCAATCCAAACTCCCAGGTCCCTCTCTGCCTGGCTGCTCTCCAGCCACTCTGTCCCCGATCTGTAGCACTGCAGGGTGTTGTTGTGGCCAAAGTGCAGGACCCAGCACAATTATAGACTCTCTTCTCAGCAGCACCAGGGCACAAACACTTCCTACTCTTACTTTTCCGGTACTAGTGACCAATATGTCTGAGTAAACAAATTCTGTCTCAAAATGGTTCTGTTCCCAATTGCTGAAATATAATCTCTTTTGTTTGGTTGTTTATTTGTTTTTCTCAATCAATATTCATGGAGTGGGGTAATGAGAAGGGAAGCAGTGAGACAGAGGAAGACAGATGCAAAGAAATTTCAGATCCATCTAACAATGTAGTTTGCCTCTCTTTGCTTGACATATGTAGCAGTGTCAGTACAATACAGTTCTAGGATAGAAACATCATGGCACAAGAGAAATGCAGGGAATAAGCAAAGCATTTCTAAGAGAGATGAGGTTTGGTAGATTCATATGCTTTAAGGTCAGAACAGAGGTTTAAGCAATCCCTCCTGACCTTCTGTATGTCGCAGGGCTTTCATCTTCACCCAGCTATCCTTGTACTTGGCTTAGTGAATTTTCTCTGGCTAATAAATCTTTTTTTTAGCGAGGTATCCAGGCTTGACTTGAAGGTGATGAAGAGTTCGCATGTCCTAAGGGAGTTTGTTTCAATGTTTGATCACCCTCATTGTTGAAAGATTGGGCCTAATTTGAATTTGTCTGACATCAATTTCCATGTCTTGGTACTTGCTATGCTTTTCTTCACCAGATTTAAACATTTTGTATCATCCATATTTTTTTTTTTTGAATGAAGACAATTATGCTCTCTAGTGGTCAAGTTCCCCCTCAATATTTTTAGCCAAATTAGACTGATCTGGAAGTCTCACGGCAAGTCATTTTCTCCAATCATCAAAGTCAAGTTGAAGACTTTTTCTGTATCCAATGCTGCAATATGAAAATGTAGGAACCAGAAAAAGATAGTATTTCTGAACTGGATTAAACAATGTCATATGAGAGAGAAAACTAGTTCGCGTTACATTTTATTACTGCTGTGTTCATTAATCTATGACCTTTAAGCCCCTTTTTGCTACTGCATCAGTTGGAAATCTGAGATCCATTTGCACAACACCTTATTCTTCCTTTTCATATGCAGCCAAGTTCTCTGAAAGCAAGATCTGCTGCTCTGTCTCCCTAAATACTCAAACTCTTTTTGGGTGTGCTGCATAACTTTGTATGAAGGGATGCAGCCTTTCTGAGAAATCCATTAGATTTTTACTGTCATTATTTTCTGTATCCTTCTACTAATCTTTGTATCATCCACTCTTTTTATCAGCACAGTTACTCCCAGATCATTGATAAAAGCACTGAATAAAATGGAGTTTTGTACCGATTTCCCAGAAGCCAGTCTGGAATACTACCATTTGCTGATAATTCCCTATTGACAAATGTTTTTTGAGACCTATCATTTAGTTTTCTCTCAACTCATTTAATCTCCATTTTATTGTTATTTTATAGTGTTAACTTTTTATCAGAACACCATGAAGTATTATACCATGTTAGGAAAGTCCAAATATGAAGGCATCTTTATGAACTAAACTTTATGAATTACATCTTTGTAATTCCACAGGAAAAAAAAAGAAAAGAAAAAGCAGATTTGTTTAAAAAGCGTATTTTCCTTAAATCTGTATTGACTAATGTTAATGACATTCTTACCATCTTATTCTTTAGCAGCTGGATGATATATAAAATTTTCATTCTTTTTTTCTGGAATGATGTCAAAATAACTGTCCTACTGTCACTCAAGTCATCCTGGTTGTTTTGCCTTAAATCCAGCACAACATTAACATTCTTATAAAACTTCTGTTACTGTCCCACAAAGATCTGTGAGCTGGAGTTCCCCTCAATCAAATCCTGAGCTCTTTGGCATGAATTGCCAGGGACTATAGCTTTCAAATATCTACCCTTAGTGAGCACTGCTTAATAACCACACAGTTATTAACAAGTTCAAAACCACCTTACCAGCCTCATAGTGGAGGAACAGTTACCATGTTCCAGCCTAAACAATCTCCAACAGGTTCCTAAAAACTCTTTTACATTTGGGACTTCAGTTCACTCTACCAATTTCCCTTCCCACCTTGGAAACTTTCCAGTAACTTCCCTTCACATATGGAACATCTATAAAGAAGCTGGCACTACATGAACACGATGTAGGTTTTTTCACACTTCATCAAAGGCATGCAAATGAATGTATTTCTGAGCTGGAATCTGGTAGCAATGGTTCAACATAGGCAAAAAGAAAGCCTCCCTCTGAAATACTAAAGTGCTTTTTCCATCGCAGCAGACTGCACCATCAGCCTGGCCAGCTATCCCTCTGACCTGTAACCCGAGCATTATCTCCCATTCAGATGTCTTTCTGGGTCCTCATACTTGAGCTTTGTATAGATCTCATAGACTTTTGCTAGAAACTATGTCTGAGGCCTGAATTACTGAACCATATTCACTGCTGCCAAAATAGTTGCCCAGGCTCACATCAGCTTACCCTGTCATTACTACAACATCCTTTTCCTGGCCTTAACACTGCGAACTTGCCTGGCTCAAATTGTGCAGAAAGACAAAGGTCACATTCCCTTTCTGTCATTTGGAGTATGTTGTACCTTTCTCTAAATGTTTCTTTTGGTTTCCCCTCCTCTACCTCATGAAACACAAGCTGGTTGTCTTTACTGTCAAGACTTTTATAGCTTACCCTCCTCCAAGCATCACCTCTGAACACCTAGTGAAAGGTCAGCTCCCATGTCTGATGGACCGTGTTGCCAGACACCATCAGATCTTAAATGTTTTCAAGAGCACCTTTGAGCTTTCTCTGCTAAACTTTTGCAAAGGTCCTTCATCGTTCTCCTTAAAACTTTCTTTACACTAAAACTGCAATGCTCACAAAGGAATATAATGCTGACAGCTAGTCTTCAGGTGCTCAGGCATCTCTGTCTTAGGCTGAGCAACAATATTACATCTCTTTTTTTTCTTCACCCACTCATTTCTTCATCTGAGTCTGCCTTTGTCTCTTGCTCTATATTTCATTAAAATACATAATCTGGGCTTTCTGAAATAAATTATAATAGTGATTGTCTAAGACTTTCAGCCAATGTTCAACACTATTGTTTCCTTACACCCCAACTGCTTTGCATTCATTCAGATAGGTATATTGAGGAGCGATGTTGTCAGGTATGACTGGCTGGGCTGTCAGGATGCAACTATATTCATAAGTTAAACAGTGCCTGGAGGTGGCCCTGGGAACAGAAAAATAATCATCTGTACTGTGAAGCAGTCCAGCACAGCCCCAGCAGAACTCTGTAAGCACTGCATGGGAAGAGCTACTCTGGGCCAACTGTCCTCAGTATGCAGAAATATTCACTAACTCATTTGGTTTATTTCTACAGATGTATTCTCAAAGGTTGCCCTCCTCTTAGGCTTCCACACTTGTCTGTTTCCGTGCATGGCCCTGGCATTTGGACTTATCAATAACTGTGAAAGGCTAAAAGCAGCTTTATGCAAAGTACCAGTCCAGCCCTGTTATCCATTCTCTTGTTCCTTAATGACCATAGTCACATTTTAAATGTTATAATCAAGTGCTTTATCCCACCAGGTTTTAATCAAGTCAGGCATGTCAAAATTATTCGTGTCAACGAGTATGTTCCCTGCCTCCTCCTCCTTGCTGACAGTCATAAGGGAGTGGTGCTCATCAAAGCAAAAGAGCATCTTCTTTGTGCATTATTTGCTGTATTGGTTCAATTTGTTTGAAGCATTCTGAACCTGAATTCATACTGTGGCTGCCACCTTAGCAGTACAGTAACATCCCTGGCCACTCCCAGGAACTGTTGGCTACTCAAAGAAGCCCAGAGCAATTGATTGCTGTTCCTGGCTTTGGAAGCAATTATAGGCCAACTCCATTGCACACCAAATCTAAATACAACCTCAGGACTGCCCTGAATTTTTCTACTTTATAACGTGCTCTCAAAGCTATTACATGGGAAGGATATGGCTGGAGATAAATGCACTCTAGAGTTTTTTCCTATGCCCTAATACACTGCCAGATGCATGAAACTGGTAATAAACTAATTAAAGATCATCCTAGGCCAGTTGCTCCTATAATTTAGCTTTAAAAACACCACAGATAAGATATTGTAAGGGAGAGAGGAACACAGCATCCCGGTACAATTTGCTACCACCTCTCAGTTTGATTACTGCTGTGGTAAAGTTGTAGGGGTTGAGGGGAGAGAGATAGAAAAGCAATACAGATGTGAGACATGATTATAGCTTGGCTTCATCCTATTCACAGAGGCAAAGCCAAATTTAACTAGTCAAAAACCTCCTTTGATGTGGGAAGAGCTCTCAGCAGGAGCAATTTTGCCGTAACAGTGTTTCTGTTGAGACAAATTCCGATCCTAAGATCTCAGGTCAAGGTGATCCACAGTATCTGACATCTCTAAAGGGCAATTTGTCCTCCGCCCTACCAGAAACTCTGGAATTGCTAAATGCACAGAGCACATTGACAGCTCCACCTTGTCTCTTAACTATCACTTGTCTTGAAGCTGCTCTCATGGCCTCACAGTAAAAAATATTCTTCTTTAACAGACTCAAGCATAAAAATAAAACAGTTTTGGTTTTGTCTCTGAAAAACTCAAGAGTTCAGGTTTGTGATTCCTTCAAGCAAGTGTGCTTTCAAAAAGGAAATCTCTAGTCCAAGATCAACAGGGGAGAGATCAGGAGACTGGAAAATAAAACCAGCTCTTAGCCTGAAGACAGTGCACTCATAAAAGAGCCTGACTGGATTTAGTAGGGGAACATAGGCATTAATGGCTTTCAAAAGATCACAGTTTCTGGACTGAATGAAGGATGCTTTTGACCTTTGGTATGGATACATGAGGCAACCCACAGATGTTTTCTAGTTAGTCCTTTCCATGGACAGCAGTATCTGATGAAGTGGCACTCTGCTTAGTCCCGATCAGCACTCAGAAAGACAAAAAGACTCCTTCAAAGAATAAGTCCTGGAATTGGGTATGACTAAAGACAGTTCAGTCAGGGTAAATGGAAGATGTTCACTGTACTGCTGAAAAATCCCAAACTTCCTTTCAAACAGTAGTGAAAATATTTTTCCTGCAAAGAAAAGATAATTTCTGGCAAGACATTGTGTCTGACAGATAGTGACAGAGCGGGCCCAAGGCAGGCACACCATGAGCAAAGGCTGTGTAAATCATCAACAGGCAATCTGTCAATGTACCCAAAACCTCCCCAGGGGAGCCATGGACTGGTATTCTCACAATGTTTTCCATCACTATCCTAACTCAAGTGAAGCAACTGGATTCATTTACTCCCATGCTTACTCCCATGTTGTCTCCAGAGAGTACTGATCCATGCAACTTTTGCTATTGGATTTGCAGGGCTGTGCACAGTTCCTCCTACAGGTCAGGACACAGAGATGCTGGCTTTACCTACTGCAGCCTACGTACACCTCTCCTTCTGACTGGCAACCGCTCTCATCAGCACGGAAATTCAGGCGTAGAAATCACTATTTATAATGAAGTGTGTGGTTCTTCTTGACAAAAAACAATAAAACAGGGCGTAAGTATGACAGATTGAGACACCTGTCACCAGAGTTGTCCACAGAAAAAAAGAGATATCAGTCCAGTTTTGAAAACCTCCATTTCTGACAGTCCACACTAGGTGTGGAGAATGTGAAGGTGAAGGGAGATTTAGAGAAGTGATCATAGACAGCTGAAGAGAGGAAAAACAAAATCTTGTAATTCTTTTACTGAAGAGATAACCTCTTACGTGTAAAACAGAAAAGGCTGAGCTAGTGCTTTTGGTTTGATTTTTTTTTTCACCTTTAATTATGCATCATCAGTGACAAGCTCATGTGGAGCTAAAAGCTGGATCTAAGCATAAAGCTAATTTTTGGAGCTATGGGCTGTTCACTACCAGGAATAAAAATGATTCCTTGTCTTCCCAGATTTGGTTTAAGGAACAAAACCTCTTTGTCTCTCCCTCCATATTAGCTGCCTACAGACAGCTCCATTTTCCATTTGTGCATTTAATTATCCCTTCCTATGTGAGCTATTTTACATTTGTGCTTATTGAATCTCAGCTTATTGATTTCAGCTCACTTCTTGAATTCATCATAGTTGGACTCTGGGCTAATCCTATTCTCCAATGCATTGGCGATTGCTTCTAGCTTTGTGTTGCACATGAATTTGATTAGCATACTCTCCAGTGAAAATGTTAATGAAAACATCGAGCAGTATCAGATCTAGAGCACATACACACAGGACTCCACGCACTACTGCCTAACCTGACTCTAAACCTTTAATAATACTCAATACTTCTGGGGTACAGATGGTCAGCTTGGCTAAGTGATATGCAACGCTTTGTGTTCGTGAGTTTGTATTCTGCAGGAGCAACTAAAAAATCCAGACAAATGTAGGGGGAGGTCAAGGAAACAGCATTTGAATTGGAAAAGTATAGAAGTTTGACATTCAATCAGAGTTAGAGCTCAAATTCAAGGATACCGTAACACACTCTGAAATTTCAGCTTCAAAAAACAAAAAAACCTGAAAAAGAATACTTATATTTTTTGCAAGTTTACTGTTTCAAGGTAGGTTGTCACTGGTGTGGTTCTTCTCAAATACTTCAAAAGGGTGCCAAATGGCAAAGTATGATGATTCTGATGTGAATCTAACTTTCCAGAAATAAAAGGATTTAGGATTTAATTCATGCTCATCTCATTAATCAAATCCTTCACTGTGGACAAGATATATTGGAAGGGACATAGACATAATTGTTTTCATATTCTAATTTACCTAAAACAAAACAGAATTTCCCATTTTTATCAGTGGAATTAAGCTGGTTATATCCACAACCATTTCTTAGCCATAAGGCCTAGGGCTTTTGTCTTTTTCCTTAGAGGTGGGTGTGGGGTGTGTGTGTGTGTGAAGACTCCACATTATTTTACATCTTGGTTCCCTTTACACATGTGTTGGTTATTGAGCCAGGCATTCAACAGTGTTGAAGTTTAATATACCAGACCACAATTATCATGTTCCCTCTTGTTTGCAACTTTAATGCTGCCTTTCATTTCTCTCCCCCTCTCTCTTCCCTTGGGAGATGATGCTTTACCATTTACTTTATTTTGTCTCCTTCTCTTTTTTGACACAGTAGAACCTCAGCACCCCTCAGAAGACCCCCAAATACTAATCCCTAATAACAGTAAGGAAGCAAGACACACAGAGGGCAAAATATTCTGTTTATGATGAGATTAATCTCTTTCTGGAAGAGACTAGACAAGCCCCAGAAGGGTCTGCTTATTCCAGACTCAAAAAGATGCATCCAAAGAGTGCAGTTTTGGCCTTTGGAATGTACTACATGGCACAGGCTTTTTAAAAAGTTTCCTAGCTCTTTTCCAATACTGCCCTCCTATTTCTGTGTTCATATCAACTGTTTCTTCCAGAATTGTGTTGATGCAGGACTTCATCACTCTCACTGTACCTCTTAAAACAGCTCTTTAGACTGTGCAGCAATGTCCAGAGAAGGACACCAGTCATTTATTTCCAAAGCCACATGCACCAAACCAGGTTAATTTTCAGTATCATCAGTGTTCATTGAGATCTGTGATACCATAACATGATAATTCCTTTCTGAGGGAGGCTCA
Source organism: Chiroxiphia lanceolata (assembly GCF_009829145.1). Taxonomy (NCBI): domain Eukaryota; kingdom Metazoa; phylum Chordata; class Aves; order Passeriformes; family Pipridae; genus Chiroxiphia; species Chiroxiphia lanceolata. Next base: position 96,133,514 of record NC_045638.1, on the reverse strand, counting down.
CAAGTGGCTCTGAGTAAGTATAACTAGACCAATGGCACTATAAAGTTTGTTCTGCTTGAGGAAAGGGGCTTTCTGACCTAAGAAGTGAAAGAGTTCTATTCCAGCTCTGAAAAGTTTCCCTGGAAACCAGATGTAGATGGTGCCATCATCTGTCCTGTTCTTATCATCCTTGTTAGCAAAGTTAGAACAGCAACCTGTTCCTGGCCTTCTCTAATTTGCTCTCTCTCTGTTGAACATTCCATATATTTTACTTAAAAATCTATTATGAAATCTTTAATGTAGCCATATATAATTAATATTTATAGAATGTCTGCTAGTTAAGTGCACTGCTCAGATACCAACTCGCACTGCTTTTGCAACCTCATGTGATGAAAATCTCTCATTTAGGCAACTCTATTGACAGTTTTAATAGACTTGTCAGTCTGTGAAGGGCCAATGCAGCTAAAGCTGGTTTGATACCATTGTATTAGAGCAGCAGGAGGTTTTCTCAAACACCACCACTTTCAGAAGGCCTGTGCAAAGTCAACTGGTTCCTACTGCTTACCAGTAGCTGAAGCAAAAAAAAAATGCATTAAGTGCTTGCATAAATTTAATGTCTCAATATATCCAGAAACAGCACCCAGAATGTCATTCAGTCAAAAATCATGGAAGGATGTGTTTAGCATCGCGTTGAGTAGACAGGAGCAGGTGTTAACCTATACAGGCTCCATTTTCCAAAGGAACAGATGGCCTGGAATACACTTGTCCTTTCTCATTTTTCAGTCACCCCATCGACAACTTTGCTCTTCCACTCTGCAACACCCTTAAGCCCAGCAGGAAATTCTCATAGCTGCTACAGAGAGGCTTTTATTGCACTTTCATTTAAAGGACTCTATATGACCCTATTTATACCATACCAGTGTTCCAAACAGGGTAGCAAGGGAAAGAAAAGCTATTGTCTGAATTGCACAGAATAGAAATGGAAGCACAGGCAAAGCTCCTGAAAAGACTTAAATGATGCCTAATGATGGGGGTAATCACAAAGTAGCATTCTCAAAGGCACATGCCTAACTAATCCTCACTGATTTAATTGAAAGGTGAGTAACCTAATGGAGGGGGCTTTAGCATTTCACTGTGTATTTATCTGCATCACGAAATGCCTGAATACCTTTGGTATCTGGCCCTTGGCCTCTATCCCATTTCAAGAAAGAGAAGTAAGCAACTAGAGAGGTAAATCAAAGGAATTCCAAGACCTCAGTGTACAAATCTTTTCTGAAAAACAAGTGTAAACTGTCTTTATTAAGAAATACTACTGTAAGTAGTTTACCTGGAAATTTCAGGGCTATTAATTGATCTGATTGACCTCATCATCCTACTCATGGACACATCCTTCACATTCCCTACAGAACTCATGAGTTAGGTACTATTGGCACTGTTTAGATTAGGTTTTAATGAGTACCAAAAGCTTTGCATTTTCTTAATGAGAATTGAAGTAAAATTGAAAACTACAGGCTTTGTTTAAACAAGAACAAGAACCTGGCAGAATTCAAAGCAAGCTACAACTGAAATATTGACCTATGTAAAAGCCAAGAATGAAATATGAACATGACTGAAAGGCATTCCAGCAAGATACAACCATCCTTAACTGAATGGTGTCATACAGAAACAGTAGCTACACATTTGCAATTATTATACACTTAGTAGTGCACAGAATTCACCTCTTACTATCCTTAATAAGCAATATAAATATAAATTTAAATTAGTAAAAAAAGAGGCAAGGAAATCAAGCAATTTAACACAAAGTAGAATTGTAGATAACTGAAAATCTAGATGTGTAACTCTTCAGTGATCCTTCCATGAAGAAATGAGCCAGAGAAAGAATAGAAGAGACTATGAACAGGGACTAATTCATTGTTATGGAATTAAAATAACACTGCCTGGTATCTCATCAGCTAAGCTTGGAAATCCAGAGCAATCCTTCACCATTACTTGGCTTGTGTCCTTGGCTTCTCTTATCCTTTTGTGCTCTTCCAAGCTCTGCTGGACTGTGTGTCTTCTAATGGAACAAACAAGTTGGTGAGGCTGAGAGCAGAAAAGGAGTAAGGTACATTATAAAGCAAAACCTCCTAACATTTAAAAATAAGAACCGCCCTGCTTGCTCACTTCTTGGATGCCATGTGGGTTCCACACTTTGTGGACAGGTGAGTTTATGTCCTTGTCCTCTTACAAACCTCTTCACCCTCCAGGGGAGAGGATACCACCATTTCCATTCACAGCTTACCATCATACAAATTATTTTGTAGTCCTCCATTTCCACCTCTCCCAATCCATTTGCCTCTTCCTGTCACAATATATCTGTACACCAGCGTTATACACAGGCCTCACAAGGTAACAGAACATAATCACTTTAATGTGATTGTCTGCTTAATCTCTGGAAGAGTTCCCTGCAATCACTCTCTTGGAAGTTCATTTGTTAGATCATTCCTCATCTGGGTGAGCTGTATTTAATGTTTATACTGTGGAAAAGATCACTGGCAGGTCTTTCCCAGTCCTGCTCTAGTTGGTGGAATCTGTGCACATGGTAGAAAGGAGCTGACTGCAACTCTTTCGTTCGAAGAAAAGGGCAGCATTGCTTTTTCAATAATTTCTTTGTTGCTTTAACCTGAAGAGAATATACTAGGCAGAATGGGTCAATTTCAAGATTACTCCTCTATAGAGGGAAAGGTTTTAAACAGATCTGTTCTGGCGTCAAGTGACTTGAGTAATTTTCAGGTTATTGATCTATTTTCAGCATAATTTCTTTGTGATTATTTTCCCTCTCCATTCTCGCCTCATCACTCCTCCATAAGGACCCTCCAAAGGAGTGGTGATCTATTCCTCTTTTCCATCATATGTACCCCAGCTCACCTTTCATAATTGCAGAAACAATGTTCAGTGAGTACCAGAGGTTCAGAGACAGACTTAGGGAAGAAATAAAAGAAGTTTTTACATGCACTGTTCATTTCCTACTTTCCCAGCCATAAGGAAATCAACCATCCCAAATTCACGCTGATAAAACTTTTAGATCCCACTATGATTGTATTCAATAAAAGCCTGAGACATGAGCTTCACACAGTACCAATCTGTTCTAATCTTTCCCAACAACTGCACTAAACCAGTAACAGCAGTTCCACCCCCACAAATGCTCACAGCAGTACTGCTCTCAAGACGTAGCTGTCCAATACAGACAAAGCTGCCCTAGGAAAGAAGATCACAAAAAGGCATTGGCAAGGCAGACAAAGATGACCTCACAAAGACCTATAATAATTAATGAAAATGCTTTTTGAACAAGTCCTAAGGCTACACCTTCTACTAGGTTCAGTCCCTACTCACTATAAAGGACACCAATGCGTTGGTTTGGCTGTTTCCATGCTGGCTCACATAAGGTGGTCCTGAAAGCCCACAAGTAGAAGACTTCACAACTCACAGGATGCCTGTGCCTGTGCTGCAGCACCCTCCTGTGAAAAGTCTTTCCTAATGTCCCATCTGAATGATCCAAGTCACAGTGTGTAGCTGTTGCCAGTGTTGTACTGTCTACTGTGATTTAGAAGAGTTTAGTTCTGTTGTATTAGTAACCTTACTTCAAGTGTCATAGGCTTCTATCTCACCTTTTATCCTCCACTATATTACACAAGCTTAGATCCTTAGTTTGTTTTCATAGGACACATACCACAGGTCATAGTTATCTTAGTAGTTTTCTCCACTAGATTCTCCCCGGTTTCTTGATTTACTTCTTGAATTGTTGAGCCTGAAACTTGATACAGACTCCTAGGTCACTGGGCTGAGGGAAATGAAGAGTTCCATGTAAGCCAGTTCTCATCCTGAAAACATCAAACTGGTGTACTGGGCTACAATAGAAAGAACATGCCCAGCAGGGAAGTTCTTCCTTCCAACAACTACACAAAACTGAATGCAAGTGTGGACCTCCTCTTTGTCAAATTTTGTGCTTGGTAGGGAACTTTTCCAACTGTCTGAGAGTTTTCTACTATGTCTCATTAATCTTTGAACTCCACAACACTGGACCTAAAGGACACTGTAGCTTTACAAGTAGGTTACTTTTGTCAGAGGTATGGATGGGGCTGAAGGAACCTGTAGCAGAGGAAGGCCTGAATTTTGGAGTTCCCATGTCTATCGTGGATGTTATTTCCATCAGGCCTTTGAGCCAAAGGAAAGAAAGCTGCCTTACCTTCTTGCTTGAGTGATCTGCACTTGAAGATGGTGTTGGATCTAGCAATGCAAGGAAGACAGCTCACAGCTGTCAGTACAAGAGTAGTTGTATGCATGCTGTTCCACTGAGAGCTTAGGCAGAGAAGACTCCACATCCTCACTATCAGTAATGAGAGCTGGGGAGGTGTGTTGCAAGTACAGGTTTCAGCTGCTGGCAGCTTGTGGACCTACTTTTCCCTTCGTGTATCCCACCCACTGATAGTAAGAAAGATGGCAAGCACTATGTTGTTGCATGTGAAAATAAACACCTTCATGGATTTAGTGCAACATGATGGTTTTGCATTATGAAGGGCAGGTAAGCATGGCAGATGAATTAATTGTCGTATAACCTCCCTATCTCACAGGTCGAGTTGCTGCCAAATAGGAGCCTTTCTCCTTCCGTTGCTCTAAAGAAACTGTGAGATACAGACTGCTTGGGAGCCAGACTGTGAATAGTAAAGCAGAATGAAAATACAAGTTGAACATGCTACTGCATACCTTAAAATCTTCTGGCCTCCACAAGTACATCTGTTTATGAAAGAATCGTGAAGCTACAGTGTATTTTGGAAAGCTCTGCTTTAGATAGACAAACCCAGTTTTGCAGACATGGGACAGCAATTGAGAGAATCCCTCCTACTCTTCAGGAAAAGAACAGTCCCTACTATCCTAAAATTTGGTGATGTATAAGCCTAAAATAAAGGATTGTTTTAAAACAATAATACCCCATCCTCTACGCCCACATACACCCCAATCTAAAGTGCCTCGATCTGCTTAGTACAGGAGAATAACCTTCAGCCTTTAAAGAGAAAGACAACCTGAAAAGGCCTTCCAGCTTTGGACAGAAGATAAGTCAGAAAGCAGATTTACATCATTTTGGGAATCTGATCTGCCAATTTCAAGAAATCATACAAATTTTTAAATTTGTAATGATTAAATAGTGTTTCACTCTTTTGTAGGACCTGAGTATCCTGAATAATTTGTCATTTTTCCTCAAGGTAGAATATACTGCCTGGCATTCTCTGCAATGTGAAATGAGTGGGCCAAAGACAAAGTTTGGCTGAGATCATACCAGTGTCTTTTCATTCGTTTTCAGAAAGTTCTTTTCTCAACCAAGTCTCACAACAGCACACACAAAGCCTGCCATAGCAGGCCCCTGACCTATAGTATGCTTTTGTTGCAGATATTAAATGCTACAACTACACAGAGTAGACAGTAAAGAGCAATTCTGCCTGTTGAATTTGAGGAGGGCCAACCCTGAAATGGGGTAGGTCTTGTATAAAGTCAGTCGTGATGAGTCTAAAAAAATTGACAGACTTTCCTTGACAGGAAATAATATAGACCAGCTCAGACTTTTCTACATGTTACTGCCTTACACCCTCAGGTATTCCCAAAACCCAAAAGGAACAATCAAAAAGGATTCTGGGCCAGAAGACTTCAGAGGATACCTCTAAACAGAATTTCTATGATTCTGTAAAGTTCATGTTCAAACCCAGGAATGATAAGCAGGAATAGCTAAGTCCCTAAGAGGTTTAGGGTAAAGGCCATATTCCTTCACTTAGCATTTCCTAGCAACTACCTCAGGTGGCTTTACCCTCTACATTCTGACTTTCCTGAGTTACATTTATACACATTTTACCTTTTCCTATAGGGCAGAGGAAAAGCATGTGGGCACTCAACTTGGGACTGTGGTATCTCCAGATGGAAGCCACCATATAGGCAAGCACGGCACCAGGTAGCCTTGTGGTGCCCAAGCTGCCCTTTAAACCAAACCCTTATAGCACTGTGCATTGTGAAAGATCTCTGCAGTTGGCCAGATGTTCCTCCACAGACAAAATTCTTGTCCGCAGTGGCTCATCAACAGTATCAGGAACAAAATAGTTTCCTTTAGTACTGTCCCTTTAAAACACAGAGTTTACATTGCTATGTATATGAAAAACCAAGTGTTTGGTGCTGCTAAGGCCACAGATGTTGAACTGATGGTGACAGGGAACCTTCCACCTCAGCAACCTCACTCCTCCACAGTGGAAATGATGGTGCCAGCAGCACTTTGCCAGGTCAGTCACTTAACTGTCAGATACAGCTGAAAGGATGAAGAGCAAAGAGGGTGAAGTGGAGTCAAGACACAAAGTTCAAGTCTCATTTTGTTTTTTTACCAAAGTTTTGTGGGAAAGAATTGGCTAGGGGCCCATTTTCAGTTCAAAGCCCAAATTGCTTTCATAATTAGCAAGTCTATTGGAACATGTGCAGAGCCTAGGCAAAAAAGACAAAGCAGATGATAGCATGTCAAGAAATCATATTTGATATAGATTAAAATTACTGAAATATAGGGAATTATGGAAAAATACAATCATTTTGCAATTAAGATTAGGACTAAAAAAGGATTTGCATTCATTGTAACAAGCAAGACCAGTAACAACTAACAACCACCTACGGAGATGGAGCTATTAACATGCAAATGATCATTATTCTGACCGAGGTTTTTCTACAGAAAATGCAGCATTTATGCAGATTTAAAAGAAGTTTTTTGAAACAAGGTATGTATGGATAAAGAACCAGGAATAGGAACACTGTTTACTCAGGAAAAACAGTTCTGCTTGATATAGAAGAAAACCAAGAAAAACACAATTACTGAGTTGTGCCAGGAAAGACATGGTGTGGGATTCCAGCAAACCTCCCTGACAACACGATTAGAACGGAGAGCGAGCTTTGGGGCCAGAATGTTAATGCAAGAAATGCAAGCCTTTATTTAACAATTTACAGGAGTAAAAAGCAGGGACAAAAGAGGATGCTAGTCACAAGAATGAGATAGGAGGAGATAGGAAATTTTTGTGGAAATTGTACAAATACCTGAGCTCATCAGATGTAAGAAAAAAATTTATACCTATAATCACGAGTGTAACTCACAGGGAGAAAGCATTACTTGAAATTACCCTAAATATGACTTCCTTTGCTATCAACATCCTGTGTGATTACTGCACTAGTTTCAGTGGAGCTTTGGCTCCTTCATACTTTTTAGGTCTTGACAAATTCATTGAGGTCCATTCTTACAGACATGGAACAAGGACCACTAAGCTACAGTGGGAGGAAAAAATAAGCAAAGAGTTCATTCAAGATACTCAATGAACGGCAGACAGCACAAGACTCTTTATCTTGCCAGTATGTTGTCAAGTCCTTGGTAGAGGTTAGTAAAGAAGCAGAAGAGACAAGTATAGCAGCCACCAAAACTGAAGGGAAAGAGCTACTGTGGGAAAATTCTACCTTTAAATAAGATATAGGAGAATGTTCTTCTGCACACTGTGGCAGTGTCTTTGAGAAAAAGACACTGAATTTCACTGCAGCTCCCTTTAACATTCATACAATGTCAGATCTATAAGATTTCAAGCATCAAGGAAAGTGGCCACTTTCTAGGAGTCAGGTTTTCCAAATTTCTGAAGATTCTGGAAGTCTCTTTTTTGACTCTGGTAGCAGCAGTGTATTTTAAAGTTGCATTGCATGGCCTTATCAGAGAGCCTTTAAAAGGTACTGTAACGCATGGGTCTGATCTGTGTGGTAGGAATGGGGTGAGGGTGATAGCCAGAAAGTGCAAGATCTGTGGAAGTTACATCAATTTCCAACTTTGCAGGCTGTACTGATCTCGCAGTCCTACATAATTGAAAAGAAGGGCATCTTAGGAGGACCTGAATTTGCAAATGTCAAATTATAATTCCATATTTTGAAGGGCACAATAAAATTCTTTCAGCTCTTCAAAGGGTGTTTCTCAAAAGCTGTAAGGCAAAGCACATCACTGCACACAGAAGCCACCCACCTGCTGATGAGACAAAAATAAAATAAACAGGCTCAGTTGGTGGGTCTAAAGTTAACTGTGCCAAAGCCAATGAATGGACATATTACACTATTCCTTCTTCCTGGCAACTATGGCTTTTCATTTGTCTATTCTAATGTGAACACCGTCAGATAAATGCTGAATACCCTGAACAGTGTGCTCCCACAGGGAATGTGTAAGAGATTAGAATGACTGGCACGTTGGGCTTTTTTGCCCCACAGTCATCGTATGAGCAGCTGTTGGAAGAAGAACTTGAAGAAACTTTTTTGGCCTAATAAGTAGTAAGGCAGGATCCAAGTGTTTTAAGGTCTTGAAAATCTCCCAGATTGAATTACAGAATCACAAAATGAGTAAAGTTGGAAGGGACCACAGTGGTCACTGAGTCCAATCTCATTACATCTAATTCTTGCTTTTATGCAGTTGTCAGAAGTATCATACAATTGCTACCAGTGACCAAGGCATAGGGGATCAGTGAATGGTTCATCTGGCCACCATCTAAGATGGTTTAGCTTGGATGAAGCAAAGACATGGATCTTCTACTTCCTATTACTTTGTGTATTGGAGAACCGACTCTAAGAGAAACGCATCATGTACAGTTTAGAATAACCTGCCCATATGGGATGATTACACAAACCCAGGAGCAAGTTAAATTTAAAAAGACAGTGCTTGACTAACGTTGCAGTTATTTCATATTTCTTTTTAACCTCAACACTTAGCATGCTGCCTTAAACCATATTTTTAAGTTGAGAAATTCTGTTACCTTCATTTTATAGATACAGGAAACAGTAGTGCCCAATGATTTACTAATCTGTCCTGGTCCCTTGATTGACCCAGTCTAAGTGAGGGACCTGCCTGGAGTGCCCACAGCTCCCTTCCCTTCAGGCCATGTAACTAAGGCTCTTTCCCATCAAAAAAAGGACTGTAAAAAGAGAGAAGAGGTGGTCATGTTCTCCTTGTTGACCCAGCAGGAGCTGAAGCATTCTCCCGGACTGTCAACTGAGCCATGAATACAGCAGCTAAGGCTGCACTTTATTAGCAAATTTGAAGGTGCCCAGATGCAGTAATGCTAATAAACTGTATGCAAGTTTGCTGGTACAAGATTTGGGTTGTTGAAATTTGCACTTACTCCAGTTCCAAGCCATGGATGATCCAGGGACCATTCATAAGTAGGAAGTTAAATGAAGCTACACTATTTTGGAAATTACCAGTGGTTTACTGCCATAGATCTGATTCCATGACAGGTGGCTTTACTGCCTGAAAATGATGCAAGGTACATTTGATTTATAAGTACAGACATAACTTAAGATGCTTGCTGGAGATCACCCAGATAGTCCATGACAGAGCTGTGACTACAGACCAAGTTCATAATCACTAAGCCACATTTCCACTATCAGTGCTCCTCTTGTTCAGCACAAGCTTTTCAACTTGCACAGCAGTAAGTTACTTGGACTAACAGCTGTTGGCTTAAGTTTGGATAATTCTGTGCTCCCACAACTTGCTTAGTAGTACATACAAACTTCTCCACCCACAGATTCCAAATGCTGTGAAAATCTAGACACTATTCTGCAACATACACTTAGTCTTTACAGTATAAATATACCCCATGTTTCCTCATCATGGTTCCTCCACACTACAGCTAAAAGCATGGTCAGTTCCTGTAGGCTTAAATCACATATCCTGAGACCAAGGCAGTGACTCAAGCTCAAGTTCTTTATAAGTGTCATCATTAGGATACTTGAACAACCTGTAAGAGTTAACAAGTATGCATTCTTTAGAACTGCAAAAGACTGTGTGGTCCCAGTGACTACAGGTACATGTCAGATAAGCTATAATAATAAAATATGAACAAATATAATAAACCACCATTTTAAATACATCAGTATTGAAAGCAACCTTTGTGTAACCAATAGAGAAATAGGTAGGGTAATCAAGAACAGGGGACTGTTTAGGTGGAAGAAACAAAATATGGAGGGAAAAGAACAACTAAGAAAGAAAAAAGGGCCATAAAAGCAACTTTCCTTCATGTTACCTGCATACACACGCAATCCACAATGCTGCAGAATTAAATATTTACTTTTGCAGAGTTTCTGAGCTCTTGAAAATATGTTCACTCTCAAAGCTGAATTTCAATAAACTTAGCTCTATTCAGCAGAGCCAAGAAGTTCTGAAGGCCTTTCTAGTCAACAATATATCCTTACACCACAGCTTAACATAACCCTTGGGAAGAACCCTGGGACACATCTGTAATGATATTTGAACAGCAGTGACATGGGCAAGTCACACTTACAAGTATCTAATGCTCTTTGTACTGGTTCTCTTAAAAACTCAGAGAGCCCAATTCTACATCTGTAGAGATCTGAACACTTTGAAAATCACTGCCTGTCCAACCACTTTCAAATAGTTTAGTATGAAGAATATTTTAAGCAGTGAAGAAGGAGATGCCTGATCTTTTTGAAAATGTTTGTTATATATCAAACACAGACCAAAGCCTCTTAAAAGTTTATGAAGGTTTGGATGCAGCAACTCAGTTGTGCAGCTACTGACCACCAGAAAGAGATGTTGTACTCAAATGCAGGAAGCCTTATGTATGCACAGCCAGAAGTTCAATTTTCTTTCTGATGTTGGTAATTTTAATGCCATCTATAACATGGATGGGAGACAAATGCCTGAGAAAGCAGCATTGCAATGATCTCCTTGATGAGCAGAGAGTTCACTTTCCAAATAAAATGAGTTAAGGAACAGAGAAGGGATCAGCAGTTTGCAGGATTGATAATGTCCTTTTCTCTTCAAGCATTCCAAACCCTTAAGGTCGTGGTACTCTCAGGAGGATTTCTTAGACTGCAGCAAATTCAAGTTCAGCTGAAATGTTCAAAAACCCCTAGCTTGGGAATGGGTTATGGAAGCTGAAGATCTGGCTCCTTAAAGATAAAGGGTGTTTCATATTGCTTTCCTAATTGTTCTGAGGGAAGAAAGCCTTTTGCAGCACACTCTGTTCAACCTTGGGACTAATGGGAGGCATGAAGGAGTCTTGTTAACAAACAAGAGGTTTTGGAGCTTTGTGAATGGAGAAATTCCGCCTACAAAGCTGAGTTTTACACTGAGTTGGTTATTTTTCATCTTACACAAGTGTAGGAGACATGAGCAGTGAGACCACTAAAAATACTAAAAGTACAGAAGTATTGTTTTTCACTTTACATTATGAATTTATTTTTTTTTAAAGACAAAGCCCTAAAAAAATCCCCAGCAAAAGTTTCACATCAAAAAGGGGAAAGCAGGACAAGGAGGAGCAAAGAAATTTGGTAAGGTGACAGAAAGTCAGTGGCAAAGCATTATTTCCCATCTGCCCTTACATCAGGACTTTTCTGCAAGTGCTTGTAGTAGAAGAGGGAGACAGATCATTCAAAGACAGATTCAGAACTCCTTCTTCCCCGGGAAACTGTGCAGAAACCTAAACGTATTTTTGAAGACTATTCAAAAGATTATAAAGTATTCTGCCAAAGTTTAGTTTTTCTAGAATTTCAGTTGTTTTTTGGGTTGAAACTCTATTGCAAACCTTGTCCACCAATTCTTCCCACTAGCAAAGAGCAATGTATCTTGCAAATTCCATATGGCAATACAATTCTACCAAGAAATGGAATTTTTTTCCCTGTTATGACCTAATTTCCAAAATCCTTGAGGCAATTTTCAGCCTGATAGTGGCAGATGCTGCACATTAGACGACAGTGTTTTGAAGTCAAGATATTTACCTGGATCATAGTATTTATGCTGTTCTCTAGTTTCCTGTGCAATATCCATCATCATGTTATTCAAGCACTCTTGGTATCACTGTGTTGATATAAACAGGACTGATAACACTCATTACAGCTTATAAACCACCATCACACCTTTTTGCAGAATGTGACAAAACATAAAGCAAGCAATAGTTCCTTCTCTAAATCTCAAAATACAGTAGTTTTGAAGTACCAGGTTAGAATATAGTAAATAATCTTACTGGAAAATGGCAGACCTTTAGTAAACGTGGAGTGAGGTACTTTCATTAAGTACACATCTTCTAAGGATCTTCTACAGATAGACAGAAAGAGAAACATCATTTATTTTGACATTTTCTATAGGCTTTAGTCTTCCTCTGAAAGGGTTAGCTGGTGGATTGAGGTTTGGAGACAGCTAGGCCAGCAATCCGTAACTGAGTCGTGGCTAGAGGTGTAACTAATTTATGTCCAGAGGCATGACAAGTCTAGATGTTCCTATTCTGGGTCCCTTTTCTCCTTTGCTGGTTTATAAGGCAGGAAGATGATTGTGGCCTTAGCCAAAATCATGGGAAAGTGGCAGCCTTTGCCTCAAACGCCACAGAACATTTACCATCCCTGGTTCTTCAAAAAGCCATCCCAGCTTTCTTAGGCTCCCAGCTGCTAAGGTGCCTTTTAAGCTGATGACACAGCTACTGAGCAGCAGATCAGAGCCAAAAGCATGGACAGCACCTGGGATAAAAGGGCAAGCAGGAAAGAAAAGTAGCTCTGTTCCAAAACGAAGACAAGTCTCACTGTACCAACTTTGTGTCCCCACTTTCACACATCAGCCACCATATGTGGGAAACTTAATGCTGAGAGGGAGGATGGTGAGAAGGCTTATCAGCCTTTCATCTCTCTCCCTTACAAGCACCATCCCTGCTGCTGTTTATGCCTCCCAACCCCAGGGACCAAAGCGCCTATTAGACTCATCATCCTCCCTCTGCGGATGTTCCCCCTGAGAGGTTCATTAGGCCTTGCTGCCTGACAGCAGGCAGTCAGAGAACCAGGTGGCCACCTTCTTTTGCAATGCCAATGTTATTTCCAAGGGGTTAGACTTGCTGGGAAGAAGCTTTTAAATTCCCTGTTTCCCAGACACAGGGAGGGCTCCATAAAACCCTCCCCGCACAGATGGATTGAAGAAAGGCATTAAAATTGGTACATTCTCTGCAGGAGTTCATTACCAGAGGGAAAAGAGAAGTGTGAATCCTTTAGTGTCTGTCAACAAGCTTAGGAAAGCAGTTTCCACAGCCCTTCCTATCCCAGGATCACAAAGAACTTCACTTGCATCACTCGAATATACTCCACTGTATCCTGTAACAGTATGATCATGCTGTAGATGGAGAGGTGAGCCTGGTGTCCATTTAGCCTTGAAAAAGAAAAAATGGAAGCAGGGAGGACTAGTTTAAACTTCATTGCTGCTACTCTTCCCGCTTCTCAGTCATTCCATAACTCAATACAATATTATCTTTCTTTTCAAACTTCAAATCTATTTTATAACCATAGTTAGACTTTATTGAGTGGCTTGAATTTTTGGGCACAGTATAGAAAGGAATGAAAATTTCTGGCAGAAAAGATATCAATGAGGAAATAATGGAAAGAAATCTGAAGGGAAGGACTTCAACAGCCACTTCAAGATGCAACTTAAAATACTGAACCTATCACCACTCAGTCCTACTTTTTCCTACCTACACACAGACTTGCTATGGACACTTCCTCATGTGTCTGCTATCATGGGTTATAGGGGAGATATCTTTGTTAGGTAAGGAAAAATTACCTTTCCACCTTGTATTGAAGGAGGCTTCAAGAGCTCAGTGACTGCTCTCTGCACTTTCTTCTTTGTACCAGTATGCGTAATTTGGCTCTTGTTAGGTGTGACTGCTCTTCCTTTCTAGACCATGGAGAGAGAATGGGAATGGGTAAGGTAGCTGACTTTTAAGGGGGGCTTCTCTGCGATGAAATAAAAACCTCACAATAATAAAAAAGTATAATTATATAATAGCATTTTTCTAATCTGCTATTTTCAATAGAAACTTTATTTATAGAGCAGTCATTTAACACAGAAGTGTGGGAGTCGCAGCAGCATTTCAATTGAATGTCAGGAAGAACACTGGCTTGTAGTTAAGTGACAAGAAGAGAAGAGCTGGATGTTAGGCTGAGAAACAAGATGACCTCGGGCAAGTCATTATACCTCCCTCTGCCTCACTTTACCATTCTGTTAAGCTGAGATTTAAACAATTACCTGGCCCGCCAAGTGTAATCAGTATGTAAAGAGCTCTAAAGTGGACACACACTCAACTGATCCTCACACAACCACCAGCACTCTTGGGAACAGGCAAGAGGGAGGTAGCAAGATTCAGTTGCAGGCTGTCTTGCACTGCAAGCACTGGATATTCTTGGGAATCGTAAAGACTGTGGGCTTAGATACATCCATAGCTTCCTCATGCTCCTGTTAGATCAGGACTAACATAATGTCTGCTAACTGCAGACAGGTGTAAGAGCCAGAAAGATCACAAGGCCAAAATCAGGACATCAGAAGCAGAGAATCAAGGGAACCACCATTTAAATGACAAAAATTGCACTTCAGAAGCACGTAGCCTGAAAAAAACCCCCAGACTGAGAATCCAACACCCTTTTGGATAGGGTGGGTGCAAAGCCACACCCTATTGGGTAGCCATGTTGCACTGGTTGATATCAATATGGGAGATTAAAAGTACCTTTCTGCTTCTGCTATATATATTCATCTAGGCAACATGAACAGAGGAAGAGTACAGATACCAACAGTGCAGCCTACTCACACACACACACAGTTCTGCAGCACATACAGCAAATATGACACATCAGTCGGGGAGTCAAGGAGTTTTGGGGACAGAGTACAGGCAGCAGATCAAGAGCTCACAGAAAAAAACCTTACACCTGGGCACAGAAAAGACATGCATACTTCAGGGAGTCCCTCCTGCTCCCATTGAAAAATGTGCTATTGACATCATTTATGCTCCTTGGAGTAAACACCAGCTTCCCTTGAAAGACAGAGGGACCACATGGGAATATGGGCTGGTTGGTGGAAGCTGTTTGTCCTCTGTGGGTGCAAAAGGTCCTAGTATCACAGAATCACAGAATACATCTAATTGGAAAGGACCCATCAGGATCATCAAGCCCAGCTCCTGGCCCTACGCAAGGCACCCCAAAAATCACACCATGTGCCTGAGAGTGTTGTCCAAATGCTTCTTGAACTCAGACAGGCTTGGTGCTGTGACCACTTCCCTGGGAAGCCTATTCCAGTGCTCAATCACCCTCTAGGTGAAATACCTTTTCCTGATATCCTCCCTTGACTCAACTTCATGCAGTTTCCTCAAGTCCTGTCACTGGTCACTAGAGTGAAGAGATCAGTTCCTGCCCATCCTCTTCTCCTCATGAGGAAGCTGTAACTTTAATGAGGTCTTCCCTCAGTCTCCTCTTCTCCAGGCTGAACAAACCAAATAACCTCAGCTGCTCCTCATATGGCTTCCCCTCCAGACCCTTCACCAACCTTGTGGCCCTCCTTTGGATGCTGTCTAATTGCTTAATGTAATTTTTATGTTGTGGTGCCCAAAATTGCACACAGGACTCAAAGTGAGGCTGCCCCAGTCCAGAGCAGAGTGGGACAATCCCCTCCCTCAACTGGCTGGCAATACTCTGCCTGATGCCCCCCAGGACATGGTTGGCCCTCCTGGCTGCCAGGGCACTGCTGACATATTCAACTTGTTGTCGACCAGGACCCCCAGGTCCCTTTCCATGGCACTGCTCTCCAGCCTCTCATTCCCCAGCTTATACACACAACCAGGGTTGCTCTGTCCCAGGTGCAGAATCTGGCACTTCATATAGTTGGTGACTGCCCATCTCTCTAATTAGTCTAGGTCTCATCCCGATGAGTTGTGAAGATCAGGAAGCAGGAAATCAGGGATACAAGCACATAAAGTCATGATGTGGCTGTAGCCTGGCTAGATGACATAGGATGGACTCAGGAGTGGGGTATGTTACAGACAACTTGGGAGCAGGAATTTAAGAAGCACGAGCTGCAGGGCAAAATCCAAGGGAGAAGTTCTTTATAGCTATACCATATAGATTACTTGAAGAGAAACATGCTCTGAATTCAAAGGAAACTGAGATAATATCAGTAACTCAAGGCCTATGCATGCAGAATTCAGTATAAAGTGAGTTTCTTCCGTTATTTTCCTGCAGAAATAAAGTTGCAGGCACTTCTGGTTGCTGAAAGACTTACAAACACACGGATAAGATGAGGTACAACAGAACTGTGTCTATGATTGGAAAGACTGTGCAATCAACGTATAATTAACCTGTGAAACTTGTTGCCAGAGGATATTATAGAGGAAAACAGATTAGCAAGATTCAGAAAAGGATTAGACCTTACAAGAATAGCATCTGCAGCTAGGCTTGCTAAAATAAAAACCATATGGGTTATTAGTCTTCTCACTTCAGGGTATAAAATGATCGCAAGTTGGGGTCAGAAAGCAATGTCTCCCTATTATGTAGCATTGTAAAACAGGGCACACCAGGGGGTTGTTACAAGTCTATCTAAAGCATCCAGCACTGGCAATGGTTAGGACAGAATACTGGACTAGATGGGCCATTAGTTTGATACAGACGAGCAATTTCTTATACCATTCTGCCCTCATTTCCTGGGAGAATTCCACTCCCCAAACTGATATGCACTCCAAGCAATTGAAATTCAAGTGTAAACATGTTATTGCTTGAGCAATTTGTGGGCATACAAAGATGCAGACTAGCACTTAGACCCCAAATAGAGGCGCTTTGTGGACTAAGAGATTTTTCTATTATAGTTTTGTGATGACCACCTACAGACTTGATGGTTGTCATTCAGCTGGTCAGCGTCAGTGGAGGCCCAAAATCCCTCTTGCACAGGCTCTCAGTTTGAAAGCAGTAGAGAAATCCCCTGAATGTAGGATGGATCCTACACCATTTGCAGCTGCATAGTTTGCTTACCACATGGGAGAAAGAACCAGGATGCAGCAAAACAAGGCAAAGGGCAGACTAGCATTCCATTTTTTCTGATGTTGCTGAGGTTTTTCCTTTCCATGTCTTATGTGGGTAGGAGCCACACTCTTCCCCTGGCTCCCTGCTGCATAGCAAGTTAAGCAAAGAGTGTCCCTCTATCCTACTGCCTCAGACAGGAACAAGACTGGGGGAGAAAAAGGTGAGAGGTGGCAGGTGTGGTGAGGCAAGAGCAGAAGGTATGCAGAGAGCCAGTAGGGTAGGTGTCAGGAGGTGAGGAAAAGAGCAGGACTACAAACAAGTGGCACTAGTGTGCGAAGCAGAGGGGGAGGCTGCTCAGGGTAGGGGATGCAGTGAAGGAAGAAGGAGTTGCTAAGGACACAGAGGGTGCAGGTGGATGACTGTATGATCAACCACAAGGTCACATAGTGCAGCAGCAAAGGCTAACATCCATGGGGTGCAGATGGACAGGCAGGCAAACACAAGCAGAAGGGGAAGGTCCAGTGGGAAGGATGGAAAACACTCTACTTCCTACTCAAAGCCACAGCCAAAAGCAAAGCAAAATTTCGGTGACAACAGAGGTGAAAATGTTTGATCATAGGTGGGGACACTGTGCCAGTGATGCTGAGAAAGTGCATTTGTACAGGCACGTGCTTAAAAGTGGGTGGCATTACCATTACACTGCTTGGAATTTGAGCAGCATAGGGTGAGTGCTTCATGTGTAGCAGGTGTGCAAGAAGCAGAGTGAATCTCCTCAGCCCCCCTTTCCATCCCCAGAACAAACTATTTCAGAATTAAAATGGGATTTAAGACTGTCAGACTAGGAACAAAGACAACTTTGGGTGGTGAACTATTTATACCATCCTAGACATATGTAGTATGCACACAAATTTTAATGGGATAGGCTCTGCCTTTCACATGAGCTTGTAACTCCTGAATTTCACTTTCTGATTCTACTCCCAGTCACTTCAAATGCCTTTGTGAAGAGTTTAGAGCCCTTTATCTCCTATCTCCTCTAACGCTGGCCATAGCCTTTTACAGCAGAAACCATATTTTTGGGACATGTCTAGTACAACAGGGACTGGACCCTTGTAGAGATCATTCAGTTTTCTGAATAATACAGTTAAATGTTTTCCACCTGCACCACCAACATCTCTCAGTCCCTGACTCGAAGGTCAAGTGTCCACTCTGCATCAGATAGCCTGATCTTCAGAGACTGCATGTACTCTCATAAAGGTCAAACTAGCAACACAGCTATTTCCCCTCAGAATTTTCTGTGATCCCGTGTTACCTCTGCAATCGAGAAGTCATTTCTCCCTCTCTTCTGAACTCTGGCCTATCAGACTTGGCAGTTGTCTCTTGACTTACAGTGACCAGCCCCTGGAAGGTTACTCTCAGTCTTGAAAAGGTCAGGTGCACATAAACTCTCACACAAACACATGTCCACAGAAACACACACAGATGCCAGGATTCACAGATGCACACACAGCTTCCTAGCTTCGCACTGCTGTTTTCAGCAAGGACCACTCAAAGTGTTTAGCCTGACATGCTGTGATGATGATGTAAACGGAAAAAGAAAAGCCCTTCACCTGTGAAACTAATTAATAGTCAACAAACTTGCTTCAAGGTAGGAGAGCTGGCACTGAAGGCGAGAGGCTGTCCCAGGGAGTGGCAGGAGCCAGGCACAGCTGCTAGGTGGCAGCAGCCATTCACTCAGCACAAAGCTGAGGCTCGCGAAGGTGGCTGCTGGATTTAATTCTCTGAGAATTTGATGCTCATCAAAGTGAGCCACTGTTGTAGCCCCCACTACAGCAAAACCGCTCAAGGCCGCTGCTGTCGCTGCCCGTGATGGGAGCATACATAAGCATGAAAAGAAAGCCATCCTGACTGTTAAGGAATACCACAATTGGGGTTGTGGCTTTTTAAGGGGATAAAGCTGGACAGACATCTTGTGATGATGTCGATGAAATCACGCCTTATCAGTAAGCAGAGAGGCTGTGTCCTCCTCCACAGCTATTTCAGGGCCCTTTATCACCCCCCCCCATCAAGGCAAATACTTATCTTCCAAGGGCTTTTCAAACACCACTTAATTAGTCTTCCCAAACCTATAAACAAAACAGGGGACCCAGAGCCTTGCATTTGCTGTAACAAATGAGAATGAAACTCTGAGAAGGGCCCCAATTACAGTAACATCCACTGCAGCACGTGGGAAGTGCTGCAGCAGATTTAGGGGCACTTTTAAGGATGCCAGTTGAATATTATAACCTCGTTATTCATATAATTAATACTGCAACTACTACTGAATTCCATGTGTTATTTATAGAAGCATTATGTTCCAGTTATTTTCTGCAGCTCTTGTCTCTTTGACATGCAATAGATTTTCTTATGAAGACTGTAGGCCTGCATCACTGAGGACTCATGGGAAAGGCAGATTTTCAGCAGAATGTGGTTAAATATTCTGGTCCATTTAGCAATGAGGTACTGTTGAACACAGCTTGAAAACTGAAGGACAGAGATTCAAACTACACCAAGTCGGAAAGCCTTTACAATATCCATTTGCTTGCTGCCAGCCACCACAGCCAGCAGTTATGGATAAACCTTGACCCTTCATGCTTTTTCCTGGCATGAAGAGCAGGCAAGCAGTAAAAAATACTGACATCAAAATCGAGTCGTTAGGTTCCAGGGTTAACATCACACACAAATGACTGGAGGTACGTCAACTCGCCCTCAATGAAACTGGTTTGGGCAGATATTGCGTTGATTGTTCACGCTTGGGAAGTTTTCTTTGCAACTACAAGAAAAAGAGTGGGTTTCAGGAAGAAATACCATCCTTTTTTCTCTGCAGATGGGGAGAAAGGGCTCTTGGACTCTGCAGGGAATTTAGCAAGCTAAGTATGAAGGTGGCGTAAGTGTCGTTTGTGTCTGCTCCACTTAACTAGAATGGTCATACTTACTCTGAGCTTCTAAATCTTCAAATAACAATACCAAATGAAAACATGAAGGTTAGGTGCTGTCCTTCTTCCCTGGCCTAGAAGCAGGAAATGTTCCTGGAGATGTTCACTTGAGCCCTTTGAAGTATGGAGGAAATTGGATTAAAATTATGACTCATATTGCCAGAACAAGGACTGAAATCAAGCTCTGAGCCCTTCCTATCCATAGTATTTAACAGTTAACTCCTTCTCATGAAGTTTTGCACCACTCCAACTAGCACCTTCTAAACCCAACTTCCCAAAGAGGCAGCTAACCCGACCCCCAAGCAGTGTGGACAGAAAGCAGGCCCATGCCATGTGGTCTACCTCCTGGCTCTCTTCTGTTTAGCAGGATAAGACACAAAGGCTCCTTTTCTGAGTGTTTGCTTTATGACGCCAGTGGAGGCTGCCCCTGCCACTTCAAAGGCCCTTGAGAAAAAGGGCCTTTAAAGAAAGTGCATTTTCCTTCAGAAAATGGGGAAAACACTTGCCAAGCCCTAAGACAGGAGTGAGTTTTAAGACCCTCTTATCCTTGTTGTTAACCCGAACATTTTAACAACACGTTAACCCTTGTTAACCTCCATGCACTTCTGCAGGTGAATGACATTTTGGGCTCCTTAACTTCCCCCATACACAGAAAAATTTGTATGTGGCTTCAGGCTTGTGCAGGATCAGGGCAGAGGAAAATGTTCATTTGCAGACATTTCAGTTTTGCAGAGGAAATTCCCTTGCAAAAAGCCATCAGTCTGCTCCTCTGCAAAGTGGTGGAAACCACTCTCTGTCCCCATGCTCATTAAAGATATTGTGAGGTGCCATTCCTTGAGGACTGTCTGAATGTAATTGGTTTATTCTGACTCTGCCTCCAGGGAGACTGCTCACTTTGTCTGTTTTACTCTACTCACTGCTTGCCTGTCCTTCCACTTCAGGATAAACTTATAATTCAGGTCAAAGCAAAAGTTCACTTAGCAGCACTTAGTAGCACCTAATATGTCAGGCTTTCAAGTTGCAGGTCAGACCTACAGGTTAAAAAAAGCTACAGGTAAAAACAATATTAAACAAAACTTAGGAAAATGGTTCCCATGGAGCTGTAGAGATCTTGCCTAGATCTCCTCTGAAATCACCAAGCTATGAGAGTAGCAATCTCAGGTTCATACAAGCACATTGGCTTCCTCCACTGTAGTTCTCTTCCCACAAACCTGGCAGCAACCCACACGCAGCTCTGCATGTGTGAGACACAGAACAGGTCTAGCCACACCCTCGCCATCAGGTGCTTTGCTAGTTACTGCTTTCTCAACTAGAAACATTTTCGACATTTCATCCATCAGATTTGATGATGCTATGATCACAGGTACTGTCTTATCTCTTTGAGCACATCCCTTATCACCAAATCCTCAAAATCAGTCTGGAAAACTGGTGCTTGATCCTCTGTGCATCTGTTCTGGTCTAGGCAAACAAAGCTCTTTCACTTCCCTCTCTTCCCCCAGTCTTTTCCCAAAACCAGCATGCTGAGGTTTGCTGCCAATTCAAATGCAGATGCCAGGCTGATGCCTTACCTTACAGAAACAGCTAACTGCAATGTGAAAGAGAACTCCTCCACTAAACTCCTGCCTAGTTGGCTAAACAGCACCTGATCTATTTAAACATAGTTGCTGTCTGTTCCTAAGACCTGCAGTTAGCTCCTAGTGAGCCTACTGGTTAATTGTCTCCACCCAGTCTGGACTGTTTAATTTATAAATTACATTAAATAAAACTAAAATCCTGTTGGGGCTACTAATATATCATTCATTAAATATTATGTAAAACAGCAGAGATACATATTTTCTGTTAAGCTCAGACACGTTACTAACTCCCTGTAGAGATCATGTGTGATATCTCTGGATGCAGGCATGCTGCCTAGATCCCCCCTGAGGACAACTCATCCATCCTCCCACCATCTGTCGGCATGCTGGGGTTCCTCCGTCACACCTAGGCAGCTAGCTCTGGGCTGTGGATTCTGCACTGTGGCTCCGACACTCTAAGTTAAATGGGCCTTAGTGCCCTCTCTGAGACACTGGAGAGGAGCTTGCACCCCTGGATTTCTAAGTTTCTGACTTCTTCACACCACAAACTTGACGCAAAGTCCCTGGAGTGTCATTAAACCCACACTCTGAACAGATTAGAGATGCATCCACATTTGTCCTTCCCAGCATTCCCCTGAAGGATAAGTTTCATGAAACGGCAGAAACTTTACAAAGTGAAGCGGAGCTCATCTCTGTCTATTTCAGGTAACCTCTCCATCCTGTCAAACAGCTTGTCTGTCATAAAAGAACAAATGGAGTGGTGCAGGAGTAATGGGAAGCAGAGAAATAAAAACATCTAAACTCTGGGCAGGAGGTTTCTGTTGTTATTTCTGAATGTGTTTAGCATAGAGACATATTGTACATTTAGCGTAAGTCCCCGGGACCCTAATGAGCTCCTAATGTACCCCATACTTCAAGGGTTTTCCAAAGAGGCCAGTAACTTAGCAACAGCAGCAAATCCTTGACAGGAATAATCAGTATTTGTGCTGCAGCTTTAGGTTTCCCCTCTTCTCTCCCACTAAGTGGAAAGTGGTTTGCCTGGGATTTCTTCTCTGCTTTGTCAGTAAAAACCCACTACCAGCAGCTTGCATGGAGCAGAGTTCTTGGAGAGTGGAGCTACCAAGATTCTCCTGTGAAGAGTTTTGTAGCATTGGGGTGGTATAG
Organism: Chiroxiphia lanceolata; assembly: GCF_009829145.1. NCBI lineage: Eukaryota > Metazoa > Chordata > Aves > Passeriformes > Pipridae > Chiroxiphia > Chiroxiphia lanceolata. Next base: position 96,110,977 of record NC_045638.1, on the reverse strand, counting down.
AGGTGGCTCTCTAGGGATGCCACAAGCAAACCAGGGCTGGGGAAAACAGTGATTTTCACGATAGCAAACTAGACAGTCACCAGGGCCAGTGGTGGTTCCTCGGGGATACCAGCTAGAAGGTGATGAGCAATGACAGTTCTTTGCTGCATTCATGGCTCTCAGCTACAGGAAACTGAATCACCAAACTCCAAAGACATTCTGTTACAAATACAAAGCAAATACTGATAGCTAACTGTATTTCTAGAGGCCATATGAGACAGTGGGCTCCAGAGGAACATGAGGTCCTTCTGAGGCAGGCTCTTCACTCTTCCCAATGGGGTGTCATTTGATGCCAGCATGCATAAAGTATATGCCTCCCCTGCCCACATCTCCTGCCTGATTCCATTGCCTTGTTGCTAGTTGTAGGCATGGCACTGGTTTTGGACGGAGACTGCTTTACATCTTAAGCAAGCAACACGAACAGGCATCAGTATGCTAGGTGCATAAGAGAATAATCCATTTTATTAACACCAAGAAATCTCCAAAATGGTAACCTGATGTGCAAAAGTGAAAGGAGTTGTCCAGTACCACGGAAGGCCTGAATAGGAGACAATCTATTCTGAAATAATATCTGTATGTCCTATTTATGTTCCTTAGTAGTTACACTGTAAAAATACATTGGATGAACAATCAGTTTTCAGCTAAAAATCACCACACAGTTGTTCTAGACCTTGGCTAGTACACTTCCAGCAACCAAAGTACAATACCACCAGTTCTAGAGGTCCAAGTGTAACCAGAATTTTACAGACACAGCATATCAACGTTTTTTTCTCCCCAGCATTGAAAGGAGGAAAGGTTAATAGTGAAAAAAAAATTTAACACGGACTTCTTGACCCAGCAGTGGCCTTTGAAATGTTGAAGAATGGTAAAGTCAGTCTAAGAAAGCCTGATATATAAAAAACATGGCATCACACCCATATCTCTTGCATTTGTAGCAAGAGAAGTGACTAGGCTTATACACTCACCTTGTGAATTTTAGAGAAGTCAGTGGAATAATTTCAGAAAATTTCAACTACTTAGAGCCAAGCAATCTTATTTACAAAATATCAACTGACTGAGCATGGAAAATGAATGAAGAAATATTTGCCAGGAGGAGGAAAAGACTTTTTTTTTAGGTGGCCGTCCAGGCAGTAAATTGGAAGAATATTGTGGGCTAACTCAGGTGAAACACCACTAAAAAAAAAACCAAACCAAAATTCCTCTACATTCAAAGCAAGCTCACTGAGGTGCAAAAGCAAGCTTCCCACCACACAGATTTGAAACTCAGCACAGCACAGACACACCAGTGGATTGCAGCACTCAGTTGATGGGATCTCCCGCACTGTGTTGTACAAACTCACCCCAACACTGTGAAGCAACAAGACAGGTCCAAGGCAATATAAAGGATTAAATCTGCTATTCTAAGCAAACTGGGTGTTCAAAATCCACCATGTTATTTCAATTACTCCAAACTGTCATCACAAACTCACAGACAAAGGAGAGGCACGTGGAAACTCTTGACCCCTAAAAGAAACCTACTGGAATTGCAGGAAAGTATCACAGTGATTTGTCCTTCCTTGTTTTTCATTACACATATGGCAAGGCAAAGCAAGTCCAAGACCTGCCCACATTGTAACTTTGGCCTACAGCATCACTCAGTTAGGTCTCCACGAAGCATGAGAGAATCATTAATGGCCTCGCTTTCTCTCACACTCAACCTGGCTTTACCCAACCAGAAATGTCTGCAGGAAAAATCTGAAAAAGCCATTAATGGGGATAATGATGCTTACCTCCTGTATAAAGTGCTTGGAGATTCATGGGATGGAAAATGCTGTTTCAGGTAGGTATTTATTAAATACTTATAGTTTCTTGTATTGAGGATCCATACTACAGTCCTACACTTGGACATAATTCCCTCAACCATCAGAGACTAACCTCTATAGGCTGCATTAAAGAAGTCTATACCATATGGTTTGAAATCTACGGCTGTCACATCTATCCTGCAGACCAGATGTAGATCTAAATAGTCTGTGCCCACACTTTCACAAGCAATGATCTTTTTGCACTTGTCTTTCAGAATATGTCACCTCATATTATGGAATGAGACAAACAAATCATAGTTCTCAGGTGAAATCCAGACCCCCTTAAAGTCAAAGGCTAGGTCTTTTTGATGTAAATAGGGACAGTATTTCATTCTCTGCCTGAAATTCTCTTTGATCTGAAAAAGCACGGTTTGGGTTTTTTTATGTCTGACTTACAGAGTTGAAGGAGTCCTAGAGCTAAGTGATGAAACAGTGCTAAGAAGTTGTGGGGCTGTTGTCACCTGGGACCAGCTGCCCCAATTTTGGTAACCAGATAATCTGCTTATTTAACATTTCTGGGGCCTCAATACTCTGTCTCATGATACATCTCTTCCTCCTTCTTGAATAAAGCTCAGTAAAACATTTGACCTTTTCCAGCCTTTGGAGTTTCATTGTTGTTTTAGAAGGAAAGCAAAGCATGGGAAAACATCTGCTGAAGAAAGAATTCTCTCATTTGGATAACACATTCCCATTTATTGTAAAGAAAATAGGCTCAGAGGGGCCTACACCTGTGATTTCCCATTCATGATTTAGTGCTATAGAAGTGACTTCATTCCTGAAAGCACAAGGGTCTCCTCAGAAGAAGATGATAAATCAGAAAGGACCATAGGGGATCAGCTGGCAAATCATGACCTCATGAGGAAACTGAAGTTCCTTGTCCAGTTTCTATCAAAAATGACAATGAATTCAGAAGGTTTCACCCTAGACCCTTCACAAAACCTGCTGTGAGGCTCAGCATAAATTTCAGTCACTAATCAAGGGGCACACAAGCCTGCAATATTAATAAGAAAGTTGAAATCACAGCAGAAAACCCAAGCAAGAATGGGTGAAGGGACTGGGGAAGGACAAATTGTTAGAGTAGGCCGTGCCACAGTGTTGGCATTAAGGTGTATTTAGCAGAGCTGTATGCATGCATGAAACTCTCACTTTGCTTGCCTTTAGTCTGCAGTGGCTGTCCCTCACTTTTTACGAGCGCTAGAATTCACTAAGCCCAGAGAGATAAAACTGGTGAATTAAAAAGCAGTTCTCTTTGTTTGGTTTTAAGGCAGGGTATAAAACACAGGTCTTGCTGAAGCATTACGCTTCTTGCTGCTTTGTAGGCAGCCACATTAGTCTCAGTGCCTTTCAGATATCTGCCATCAAACTAATTACCTGCCTAACGGGAACTGAAATAGATTTCCATTCTCCTGATGTGTAGGAAGGCGAGGAAGCATATGCAACATGGAGGAGGGCATGGGGACTACATCAGATGGGAGAGTCCTAGAAAAGGACCCTAAATGCAAGAACCTTTAGGGGCAACATAGGAGGCCCGAACCTAAGATAAACACCTGATAACTCTGCTGGTTTGGCAGCAATTAAAGACCTAAGAGTAAGATGTGAAGTTCTGCTTGAGTTCTCAAGCATCCTGCTGCCTGAATCCAAGATTTTGCTCAAGGACCATCTTTAGCATTAATCCTGTAGTTAGATACATGACACAAAAATTCCTAAGATTCTAATGCTCTTACAGTAGGACACTTCTGGAAACAGGAGTTATATCAATAAAATGGATCATTATTGCAATTAATTTCACTGAAATAAAATTGAAACAGAATGTAACATCAAATTCCCATCTGCTCACCACAAAGAGCTAGACCAGTCCTAAAACAAAACTAAAAATAAATACCTGCTTATAGGCTGAGACAGCCTTTATTACAAAGAGGGTGAAGGGGAGGTGGGGAAAAAAAGAGAGTAGAACATACTCTTGAAATGCCATGATATTCTCGCTCCATCCCAGCTCATTTGCCAAACCATATTCTTCAGATGAGAAGGGTTATTTTCCATTTTGTTGCTTCATGATTAAGTGGAACAAGAGCCTTTGCTCTCATTGGTTAATTAGAAATACCCTCTACGTAGATGTATCTTTTTCCAGTCCCTTGCTTCTTAGCAAATAGAAAATCTATTTTGGCTTTCTCGCATTGACCCTTTAATTGAACTAACATGGGTTTTGTTACTGTTCTTTGTTTTTAAATAAGCAATTTTGTACTTGCAAATTTTAATTTCCCACATGGCAAAACACTTCTGAATATTGCCAAATCCCAGGCACTGGGGCTAGAGAAAGTACATCTCTGCTTTCCTACACCCAATTAAAAAAAATGTTATCATCAAGTATCCCCCCTGAGTGGCCCTTTGCCATGACATTCTGTTGGTTTCATGTGAGAGATCATGTTGATGTTCTATGTTAATCCCGTCATTAATTCTATTATTAAAGTTATAGAGTTGTGAGATTAGGAACCTGTTACCTATATAAAGCCCAGACAATTTCTCTCTTTCTCTCTCTCCCTCTCCAAAAAAAGGAGAGGAGAATCTTATTATTTGTATGTAGTCTATTTAAACTAGGCTTGCAGAATTCTACTCAACACTTACTGGAAGAATATTCCTTTATCGGTAGAGTATTAGATGGGGAATTTTTGACTGTGTATTATCTTCACCATGATAGTGCAGAGGGAGAAATCTCTGAGACCCTAGTTGGCAATTTTTTTAATGACAGTTTTATATGTTTATTACTCTTGTTTTTTTGCCAGGTTTGTTAGGCAGGGAGTAGGTAACAACTTGCAATCTTGTCCACTGGCATGTATACACACATTAATGGGCCAGATGGAGCTGCAGTGATTTTAGCAGCTGAGGGTCTGGACTATTATGTTTATACAGGTTAGGGGAGAGAGGAAACAGATAACTAATTTAATATAACTTCAGAGCCAGAATCTTCACTAAATTGGACATAGGATTCAAAGTGAAGAAGAAAGAGAAAATCTGGCTCATTTTCTTGGCTCTGCCACTGATCTAGTTTGTAATTGTAAGCAATTATATTTACCCCATCTGCAACACGATTCTAATGTTTCTCACTGCCTCTGTACAGAGGTCTGAGATGGAGATGCATAAATGATTTCTCAGATTTACCTGACATTTATTTTCATAAAACTTCAGATATGTAATCTGCACCTTCCATGTGTTTCTTTTTTGGGCTTGACAGTGTGCTTATTTTATTTCTCTTGTATGCTTGCCTGCAATAATTAACAGATTTTAGGAGTAAATGATGTTCTCTTTGAAGTGCAGATTGTAATAAATTCACCTGCATTTTGCATTACATTTTAAGCAAAAGATTTGGATTTTTTTATTTTTCCTTTGAAATTATTACTGTAGGATTTCACCAGCTATTTGCTAGAGTAAAAAACACAGATTCGTATTAGTGTGCATGGTTTCTGGCATCTTGCCAACCTTTTTGTCCTTTTTGTATGAAGCACAGACTAATTTGAGGCTTACATGTAATTTGTTATCAAACTGTATCAATAAACTGTAGTTAGTTTCTATATGTAAAGAATATAGCAATATATCCAGAGCAAAGCAAGCCAGTATTAACTATTTCTTTTTAAATTGCTAGCAATATTCTGTTTCTCTGTGTGTTCTGGATCACAGCTTTCAGTCCTATTACTCAATACATATTGCCCAGGTCATCTGCATTCACAGGTGTCCACAATTTCTTACCTTCCCCTTATTACTACTTTCAATAAATCAATGAAACTTCATCCAAAACTTGTCCTTGCTTCTGGCCCCTGTCCCTGATCCTCCAGACACTGAGAGAGTAGAAGGAGAGGGAACGAGAGAGAGGGATGGTCCTTCTGTATTATGGATTGCAACCATTAAGCCTATGGCAAATTTGAAGCAGCCTGAAATAATTTGTGCTCATTGCATGAAAAACTGCTTCTCTTTGTGACAATTTTCTGAATGTGCATGTTGATTTAACTCAAAGACTGCTGTTTCCAGGAAGGGAACAGTAATACAGTAGATGAGGTGGTTTAACCTCAAATACTAAAGGATTATGCTTGGTTCTGGCTGACTCCAACTCATTCCAGTTCTGCTGAACTTCTTTAAGAATAATAAAATCTTTAGCTCTAAAGACCCATCACCAAAAAAGCAAAATGCAGTTAATCAAAAAGCAGAAGACAACTTTCTCGATAAAAGGAACACACTCCAAAATCCGTCAGAAAAGAGGCCTTCCTAAGTCCCCTTTATAAGACCTGTGCCTTCTGGCTAGGCCGATATATATACAAACAGCTCATGAATTACAATTTTTTTCCTCAAATTATTTTGTTCACTTGTATAAATGCACAGCATTTTTGCCTGAAGTGACTATGACATCACTGCAAGTTTTCCAAATAATCATTACTAACACAAAGGGCACTATAGCCCAGGGCCGGGTTTAATATTTGTAAAATCAGCAGCTCTGTCAGCAAGAAGTTGACACGTGAAATTTGGTACCAAACAACTGCTGGAGATATCAGAAACAGAAAAGAAACACAGGTTTTAGAAGGTGACCAGTCACACCCAGGCAGTTTTTCATCCTCTTTAACAGAAGTCTTTTGCCATGAAAAGCTACGCTAAGCCAGGGAAGCCCAGTGTATATTGATTATATTAAAGTTGATAGTAAAATTATAGTGGAATACATGTATAAAGAACAATGCCAAGTTATGGGGCCAGACTTTTTGAAAGCAAAGGCCAACAGTGACATGGATGGCAACAGGAGGAAGGCTTTACCTGTGTCTGTAATGAGCTCATTTTGTAATTTATCTGCAAAACTCCATATGCGTTAACACATACACACTTTTAAGTATAATGGCCATTATAATATCTCTTCATCTATGATGCATTGTTCAGATACTTTTCTCAAAAGCAACGTTCATTAAGCTGTTTGTCTGAAATAGCCAGAATACTGAACAGCTGCAAGATCCCACACATTTGTCAAAGCTCATAGAAAAATATGAATGTCTTAACGTTGTGTTATTTGAGAATTGATATGTTATTATACTGTCTTTAAGGTCTTTATTATAATGCATGTGTTCAAGAAAGGAGAGTTAAAACTAAGTAGTCATTCTTAATTTGGGGATTTCGTCTAAGCTAAGCTGTAAAATACTAAACTGAGCAAACGCTGCCATTTCCTTCAGCGATCATTTAGGTGGATGTAATTTATATGCTTGTGTTTTTATGTAGATGAATAGTGGGTGACATGAGCTCTCTTGAAACAAAACAAGAACTAAAGAAATCCCGAGAAAGCTATAAGACTCAAAAACAAAAAACAAAAACCAAACAAAAAACCAACAAAACCCCTAACAACCAAAAAACCCAAACCCCAGTCCCCTACTTTATTTTTTATCCTCTTGATATTTTTCTAGCTGCCTCCCTTGACTCTGCGTTGTGCAGACTGCATTCATTCTGCGTTCTTATCAGATGCCATATACATTATATTGCCACTTATAACTGTTTCCTGACCAAGTTAAAACAACATATCAGCATGAAATGGGGTTTCCGCCAAAAAAGCTCATACAAACAAGTTATTCCAACCTACAGAGGTGCCCTTGAAACTGCTAAACTTCTAGTCCTTGGTACCACATCACTCAGACCTACACCCTTAGTGGACTTAGTAATGAGAGTACTTGCCATTCTCCTTGCATTTCTGTTAGTATAGTTTTAGAGAAACAGATTCAGTTCACACCTCCCTTCTGAATCTTCAATATTTATTTTGATTCTTTACGTTAATAAATAAATAAAATCCAGAGCCTTACTTGCAGTATAAAACAGCACAATTCACTGCTGGGGTATAGAATTGATGTACTAGATATTTCTCATTTATTAGCTTCATTTCTTTGCCTAGTCTCCTGCAGTAATGTTATTATTTCCCATGAGGGTCACATGAGATTTTTTCCTCTTGCTTGCTTTGTACGTGTCTTTCTGTGTGTGCTTATTTATTTAATAGGCATTTTCCCCCTTTATCTACTGCTTTATCTACCCATTTGATCTGAATACATTGGCTATGTGTGGCCTGTGCAACCAGGTCTGCTCTTAATGGTGTATTTACACCAGGTTTTCACACAATACCAAAGAGATCCATAACCAAAGTGATTTAGCAGATTATTTCAATGTTTCCTTCCCCAGAACTGCTCTCCCTTTCTCAACAAGTAGGAAATGGCACTGAAGGGAAAGGATTTGCTTGCAAGTCTGCTGTAAAAGCACTTTTCTCTCCTTCAAAGAAATCTCCCTGAGAGACAAGAATTAAACCAGGTTCTCAGAACAGGTACTTATTTTAAGAATAGGCTTTCCTGGGTCCTGTCAGAAACATGGTACTAGTTTATGGACTGTCTTTATGATCTACAGCCCCCTCCCTTATCTATTCTACTCTCAGGAAACATAGATACCCTGTGAGTAGCAGCAGCTCTTCTCTCTCCTGGCCCTGTCCTGGAGGGTAATGGGGCAAGTTGAGCACAGCCAAATTCCAGCCATCCCACCTCACTGCTCCCACTGTGGGGGACTGGGACACAGGCCCAAGCGCAACTTGACCAAAACTTGGTATTGCAGATACCATGGTGGCACCAGTCCCTTCAAATCTGGCACTGTGAAACAATTGTGGTGACACAGAATCACTGGCAAATCTGGCCAAGTGCTGAAGGGCAGCATTAAAGGAGACCAAGTCAAGACTCCAGTGTTTTCTCTATTAACAAAACTTCGCCACTTCTGCCGCCTCACCACACCCCATCATATGAGTGCAATGGACAATACAAATTATGAGTGCAATGGACAATACAAATTATTATTGCCATAGGGGCCATGGGGAGCAAATGGGTTTATAGTTTTTTACAGAATTGACACATCCTCATACAGTTCTGAAACTGGCATATAAATGTGGTGAACGCCACCAAGACTCAGTCAACTCAACCACAACAGCAAAACCCCTGCTTGAATACCACTCTGCTTTATGTGGCTGAAGACTCAAGTTTTGACAAGACTTAAAGCAGGGCTGTCTGGAAAGCTTTTATAGCAGAATCTTTCCTCCAACCTTGCTGAAAAGGTCAAGTGCTTTTTCTTTACCTCCTTGCCTTTCAGAGGCACTCAGGTCTAAACCACTGAGATCTCCATTTTAACTTTCTACTTGCCTCATTTAGTAACATCACGCCTTTTGTCAACTCAGGAAATTCTTTTGTTTTCAATAATGAAGGAAGACTTAAAAACAAAAGCTAATCTCAACCCTGAATGCAACCAAGATATTCTCAAGGGAGTCTTCTATCCTTTTTAATCTAGGAGAAGAAATGAAAATAGCAAACATACCAGCCTAACAGAATTTAATGGAAATAACCAGTCTAAATAACATTTTGCCCTCTTTCCTATTCCACAGGAAGCATTCAGTCAGTCAAAAGAAACACTTAGTGTTTACAGATAATGCCAGCAAGATCTCCAAACTCACCCCTCCTCCATGTGAGAGCCACTAATCAAAGTCAGCTCTGCCAGGAAAAGCAGGCGGCTGGTCATCCCATTGCAGCTGGAAACTGCAGCAAACTTTCCTTATGGAACTGCTACCCACTGCCCACAGTTCTCCTCAGCATATGGCAATTGAGACTGACTTTTTCTGGTTACAGTCTTCAAACCATTGCAGAGAGACCACAAGCCAGGCATTGTCTCCCCGCCTCATGGGTTGGGAGGAAGAAAAGTAGTTAGATCATGGAAAATATATGGGCATCCACCTTCTACATAGATGCCTGACATCGATTAGCTTCACCCAATATCTTTTCAACCTGTAGGAAGCTAGAGAGCCTTCTTCTGAGGTACTTTATCAGTAACTGTCAATAAACTCTGAAAGGAAATGTAAGCTCACTTCTGAGAGTTACCTCTGACAATTTTTTCCTACTCCAGGTTTGAACAAGTCACCTGCAGGAAAATCTAAGCAGTCTATTATCAGTCTCCTGACACACATAACTCTTTAACTGCCGCTTCTACCAACAGGTTATATTATAATCTTTACATATCTTTAGGTCCTTTAGAAATAATAGAAAGGAAGCACAAGTTAGACCCATTTTCCAGGCCTGTAGGAAAAGATTTCCATCACTGCAATTCCTGTAACGAATTTTGTTTTCTGCAAGAATGCTGCTGTTGAGCACTTTTTCTCAGTGTGGCCAGGGGCCCTCACTAATTACAAAGCTGTTCTTCGACTCCTCAAAGCTCTTCCTTTCCAGCCCTAGGAAGAGATTATCAGCAATTCATGGAGAGAAAAAGAACCCTATATATCCCCACTATTTATTTAGCTCTTCACCAACTATTTGCATATCCAACTTTTTACGTGACATGCCAGATAACAAAGGCAAGCCAGAAGGGAAGAACGTATGATAGTATTTGCTAGCATGTTGTCTTTTATTTCCTTTAGCCTCATAAGGCAGCTGTATGACACATTAGAGAGAGTTTTACACAAATGGCCTTTCTTGCAGGAGGAGTTTCTTTGAGCCTGTCTTGGAGTTCACACTGCAGACCAGATCAAAAGATGTTTTCCTCCATTTTAATAGAGAAATCTGAGACAGATTGTATCAGGAAAGAAAGGGAGTAAAGGAAAGACTGAGAGGTTACTTGGCAATTAGGCAATCTTGATTATTTCCTTCTTGTCTTGCTAAATCTTTCAGCTGGCTATTGGGTGGAAATGATTTTCTATTCTATTTGACACTGGCTTCACAGCTAATTTGGTTTCCATCTATCTGCCTAATCCATTTTATCTATCAGTTCTAATTCAGTCCTATCCCCGCTTTTATTTTCATGCTTCCAATATGCGTAAACAACAATAATTATATTTTCTTCTTATACGGGGAAAAAAACCAGTTTTCAGGTGAGAGGCATAAAAGTAAGAGTAAATATGCTCTTACATTACACTTTCTCTCTTGTAGGGAGGTCACACAAAGAAGCAGGTACTACCTCTGATGAGGCAAGAATTTAGTAACCTTTTCTTCATGCACCAGAGAACTCCAGAATACAGATCCAAGTCACTGGGACTGCTGTGTCATCTGTGTCACTCTACCTGATCAAGCATATAATGCAGCTACACACGGAAGTGATACAGCCTCACGGAGAAGCTAGTAGCTCTCCCAGGGATTTGAACGTCAGATCAAAGCCTTTGAAATGGGCCATGTGTCCAAGGGACAGATGGAGAAGATAGTGGCAGATAATGGCAATGCGTCCCTCGATAGCTGTTTTCCTGAGCAGGTCTGCTGCCAAGTTCTCAACCAATGGGCGCTTCTTCAGTTGTGAGGGCTCACTTCCAGACAGGGAAACTGCAGTCCCCATGGTGTACCGATGACAGAACCATGAATCACAGTGCAGGCAACTCACGCATCTGAACAAGTATTTCTCATCATCACAGAAAAAGTATTCCTGCCAACACACCCACTGGACTTTCTTCACAGAAGCCATATCTATACTATATTGCTCTAAAAGAAGCATCAAGCTTCAGGGCAGAAAAATTTCAAGTGCGTAGTCAAAACCCTGCTGTGACCAACAGTGTGCTCTTCCATGGCCTTGGAAACCCTGCGGCTCACAACGTACATGGGAGCCAGGATCACCAGGCTCTTATTGCACATCTGCTATTGCTGCAGCACATCTGCCATTTATAAACAACTACATGTGAATCACTTCCTCCCTTTGGTGTGAGAAGAAACCTGAGGTCCTCAGTTTGGAAGGGGTAGCAGCACAAGGTATTACACTGAGGCTTTGATTCATAATTAAGTAAGCCTTGAGACTCATCTGGGAATTTTGCCAGACAACTTTACACATTAGAACAGGAACTTTAAGAAACTCATTTATGGTGTCACCCTGAAAACTAGTAGCATCTCCAGGATGCAGGGTCTCAGAGCAGGAGCTTTTCTTCTGTAGGATGACTTCTTTCTTATAATAGTAGCTAGCTACTGCAAGGGACACTTAGACGAATTAGATCACAGAAAAAACAAGAAGATTAAATTATTCCCATCTATTGCCATGTTGACTTCAGTGCATTGCTGAGAATATCAGAAGGGGAAATGCTGTGGCGATTCTTTCCCCATCCCTCGATAACATGTTTTTTGAGATGTCTTCCTTTCTTCTTCAGACCCCTAACTCCTTAAATGCTCTCTCTCTGTTTTGCTGGGGCTGCTGCCTTCGTTAGAAAGATTTTCAGCTTTGATTAATTATTGAGCCTGTACTGCTGAGGGCTTTCTATTCTCCAGTTCTCATTACTGATGCCTTGCAGCCTGTGTGCTTCACTGGTCCCATTGCAGGATTTGATGGATGCACCCGTGAAGTTTTCCTGCCTGAAAAGCCAGTCTTGCCTTTTGCTGATTTTGTTCGGTGGGCAGGGAATTTCGCTCTTGGCTACAGTGAGCAGTAAAGCATACGCACTGGGCAAAGTATTATTGTTATTATTATGGTGGAAGCAGCATGAAATTCTTGCTTCTTTGCTTTCTGCATATTTCCCCTTCAAATCTGTTTCAAAAATTCTCCCCAACGGCCATTTTACTCTCACAGTTGCTGCATCTTCTTACAGAAGATTCACCAATACATTGCTCTCTCATGGGAGACGAATATTCTTTCTGGTTGTTTGCTTTAATCTGGAATGAAAAACTATGCATAGCAAAAATATGTTTTGTTTTGTTTTGTTTATACTCCTTGTGCTTGGCTGCATAATCATTGCTAGGGTTGACCGAAATATTTTTCTTTGTTTTGATGAAATAAAACTCTTATCTGTGATAACTCAAGACATGGGGCTGATGCACTATGAAAGAGGTAGTCCAAAGGAGAGCAGAGCCCACAGGAGGGAACAAGCATGTGGTAGGTTCCGTGTCACAGCTTCCATGAGGGCCTGAAGAGGCTCAAAGATTTAGAAACTGAACCTGAAGCAAGTAAAATTCTTTCAAATTTTGAGAGTCTTACTTTGCCAATACTCATAATTGAAAGACAAATTCCTTGAGGCTGACTTACTTGCCCTGACTGAGTAGAAAGATGAGCACTCAAATGCTTGCATTTTCCATAAGGGACATCTTGTGTTTGTAATCAGCTTATTATTAAATGTAATCCATCCCACGATGTTATTTCAAAGGTAAGGCACAGCTGATAGTGGTTTGTACTTCTAATGATTTTGTCCTCTGCCCAATCATAGCAGTAGTCCACAGGACGTTACTTATCCCTCAGCAAGCAACACAGACTGCTCATGATCAGCCTGGCTCTTGTTTGTGAGACAAATCAGCCAACATCTATCTCAACACCTCCCTCACACAGTCCTGAACCCATCAAGACATCAGACAGCTAGCCTTGTTTGGAGATCAGGGCTGTGATTTAGCCTCAGCATACTAATCATCACGAATGAATTAGATTAGATATAAAGATGAATTTTTTTGTAATGAGTGTGATAAAACACTAGAACAAGCTACCAAGAGAGGTGGTAGAGGCCCCATCCCTGGCAACATTCGAGGTCAGGTTGAACTGGGCTCTGAGGAGCCTGATCTGGTTGAAGATGTCTCTGCTTATCACAGGGGAGTTGATCTAGAAGATCTTTAAAGGTCCCTTCAAACCCAAACTATTCTGATTCTATATAATGAGATATTTTTCATTCTGTTCCAGCACTAATGTGCATCTTAATCCCTGTTAGCTCTGTGTTCAGGCACCATGAAGAAAGAAGTTGTAGTCAGGATCTGGCCGATTTGAAAGTACCCAGCCCCAGTACAGCCCTGGGATGGCCAGACAGAACCCTGGGAAAGGGGTTGGGATGGCTTAAGACTTGGCTGAGACATGCAGGCTGGGCTCAGGATCAGTCCTGGTGGGGATACCCAGGAAGAGACATAGCCCTTTGATGGCTGGGCAAAGCCACTGTGAGGGAGCTGGGCTGCAGCCAGGCTGGGACATTCACTGCAGGTTGGAGGTCTGGATTAACAGTGTGCACGGCCAGCCATGGCTGCCCCTGAACTAGAGACAAGCACTCTTCATGTGACGTAGGTCAGGCAGTGGCTAAATGGTTAAGGTTCAGTTTAAAAACAGCTTCTACAGGAAAGGAGACTGGTCCTGTAGAAGCCGCTGACAGTGCTTTCTGAGGTACTCTGTCTAAGGCCACCAAAAGAAGTGGGGCCATCCTTGCCTGCACAATCTCAAAGCTGGCACTGAGCTCTAGCAGCCAGACCTCTGTGAGGGGGGATGCTATCAGAATCCCCTTCAATCTCTTCCTGCCTCTACCCTTTGTTAGAAAGGTCCTGGAGCAACTGTCTGTGGCCAGCTTGAAAAACTCATACATCTTTCACTTTGCAGCAACAATGGGAACAAGAAAAGAACTAGATGAAAGACTAAAATAAATAGCTTTGACACAGATAATCAGTTGGCTGTGCTTCACTATCAGCTGAAGTTGTGTAACTTTGTGGGCATAATCTTAGCAAATACAAGGGACTGAAGCCCAATTTAACTACCACTGTGGATCAGGTTGTTACCTCAAGGACAGGAAAACACACATAGACAGGCAGTGCTGGGTGACTTCTTAGCCACAGCAACTCATTAGCCCAAGCAGATGACATACATATAGTCAGAGAGAGGAGTGGGCCCTAGTATCCCCTCACACAGGGGCATGTATCCCACATGTGCATGGACTTCTTTCTTTCCTTACTATTTTTCAATTCAAGTATTTCCCTACCATAATTATCTTGTCTGCTTTTAACTCATCCTGGACTCTGAAAACAGCTTATCAGAACCAACTTACAGTAAAGTCAGAGGGGGTGGTTAGGTTGTGTTTTGTTTCCAAAGCAGAAAAGGAGTATTATTAAAACATCGCAAATGCCAAAGATCAGCTCTGATACAGCACATATCTAGTCTTCCTACCAGCACTTGCTAAGATTGTACATGGGAAGAGCAAGAAAACTACAGACAGCAGTAAATCCCTGATAATTTAATCATGGGTCTGACCCTTCATAATATTTGCATCAACATTATTTACTCCAACACTCCAGCACACAGCATAAGCCTAACATAACACACACACTGCCTAGCTGCAAACACCTGAAACATAGGCTTATACTATGCATGCTGTAAGTACAGCCTGATGCATGTGGAGAACCGCAGCTGTCAGAACACATGGGAAGCAGGTTCCACACAAAGGAAAAATCTCTGTCAATCAAAACAAAAACCTTAATTTCCTCATTTGTACCTTGACGCGCTTGGAGCAAGGCAAGCCAGTATGGCTGACCATAAACATAAACACTACCCTTTGAACAGGCTTATAGGTCTGCACATAAATGGCTCCTCTTCAGTCCAGGAGGGATTGGAGCCCTGAGGATTCTTCCCCAGAGTAAAAGGCCTGAAAATTCCCTGCCACCACCATTTCTGTGCTAAAGCAGGATGCCCGTGTCCTGTAACTGTGCATTGACAAGGCTCAGCATCTTTATTTTAAAGGTACATGGTAGCTTTCATCTGCAAGTCAATATCGGTGAGAAGGTCTGCTGGGATCCAAAATAAGTAGCATAGCTTTTCAGACACAGCAGCATTCTGATGGCATATTAAAAACCTATGTGAATCATAAATCCCATTTCTTTAGGAATTGAGTCCCATCAGAGCACAAGGCTGAGGGGAAAATGGGCTATTCTGCATATAGCTAGGAGATGATGATGATCTATGTAGGTAAGACACAGACATTCTGTTGTGAATTTTTTGTGACTGTTGCTGCTTTTTAAACAAAAATTTAAAATAATGGCTTAGGCTTCCCTGTCACACGCCAGAGAAAAATTCTGCTACTATTAATAAAGGTGCAAACAAATTTTTGCAAGCTTTGCACAGAACTGCCTTACTCTGACTAAAGAATAAAAATGAAGAATAAATTTCTTACACATAAGATAATCAAACTGCTGAAGCAAACACCTCTCCTAATGTTGTGAGCAAGGAAAAGGCTGAAGTGTGTGTATGTGTCCACAAGAGAGTGTGTGAGTATGACAGAGATTGAGTTGGTGTGTGCTGGAAAGCAGGACAGAAGAACACTTGATCTGATCCTCATGAAAGCAAGCTACAAAAGCTTGAGGGAGTCAGATTTCTGGCATGCAGGACTAGGAACATTAATCCCAGAGTGTAGGCAGTGATGGACGGCAGGTGAGCAGATGGGGAGGCAGGTTGTGAGTGCAAAGACAGTGGCTTGGAATGAGCCCAGTCTGAGCTCTGGGCAAACACAGCTCGGCAGAATAGGGGCAGCACTACCCAGGGAACCAGCCTGAAAAAGCTTACCCAGCTCACTTTCAAGGTAGCAAGTTAGCCAGCGTTCCTGCATGCCAACAATCTCACCCTCTTGGTCTTGCAGCTTTGTCTTCTGCACTTCTCAAAACAAAAGGTTTCCGGTTTTATGCATAAGTTAGGATGTCTGATCAGCTCAGAAACTTGGACTTCATTCAGCTTGAAATCCACTGGGAACAGGACAGCCCCACTCCAAAGGTACCTGGATGCCAAGATTCTCAGACTGAAGTCCTTCTCCTTATTTCCCTGTGCACCATCCTCTCTCTCTCCTGCCTCACAGTTATTTTGGAGAGAATTATCTGCCTAGCTCTTGGACCCTGATCAGAAGCTGAGCTGGGGCCTAGCCTTTACCATCTGTCCAGGTGACTCCTTTGCAGCAAGATATTGTCCCACGTGTCCTATATGCATCCATCAGACTCAGGTCTATGCCAGCTTGGGTCTGGGAATGAATCACTGCACTCTCCTTATTTGAAAGGCAAGCTTGTGCCAACCACTCCGTGATCCTGTAGATATGTGCTCTCCCTGGGTACCCGGTACTTTCACAGTTGTCACAGCACTTGCTGGGCCCTGCAATTGTCTGCATAAGATTCACAGAACACTAACCATCCCAGTTTCTGCAGCAGAATTTTTAGAGTAAAATACGGGAACAATACTTTCTCTCATCTGCAACCTGTATTTTTAACTCCCTGTCCTAAAATCCTTCACAGTGAAGTTTCAAGGGACCAACAGAAGAAGAAAAAATCCTCTGCTTTTCTGCCACACAAAAATGAAGAAAATCTCACAATTTTTAACCTGACAAAAACATACCACAGCTGGAATGGGGAAGCCCTTCTCTTTAAAAGAACCATGCAGGCCAGTCCCCTACCTCACTGTATTGCAAGAAGAGGAAACAAAAATAGAAAAGCATCTTTTTTCCTTAGCAAGTCTCTAGATGGGGACAAGTTGCTGCATATTTTCTGTGAGGAGAAAGATAAAAATCTCAGCTATTTAAGTCTGCGTGCATTTGTCTTCCACACAAAGCTGATAGCACTTTAGCACACATGCCGCGTACAACTGTATCCGCAATTAATGAGTACTTGCATCACAAGTACATTTAATAGGGAAAAGGAATCCTCTTCTACACTGTTAGAGATTTGGGGAGGGGAAGGGGTGTGAGGGGGTGGTGGTGTTGGGGGAGGGTATGGGGAAGAAATCATGCAGTGTGCAACATTAACCAATTTACTGAAACTACCAGGACAGTTGAGTGGCACAGTGAAGACCTGTGCAGTACTGGTGCCTTCACCTGATGCCAGCTGTGCTCCACGCTGAGATGTGTCCAGGAGGCTGCCAAAGCTTACTGTGTGCCCTGGCCAGGGAGCAGGGCTACTCTGCTCCAGGCTGGGCTTGGATACATCCTTGGCCTTGGAAGAGACAGTGCCGCAGCAGGCAGACATCCTAGTCTAAAACAGCAGAGCTGTGAGGAGAGTGAATCCAACTGCTCTCATGGTTCCTCTTGCCGTACCTTGCCTCTCGGTGCTGGTCTCCTGTCTGCCTAGCACGCAGTTTGCTCATTCACTTGCTCATGCTCGCTCCTTCCTTTCCTCCCTCCCTCCAGCAGTGTCAGGGAGACAAGTGAAGGTTACTGTTTGGCATGTTTGTTTTTGCATTATTTATCTTGCAGAGGACAGAGTCAGACACCTAGAGGACAGTCTTAGGTCACATGTGAATCCTTCCAAATGGGACTCAGTAGCACAACCAGCCAAGTAGAAAACAGACTTGGACAGCCCCATGGAGGGAGGCAGCGTTTGGAAAGAGATGATGTGCATCTATCCAGCCAAGGTACCTGGCAAGACCACAGGTCTGTTTGTGACTCCACCTTCCCTCATTTCTTCTCCTTCTTTTCCGAACACCTCTTAAAGTGGGTATAATCCTTTTTTTCACCCATAATTAAGAATTTTTTCAATATTTTTACATGCTTCACATACACAGGGCTGCAAGGAACTGGGATCTCCCCTACGCCTCAATTTCTATCCCTCTCCCTGCAACACCTCCTGCAGACACCAGCTGCTCCTGGGTTAGTTGCACACATCTGAGAGTAGCCAGAAACATCTCCTACACAAAGTTGCCTTTCCTGTTCCCTTTGAGGCTGCCCATTGGAAAGGCTGGTGCTGGAGTACCCCACAAGCAGTGCTCCTGCGGGTGGCCCTCAGCACTGTCTACTGGGGGAGCCTGGCACTCACAAATTAAGAATCCTTTGCTCACACATCTTCCAACTCTGTTTCTCTCTGACTCCTCCAGGATTTAATAATAAATAGCTATGCTGTACCTCAACAGAGATTTTATGCTACTTATTTTCTCCATATTTTTCAGCACATCTAAGTCTCCCTCAATTTCTTATTGAAAATGAAATGGGGACAGTTCTGCTTATACAGCTGGAGATAGTGATCACCAGTGTACAGAGACTGACTTATCAAGCAGATTCTTAATGCCATAAAATCAATGGGTTTAGAAATTCTATTATCTTGCCTCTGATAGAACGCACCAACTAAAGAAACTTCTCACCCTTTTTCTTTTTTTTAAAAGCATACTTAAATATAGCATTACTGCTGTTCATAAACAAGCTTTCCTCATGGTCCTTTAGTGGATATTACCCCAGAGAAAAGGAACAGACAGGCTGCATGGGGAAACAGAAAGGGCAGTTTCTTTCTGAGTTCTTCCAGCTGTTCTGTTACAGTGATCTGAGGCTGCTGGATCTCCAGATTTGACAGCATTTCATACCATGTAGGGTGCAGGACTCTAAGAAAATTATTTCTGCAAGAAGAAAATGCAACAAGCCCAAATATGTGGCAAGTGCAAATCAGTCAAAGCTGCCTGAATGCCTAGAGGACAATTGTAGATCCAAGTGAGTAGAACAGGTTTGGTGTGCATGTTCATAGGTTCAAACATCCAAACAAGTAAAGAGAACAATGAAAAGAATATCTGTGTGTAAAACAGAGAAGACAGAAATTAGGACACTGGCAAATAATGGGAAATGCTTGATACTGTAGTGAAAATCGAGCAGAACATAAGAACCACGCCAGATAAGACATAAGGAGGGAATCAGATGGGACAGAATTTAAACTGCTGCAGCAGCTGGATGGAATATTAGGGACAAATCAGACATGAAATAAAATGATACTTGGGTGAGAGCCATTCAATGTGACACAAATGACTTGTTTTTATCTTATATTCAGCCTCCAGATATTGACTAGGCAAATCTTAAAAATTTGTACTAGGTCCCTTAAATTCTCCAAAGTGTTGTAAACAGAACCTAAATGAAAAATAAGTTTCTCGCTTCAATTGTCTTCTTAGATCCCCCTTTACTTCTTCCCTTCACCCACCAAAAAAAAAAACTCCATCAGAAAACATAGGTGGTGGCTTTGCATTTGGATAACAAATGTCCAAATCTGGAAATTATTTTTTTTAAGTTTGGCAACCTATGGAAGAAAAAACCTGAAAAAATTGTTTTCACTCACTGTGATTCAGTATTGTCATTTGCAGCCTGGGGTTGCTGAGTCCTGCCTATCTATAAGGCTGAGTGAGATGTGGTGAAGGTGCAATGTAAGTGCTGTCATCCTCCATGTCACCTGAAAGAAAATGGACTACAGATAAGTTAATGCTTGGCTGTGGGTCATATCAGTGGAGACCCATCATGTATGCTCTGAAGGACTGTGATTTAATCATGGAATATATTCAAAAGGGAGAGGTGTTTTGACTCGATTAGCCTATCACAGTAGCACACGGCTATAAATTGTTCTCAGGCAATAAACAGCAATGGCTTATGTTGAAACACTGACTACTTTTAGCTAACAAAGGAGGTGTGAGGGTTTGAAGACTGTGGTGTTTCATGGAACAACCAAGCAATCAGCCAAGGAAGAAGACAGTAAGAGACTGATCAAGATACATTTTTTGTAGCCTCACAATCAATACGTATAGAGGCATTTTCTGCAGACAGCTTGTGGAGTACCACTTGTATGTTATTTAGCTTTGATATGTCTTACTGCATCTACATTAAAAATGCTTTGTGATCATGAGACTCGATTTCCACTTCTCATCCAGTCATGCAAATATTTATAAAAGAAAGCTTTCATTGCTGAATTACTCTACCTGATTTCATTCAGAAGAGAGGCAGTTTGGGTGGGGGTAGACTAGAGAGAAATCTATGAACAGTTAGAATAAAAATGAGACTGCCTCTAAGACTTAGATTTGCTTGACCAAATTGAACAAATCAAAATTGGGATCTGGACACCTTGGAGGCTTTGTAGAAACTCAGGCCCATGTCCTCTGTGATTAAATCCATCCCCTACTCCTTCCTGGAGATATCTTCTGAGCCGAGATCTGAGGGAGAAACCCAGTCCCCTTGCATGAAAAACATACAAGTTAAAAAAGGATCTTTGAAGAAGAGAATTTAAAGCAATGGCCAACTTCTAAAGCAGAAGCAGTCAAACAGCAAGACCATTTGTTCCAGATATAATAACGCCTTGCCTTCCTCTCTGTTACCATCAAAAGCTTCTGTGTTTGTGGGAGAAAATCTCTCCCCCATCACCAGCCCAGTCCTTCCTGCCGTGAGGTCACAGCCCTGTCTTTGCGACACAGCTGTCTGTTGCTAGGGTAGTGTTTGTGCTTTCACAAAATCAGCACAGCAATGACTTCACAAGCAAGGTCATGGAGGAGCAGATGGGCTTGGGAGGAGGGAGGGAGACAGACCCCTTGTTTAAACACAAATAGCGGTGATAATTAATTAACCAAAGTAGCAGGGGAAATTATGAAAAACATGTGAAAGGTAAATGGATTTCTGTTTAGCTGTCTTTCCCAAGAGGCTAAATGTCTCAACTGCAGAAGGGAGATCTTTACAATGAACTAATGAAACAAGGACATTTTCTCTAGTTTCTTCAAGTGGAGGCTCCTGGAAAAAAATATGAACAGAGCCTACACTTTGCCATCCTTCTGCCTTCCCTTCTCATCACCACTTGTTGACCTCAACTAAAAGATCAATATTTTCTATCAGAACCTTGAGTACCTATATCTTTTCAGCATACAAGGGCTGTAGTGGGAATAGACAATTATTTAGACAGGAAGTTTATTGTTCTGCAGTAGCTTAACAGCAAACACGCTCTGTTGATAAAGGAAGCTGTTACACGTTTATTCTTCTGACTGCCAAAGCCAAAAGCTTGTCTTTGGAGTTGACCA
Organism: Chiroxiphia lanceolata; assembly: GCF_009829145.1. Lineage (NCBI taxonomy): Eukaryota > Metazoa > Chordata > Aves > Passeriformes > Pipridae > Chiroxiphia > Chiroxiphia lanceolata. The sequence goes on along the minus strand of NC_045638.1, from coordinate 96,089,603 downwards.
AGGTGGTCTTTTTCTTCTTCAAACACATAAGGTTTGCATGATAAGGAATGGGCAGCCCAACTATGCCTCTACTTCCACCCATGCTTTTATCTTTTGCCACGGCAGTGCTGGTTCTGCTGTACACCTTCATGTTTTTGCCCAAGTCAACAGATTTAATTCCAAAACATGAAAAAGCAAGTTACCCAGGTAAGATCAAGGGAATCATCTCAATATGCAAGTGAATCCATGGAATACCTCTGAAGTACTTGGACAGCATTAAGTACAAAAGTTGTTCTTTCTTCATCATCCCTTCTCTGTACTGCATTTGTGTCACCCATATAGGTCAATACACATTCATCCATTTGAGATTTAAGGGGAAAGAGAGCATCTCGTCCATATTCTCTTCACTGTTTATTCTATGAACACACAATTCTGCCTGTCACCTTTTCAATGGGAGCAAAGACTCTTAAGAAAAAGAATAAAAAACCTCTATGCTTACAAGAAGGATAGGAAACCTTACCAGAAGGTAAGGTGTTTTTGTGACTGACAGTTCTTTCATGCCAAAGAAGTTTGGAAAAGCAAAAAGCCAAGAAATGCCATTCAGACACATTAAAATGAGTTCAAGAGAACTTCTACAAGAAAAGTGATGCTTTCAGTAGGTTTTCTTCTACATACTGGACTCTGTCCATCCAGCAGTTCTATGTTTTCTACTAACACAGACACTATCACATCAAACATAAGCACCTAGATTCACAGAACAATCATTGCGATTGAAAAGTGCCACTGGAGATAGTCTAGTCTGTCCTCTTTGCTCAGAGCAAGGTTAGCTAGAATGAGTTGCTCAGAGCCATGTCCAATTTTTAACATCCTCTCCAATGATGAAGATTCCATAACCCTCTGAGCAGCCCGTTCCAGTTCTTGAGCATCCTTTCAGTAATAATAAAAGTTTTTTTCCTACATTTAAATGGAGTTTCCTGTATTGCAATTTGGGTCCACTGCCTCTTGTACCTTCTCTGCCTATCACTGAGAAGAGTGTCTCCAGTTTTCAATTCACTCTGCTTTGCACTTATCTAATCCATACATCATCAGCTTGTCAGTGAGAATCTTATGTCAAAAGGTGAGACAGTGTCAAAAGGCTTTAAAAGTCAAAACGAACAACATGATCAAGATCTCTGATATAATGATTCACTGAACTAATCATTGCATTATAAATCCATGCTGACTATACCAAATTACTCATGTCCTTCAAGGGTCTGGAAATGGTTTCCAGGATTATTTGCTCCATCACCTTCCCAGGAAATAAGGTGTGGTTGAACATGCTGTAGTTCCCTATGTTTTCCTTCTTGCCTTTCTTGAATACGGGTGACGCTCCCTTCCAGTCTTCAGGAACCTCCCCCAGTTACCAAGACCTATGGAAGTAATCTAGAGTAGCTTCACAATGACAGCAGTCAAATCCCTCAGTATTCATGGAAACATATGTCAGGTTTCATGGACCTGTCTGTATGTAGTTTGTTTAAATAATCTTATACGGCTCTACTGGGGTAAATTGCCATTGTGCCAGTTTCCCACTTCTCTCAGAGGCCTGGGATTCCTGAAGGCAAACCTTCCTAGTAAAAATCAAGGTGAAGACAGCATCAAGTACTTTGGTCTTTTCCAAATGTTTTGACACCTGGTCTCTGCTCCATTCAGCAATGGTCCCACATTTTCCTACGCTGACCACACAGAGTGTTTTTATAGAAAACGTTGCTGTCTGCAGGGTTAAATTAGCTGATACTTATTTCAGGAGGAGCCCCACCTTCTACGTATCATGGTGAGCCACGCTGGTTACAGCTGTCTCCTTTATCAGCATTGCTAATACATGGTCTGGGGCTAAGTTACTGCTGCCTCCTATCAGATAATTAGTCAGTAAATCATTCAACCAACTACAAGGTATATAGCAAGGACAATGTTTCCAAACCATATTATCATCATCAGACATTTATAGTGCACTTTATCGCAAAGGATTCAGAAGATTTACATATACCCTGTAGAATAGTGACCTTTTTTTTACACCTGCTGGTAAAGTGCAGCCCTCTTACGAGGGAGGTGTCTATGTTTTTTAAAGAGTCATGTTATGGAGTAAGCTTATCACAGGAAATTGTACAGATTACTTCTGTTTCTACTTGACATTTTTAAAACAGTTCAAGGAGAATAAGTGGTCTAAGGTGGAATTTTGCAAGGAGGCTGCAGCTAAAAACCAGTCTTTTCAGTTACAAGTCAGTTATACCACGTTACAGTAACGTGAGTTTTTACAGGGGTTTGCAATTATAGTGCTAGAAAATAAAGTGGAAAATAACAGTTCTGCAATTTCTTCGTGTTTCAAACTGAGTTTTTCTCCATCTCTTTGATACACTGCCGTCTAAGCACAACCAAATAACGCCTTTAATTTAAGCCTGATAGGTTTAATGGGACAGCTCCCATGAAACCACCCAGAAGAAGTAAGAGCCTCAGTCCTTTTGTGGTTTTGTTAGTTTTGGTCATAAAAGGAGATGGAGCAAAATCATTGTGTGGCTCTGGTGACTCTGCCAGTTGGATTTAATTGAGCAATACTGATCTAGTGATGAAGTGGGAACAATGTTAACATTTAATTCTTGCAAACAGGCGACATCCATGACCAGATATCACTTTTATGTGAAACACATGCCCTCTTATGCCTTTATTACTTTAAAATCATAGAATCAGGTAAGTATTTATGTTGAAAAAGACCTATAAGTTGATTCAGTCCAACCGTAAACCTAACACTACCAAGTTCCACTAAACTATGTCCCTAAGTGACACATCTACACATCTTTTAAATATCTTCAGGGATGATGACTCAACCACTTCCCTGGGCAGCCCATTCCAATGCATGAGAGATCTTTCAGTAAATATTTTTTCCTATTATACATCCTAAACTTCCCCTGGCCATTTGAGGACATTTCCTCTTGACCTATCTCTTGTTACCTGGGAGAAGAGACAGAACCCCACCTATCTAAAACCTCCTTTCAGGTAGTTGCAGAGAGCAATGAGAGCCTCCTCGAGCCTTCCTTTCTCCAGGCTAAACACCCCTAGCTCTCTCAGCTGTGCTTGTGCTCCAGACCCTTCACCAGCTCCACTGCCCTTCTCTGGACATGCTCCAACATTGTTCTTGAAGTGAGGGGCCCAAAACAACAGACTATTTGAGATGTGGCCTCACCAGTGTCAAGTACAGGGGGAATATCCTAGTCCTGCTGTTATTCCAGGGGAATGACGATAATGCTGAGGAATTTCTCCTTCCCAGTAGCCAGATCTCATCCAAGTCCTGATTCCAATAGTAATCCCAGGACTCTTTTGGAAGGGAAAGATCTCCCAGGATGTAAAGGAGCTCAGTTTTGCTGCTCTGCTACAGGCTTTCTCATCTTGGTTCAGTTGCCCACACAGAAGTCATTTGACTTGCCTTATTGTAAGTGAGGTATCTGCACATGGCTTGCAAATATGAAATAATATATCCTCTATTCTGAAGCAGTCAGGATATCCTAGGGCATCTCAAAAGGTAGCAGATGATTTCTGGTGTGTCCATGGTAGTATTTTGGTTCAGAGTGTAAACGTGCTAATGAAGAGAATCATCAGGTTATCCCCACTGCCCAAGTCTGGATTGTGGAGCTGTCTAGACGGGCACAGACTGGATTTTTTTCTACTGAAAATACAATGTACATCATAGGTACTCCACTTGCTAATGGATATTCAATTCCCAGCTAGATCTAGTTCAAAGCAACCTTCCTCAAAAGTTTTACAGTCAGGTCCTCTGTCCTGATGTTTCAACTCTATAGATCTGCTTTTACAGGTTTATTCCTAATGCAGATACAGGCAAGTCACTAGTGCAACTCCTCATCTAGACTATACTAATTACAAACTGGGATAACTGTTCTGGTCTAATCATGGATAAGTAAATTCAAGGATACAGGGTGCTCCGATATTGCTGAAATCAGAGATGTGTGTGAAGCGAACAGGAACTGGAAGAATCATCATGTAAAGAAATGCAGTCAAATCAAAGATTCAAATTTCCATGTATGCCTGAACAGGTCCTTAACAAGGGCAAACATATTAATAGTGGCAGTCCCACTGCTGACATCAGCATCACAACTGTGCTGCTCCCCATGCCCTCTCATGCTTCTAATAATCTTTAATTGCAAATGACAATGTCCTTGATGTTAAAAAGAACAATATTTATTGAGAGGAGAGGTAGTTTTTACCTTGTGCTTACCAAAAATCATGTCTCTTTCACTGGCTTCCCTTCCCTGATCCTCATCCACTTTCCTCTTGAGATATAGCTACACAAATGCACACTTCCTCCTCATAGAAGAAAACCTGCTATTCCCTCTAGCTTTTTGCTAGCCTAAATTGAAGTTTGCCAAGCAGAACTAATACCACTGACTTGTAGACCAGTCCCATTTCCCTTGTGTCACTATTATGTGGGAAGGCTGAATGAAGAATGGCCAACTAAATATGACTGCCAGAGTTTCTTCAGGTAAAGAGAAACCTCACTTTCTTTTGCCATTATCTTCATGTGCGTTGTCATCCTCTTCTCTCCCTCCCTTTACTATGGCAAGCCCACTCAATCACAGCTTGGAAAATGTACTTTTTATTTTTCTCTCTATTTTTTGCTCTTCATCTTCTAGAGCTATAGAATTATGTTCAAGTTCATTTCTAGGATAGTATAGATCTATTTTCCCTAAAAAACTACTATGAAATGCTCAATATATTGGGGTTTATTCCAGAGACCTCCTGAAATAAAAAGAGAGCTGCAGAATCAGGGTTTCACAGCTGGGCATACAGTGTATTATATACAAACCCTCTTTAGAAACAGGCAATGGAAGAAGACTTGTTCAATCCCACCAAACACACCCTACTGGCAGAGGGCAGAGCTGATAGCAACCAGAGAAAAAGGGCTTCCAAGGGATGCAGTAGAAGCTCATTGGAAAAACAACATGAAAACGACACTCCAAAGACCTGAATTCCTTCCGTCATCGGAAATTACATAGTGGAATGGATGAAAGTCCTTTTGGAGGATGCCCCAGGAACAGAGGTTTCAGGTCTGTTGTGCTTAAATGTAACCTTTTTCTTCAAGAAGGAATGCTTCTCAGAGATGCTATACATGTTTGGTGGAATGGAATAGTTCAACTGCCCCTGTAGCCTGCTTTTCCCATTCAAAAAATCCTAGGGGTGACTTTTTGCACAGACTGGTGCCATGCAAAAGCAAAATAGTGACAGATCTGTCATGGCTACACCAGGGACAGCTGCAAAATTCCCTTGTTACAGTTCCCTACAACCACGCACAGACAGTGCCTTTGAGGTCAAGAATAAACCCCCTCAAAATGTTTGGCAAAGCAAATAACTGGCATTGAAGCTTGAGACTATGAAACAGCTTTGCTATAAAGCCCTGATATGTTCAAATCAGGAAGATACAAAACCTGATCAAAATAATAGCTATATGTGCAGATTCTCTCTCTGCTGTTAAAAAGTGTAGAGAATAAAAACAAAAGAGAAGGGGAAAATACATTTAGATAATTAGCTTTCGAATCCTGTCTGTTTGGGTGGCTTTTATCACAGTTATAAGTCTGTCTCTGTGCAAGCAAAGATATTGGCTATTAATGCTATAAAGTATTTTTCATTGCTGAGTACTCAGGTTTTGTTGCAATCCAATACTAAACTGTTATACACCTTCCTGTTGATCAAGAAAGGCTGTGATTCAGCTTCCTAAATATAGGCAGCTGATGCTATCTTAAGGACCGTAGGGTGTCCTGTTTGTGTGTCCTGAATAGCACAGGCCGTATGTTATATGTTCTGGCCTTCAATGGATATCTCAGATACCACAGAGTGTGTAAACCAGTTACAAGATACCTGAACATAGGTAGCCCAGCCACCCATGTACTTACTCAATTGGTTCACAAGCTCCAGAACACAGCATTTTTCACCAATATCCTACACTAATCATTCATTACCTATGGAGAAGAGAGGAGAATATTTACCATTAAACTTAGTATATCATGAGGCTTTGGGCTTAGGGAGAGTGGACGGAAGAAACTGGTGTGCCCGGGGGGTCCAAACTGGGTGGTGCACAACTGTGCATTTTTTCACACCAGAGCTTAAAATTCAGGTAACACACACTGGTTTAAAAGGCAGAGCTCTTTAGCTAATCCTATACCCTCAAGTAATCCAAAGTGTCAAGTTACTAGAGTCCAAGGGTTATAGAAGAGCAAAAGAGTAGGTTATGAATAATTACAGAAGGGAAGCTTGCTTAGGCCAGAAGGGCTGCAAGGGTCAGTTTATGCCCTTTACTGTTGCTAAATCAGTTTTCAGTTCTTGGGGTATTCTTTTACTTTTTTAATGGGTGGCCCATAGACAATCTGTGTGAAAGTACAGTTTTCGTGGGAGTTTGGTTTTTTTTGTTGCTTGAGGGTCTTTGTATGAATGCTTCCACAGCCATGACTGTGGCAACTGTGTGCTCTTCTCTTCAATTCAGTATTTGTGGGCATGAGACTGTTTATGTGTAACCATATGTGCTCTGCTTTCACTGCTAGGGCAGATGCATGCATTTATATTGGGAACAAATATCTCCCTCTTATCTGCTGGTGTGCTGCAGGATTCAAATCCAGCAGCAGCAGGAGGATGCAGATTCCCCCTGCCTGTCCTCCTCCTTCCCTCCTGTCACTCAGATGATAATGATCTGTGTTGTGGGCATTTGCTGGAAAGCTTTAACGTAACCATTACTTTTAGGTTGCTGGAATTGAGGTGGGCATCGAGTACTCCAATGAATACAAATTAGCTCAGATCCAAGAAAACTCCATCTTGTCTAATCTTCTCTAAGCAGTAATCTAGGAGGCACCTTGCCTGCTCTCATTTTGTATGGAAGAAGAGCAAGCACACTACAGTGCACATTACTGAAGTCTGGATTGATCTGACCTGTTCATATCCCGAGGTCTCCTAATCCTTCTCTACCTCAATGGCTGTAATCTTTCCAAGGAAGTAATATTCACAATGAGACAACTCCACCTACCCATTACTGGAGCACAAGAGGCAAAAATTTTTTCGACCTTATCAAGTCCACAAACATGTGTTCAAAACAGATATAAATCCAAGCTACAAGGTGGGGAATTCTGTTGGAAACTTCTCCAAGTTTCAGATGGAGAGGTTACATTTGAACCCATAGATTAAGCTTGCTTATTTAAATACAGAAGTTTACAGCCTCTTTTTAAAAGAGATGATGTGGAGAACATGAAAAGATGACAGAAAGTTAGGATTTTGCTTTGTTCAAATGCACTTGGGTACTGATGGTGCCAATTTTGCAAATTCTGTCTCATCACATGATGACACCCTTGAATGATAGTTCTCTTGCAGTTCCTGCATTCCAAATAAGGAACAAAAAAATCCCCAGAAAAAGGATGTTCATGCAACAGGAAAACATATCAGGAACAGAAGAAAGAAAGACCTAGGGAATGAGGAACATATTCTCTTTGTGGTCTAGAAGTGTACAAATAAACGGATACTTGTCAAAAGTAAAGATGTGCAAGACCTTGCAAAGGATGCTTATTATCAAAAGGAGTACAAATATTCTTTGGCCATATTAATAACAGGGCAGTAAAGTAAAAATACGTAGGAATCCCATGCAGTGGGCATGCAGTAAAGACTGAATATAATCTGTGCACAGACTAAAAAAATAAAGACTTGGCTTAATTTTTTTTTAATAGTGATGGTGATATTGAGTGTGGGACAAAAGCAGTGTAGCTAATGAGAACGAGAAAATGGAAGTAAACTCCAAGATAATGCTGCACTCAAGAAGGTGGAACAAAACTTTCACCCCAGAATGTTTAAAGACATGATAAGGGATATTATAGGATAAGCTGCAAGAATCTCAATACACCTATCAATACAGAAGAGTGTTACATGGCTGCAGAATACCTGATTTAAAACATTGAAATAAGTAAAAAAGGAGAAGGGGATCTGGGCAAATACAGAGTTAGTTATATGATCCTGGAGGTATGCACTGCTCTGGAATACACGCAGAAGCAATTAAAGACATCAAGGTAAGTGGAAAATAGGATAAAATGCATTATGGCTTTTCCGAAAGCTCAAAAAAGCCTGACTGCCTTTTCTGATAACTGATTTTTTAAACAAAAGAAATGTAGTAAAGACTAATCTATCACAATTTAAGTAAAGCATTGGATACAGTGTCTTATAGTGGTTTATTACTTAAGATGTAAATGATGGCATTAGTAAAGATTTTAAGGCAAATAAGGAATTGATGAAAGAGATGACCACTGGTCCGGCTGAAAGAGGAATTTATTAGTAGAGCTCCTCAAGATGTGAGACCAATTTTATTTAATATTTTCATGATTGATCTTAACATAAAAGTAGGATAGTGCTACTGAAGCAGACCAATGACACATAGTTGGAAAACACTGTCAATGCAGTGAGAGCGAGATGTATAAACAAAGAACTGTCTCACCTTGAGGACTGGTCAAACAGAAATGAGAAAAGTAAAAAGTGCAAGGTCAGGCACTACAGCAAAACTTTCTCATGCAAGTTGGGAGCTCATTACTTGGAAAGAACAGTGGAGCAGACAGACTTGGGAGTAGTAACACCTCATGGGGTGACTATGTGCATTGACAAAGTAATGGAGATGTCATTATAAAAAGCACTGGTGAGATCTTTTCTGAAAGAGATTTGAAAAGATCTTGCTCTGGTTTTGGTTTGAACCGCTCTGCTTGGATGAGCGAGGGCACAGAAATTTCACATCAGAAGGCCGCTAAAAGAGCTGATTTTATTTTTCATTTTCCAAACTGCTTCCTCTATCAGGAGGAGATGTTACTGGGTCTTCAAAAATACTTAATTATACAGGGATGGTTTTTCTCTCTTTTTCTCCATTTGTGTGAGAATTTCCAATGGCAAGAAATAATATGGCATCACAACCTCCACTGGTTCTCTACTGATTTACCCTGACTAAGAATCTGATCCTTCTTCCTTTTCTCCTGGTGAGGAAAACTGCCTTTTCACCCATCCCAATAACTCAGGCCTTTCATTTAGGCCACCACTCCAGTCCTTGTTGCTAAGGATGAAGAGATAAACTCTACAAAAGCAGCACTGAAAGAGAAATCCCTGATAAACAAATCTTGTTGCATGAATAGGAGAACATGTAGTTCTCATAAAAATGGTAATTAGAGCCCAGCTGAGGAAGCTGATTTTTTCATAATAATAATAATAAAAATAAAAAAAAGTCTCCAAGAGCATTCATTGAGGGGGAAGTTATATTTGCCAGCATTATTACTGTTATTATTGTATTACCACTAATAACGATGATAAGGCTCTTGCTAAGGGACAGGACCTTCTGTGTAACTAAGTAAACATGCCTAAAAAGGGCTCCCCTTAAGGCATGTCTTCAATTAATAAAGATGAGTGACAGATCAGCTTACAGCCTGCTGCAAGGTACCAGCTGATTGCCTCTCTAGTAACTGTCTAATGTGCTCTTCCCTTACCAGTTACACTGGTGCAAAATCATTGACCTCTGCCATGGAATGACAAAGCAGCTGGCATTTGCATAGGTAGAGGTTTCCTGGTCCAGCCCTATTTTCTCACATACCCTGTCTTCCTACCCCTATCTCGTCCATCAACTTATTTGTTCCCTCCCTCCTAGTTGCACAAGGCACCACTGTTAATTTTGCCAGAAAATGGTTTGATGGTGATAGGAAAATAAATTGATCAAACCTTCTGAACAGCAGCCATGGGAAGAAAGGAACACCCCTAGCCATTTCACAGTGACCTCTCCCTGTGCTTAAAGAAAACTCATAAGCTCTCAGCACAAATTAGCATGGTCTCATTATAAAAACAGAATTGGGGTCAGAAGAAACTAAAATGGGTAAGGGGAAAAAAATCCCATCAAAAGCAACATCTGAGACAGAAATGCCCGAACTGGGGAAGGCAAAAAAAGTAAAGCTTCAGAGGAAAGGAAGAGGCTAGAGGCAGAAGAAAAGCAAGCACAGCTTTCTTTAAAAAAAATAAAAAAAAGGCAAAGCACCCACAAAGCTACAACAGCTTTGACATCATACTGGACACTCCTGCAGAAAAGAGTTTATGTATTTTCATCCTTCATGAATTGCCATTTCCAACCCATTTGCCGTCATTGCTGCCACATGGCCTTGTCAAGCCATCGCTGTTTGATGGCCTGTGGAAAAGATGGGCATCTTAAAAGACTTCAGTTGCATAGTCTGAATTCCAAGAAAAGAAAATGTAAATGGCAACTGCACTGTTGGCATTTAGTGTAGAATACATTTCACAAACATGACATCAGTCTGCACTGTAATGGTGCTGATCCCCAGCTATGCCGAAACTTCTCTGTAGGGAAACAAAGCAGCCCAGTGCTGGCATCGGTCACCACCAAAAAAACCAGCAGCTAACTACAAAAACACGTCTCATTATGCTGCCCGGTCTGCACACTTAGCTGCAAAAAGAAAGCACCACAGGGTCCTGTTGTCAGTTCTCTCCCCAGTTTGCCATGGAGAGGGGGTGACACAGCTGAGGTCCCCAGCGAGGGCACCTGTGCAAGCGCAGCTGCTTTCCTGACAGCTCTCCCTGCCTGGGGAGCTGGACAGCTGTGGTGCAGAAGCCTTTCTTGACGGCCTCTCTACTCACACACTGTGCTGCTGCTTCTGCCTCCACTGACTTGGAGAAAGGTACGTACCTTGGAAAGGAGCCCTTTGTTATTCTCCACACTTTCTGGAGCTTTACATCCCATCCTCAAAAAAATCAATGCCAGTTTGGCATCTACTCTAAATTCTCCCTCCCACCCCTGTCCATGGCCGGCACACCCAAGCCTTGGGTCGGTCCCCAGGACACACTTAGGAGCAGATCATAGTGACTGTGTAGGCAGGAGGATGAAGCACAATGTGCCTTGCTCAGCATTGCAGGCAAGCACGAAAGCAGTGTCACTGTCTACTCTGTGGCAGTTTAAGAGACTAGTTCTGACTTAGAGAAAAAGGTAATAATGGTAGTCATGAAAGTTTCTTCCACAAGAATAAAGCCCAGAATCAGCCCCATTCATTCAATTTTCTAAGAAAGAAACACAGTAGATAGGCTCTGATATTTTTTTTCCCATCTCTACCAGAGGCTTGTGAGCCCCTCTCCCAGACCTCTTGGCCATCCAGCCTGTTTTTCCTTCAATGCAGAGAAAGGCTGTGGCTTGCTGTCACAGGGATAGCACAGCTCTATTCACACTGGGCTTTGTCACACTGCCTTCACCCTGACAGGTGACAGGAGGGATAGAAAAGGAGAAGGAATAGAAAGAAGATGGCAAGGCAGGAAATGTTACATACTAATTGTGTCAGCAGCCTAGATCTGTTGATTCACTCTTCCCCCTTGCCCTCATAAATTATTTTATTTTATTAATTTTGCCTTGGGGGAGAAAAAAAAAATAAAAAAGCTACATGAAAGAAAACAACAAATTGGACCTTGAGTTTATTTACTTCAATACTATCTCCGATCATTCTGACCCTTAAATCACCCTGCTGCAAGCAGCAGGGCCTTCCTAACATCAAAATTAATGCTCCTTGCTCCTGGCAGTGGTTAGTGGAGGTGGCATTTCATAATTCAGATGCAAAAATTAAAAGGCAAATTTGAGAGAGAAGGAGTAGGGCAACTATATTTGCTCACTCTGCTGACTAAAACCCCTCAGTGAATTCTACAACTGTCTCCCATTGGCAAAGGATCAGAACTCAGGTGTGATTTGAAAATTGCTTCCCATACAGAGTAAGAATATGGGTTTGAAAACTAGAAGTCAGGCTAGTCAAATACCTGAAGCAGTGTCATCTAGTCTCAGCAAGGGCTAAATACAACAATATTCGTGTTTTTGGTGTTGGTTGCTGTAGGATATGACCAGCACAGAAGAAATTACTGTTGTGGGGTGTGATGTAAGTGGCAAATCTACATTGATAAAGGTGGCCTCAAAGATTGAAAAAAAATAATCTATCATCTTTCTCCAAATGCAGGATGCTTGCCTAAAAAAAATATTTCTTTAAAAAAACCACATTGTAATTTTTCTTTTCCACTCTCTCCCTTCCTTTTAATATAAATCTCCTCTGTCCACCTTTCCACCCAGAAGGACTAGAAACTTTCTTTGAAAAGAAAATAACAGGAGGTTGGATTTTTATGTAATAGCTTTTCATCAAGAGCTGTGACTTTAAGAAAAATACCAACTATAACAACACTCTTGAAAAAAAGCCCCAAAATTGGCAACATTTCTAGGTCTATAAGTCACAGGGGCAAGACACATCAAGCAGCAACTCAAGCAGGTATTTCCGCACCCTAGCCCACAAAGCCTTGCGTTATTTGGAGGGGGATGCTGATCCAGTTCTCAAAGCAACACAACTGCCTTAGTGTGGCACTGCTCTAGAGGCTGGTGCTGCCTGAGAGACCAGCAGGGCAGTCCTGTGGGGCTTGTGGGCCCTGGGTTAGGAGGGCAGGGAGGTCTGGGGATTGCCACAGGTGAGCGTCAGCTGCACTGAATGTGCAAGCCAAGGCAGAGCAACAGAGCAGTCTGCAGTTCACAATCAGGGGGTGCTGCCAGCGAGATATAGAGGGGGCAAGGATGCTGTAGGAAGGTATGATAATGTCTCACAGAGGAGGTTCTGTAAAACATCATTTCCCATGGAGTAATGTTTGGATACCTGAGTCTAATCATGGAGTTAACAGCCCTTATTTGCACAACCTCACATTCGCACACAGTGGTGCATAGGATACAAATCAAACCTCTGTCTACTTACAGCCAGGATCCAGGCTATTAGGACACAGCAAGCAGCAGACCAGCCAGGATCATAGAAAGGAAAACATTTTATCTTCCAGCTCTCTATACAGTACCAAGAGACATATTTTGCACCAAAAGGCTTCCTCCCCTTTCATCATTTTCTGCCCTTGTTGTCAGTGCAGTCTGGCCCAAGAGAAGTGACTTTTAATACTTGCTGATGCTTTGTTGTTTAATCAGATGGCCACTGGAATCAAGGTTTGCTGGTTGAAGAGGCAGCTGAGCAGGGACTTTCAGAGAGTAGAAATGTCAGTTGACCTCTTGGGAGACATCCCTAATCCATCTAGAGCTTCTTCAGACACTCTTAATGATTGTTTTGTATTTAAAATGGCCAGGGAAAACGGGGTGCTTTTAAAATAAAAAGTAAATTAAACCATTGGAATGAGAAGAATGTATCTGCTAAGCTGCTGACGACCCATCTGTCTGAATTCCACCTAGCACTTAGCACACAGAAAAGGGAAGCAGGGCTAAATGCATTTAAAATCCGGTACAGATGTGAGTGAGTAGATGCAGATATTGAGTGAAAACCAGCACGGATCACTCCTCTTCCTTACCAGCCACATTTCTAGGAAGCATAGAGTGCTCCTGACTTTATGGCATACACTTTACTTCCAACCCTTAGTCATCCCCAACTGTTTCAATGCACCTCTGCCTGGCTTCCAAGCATATCTGTTACCTCAGTCCCTACTGAGCCTCTTCTCTGCTGCCGCATCTGATGCAATGGTTGTATAAAATGGAAAAAATGCTCACTAAAAACCAAGCATGCACCAGAAAGATTTCCAGGTCTGGCTTAGAACACTGTCAAATTACGGTTGAAATACAAGCCAATCTAACCCAGAGGATCTCACTGAAACTTCTGTATCGAAATTTCAGTTACACGGCAAACAAAGAATGTAGCAACTGACATTCCTGGTGCTAGAAACTCCCCACTTTAGTTTCTACAACAGTAAAAACCTATTGTGGAGTCTCATCTTTCTGGGCTAGTAAATAAGAAGTAACAGTGGTCATGCAATCTGTGGCATTTTTCCTGCTAAATCAATTCTGGGCTTAGATCTCTATATATTTATCATATATATTAAAGAAACCCTACTGCCCTAATAATTAAGCTAATCATACTATCCTCTACACAAAGTTGACAGTCCCCTTGAATGCTACATTTTAGCCATGGCTAATTTTACAAATGCAAGCAGTTTGCTTTTATGAAAGAAAGTGAAAATAAATGGCTCTGTGATACAGACAGGCATTATGATTCCTGTACTATAAATGAAAACTGAGGCACAGAGATTTCATGATTTGCAAAATGAATGCACAAAATCTCTGTGGTTGCACTAACCTTGTCTTAGCCACTGGAACAGATGTTTCCCCCTCTTGGCATTGTGTAGGTATTGTGACAGTGGACATGTCTTCCTAATGAACCATAGAGGCAGAAGCCCCTACTTCCGCAATTATTACAGAGCTCTGACCATTTTCTCAAAGATTGGAGATGTAAGATGGGTCTTGTGACCTAGTTCTAACTCACTGCATTACACGTTTACCTCTTTGCTTTCTTTGTCCCCATTCTCCTTCGCTGCTTGTGGGAATACATGTTTTCAAAGGGACCTTTCTTTCTGCTGCTCACTAGCGAGGAAGAGCAGTGAAGAATATCACTTCAGATAGGAGACAGGACTGAGCAAAACACCATACAAAATGGTACCCACCTGAAAGCATGGCCAGGAGGACTTAATAAAGATGTGAATTCAGCCTTTTAACTCTAACCAATGGGTATCAGGGACACAAATTTCAATGCAACAAAACTCCATGCCAATTTTTACATAGTGCTACCCTCTGCAAAATAGCAATCACAGGAAGAACTGGGTTCAATTGTGGTCCATGCAAAGAATCCCCTGTGAACAGTCAGGCTCCTGAAAAGCTTTGACAGAGGACGGCCAGTGAGTTCATCTCTTTACAACCCAGTGGCTCAAAGAGACATCTCTGCCTTCAGTCAGCACTCAGATGTACCGCAACGTTTCCCTTTGTGAAACAGAATAGACGCCTCCAAAGACAGCGAGCATTGTCCATGCAGGCATAAAGCAATATTTGGACATGCTGAATGGCTTCCTAAGATGAGAAAAAGTGCTGAAGAAACACTAAATTATGACAGATGGGAGCCCTAGAAATGCAACTACCCCCAAACTGGAAAATGAAAAGCCAGCACAAAGGGCAGGCATAACAATAGAATTTAGGCATAACGAAATGCACGCCATTTAATGTGGAGTGCACTGAAGCTTCGATCCATAAGTCAAAATCCTAGTCATTAAATAGCCTCATTTAAAAAGTTTTAAAGCAATTAAAATAAATTAGAAACTTCACAGGAGGACGAAATCACTGAAAAGGATAAGAAGCACTTTATGCCAGGCTCCGCTTCTGACAGTGTCGTGCCCATGAGGCCAGATTTTTATTTGAGAAGAGCTCAGGGCCAGATTTTCAAGGGCTCTGCACCAATAATTAGGGACAGATTTTTCCAAACTGTTCAGCTTCCATTATCCAAATAAAGGCCAGATACACCAAAGTGTTCAGGGTCCAGCAATTCCTACTGTGACAGTTACAGACACAACATGACCAGCTTTTTCAGAAACGTGACCATTTATTTCACTGTCTGCCAAGGGAGGCAGTGGCCTATTTAAAGGCCATCTTCTAGGGTTTTTCGCATCATGTTGGAAGTGGAATGATTTTAAAGTCCTAGTAACAGTGAGAAGGCCCCAACTTTGCCAAGTCAGAGACAGCATAGTCTTAAAAGATAAGTGGAACAAGACCCGCTGCTTTTACTCTACTAATTCCTGCTCAAGAGACATCATCAACCTCCATACGAAGCACTTCAGAGCTGACTGCAGAAGCAAACTTGTGAAATTATAATGCTGCCTCCAGCCATTTTGCAAAGCTAGATACATCATTTGTAGTACACCAGAGTAGGAATCTTTCTCTAAAAGAGAAAAATCCCTTAGCAGTGCTGCTAACAGTGAGAGAACACAATAGGACTTTTTCAGCTTTTAAGCTGGTAATAGCTCAACTTGGAAGTGAAACAGACTGAGGTGACCCTACAGCCAGACCACAGACCACCAGACTTGAAAACTGTGGGGAGTTTGTTTCCTCTCAGATCATCCTAAAATGGATGTTGCAATTCTTCCTAGTGTCAAAGTCTTTTGGATCAGGGCTGTTGTACATACAGGAGGTGGTGCAGAGGAGCAGTACTTCGCAAATCCAAACCCTGTAGCTCAGCAATGCTTACTTGCCCACAAACTGTGGGCTTTCAGAGAGAAACTTTCTAGAGAAACATGGGATTCTTTCCCTCTAAAGTAATTTCTGTTCTTTCTGGAAGCAACATTGGTGAACTTCTTCAGTATTTTACACATCTGTAAAGCAGAACAAACCAATATTCTCAGAACACTGCACACGCACTAATACTTAGCACTATACCTGCCCAAGGGAGTTAGTGACCAGTGCCTCCATATAGACCACTCCACAGCAAAAGAGTAAAAGTGAGGTTCTAGCTCTAAGGAAATGCAGAGTGCCTTTCAAACAGTGAGAATACCCAAGAATTTGTTACCTGGAGTTGCTATGGGAGCAACAAGGTGCCTCACGTTAGTTCCAACTAGGACCGAGAAGTAGCTGCAATACACTAGAGAGTGAGTGGAACAGGAGACTTCAATGAACAAACCACAGTTATACGCAGGCAGGATTATGGAAGAAGTCTGGGCTGAGGCCTATGGATGGCTGGTAAGATGCATAGAAAAGCCAACACACCAAAAAGGTCAATTTTCGCCGATCTGCAGTGTTCACAGCTATGTTTTCTTAGTCAAACATATGAGCTATGGAAAGTACTCTCACCAGCAACCAAACAGCTTAGGAGCCCTTCATCACATTTACTTTCATTAGACCTGAGGCCTTTTGTACCTAAAACAGGATAATGAGACCAGCACATCTAAGTTTCTTAAATCCTCTCTGATATTTCTGATTTTTTCTGTCTTCTAACACTCATTTAAAACAACCAGAAGGAGTGCGGAGCAAAAAGTGCTCTGTTTTTTCCTGATACTTATGTCTTCCATATCCATTTTTACCAATGAGAAATTAAAATCCACTGCCAGTACAGAACCATTAAAACATCTCACAGCTACAGCTGGACAAGGCAAACTGGGTACCTCAGAGCATGAGAGGACAAGAACTTAAGTATTCCAGTGCTCCTAGTTCACTGGTGGTTCCATGGTAGCTAGATATCATTGCTATCTAATCATACATTTGATGACCTGTAACAGCTGGATTTGAGAGCAACCCATTTAGTGCATTGCAGAGAGAAATGCAGGGCACTAAAGAAATTGCTGCCAAAAAAAAAATCTCAGAAAAGACAAGCTGAAGCTGTAAGTTTTTACTTGTAAAACTGACTCCAGCAATTTTCTCCAGAGTAAAGTCAAGTGGGGCAGTAAGAGGAATGTGCACCTTTACTGCTCATTGTGATACAAAGAGAACGTATCTCCCCTTGGAATTAAATGTTTGCAATTGTATACTACAGAGTATATTATAGTTTAGTAAAGTACACCACAGAGAAGCATTGTGACACATTCCTGTTGGACCCAGTTTAAAAAAGAAAAAAAAAGTAAAGGAAAAAAAAGAAGGGGGGGGAGAGAAAAAAAGAAATTAATTCAATCTGTGCTGTCCAGGCTTGAAAGGAAATCTTTTCTTCTGCATTGCCACCTTCATCCATTGTAACTGCACCAGATATCCCTAATTTCCTTCACTGCAGAGCAGCAAGCAGGTGCATAGCAGGATGTGTATTAAACCACACCGTCCCTCCTTTATGCTGCCTGTTCCCTGTGGGGGCAAGATAATTACATCCAACCTAAGAAAACATCAATATTTTATTTTTAATGAGCTGGGCAGACCCAATTATCTCAGTAGGCTGTTAATAAGTGAAATCGTGAAGTACGGCTGCAGCTTTGATGGAAACAGAGTCATCTCTAAAATGGGAATTTCTGACACACAGAGTGTTAAATAAGATGCCAGACTGCTGGAAGTTAGTCAGAGAAAGAGTGTTTAAGAAAGAAAATTTGCCTTAGTAGCATCTCTTGGTATTCAAAGATAATAAGTAAAACCCAAAGAATCGTCATATCAGCTTAAAAATCACAACTCCTGAAATAATAATGTATAGTGTTTTTCAGTGCCATTCTGATTCTTGATGTTTTGTGTTTCATATAATAAATTTTTCTTCCCCCAAACAGCGATAAGAAATGTCTCTTTACCTTTTTTTTTTTATTAGAAGTAAACATTCTCGTGGAAACATGAGACAATAGAAAATAGGATTTAAGATTAAAAAACTAAAAGGTAGGACAAGACTTGCCATCACTGTGTGGTGGACTGAACCACACATTGGCAGGGAATGGCCACTTTTCTCTTTAGTCTTGCAAAAGGTTTGGTTCAGGAAGCACATTAATCTCTTGTTCTTCCCTTCCCTCTCTTGCTGTCCCCCTCAGAATATGCTTTTTTCATTCGCATGTTAAAAAGCAGATAGAATACAAGAAGATCTCAAAAGATCAATGGATGAATTTTCAAGAATACTCAAAACTTACTTACCACATAGCCAACAATAGCAACTGGAGAGAGAATTCAAAATGTGATGGAAAAAATACAAACATGCCTCCTCCCTCAATATTCTGCTTGCAGCTGAACTCTATCAGTACAGAGAGCCTAGCTACACTTATAATTCAAATTTTATTTTTGTATTTAAGCTGAATTCCAGGTTCAAAATGGAAGGAAGATAATTTATTCTCTAAGCTACATATTAGATATTAATCATCAAGTGAAATCTATAAGCACTTTGTTTCCTCCTGAATCTCAGCAGGTATGTTCTTTTCATAAACCAGAGAACCAAATTTACGCTTCCAGCTTCTGCCTCAGATTACCACGAGATTACTTAGTTTTTCAGATCTCAGATAATCTTTTTTTTGGAGGTGGAGGATAAAGATAAACATGCAAATAGTGCTGTGTCCTACCCTCCAGTAAAGCCAATGTCCACCACAGCAAAACATCAAATACAAGTGTATTTGGCAGGTGTGCTAGTGAGCTCAACAGTATTTGTTTTCTAGTCCATAAATGTAGATAATATAAATGTGGCTACAAGTACCAACTGAGCCACATGTGAACCTTGAGCTCTCATCCGTGTGAAGCGGTTTCTCCATCTTTTCCAATCATTTCATTAGGATCAGTACTGCTATTAGTGAAACAAATCTAGTCTTTGGGAATCAGGGTATTCAATTCAACCTCCAAATGAACAGCTGCTCCTAAGAGAAAGCCAGCCCCTGGTTTCATATCTAACATGCCAGCTCTTGGTTTTATCATTCCTTTTTCCCTTTAATAATTCTGACAAATGTGGAACAATTCTAAATATGGTTCTGTAGCTATGGCTCTCATCAAAAGAAATCCATGTATTAGTGTAATCATTTTACTGACATTCCAGACACTCAGCTGTATGACCTTGCAGTTCATTTTAAAGGGCAAGAGCAGAATTAGCATCCCCAGCCAGTTCAGTAAAATAAACATAAACCATATAATAAAAAAGAAAAGGGGAAAAAAAAGTTTTCAAACTTTGAACTCCCCTAATCAGTTGTATTTCACTAAAAGCTATCCTTCTTAAGACTTCTTTCTGACTTGACTGCCCATCCTAATCGTAGAAAATCAGACATTTAATTCTGGGAAGATGTAAAGGCACAATACAGACTTTCATCCAAAGCTGTTTCTTCTTGTTGGACTCCAAAAACAGTTTCCAGGCTTCCAAAGACTCTTTGCCAGCTCTGATTAGAAGCCACACTGGCTGACACAGTAATTGCTCTATAATCATATCTTCAGTACCCTGACCTGGTTTATGCATACAATCTATATTCTAATAGCAGTCAACAGGTCACCAGTTAATAAAAATACCATTAACATCCCCCTGTGAGAAAAAAGGGAGATATTCATCTCACTAGGCCAGTGGTGGGCCAATATAATTTCTGTGGCTGTTAGTGTAATTAACTCTGCCGGCATGTGGATCTCCCTGGAGGACAATGCAAGCACAGAATGACCTTGCTGGGAGTCCTCACTGGTGGTACTATGCGGGGCACAAAGATTTACAGGACTCAGGTCAGAGAAGAGTGGGTGCTTCCAACAGCCTGACCTCTCAGCAAAGAAAATCTCATCAGTTATAGGATGCTGCGCAGCATATCTGGCTTCAACTGTAAAACAAAGGCAGGGATGGCCACAACATGGGCAGCCAGAACTGATATCCTGTGCAGTGCTGTTCCAGCAGTGTCTAAAGGGCAGGCAATGAGAGAGAAAGTGAGCAGCCAGGTGAGCCAGGTAGGCAGGAAAGTGGTAGGGAAACGAATTTATGAATGGGTAGGCAGCTTTTCCATTCAGACTAAATGTCACCCATGTAAATGCAGTTTGTGTGGCACATGTTACAGCCATTATATGTAGGTCAGAGGAGTATTAGAAAATTTCACAGGTTTCCCAGAAATAGCCTTAGAGGTCTGTGTTGCTATCTGAACACTTAACATAGGCATATACAGTATCCATGAACAGAAAGCTCTGTATATACCACAAGATACAAGATGCCTAGTGTAGAAGGCCCTTTTGTGAAATAGGTTTGTGGGAAGAGATACCACCTCTTCCAATCCCAGAAACCAGTGTAAGGACACACGCCAAAGAAACCAGGCGATGCAAGACTATAAGAAATAAATTCCTGAGAAGAACTTGGGCTTGCAAGTCAAAAAGTAGATACAGTGGGGGGATATACATTATCCTCAGTTTCTAGGTTTGTTCACAAACTCTTCACACTGTTTCCCAGTTTTACTGTCTGACACGGTTTGAATCCCAGGAAAATGCATCCCAAAGAGAAGACCCAGGCTGACACTCTCTTGCAATGCGGACTTAACTCCAGTCTAATCCATCTCTGCATGCAAGAATCATTCAACTGGAAACAGACCAAGACCTAGCAGAACTCATCTCACATAGAAGTCCTGTTCCAAGATCAAAGTCAGCTCCCAGCAAATAAATGTCCTGCATTTAACTACTCTAACACACCTCCTCCAAATCATCTCAGATCCAGATCATTGCACTGCCCGCACAGATACATTTACATTTTACTCCACCTACGCACGTTCACCTGGACCCATGCCCAGGAGACATGAAGGACCGTCCCCTCCCCTCCTCAATTTAGCATCTATCAAAGGTCCTCTTGTCCTCTGGTTCCTTTTCCCCTTTACTTGAACAGCACCATGGTACACATTTGGAGACTTCCACGGTTGTTTTATAGCCAGATGAAAGGACAGGACCAAGAGAGAGCTGCTGACTGGATTTGTTCCACCAGTTGACACAAACCGAGGCAGACAGGCACTTTAAAGACAGCATGTCATTGTCAGATGAGACTTGCCAGCATTTCAAAACATCTCGATCTCCAGGGGCCCATAAGAGCTCTGATGTTGTGCCACACTCCAGATTCTTTCTGACCAGTGTTGATCCCATTATATTGGTAATGTTGACAGCGGTGGACAAAACTGACTGCTATGTAAAAAGAAGGCCAAAACATTTTCTTCTTTCCTCCTGTGCTCTCTGCATGATCTGGGAGCTTATAAATTTACTGTATTAAACCCTAAGCAAATCCATACCAGATTCACATGACAATTTGCAGATCTTAAGGATCCAGTTTGATTTTAACTGTCAAATTATATTCAATTCAGAGGTGTTAAAAGACGGCCCTTGTTGCTAAATTTAGGGTAAAACAGAGCATACTGCACTGGGCAAGGAGTGTTTGAATGTTTTGTGCCAATGCATGGGGTTCTTCATTCTCAGGAACACCGCACTCAGCTTAATCACTTAGGAGGATCACTACAGCACAGTAGATTCAACTACACTGATCCATGGAAGAAGAGCACTAAGAACCGGAAAGCAACATGGGGAGAAGAGGGCCAAGCACTCTAGAGAGAAAAGAGCAACCGCAAAAGTGACTGGATCAGGATGAATTTTTTCACATCATTTCCCAGAACAGCAGACTAGAAATGGAAATTCTATGCAGCATAGTTTGTAACTGAATTATCCACTGACTGCACGCAATATGTCTTTATATACCACATAGCTAACAAGATTAAGGAAATGCAATCTACATAGCTGATAAATAACCCAGGTAGAATCCACTTTCAAAGACAATCAGGCACCAGCTTTATTATAAATCAAAAAAAATTGCAAACACACAAAAGAAGTATGTTAGACAGAGAGGAATAACTTAGCAATCAAGACAGAAGATCAGCAAAAGAACAGAATGCGAAAGAATGCCAGAAAAGAAGGAGAGAAGCAAATGAATTGGTGGATAATATGGGAAGCAAGGGAATGAAGAGGGAAGGCTCAGTAGCCCGAATGCTCTTATGCTTTTTGTAACCAAATTTGTAGGAATTTTCAGACATGGCCGCAGCCTTAGGATCTTACTATGCTATATAAATGTTCACATTTTTCCAAATTATTTCACGACTTCCTTTTCTGATCTCTCAGCATGGCAATTAAAATCTGTCTACAGTACTGTTTTGTCACAGTCCTGCCTACTGTTTGCTTTGCTTGCAGGGTACAGCATCATTAGCCGTAAGGATCACCATCCACTTGGCCACCTAATGGTGTTCCTTCCAGTGCATTTGGGAGAATCTGGCAGGTCTCTGCTCTAGCCTCAGTGAGAGACTAAAGAGCCCAGAAGATATGCAATCTGGAACAGTACAGTGCAGAACTTGAAAGAGAAAAAAGACAAAACAAAACAAGAAACAGGATGCATGAACTTCAGTTGTGAGCTCAGTTCACTAAAATGGTCACTATCAGAGATAACATCAGCTGACTATACTGTGTATGGATACTATTATGCCAACTACCTTCCTGTTGGTTACAGATGAGGATAAAGGGCTTTCTGCAGGCCCTAGGATTCCCCCAAAACCTGGTATATAGATGTTTTTTGGGAAGTGAGTTGCAAAAGAGCAAAACCAATCCAGAAAGACTACCACACAAGCAGAAAAAGGTCTAGTTAAAAAAGGAAAAAAAAAATCAAAAATAAAAACTGAGCCCCCATGAAATGGTGCTCAAGGTTTTCATTTCCCAGTAGAATGATATTTCTAATAGGTTTCCATTAATAAGGGCAGTCTAGCTCTATGGGAAGTAATAATGAAAAGCGTTTCTTCCCTATGAATTTCGGTTTCATGGTATGTTCATAAACATGGTCCAAGTGCAGGACACCGTAGCTGCATTTTATCTGGCTAAGCCAGATAAGCCCAGCTGAAACCTGGGCTAAGTCCTGCTGAAGCCCGTCTGTGAGGCTAGGACGATGACAAAAAGCTAATTATCTTAGAGAAATGATGGACACCCGTGAAGATAAAAAACGCAGAGGCAAGAATATTCCCTTGAATTAAATCAGGACAAGGAGCAGCAGACTTGCCAAGAAGGTAGGCACTAAACCCCAAGAGAAAATTTATTCTGTTATTTGACATTATTACCTAATGTAAGCAAAATTTTCTTTTCAGGAATCACATGCTGCCCTAAAACATGGATGAGGGCTTGACCACAGTCCTGCAGCTCTCAGGTGACATATACAGGTACATATATCTGCCATTTTTCTAGGGAACAGAAATCGAATGATAGTTTCCTTTCCCTTCCAACAAGATTTTTCCTACCCTCTGGAGATGCTCACCTCCCTTACCTTTCTTTACTAGAGATGAGGCTTTTCGTATACAAAAATTTGCTTAAAGATACCCATGTTCTTGAATGCTGAATTACCTCGCTGACCATAAGGCATTAAAGATTTGAGGGAGTAGATCCAAAGTCTCTCCCAGCTCATGGGAGCTGTTCCAACTCAGGACAATGAAAAACAGACATGGTCCATGTCTTCAGTTGTGTTGTCTCTAGTTCTTAAAAAAAGAAAAAAAAGAGAGAGATCTCTCCCAGCAAGCAGAGATGAGCCAGGATCTATACACTGACTGTATATGAAACAAAGTGGTGAACTCTTTTCTTCCCTTGCAGCTTTGTAACTGTCTTCATAAAAGTAAAAATAAAATTAAATTTTAAAAAACCACACACAAAAATAAAAGAGTAAGGTTGCTGTCTGCCTTCAGAAAGATGTTTGTTTTCCAGAAGAATCTACTTTACTTCAAAACCACTCTAAATAAAAGTAATAGATGAGAAATTTGTCATAAATATATTTAATGCATGTGCTTATATCACCTTGCTCCACTGGGAAACAAACAAGCACCACATCAGCACAAAAGCATATCATTTAGTACCATGCTTATAATGGACTGTATAGTATATACAGCAAAACTGAACTAGAGGTGAAGTCAACGATCCAAAGCTAATAAAACAATAAATTACAATAATAAATAAAAGCTGCCAGAGAGGAGAAAGACCCATCATCTCCACCAGTATGTCCATTTACCAAGCACAGGACTGCTCCCTGCAATTTCTGACCTAGAGAGTTTTAAACATCTCAAACAATAGCATTCCCAGCACTTCCCTTGAGTAGCTCAATTCATCTCACTGCCAAGGAGCTTTGCCCCAAGTGTTGTTCTGAATTTTCTTTTGCTTGGTTGTCACTGTGTTCTCAAAACAATCCCCCACTGGGTGAATCAGAAGTCAGCCAGAGGAAGAGAAATATAGAAAACCTTGTCCAGGGAGCTCCTTGCACTTGATGAGGTAAGCTATGAAATGTGGCTATATGGATTTCTGGAGTGTCCAAATATCCAACAATCTATGAAGGCAAAAAGAGTAACAAAGGTCACAATACTTTTGGGCTGAGATTTAAGCCGTTCTTCTAGAAAGTATCTACTAATCCTCTGGGGAGGTCTGGAGAAGGACTGGAAACAACAGGAGCAAAAGGTGGAAGATGCCAGGATGCAGGTCATGGGATGTAAGCTGCTCTTTGGCATCAAGGGGACTGTTGCCACCTGGGACTGAGGACAGTGGCCCCAAACTGAAGCAACGGCGGGTGTATTTCTGAATGACTGTGGGTTATTACTAAATGCAAATAAAAGATTTACAGATAGAAATATGGGAGGACTGCTTAGTAATCACTGACAGATCTATTTCACAGGTTATGATGTTACCATTCCAGAGAGTCCTGTTTTCCTCCTGTTTGGAGAAGCCAGAGAGATCCCAGTATAGCATCTGCCAGAGTGCCTTAGAACCATTCATAAGCACTTTATGCACTTACCTAGAAGAGATGAAAATAAAACACAAACATAAGCACATGACAGAAGACAGAGCTCACACCAGCAGCTACACCACCTTCACTCAGCCCCCTGCCTCCCTGTCACACTGTAGGTTGGGAAGGACCTTTTGTGTTTTGGTTGCAAGGGTGGCAGCCTAGACAGAGCCCCCTTTTCTGGGCTCTTCGCAAGGCAGTTACACTGAATATTCAGTGACTTATCTTCTCTCCTGAGGCTTTTGCTCTCCATGGTTCACTGCTGATGCAAGCTGAAGCCAAAGAAGAAATGACAGGTGCCTGAAATTCACCTTTTCCTTCTGTTCCTCCCTCTTCCTTCCAGTGCTTTTACTTTGATCTGCTACCATTTACCATTTCCTCTCCCTACATCTATGGCTGCTTCACAGTGAGGTTTCATCGCAACCCAACACTATCCCTTTTGAGCAAATCCCATTTGGTCACAAGTTCTAGCTCAATTTCCTTGTATGCTTTTTTAGAGCTCGGCATTCCTTTCTCAGCTGCCAGCACCCACAACCTGTCCCTAATTGCAACTGGCAGTACCTCTGCAATAAGGTACTGTTCCTCTCTGCCAGTCTTTTCAGGCCATTTAAGCAAAAGCACCTTTTCCAAAACTGGCTCCTCAGCTGACTAAATCCTCACAGCCACTGAACAGCTGACTAGTAAGGAGTCCCTGAAAACATTTTTCATTTCTCCAAATTCAATTGCCAGATACTCTGATCTGTTCCCCAGTTTTTCTCTCTGGATCTAGCTTTCCAGTACAGACAGAATGCAGATGGTGGGAAATTAATCCAACACTTAAAGGTTTTCTTCTAGGTAATATTATGTCTCACACTGCCAGTCACACAAGTGTTACAGCAACAGTTCCTCATGCCAGGAAAAAACACAGCCTAGCTCTCGTTTCTCCTCCCTGCCGTCATAGACGCGCACACGCCGCAGGGCTGGAAATGAGTTAATCAGATGATGCTCTATAAAGTATGCCAGTTTCTGTATAAACAATATTAAATATGATAATTTCCTCCCATCTTCTTTTTAAGCTGTTGCATTCGCATTCTCTCTCAGTCACATCAACTTTGGAAGGGAAAACAACTGCAAGAAATCTTGGATAATGTAGTTATGCTAATTTACTGAAAAATCTATAAAAGTCAAAGAATACTCATGGATGTAGGAGCCCTGCAAATAATGTGCTTCATCTTCCTTTCCCATATGCCCTATTCTTTGTCGATCAGAAAAAAACTGACCTGCCGCCAAACTCCTTCTGAAAGCTAGAGCCAATCATATCTCTTCTTTATAAAAGATTTGGGAATAAGATCGGTAAGTTCACTCTCCTGTTATTTGTGAAGCTCTTATTATTCATGAAAATGTTCACAAATCCCCAAAGCCTCATGCATTTTAGCACAGATCAAGTGTCTGAAGATTAGTTCTGGAAAGTGCATAATTCACTTACTATTTTTTTTAAAGTTTCTGCCATCCCCTCACATATGGCACGCTACTTAGGCAGCAAGTAGTAATGCCACAAAGGTAAAGAGTTGCAAAACACTCCAATAAAGCAAAAGAATGGTCAAAGCTATAATGCCTCAAAATGGTCAATGGTTTAAGTCCTGAAGTTAACATTACTTGCAGAAAAAAAATCCAGTGACAAAATGTTTGCTGAATAAAAAGCATATCAATATTATAACAAAGTTTACACTGTGAGGTCTGCTTGTATAAGTCCGTGTCATGGGTCAGTATTATGATTTACTCCAGATGAGGGGCTGAGCCTTTCAAAGCTTTTTCAGCTTCACTAGGAATCTCCATTTACACGAACTGTTGCTCATATTTATCTGGATACCAAGTCAAAGCAAAAATATGGATTGAAAGTCCTGAGGCTCTGCAAACCATGAAGGGCTTCAGGCTCCCCCACTTCAACACTCATGCTACTCACAGAACTCAGATTTCACTTTTGAACAAGGTGTGGAGAAGAACGCAGGGCCTGCTCTCATTCCCACATCAGTTTGCCTACAGCACAAAGGCACTGTTATCATACTGGTGAGATGAACCTCAGTCAGCTGTGATTTCTACTGATGAACTTCACAAGCCTCAGCTCTGATGATAAACTAGAATTACAGTGAAAATTACACTCATCTTCACTGAGTTAGCAAAAACAAGCTAGAAACCTGGGGTTTTTTGTGAGATTTCCAGAGCTGCTTATTGGGCTAGAAATACGATGACAAAGAAGACCTTGACTCAGAAAAGCACAAACAGGCCAAATCCCTGATATGGACCAGAGTCTCCATATGTTAAAAAGAACCACCACACTGGAGTTGTGAGGCCTTGGGATTAAACTGCTTTGCCATTTCCACTCGAGTAGCCTGCTTTTCCCTGGTGGCAGACATGAAAACACTTGAGATATTTGTTGCTCCCTCTGTTATTTATCTACACTTTCTTATCGTTCCAGGTAGCTGAGGAAACCCATAGGCAGAAAACAAATACCCCCCAGGTCCCTATGACCTTGATCCACATCTATAGTAAGTCACACAAGCATAAAGAATTGACCCTCTATTTGTATAATTTACGTCTCCTTCTCTTTGTCATAAGGAAACAGATTTCTTCTTGGGCTTCAATAGACTTACTCTACAGGATCCTGTTCTGCCTAACGCCTACGGATGAAAGAAGTGTTGATGGAGAATTGCTCTTCAGGAAGCTTCAGACAGGCACACGATGTCAATCACATGTGAATCATTCAGACACTATGGAGCCATTGTGACTGCATTATTGCAAGTCAGCTCTCTATTATCTTGGATAATAGGGAGGGAAGATAACAGGGATGCCCTACAGGACAAGGAAAAAATGGATAATTTGAGTAAGCGGATCAACCTCGGGACTGCAGAGCAGACACACTCCAGTGCTTCCATGAAGAACTGAGTCCATGTGAGCTTATTAACTAGGTGGCAGAGCCAGGTGTGCCACTGCATCTAATATCTAGCGATTGCATAGTTCTCAGAGGTGCCCACCCCACAGGATGATTATACAAGCCACTGTCTTTCACTGTCCTTAGCTCACCATTCTTGCCCTGCCTTGTGATGAAAAACCTTCCTCCATAACAGCTGAAATGGGGGAAATTACTTCCAGGCTATCACATCTTGGAGGAACTAAATAAAAATACACAAGCTAGTGGTTTAAAGCAACTTTAGGCAGCACACTTCTCATCATTACTGCTCTTAACCTGTAAGGTCTTGCTTCTCCTCACTATGCTGCTCATGTGCACCACAGTTTCTCTTCCCTGGTCTTGCTACAGCGAGTCTGGGATGCAAAAGGCAGAAAATCTTTACCAGTTTTTAGGGCAAGGAAAGGTGGGAGCTGAAATGTCATTCTCTTGGCACGGTTGATAACTACAGGGTGACCCACAGGGGTTCAGTCAAGTCAGCCTCTACTGCATCAAGAAATGAAACAGTTAAAAGAAACAGAAAGGCAAACTGCACTGTGCATTGACTGAACACATCATCCCCATCCCTTGTAAAAAGTTCCATACTCTGGCCTGAAATGACAGCTGCTGTTTAGTTTTCATTCTCCTGATTGGCTGAAAAGTCTCTCCTGGCCTAGTTAGTGGAGGTTCAGCAAAAAACCCAGCTGCTTCCCCTTAGCCTCCTAGAGCTGAAGAAGAAACTCCATCCCATAGGGACATGCCAGGATCTGAGGACTGAGAATGTAGTCCTTATTCTAACAGCTGGTTTGGCTGTTGCAATTAGCTTTTAGATCCTTCTGGAGGCTTATAGCAACAGCTGCAGTAGTTTCCCAGATCAGTGGGTCTTGCCTGTGTATGGGGAGAATGAGTGGCAAACGATCAAAGTCAAGGGAGTGCTGTTAGAAACTTTGAAACATGGGCTGGCTCTGCTGCATTCTCTCTCCAACTATACAGCATCACACTATGTGCTGCATGTGATATCCAGCACACCAACTTCTCACAGCGTTTCTCACACTCTGCATCTCTGTGCTTTATTGCCTCGCAATCTCCCCGCTAGTTCTGAGGACACGCTCCAACGTACCAGGTGGGTTATCACACCTCACCACTCCACACAAGGCATGTGAGATCACATAGCCTTTCTGTGCTCTCATCCTCTTGCTTTCCCAGCACCACACAATCTGTGCAGAGCACCACAAACATGCCTGGCACCATCACAGGTCTTACCAGCTCACACAGCTGCATGCGTAGTAACTCAGAGGCTCTCCATTAACACTCCCTCAGTGAAGAAAAGCTGTGTACAATGCCACCATTCCTCTGCCTCTCCATGGCATCCTGTAACAGCATTTCATTATGCTACTCACAGACACCTCTGTATAACACACTAGGCAAGCAGCAAAGAAGAAAGATGCTGCAGTGCTGGCTCATAATCCATGCACCGCATATCTTTCTGTAAGTCTTCCTCCTTCATATATGATATAAAACTCATATTCCTGCATCATATAGTCCTCACATGGGTGAAATAACCTCAGTGTACTGTAAGTTGTCTACCTCAGCAAGAACTGAAGAATCAGGGCCAATTTTTGTGAGATGATCCATTACCTGCTTGCCTTACCCTTGCTTTTCTGTTGAGCTGTCATGGAAGACAGACTAGCTGAACAGACTGAAGTGACGAGGTACAAAACTCTTGTCAGCAGAGTTTTTAAAAAGTAATTTTCAAATAACCCCTTTTTGCAGGGGAACCCGCAAGCTCACTGGCTAAAGAAATTCACATAAAGGCTGTGATCCCAGGACAGTAGTCCAGCCAAAACTAATTTGACAGGTCTAATATTAACCAATTCCCAAATGCCCCAAAGGGCACAACATCTACAACAACAGTCAGATTTCACTTGTCTCCCAGGCTGGCAATCTCTGGAGAGATGAAAAAGCAAACCTGCCATAGATACTGGTCCCATCCTGGAATGAGGTTTCCAGTGTGTTCACATGGTACTGGCAAGAGTTACTACAGTAAACGCAGTCTATGTGAAATGCACTTGGAGGAGGATTCATGTAAGGGTGTCTGAGAGCAGGCATCTTTCCCCAATATGCCCACCCAGCCCACCTCTGAGGTGATTGAGGTGCTAAGATGGAAAGGAGACCAGGATCTGTTGACCCATGGAAAGAGATGGGGGGTGGATTATTATTCATAGGCTGTGATGTTCCTTATAGTTTTTGGACAAGGATACACACTGCTTCCCACTCCACACTCTCCCTTACCCCTCCCCTCCACTGACTAGAGTAATGAGATCCGGGGGGACCTCTACGCTTGCCTTTGAAGTAGCATGTTTCTCTGAACACATTTTGAATTTCGTTTCGTGTCTTGTTTGTTTTCTGGTTGGTCTGCCAGTCTCTCTGTTGAGGGGGTTGACAGCTGTTAGCAGGGCCACTATCACAACTCAGAAACACAGAACACGGAAAAAACAAACAAACCAATCCTAAATCCCAAACCGAGAAAACCTTTGAAGGAAGAATGCACATTCCCCACGGAGAGAGCTCTCTCCTCCCAACCAGGCCTTAGCAAAGCCACCATGTGCAACTGGAGGAGCTGAGAAAATCTGAAAGACAGACAGGCACTACAATTTAGCTAAGGAAAATAGAAGTTATGCTGGACAACTCGGCCTGTAGAGTAAAAGGCATACTGGGACTTGAGTCATCCTTAAGTCAAGGTTGTTCCTTAGATAAGAGGAGATAAGGTGCTTGAACTTTCTTAAAGAACAACTTAATTCTTTAACTGCTAATTGCCTAAGAAGCTGTGGACCCAAAACCTCCTCCTTCATCATGGCACAATGACTCAGGAAAAGAATGATCAATAGGGCATGTCTCTACCCTTCCAACCCATACAAGTAGACCTTAAAGCACAACAGGAAGTATAGAAACCAGAATTCTGTCTGGACTGAAAAGTGGAGGTGTTGCCACCATACCCTAATTCAGTACAGGAAAAGAACAATCAATTTTGATTTCTCTTTAGTTTTACCAGTAATTAAAAGAGAAATGGAGCACGAGTACAGCAGAGACAGCATAGCTTTTCTTTATTCCCTCACTTGAAATTATCAGACCCCTCCTGCCAGTTTTCAGAAATGTGGATTCTCTGCACTGTCTCATTCTTAATTTTAATGACGACATCTACGCCCACATGGTTTTAGGTCTAGGGTATTTTTCCTCTGCTGTTTGTTTTTTTTATTTGTTTGTTTGTTTGGGGAGTTTGGTTGTAGTTTTTTTATGGGGGGGTTGTTTGTCTGGTTTGGAGGATTTTTGGTGGGGTTTTTTGCTTTATTTTTGGTTGGCTTTCTTTTACTATGTTTGTGGGGTTTTGTTTAGTTGGGTTTTCCGTGGTTTGTTTGTTTGTTTGATTTTCTGCTTGCTTGTTTGTTTTAGTTTCAAATACAGACAAAATACCATTGACAGCAATGAATCATTAAGAGTGGGTTCCCATCCCTTTTGGAGAACATTATTTTTTCAACATTTTCTATCTCTACCAGACATCTGCATCCAACTTGGCCCTGTTCTCTTACTCCTCCCTTAGTCTGATACTGAATCCCCATCTTTCCTACCTGGGCTTCCCATGGCTTCTTTTCTCTTCCTTCCCTTCAACATTGCAACTCAAGGAGCTAGAGAGGGAACTCAGATCTTACTGTGGCCATTAAAGTGTGTCACTAGCAGCTGTGGGGACTGAAACCATGATGAGCAAGGTGCAGGAATTATTATGGAAGCTGTGGACTCTTGGAAGGCACTAGAAGGAAAATGTCTGTGACAGCAAGGAAGAGTTGTCTTGCTCACTGGTGAAAGAGATAAAATGACTGCTTAGGAGAAGAAACAAGATGTCCTGTTCTTCCTGCCATCGCCTTCTTTCTGAATCTTCTGCCCTTGGGACTTCCGAGATAGGAGCAGCAGCTGTAGCAAAAATGATCTCTAGGGTGTGTAGAGCTCCACAGACCTGGGACACAGCACTGAAATCCAGCAGAAGGGAGAATGGCAGCTACACCAGGCTTTGCTACTCCTGTTTTTCTTCTCCGGAAAGAAGAGAAGGCAGAGGAAGGGAATCCATGAAGCTGCTGCTCCCAGTCCCAAGTCTCATCACCACAGTGAACCTTTACTGGCTAAAAACTTGTGCTTTACAAAACGTCTTTTACTGTTATTATCAGCAGAGTGATGTCCACCTGAACATTTTAAATCAGAAGGGTGGCTGGATAATTTATTCTCTTGAAAATGAAAAAATTAATAAACCTCTTTCTGATTTCCAGAAGTGCTTTAGAGCACTAAACAAAGGTTTCAGTCAGATGTCCAGCCACAAAACACGTCAAAACATACCAATACATTTTGAGCCTTATATTCACTGGATGACATTAAGCACCTGACTATCCAAATGACATGCAGGGAGAGCAGAAGAACAGTATATAAATACATATATGTGTATAAAAGCAGGTCCCTGAAGTCAGGTGGCACAATCGTAAAACACAAGATTTTCTAATGTGATGAACTCTCATTGCCTTTCACTAAAATCACTGGATAAAATCGTCAGGATCTGGCCACATTATAAAGAGTAGTAAAATCATTTGAGTAGTGATTTGATAGCAAAGGAGGTCATCGAGGTGATAATTAATTGCCTTTTACTGCAAAACCCCTGAGCTGTGACGCTTTCTGCCTGCATCCCAGAAAGGGGATGAATGTCTTACCTTCTACAGAGTGCCACTGAACCTGAAGTAAGCTGGTACCTGAGAAGCTGGAGGAATTTTGATCACAGGTCAGACACACAGGTCAGGATTGCCTGCTGGCCTGTCACTGAGCTAGGAAGCCCAGGCATCCCTGTCCATTATACAGAGAGAAAACTCTGTGCTATTCCTCTTGGGGTCATAAAATCAAAACTCCCTGGTGTTCCTTGAAAATCTGTAGTCCTCTTGCAGAGTGGTGTGAGTTATCATTTGATATTTGTCTTGGAGTAGTTCCTAGAGGTCTCAAATCAAGATAGGGACCCTGCTGTGCTAGCTGCTCTGCAAATATAAAGCTAGACACAGTGCTTGTCCCTCAGAGCATACTTTTTGTCTTGACAGGCTATATATTTCTGCCCAGACACAGGACTATTTCTTACAGTCCTAAAACATCTAATCATCAGGGGACTTAACTGAAAGCAGATTTAGAATCAAATATTAAGTACGTACACAAGTTTAAATGGTGAGCTTTAGGAAACTCAAAGCTATTTGTCACGCTAAATAAAGGTAATCATTTCACAGCAGAATCACACCCCAACATAGAAAAAAAACCAAACCAACAAAATATTTGGGGCAATTTACACCTCTTAGCAATGAGAGAAACGTGGCTGTGGAAATCACTTTTAAAAGGCAGTGATCTTAGCAGCCTCTTCTTTGCCTTTTTAATCTCCTAACCCTCTATTCCAAGGAAGTGCTATGCATAGTACCCAAAACAAAGGCAAAACTGTGATGTTCCTCATCCATGCTGAAAACCTTAAGCACCAGCTGCATTGTTAGACAATACTGAATCTAAAATACACACATAATTTAGAAAAGTGGTAAATTTAAAAGGTTTTACTGGTTACTAGACTCATCAGAAAACTAGGCAGGTAGCACGGGAAATCCCACAAGCTAACCTGTACTCTTGAGGCTTCCAGCCCAATTTTGCAGACCCGAGAGGTTTGGATTAGATTTGAATAATTAATCCAAATTTGTCGGTGCTTCATAGATGAATCAAACCTCCAACCCTTTTAAGGTTCACCCTCAGTGCTAATAACCCTCTTTACTAAGCATTAGCATAGAGTAGAACAATTTAATGATATAAGAAAATGCAAAAACTAGATTTATGCTGTCAAAACTTTTGTAATTTTAAATATTATGGATTTTAATCAGCTGGATTGTTCTCAAAATGAAATATGAAGATTTAAATAAATCTCAAGTAGGTTAAAAAAATCTTCTGTGACTCCCACTACTCTATTACCAAGGGTCTTGCCACCAAAGAAAAATTACGATGTCCCATGGGTGGGGACATGTATTTCCTAGAAAAAATAAACTGTCTCCTTCTGCAAATGCTACAGAACTAGTGGCTTTGGCTTAAGCTGAAGTAAAATTTGTGTCACACCACAAGCAAGAAAGAGCTGACAGGCAGCAAAATCACCAAGAAAGATCAGTGCTGCACTCATCTTGGGGTACCTGGATGTGCAACATGCGGGCTGATTTATGGTGCTGGTAACACAACACTGGCAACAAGGAAAAGGAACCAGCTGAGTCATCCCAGTGGAGTGCAAAAGGGCTGCAAATAGAAAATACAGGAACACACAATCCAGGAGACTGGAGCTAGTCATAGCAATGGGGCCCTGCTGGCCAGCACGGGTTGCATCGTCGTCAGCTGGAGAACAGGCACAAGACATGAGAGAGTATAGGCTGAAGCAGTTTTGTGAGAGGGAATAAAAGTGGCATGGAAACATATTCAGGAAAAAGAAAGAGATGTGCTTCAATCAGAGAGGAAGGCTTGGAAGAGAGAATCACTTTGCACAAGGGTAGACCAGCCACAAGGCAAGAGGTGAGTCAGATATGGACTGCTCAGGTCCCATGAACATCAAAGTGACTGATAGGTGTCATATAATTCTCAATAATTTGGTGGATATTGAATGTTAGTGCTATAACATTTCTCAGGAGGTTCGTAAGGTTCAAAGATATGTTAATATTTGCTCCTTAGCTGTGCTTCCCGATCCCAGAACAATCTAAAAGACAGTATGAATATTCTGCGGGTAAAGACACCCTAAGCATTTAATTTAAATCTGTTTTAAAAAAGATATGACGTCTCAGTGAAAAAATATCAAAAGTTCAATAGTAACACAAACATCACCACCACAACCTTTACTTCAGCTACTGTCGTGCACACACACAAAGCTGAACAAGCACAATGAAACCAGCCAAGCCTGCAACATTCACCTACAGAATCATCATCTCCAAAAAAAATAATGTCAAAAGTAATGAGCTAAGCCTAAAAAAATAATCCCAAGATTGGCTTAAACACTGTAAGATTTGAAAACTTGTGTGTTGAATTTCTAATTCAAAATTTAGGCTTTGAGCCTTTATGAGTCATGCTTTCAAGTTATTTTTCATATCTACTAAAAGAAAAAGGATATTTTCCATTCAAACGTAAGAAACCTGCGATTATATCACAGACACAGGATGTCTAAGGTGGGACTTTGAACAATATCAGTTATTGCCAAAATTGGAAATTTATAAAATGCAGTAAAAGTACATTTAATATGTTGTATAAATAACACTTCTAAGCATGCTATTTTCTGGTATTGGATGAACCATTCAACAAGAAACGTTCTTATCAGTTTCACTGGTTTGTAACCTGCACAGAAAAAGACAGGGACTTATGTTTCTCTTTGGAAAGTGTCATATGACCTCTGGATGAAACAATCAAGGTCATTTACTCATCTCCTTATGTTGATGCTGCCACCCTCTTCACTCACGCAGAAGCAGCTCTGCAGCGTTTAACATCCTGCTTTGCTGGGGCTGCTGAGTTTTTTGGGCTGGAAGTCAGCTTAAAGAAGACAGAAGTTCTCTATCATCCTGCACCTCAGGAAGTCTTCCATCATCCCCATATCACCATTGGCGAATCAGAGCTCAAATCAGTCCAGCAGTTTAATTACCTAGGTAGCCTCATCTCCTCGGACGGTAAGATTGACGGAGAGATAGACAACAGGTTAGCAAAGGCATACAGTGCCTTCGGAAAGCTTCATAAAAGAGTTTGGCAAAATAAACACCTGAAGAAAAGTACCAAGATCAGTATTTACAGAGCCATAGTGCTGTCTACTCTCTTATACGGATCTGAATCATGGGTCATTTACTGCCATCACCTGTGACTCCTAGAACGCTTCCATCGATGCTGCCTCTGTACAGTCCTAAGCATCCACTGGTCAGATTATGTGACTAATACGTCTGTTCTAGAACAGGCAGCAGTCACAAGTATTGAGGCCATGTTGCTGAGAACACAGCTGTGCTGGGCAGGACATGTCTTCAGGATGAAGGACCACTGCCTCCCTAAGATCACGCTTTATGGTGAACTTGCCACTGGTTGCCGCATGAGAGGAGCCCTGAAGAGGAGATACAAGGACTCCCTGAAACAACATCTCAGCCTTGGCCACATTGATCTTCATCACTGGTCTACTCTGGCCCCAATCGTGAGGTCTGGAGACACACAATCCATAACGTTGCTGCTTCCTTTGAGAACACACGCAGGATCACCCTTGAGGAGAAAAGACAACGCAGAAAGAACCATGTCTTGCCGATACCATCCAAGGAGTCTTTCTGCTGTGCCTTTTGCAACCGCTCTTATCTATCTTGCATTGGCCTTTTTAGCCACCAGCATGCTTATAGCAAATGTGAGTAGAGCCCTTTTCAAATCTTCGTTCGCGAAGCCTAGCCATGATTACCCATGCTCCCTAATTTCATTTTTGTACCTTGAAAATGACCTCTTCAAATGAGTTGAAAGTAGTGTTTTTCTCCAGTGTAGCTTAAATGCAGCCCATGTGCCTTTCTTGAGCTAGTGGCAGTAAACAACTAGTTGACTATAGAGTGATTTGCAATATTCACCTGAGTCACACAGCACAGCTTCTGTCTCCTAACTGGCTGATCTAAAATACATGAAATGCCACTTCTTTTGAACTCTATTTCCTTGTGCAAGTAAATATTTTTACATTAATCAAAACTTGACAGCAGCATGCAAATTGTTAACTTTAATCACCTGAATGTTCAGCAGCAATAAAGAACATGGGAACCAATGTGAAACTTTGACTTCTAATCAAGAGCATTTTACTTGCTTGCTTACAACTCTGTCATCTCAGGGTGTGAATGCTACATAACACTGCAAGCATTTATCCTCACGAACCTAACACCTCCCATTTTGTCGATGGAGAACTGAGGCAGGGAAAAATTAGCATGCATGTGAACTGCTGTTAAAAAAACCTGAGTGCATTGGGGTTTGAACGCAGACATCAAAACATTAAGCTGCTGCCCAGAATACTGGACTAGCTTTCCATGCCATCAACCGTGAGCGGTTTTTTTATCTCTGCTTGAAAGGATCTTGTATTTTCTTCAGATTACTAAGTACCAGAGGACTGGTTTTAAAAAGCGAGACTACTGTAGTGGAATATAGAGCGTGATCCTCAGGAGAATTCAGAACTTTGAAGACATATTTGGTATTTGTGCTTAAAGGGCCTGACAGCATCCTCTTAAACAAAAGCTATGACTGTAGCTTCTGTTTCATGCTGTTTTTTCCTCCTGCAGGAACTTGACATGAATGAAGGTGACTTGAGCATTAGCCTTGTAAACCTTCGAAAACAAAGCCATGAGGGGACTTGCTCACCCTTCCAGAAACAGTCCAGAATAAGTTCCATCAAAGAGTTCTTTCAGTACCAATGAATATAATATTTCTAGTACCCCGAACTAGGTGTTACCACTGGGAAGCTGAGTAAACCTTCTTTGGCACCCAAGACACACAGCTTTCATTCTTCGTCAAGCTCATTTCTATTTACCTGGGCAACTATATCCAGTTTGTTGTCTACATGGACACAGACACATCTGGAGAGCTGGGATTAGGAAATTGAACCATCAGCTGTGAAACCACAGGCCCTTGCCAACTAAAGAGGCATTTGACAAGTGAGTATTCAGTTTGTTATTTCATATTTAATAGCTGGAGTAGATTCTCACCTGCTCTGTGGGGTCAGCCACTGGTAAGTGGCATCATTTATTCATGTATGCCTACAACACTGATGACTGGCACATCCAAGGGACTACAGAGAGAGACTCTTTTCTCTAGCTTGATGAACACTAACAGTTCTTTTAATAAAATGTAGGACACCTCAAAGAGCAGGCTTGAATAAATTCAGGAGACCTTTTTTCATGTCTCTGGATCTCTTAGGTGAGTAGCTACACTGTGCCATCAAGCAAAGAAAATTGTCCTCATCTCCAACATAATGAAAAAAGATTTAGATGAAAACTTCCATATAAGAAGGGCACCTAAGAAGCTGTCTTCCTGACAACAGAAAAGTACTCCTGCTGCCACCTTGCCTTCCCTCAACAACTGTTCAATCTAGAAATAGCTTGCAAGCATTTTTATGGCAGATACTTCAGTGCTTTAAGATCTGAAACATAAGGGACTGAGACTGAAAAGTTCACTGGAGCTGTACTGGAACTAAACAATGTCTACACAGCCTACTGTTTCAGATCCTAAGCAACTTAAGATCTTCTCATTAGCCAAGATGTGGATAGCTGTAACTCATCTTTTCAAATACTGAACACTGACATAACTGGAATGACCCAAAATATTGTGCATGGGGAACTTCCAGAGAAAAACATAGATTGGACTTAAAACATAATTAATCTCATCTGTCTTGTCTGCATAAAAAGAAAATAATTTCCAAGAGACTGACTTTAAACACTGAAAATTTAATAATTTTCAGATAACACTGAAAATTATGAAAGAATAAAGTTATTCAACACAAAAGAAAGTAAGAACAGGGAGCACATCTTTGGAATACTGCACTGACCTCAAAATAAAAGGTGTTTCTGAAACACTTCACAGCCCAAGAAACTTCTAAAAAAATTTACAAGATGAGTCTTGACTGAAAGCAAAGTGGAAAGAATGGGCAAGTGCAACAGTTTCACGTCTGTGTATCTCAGAGTTGGTCTGGGGTACAGGAAAGCAAATCATAGGGAGCACTCACAGCTGTATTACAGTTACAGTGCTGCTCAAGGAATATCCTGGCACTGCAGCAAATCTCACCACCTTTTAAGCTCTGTTAATGTTGGTGTTGCAGAAATAGTCAGCAGAGGGAGTGAAACTGCGGAAACACCTTCCTCAAGAATTCTGTTGACTACAGCAATGGGTGTTGCAGTAAATAGGGAAACACCACAGAAAAGGTGTTGGCACAGTCTAACAGGGTGGGGAAGAACCTTTTTTGGAGGAAAATAGGAAACTAGTAAAACTCCACTGTTAAATTGGAGTAAAAAGCAAACTGAAAATTACAAACAATCTAACCTGCTCTTTAATGGGGGCAGGGGGCAGCAGGCTACAGGGATGGGAGGGTGGCTGTGGCCCTGCTGTGACTCACCTGCCAGATTTTCCTGACTCACAGCCTCTTCAATCCACACCTAATTCCCATTTGTATAATGATGTGTTCTGCTCCTTGTTTCTTCAGCCACACAAAGCCTCTACAGGCTTGATTCTGTCCTGTGCTGTGCCAACCGTGTGAGGTCCTGAGCGCACACAGACTGCCATCCTACAGCCCTGAGCACCCAGCAGCAAAATGATCTTCCCAAGGGCAAAGAGTAAACTTAATGGGGATGACTAGATAAGTTATTCGTGCTTCCTCCATCAAAGTTTCAAAAAGTAATTTTCTCCTCAAGTCCAGGTGCTATGTCCACACATATGAGATTAGAGGAGTGGACAGTATGCTGGCTGCAGATACTTACAGCACGTTAACATTTAATTAGGAATGTTTGCTTTAATCATTTAAGGGATATTAAATGTAAATAGAGAGTGTGAGCAAATGGAGTTGGCTTTGTATCTGAAAGTGGTCACAGAGCCTTACAATACAGGCCCAGGAGGCAGCAGCAGGAACGATGATGACTGTTCCCAAGGACAGATTAAGCCGCAGAGGTGTGCTCTGCCTGGGGTCCTGCAGGCTGGCAGGATGGAATGAGATGAAGATGAGGAAAGGAAGATGACAGATGACTCTTATACAATCAACAAAGTGATGGGATGTGCACTTCAACAGTGAGAACAGAGGGTCCCACCAGCCCACAGTCCTGCTGTGGTGTAAGGTGTCTGTCCTAAAGAAAGTCTGCTCTGCAGTAGCCACCTGAACAAACGTGTTTGCTCGCTGCTCAAGTGGAAATCCTGCTATGCAGCACATGAGTAGCATACTGCCCATCAAACATGAGATCACTTATTTGAGAAAATAGCTTATTTTGGGGAGTGGGAACACAGCCCTCACAGATATGTTGCAAACCTCCTGCTATTTTAATTTCACAGCATATTGCCAGTCCACAATCTGGCCATACATCACAGCTTCTGATGGCTCTCTAGGCATGCAATCAGACACCACAGTGATAATGGTATCAGAAGATACATACAATAAAATGTAGGGTGAATTCACTGCTATGTGGAACATTTGTTCTTCCAACTGGTCACCTACCAATTGTTTTTAAAACTGCAGGGTTTAGAACATCAGCCATATTCTTAGCGTGGCAATTTCTTGGTCTACCTCAGTTGAGGAATCAGATATGTGGCTGAAATGATGAGCATACTCAATCACTCCCAGAAGTTCCAAAGACTTCTAAAGACTATGGCAACATCTCTGATGCTACCTGTGTATGTGAGAACCATCAAAGGGGTAACCCACACCACAGAGGCACACAAGTGGTTTCTTCTGGTTTGTACTTCTTTCAGACATCCTTTTATTCACAGCTGTTCCCTAGAAAGCTAGCTCAGGCCTTTGCATGTTGGGATCTGCCAAATGAAACAGCTGCTGTCCCAGGGATAAGGACTAGACTCAAGGGGAAAGAGCTTTTCCAACATGAAAGGGATAGGGAAAGCCAAGTGGTCACCCAGCTTTCTGCCTCTGTTTAAGCAGTTTCTTCTCCGTCACCACCTGTCTTACACCCCAACCCTCCCTACGCTGTAGTGGAGTGGTGGCAGGATGTACATCCAGCCTGGCTTGCAGAGGCTGTGAGTCAGGAAAAGCTGGCAGGTGAGTCACAGCAGGGCCACAGCTGCCCTCCCACCCCTGTAGCCTACTGCCCCCTGCCCCCAGCAACAGTTTGCTTTGCCCAGGGTTGCTAATTCCTAGCCTGGGAACAGTTCTTCCCTCCCTGATGATTTTTCACTGCATCGTAAATTACACAAATACAGACTGAAGGTGGAAATGCACAGAATATCCCATAATGAAAGTGACCCATGCTACAGCACAGGAAAGCAGACAGATTAAACAAGGAAGAAATAGGAGAGCAAAGATATGCAGCAAGGAGGCTGTCAGAAAGAGGTGAGCACTGTACGGGTAGCGGCACAGAGAGAGAGAATGGGGCACCCTCTCGCTTAATGAATATTTATTGCAAACTGCTGCCTATTATCTTTCAAAGAATTTTTATACAGTTCCCATGTCTTTCATCTGTTTCATGTTATGGTTTATCTAACTGTGGAAATTGCACACGTCAGGTAAACGTTGATTTACATGCAAATTGCCTTTGCTAAACTCGCCTTTAAGTAAAATAAGATTCGGAAATAATTTTTTCTCATTAATTTGCAGTTTCAAAGAAGCCCAAAAACACAACAAATGCAAATAATCTAATTCATTTGTAAATATAAAACAATTTGTTGGGATTTAACTTGGCCATATTTTTTCGCCCTTCCATGTGCTTTAAATAAATTGCAGTGTTTATCAAAGACAAACATAAGAGATGCTGGGTTGTTCCAATTCACTACCTTACTGTTCCTTTTCTTTTAAAGGGCCACTATCAAGATAAAAATCTCTTCAAGATTCACTCCTGGAGTAACTGCTGAATTATATAGATTTATATCACACATTCAATTGGTTCCATAAATTTAAACCCAAATGTTACTTCCCTAGATGACACTTTAAATTATTAGAAGTGAATTTTAAAAACCCTAGGCCTATATTTGCAAAAATGGCTAGTGATTTAGGGACTCTTTTTTTGAGGCCTCTTGCTAAAGGTGCTTTGACCTGCTACTCAAAACATGCAAGTCCTTGCAGCTGTCAGTTTGGACCACCTCAACTGTCATTTATGTAACACCATGATGGTCTGCATTCTGCACTTTATTGTCTTGAAAAATGATGCTGTGTTTGATAATATGTAGTTCTAAAAACGGTTATCCTTGTTTCAGTGTGTGATGCTGGTTAAATGACAGCCCTATTATGTCCCTATTTTTCCATATATTAACTGGAGATATTCTTACTTTCTCTGATTTTTTGGGGCAGGCGTTTAATATCTGCAAAGCCATCACAATGCAATTTCTTTCTCATTATGTGCACTCCTTAGTTTTCAGTATTAATGCACTGCTCTTCTATTTGGGTATCTGGACTGATAGTTGAAGGATGTCTTCATGGTTGCTAGAATGACTGAGGACAACTAATGTGCCAAATCCAAGGCTTTCCCAGAAAGATGAACAGAGATAGTAACCGAAAGAAAACATTGTTTTAGAGCTGACTATTGAGCTAAGATTCCCAAAAGATGGGCTAAGTTTCCAATTTCCCCAGCAGGTCTTTGAGCAACTGTGGGCAAGACAGTCCTCCCATAAACAGGGACAAAAACAGTTGCTTTTTGCCATCCTTTGTGTCTTGTATAGGTATTTGCAGTGTAAGTGCTTCAGGTTGCTTACAGTCCTTCTCCTCTAGTCTCTTCTTATCTGTATAATGACATCCCATTAACTCTACCATACTGGTACTAATAACAATTATATATAAAAAAAGCTGCTTTTACTTTAAATCACAAGATATTCCTTTCCAGATTTAAGCTGATCAGGCTCTTTACCAGACATAATATGACTTGGAAGCTGCTCAACCATTTCACCTTTATAATACCCACGTTTAAATATGTTTCATTACTTGAAGAAATTTCTCCCAATTTTAATGGGCAATTTGTTGCATTTATTGTTCAGTCCTCTAATGCAATCCCTGCTGGCATCACCAAAAGTCATTCCTAACTTACATGTGAACTGCATAAAATGTCTTGATGTAATCTTGTTTTACTGCAGACAGGTATCCTCATTATTAAAACTATTACTACTGTGCTTGACTCTATATTCACTGACAGTTTCTCAGTAGAGAGGCCAAGAGCTAAATAGACCATAAAGAACAAAACCTCCTCTCAATACAAAAGGTGATCCCTTTGTGCCAGTCTTCAGGGAGACGGGAGGAGCATCCCTTCAGTAACCAGGCAGAAAAATTTCATCACCAGAGCTGTCAATCCAGAAGAAATGCTAAAGTTCCCTACTCAAAGGAATGAGAAATGAAGCAACAAATCCATAGCCTTTGAAAGGAGAAGGAAAACTGGAGGCAGGCAGGGCTACCTAGGGTCCTGAGTCCTTCTTATCTCACTGGGCTGGTGCAAGGAGCCAGGAGATGGAGCCCGTTAATTAGCAAAGCCCTGGGTGAGGCCAGCAGCAAACTGGCGGTGGGTGTCAGTGTGCAGTACAACAGTGAGGAAGTAAACAAGGCAAAGCTACCTTTGCCTGCCTCCCTGGCAAAAACACAGTGGGGAGGGAATCTGCGTTTGCCACTGTAGTATTTGCAAGCAAGAAGAAACAAAACATTTACAATTCTTGAAGAGAGAATTCCTTACTCAGGCTGTTGAACAGTGGTGGTCTTTTGGATCTCCAGTTAACGTAGCCTGAATTGTTTGGCCCTGCTATAGGACTTCTCCCCACATCCTTGCTCTGTGACCACCTTGCCACCCACAAGGGGAGATAAAACAAGGTAGAAAAAAAAAATGCCCTTGCCACCCTCAAGGGGAGATAAAACAAGGTAGAAAAAAAAAATACCCTTGTCAGATTGCAAAGGGAACATTACCAGGCACCGAGTAGAGCAGAGATGAAGAATGATTTTGAAAAAGATAATTGAACATGTTGTAATTTGCTCTCTTCTGT
Organism: Chiroxiphia lanceolata; assembly: GCF_009829145.1. Lineage (NCBI taxonomy): Eukaryota > Metazoa > Chordata > Aves > Passeriformes > Pipridae > Chiroxiphia > Chiroxiphia lanceolata. Next base: position 96,045,896 of record NC_045638.1, on the reverse strand, counting down.
GTTTCAATTTTTATCTGCTTGTAGCTCATTTTGCCAGTAATGCAAGCAACTGCAAAAGAGAGGGAGAATGCATGTGCATATGTATGTGCAGAGTTAGCACGCAGGCGTGCAAATATATTAATAATCATAATAAACCCACAACCCTGAGCTTCCCTGTGAGGGATCTTCAGCCAGTGGCTGAGCTCAGCTCAGGGAAGATGAGTTCAAGCTGTTGGAAGTAGTGTGCTCTGCCTCGAAGCTTGTACTGATAAGGCCCTCAGCTCTACCAGCACACCATGAATGCAATTCCCTGGAGATGGTGACAACAGCTGGGTACCTGGGAAATCCCAGACCAAGCAAAAGGAGTTTCTCTACTCTGATGCAATCAAAGCCTAGGTCTTGCAGCTGAGACTCTGTGAAATAGGACCCTTTTTCAAGTGTTAACACTACTCTTATGCTAATGAATATTTATGCTGCTGACACTTTAAAGGCAAGGAAAAGAACAAACCTATGTTCACAGCCCTTTAACCAACACCCCTGTGTTACGCAAATCAATCAAGGTGAAGCCAGCAATCACTCACTCATTTACCGCTGCCGTCCAGATTCGCTGCTGGGCTAATACTGAGTTATTCACAGCTGTCTTACATAGTGGGATTAAGACGGAGAATGGCATATTGGGGCCCCAAGTCAGACAGGATCATGCCCTACTCTGAGTCATGTCCCTTTGACAAATTTGGCTCCCTGGTTCCCAGGAAACAGTCAGTGCAGATCTCTGCTTTGAAAAGGGTAGACAGCTCTTTTGACTTAGAAGAGATTTCACACACGTTGTTTGCCTTCCCTGTTACGTGCCCATAGCTTTGACCTTCTCCTGTGCACGGGTACGCACGTGCATACCAAATGGATGGAGAGAAAGAGTTCCTGTGCTCCATACTCTGCTCTCCATCTCCTTTTCCCAGTGTTTAGGGTAATAGCATTTTGTCCCATAACAACTAATCAATTCACATTACAGTCTCCAGAAGATTACTGTATTTGGAAAGAAGGAGGAAGATCAGTAAAGGCACGTTCCTGAAAATACCCCCTGGACTTGCTGAGCCTGGCTGCACTTGGGATCAAATCAGGTTTCACTTAACCACAGACCAGAGCACTTGTGATTTGCATGAGTAATTAGAACTGATTAATAGAATGACTTGCTTAATTAAGTTTATCTCAAAAGGTGCCCCTTGAAGACTCATGAATCTGAAAATCCAGAAGCAATTTCTCTTCAAAATCCTTTTTGGGTTGGAATGCTTTTAGCTTGGATCACTGGATGTGTGCATTTGTGCCTGTGTCTCTGCTCCCAGATTAATCAAAGCAATGGAATGGATGCATAAAGGTCTCAGGCCTGATGACTGACTGGTGATTCCTCAGTGAACTCAAAAGGGGCTCTCACAACCCTGTATGAAGAAATGATGGTAGTTTGCCAAAAGCCAATAAGCGTCTCTGTCTGGCAATTTAAGGTTCTGCTGGGTTTTGCTTTTATATCTCCACTTTGCCTAATTTTGGTTCAGCACAGCTCCAGTTGCCTGATGTACTGGCAGACCAATTCCCAATATTTTTGCCTACACAAGAGATTTAGACAATGCTTTTTTATAGGGAAACATGACAAGTCAGGGTCCTGCTAAATCTCCCATTTCCATGACTAGCAGAGGTGTATGTCCTATGGTGGAGTTTGGGGGAAATCTCAACATAGACAAAACCACTAGTTTTCCTAGAGTAAATTAGAGACCTGGAGACTCTTCCTGCTGAGAGCTTTTGTTTTTTTCTTTTGTTTTCCCCATACTGAAAGCAACATGAAGATTTTATTACATTCTAAGCCAGAACAAAGCCAAACAACTTTGACATTTCCTGTGAAATAAAATTTTAACACACATGCAAACATTTGGTTTAGAGAATTGGAGGCATTGCATTTAGACAAAACCAAGGTGTTTTTACAGTTTCTTGATTCAGAAATGACAAAACATTTCAAATTAATATTGCAAGGGGGAAAAGCACTTTGCAATGGAAAAAAAAGCTAATTGGAAACAATTTTCCAATGAAAAATGTTTTCATTTTTCCAATGAAAAAAAATCAACCTTGCTGAAAGGTGAGATGGAACCAGTTGCTGGGGCTTTTGATCCACTTGATGAGTGGAGAATCCAGCATTGGTATGCAGTCTCATAAACCAGGGAGCGCTGCAATATGAAGGACTCAGTGCTCTTACAGGTATGCAAGAGCTTTGTGTTCACTCCTGTGTGATGAGAAAGGAGTGCATATGTTTACACACTGTGTTTTATGAAGGATAATGATGGCATGAGGGACCTGCATGTTTTACTCTTCGATCAGCACCAAAAGAAGGTGTCTTCTGCACATGCAGAAGGTGAGTCTGGGGGGAGAAACAAAAGTGCTGGCAGCAGAGCAGGGAGCCACATGGCTCTTATCAGCATGGTGGGGTGCAAAGCCCAGACTTCTAAACCCTGCTGGATCTGTGCTGGCTCTGCATGACCAAGTGAGCTACTGACCTGCCCTCCTTCTCAAGTGAGGCTTGGTTCCTACGAGAAAGATTGGGACCAAGCAGTCCACTGCCTTGCTTAGGAAAAGCTATTTAATGAGAATTTGGGCCTTTTTTTCCTACATAAGGGTCCTGGGGCTAGGGATGCACCAAGTCCCCAGAACGGCCGGGCAGCAGTTAAATATGCAGTGGCATCTGGAGAGGGGGAGAGTCATTCGTAGATGAATTAAAATGAAGTGCCTAGAGAAAAAAGGATGATGAAAAGGGAAAAAGTCAACCAGATCAATCAAGGAAACAGGTATCTGGAAGAAGCTGTTATTGATCCAGCTGTTAAAGAAACCTCCTGAACCAGATTACCCAGCAGCCACAGACTCCTTTCTCCCCTAGATACTTGCTTCAGTTAATCAAGAAAAGAGGTGACATGAGACAAAGAAATAAAACCCAGTTGTTCCAGGCTGAGGTTTTGTTCCTTTAGAAATCCTCAAGAGGATGAAACAGTTGAACCTAAAATGATACAGTCAGAGCAGAACAGATGATACAAGAATTAATTAAGTATCTGTGGAAATCTTATGAAAAAGGGAAGCAAGCTTTCTCTGCCTTTGGATCTTTACTTGTGTCAAGATTTTTAGGAAGTATGGAATTAGCAAGGGAATATTTTCATGCTGTGAACCATACTGTGAGCAGTCTTAAAAAGTTGTCATGGGATGCTGAATTTAACTTTTTCTCTATTCATCCTAATACAGTTTCTTCTACCTTTTTTGTTCGTTTGTTTGTTTGGCTTTGTATTGTTTGTTACTCTCTTTTCTTGTCTTTGAGAGTTCCAGATTCTCAAGTACTCTTGAGTGTCACTCCCTTTTCTATTCCAGATTTATTCCATTTGTGTACAGCTAGAAGATGCACCTGGTGTCAAGGAAGCAGTAGATGATGACTTGGATTTCTCATTGTTCTTTAAATGTCAAGCCTTGCACTTCAGAAGCAAATTCTTTAGAAAACTTTATTTGTGCATCCTGAGTCACTTTAGTTCTTTAAATGATAAAGTTATACATCCTCAACTTTGTCACCAGAACCGTCTTTATAGGAAAGGGTAATAAGAAGAATTAATGAAGAAATGCCGTCACTCCAGTAAATGCAGAGTACATAAGAGCAACAGAATTGGGATGCTGCAACAACAGTTCACGTGAAGAGACTGAAAGTAATATCTTGCAATCAAGCACCCATCAGAAACTTAGATTACAAGCCCCCCACATTATTCCCTGCTTAACGACATAATAAGGCTAAGAGAAAGGGATGATAATTATATTTAATCAAAATTCTTCATAAATGCCACCACAAAAACCTGATCTTGCTTCCAGTTCAAAGACATCCTGTATGCCTGTGTTTGCTGCTGTCATGCTGACACAGGATTTCTTGATTTCCTGGTCAAGCTCATAAGAAGTGCCACCAGATTGATTTCTAAAGGAGTGGGTGACAGAAGCAGCATATAGCAGTAACCTCCTAAGAAAGTCAGCTTTGAAAAATCTAAATACAAGAATCAGTGGTCAGAGTTCAAAATCAAAGCCTCCCCATTCTGATGTTTTTACCTGCCTCTCTGAAGAATGGGAGAATCTGGGAATAAAAGTTTCAGGCTCTATGTAACTCCTGGCAAGTCAGGAATAGAGGTTTGATATGGTAAAGAATCAAAATATGTGTTTTCCATTTCTCTAGCCACTTCCCATTTAAACACGTGGTCCTCTCTGTTTCTCTAATTAAGTTTAGGAGATGCTCTTTCTTAGATCACTGTTGTGCACGAAAGAAAAGGGTAAATAACAGATGAGTTTTGCCTGACCGAAGGAAACTAGACAAAGAACAGCAGAAGAAAGACTGAAAAGGTTACCAAAGGGTATTTGGCACACTGTTCCACAGGACGCTTACAGCCTTTTCTGTCCTGGTTATGAATTATTACCCCATGTGCAGTGCTTATCACAATCCTCGAAATCACCCTTCCTCCAGAGAACTGAAAGGGATATGCCATCCCTTCCATGTGCAGTACACAAGCACAGATGGAACACTGGGCAGAACTGCTGTGAAAATATTCAGAATTAACTCAAATCCATCCACACCTCCTTTTTTTGTCTTCCATCCCTACACCTAAGCCCAGCTGTTCCTGCAGCACCTTCAGTTTTGTACACTAATCAAGCAGCTTGCAGAGCCCTGACACCTGTACCTGCTTACTCACCGCTAAGCCCATCAGCCCACAACCTGTAGGTATTAATACATAACCCATGTGCCAAGCTTGAATCTGCATGTGAAGATGATGAAATCTAAGATGCGTTTGAACTATGGCTTTAAAGAGATGATGGTAATTCTTCAGCTGCATCCTACATTTGCAGTGGTTCCCATTTATTGTGTGCATGTTCCCTTGTACATGCTGAGGCCTAGGCACATGAGAAAGCAATACAAGAACCAACACCAAAACACAGGGATGCCAGGATGTGAAGCAAGCTTATGAATGTCCCAGTTCTGCATAATGTATCTTGCACCTATCCCCAAAAAACCCACTTGTGTTACAGTGGGCAGCACTGAAGAACATTTCAAGAGACTTTCTAATATGGACATATACATTCATGCAGCCTTTTTTTTTAAAAAAGCAAGATTTTGGTAGCAGGTTTGGGTTTTTTTTTTTGAGTATGATAATTTAATTCTCCATCCTCTGTTGGTATATGTACCAACACTGGAAATGATTGGGAATGCTGTCAACCAGGCATGATGTAAGTTGGCAGAGTTAGGTATGGGAAAAAGGAGGAAGGAGATGGATCTGCCAATCCAGGCAAAGGTCATCCTAGCTTTTAAACAGTGATATGCTCGAGTAAATAACAGGAGGCCTTTGCAAGGTTTCTGGATGTGTGTGTACAAAGGATAAACCTAGAATCATAGGAAGTAACAGAGGACAAAGCCAGTAGTGTTGAGTATGGAGAGCCTAGGACTGGAAGAAGGAGTGCAGCAAGGCATAAGGAGTTTTTTCTACACTAGAAAACACTTGACTATGGAAAGCTCATCTTCCTTATTGACATAAACCCCCAGTGAACAATTTACTGCAACTAAAATAAACACATAGGAAAACAGAAAACAAATAAAATAAAAATTTCAGCAAACCTATCCTGTAGTGCCATTTTAGAGCAAGTAAGTGCTCTGAACGCTATCACTTAATGCTCTTTAAACAGCAGTTTAGAGAAAATAAGATTAATATGTTTATGAAAATAAACGTGTCCTGCTGGTGCAAATCTCCACTAACACCTTCAAGGTCAATAGACTTCCTTTACTTATACCAATGAAATACTGAGGAATGAGGCCCATGTTCTCTGCCAGAAAGGGTTGCACTTACGTTCTTAGAAAATTGAAAACAGAAAATAGCCAAGAAACAGCAAGGACTGGAAGAGAAGGAAGCACTGGAGCTTGAGAAAAGAGAGCTGGGAACGAAAGCTAGATTCCAGGAAACATGATCAGTACAAGCTGAAGAGAAGAAGAAAGTGGAAACTGAAAAGCGAGGGAAAACTGAAAGGTCAGAAAGGAATGTAGGAGTCATCAAGTAGTGGATAAGTTGGATAGCAAAGCAGCAAGGGTCATGACAGGCTGAGACAGTCTGCAAAGATGGGCATCAACTACAGCAGATCACATAGACTTGGACTGAGATGTCAAAGGGAGAGAGCACAGCCCTTGAGTGAAGATAAGGTCAAGTAAGTGACCACTGCAGCAAACGAAGGATTCAGCTGAAAACTGAAGGTCAAATGAGGACTTGAGGGAAAGAAGATGAGTGACAGAAGAGAAGGATGAAGTTGGCAAGGAAGAGATGAAGCCTTGAAAGCACTGAGATATAATAATGGCAAGGCAGCATGATGCTGTCTTGGACATTCAGAAGAGAGGACACAAGCTTCACAGTAACACAGGAAATCCAGAGCAGAAAATTTAAGTGATCTCTGCCTTCTCTGGGGTCTCCTGTTTCATCGCTTCCATTTTAAATGACATAAAAATAGTTTTAATAACAAGAGAAACACTTAAAAATTAAGAAACGCTTGTTCCAGTTAATGTGTCTGAACAGTGTGAGCGTGCACTCACACACACATGCTAAAATCACCCAAAAAAAGTTTCCCCCAGGGAGGTCGTTATTATGCAAAAATTACTCTAATTAGGTCATGAATATATTAGTCCGTATTGAGTGCCAACAACAGCGGGGAGAAAAAGAGAGAGAGAATTGGAAATGTGACATGCATACACTCCCAGTGTGGTTAGGGGGACTGGATTCCAAAATGCCATTACGAGATAAAAAGGTCACCCTGTAGGGAGGTAATTGGTACAGCACTCAAGCAGTTGATTAAAGGGACCTTTGCTTTTGGAGGCGGGAGGAGGAGCAGAGGGTTAATGTTGGATCTCCCCTGACAAAGTATATGATCTTGATCAAACATCTACTTTTAGGACAATCACAAAGAAAAAGGAAGAGGCTGTCATCTTTGACATCCCATTGAAGCAGATGCATTTGTTTAATAACACCTTGACTTGCAAGATTTAAGAGAACGTTAGAGGAAGAGGGTATTTTCCCTCCTGCAGGTTACTCTCTATTCAAACATGTGAGCCTCCGTTTTCCTAGTTCCCATCACACCTACTGTTCAGACACTACCCACGTTGCATTAATAAGAAGTAAATGCTTTTAATGAGTCAGTAATGGCTGGGGGAGCAGCACAGGGGAAAGCTGCTTCTTTGCTCTCTTCACCAAATGTTGACAGGTTCTGTGGCTTGGCAGGCAAGAGAGAGCAGCAGAAGGGCTCAGAAACACCAGTCGCACACACTCCCCAAAGAGAAATATAAGGAAGCTGATTTAGAATTATCGTAAACAACCCTTAGGAGCTATGTTAAACAAGATGCCATTTAAGCTCTTGAAATTATTGGTGACACATGTAAAAGACTCGCTCTTGTGTTTGCAGAAACACATGGTCTGGCCCCACATTTGGGGTTAAGACCATAGATTGTACACCACGAGCAGGCAGGGAAAAAAAGGAGGAAAATCAGGCAGAAGCACAGGTAGCACTGCTCCTGGGAGAGAGGACAACAACAGCATTGAGTAGGATGCACTAATTTTCAAGTTGGCTTGTGAATCAGTTCAGTTTTATAGCCTCTTCTGTCTCCCCAGTCTGAAGTCCTGCTCACACTGTCCAACTGAGTTTTGTTCCAGTTTTGATGCTGAGGGCCACTGGCCTTCCCCCCTGCTTAGAACGAGGAGCAATTACATGTTATACTGAGTGCACAGGCATTTCCAAATACCACCACCTACAGGGCTGAGCCTCTGGTAGCAGAAATGGAGAAATATCTGGCATAGAAGGCCACTTGGACCAGCTTAGCATGGACCATTCTACCCTGCCAGCAATGCCTGGGTAAAATTTAGAAACTGATTCTGATGTAGTTTTGGCTGTGAAAAACAGATTTTAAATCACACAGTACAGGCTTGAGCTTTAAGGTGCTGCTTAAAGATGTTATGCTTTAAATGTCACTGGTTTAAGTCCCCCTTTTAGTGTACAACTGACTAAGGAGATAACTAAGTTTGACTTACTTCCTTCATCACCCAGGAAAAGCAGCATATACTGAAAATAGCCTCATAATTAGCAGGTTTTCTTTAGTACCCAAAGAAGAATTTTTCATCTACACTTTGACTACAGCTGGATAATACTCCCATCCAGTGAGAAATATTGACATTTCAACATTTATTTTGGTTCCACAGCAAACTGAAAAGTTGAAATTAAACATGTATTGAACTGAGTCAAAATAGAACATTTGGCTCACTTCTATAAAATTAAGTTTTATGATTTAGATTGAATTGACAATAAAATGAAGTCTTTCATATTTTGATTTCCCAAAAGAAGGATTCAATTTTCTGAAAAATCTTTTCCCAGAAAATCATTCCCATGGAACATCCACAACCACCTGTAATTTTCAATGATACGGAAAATAGCCACTGCAACTCCATACAATATAGTACTGATCACTGGAGTCCATATAACCCTTAAAAATGCATGCATTATGACTAAAATACTAGTTAAAAAACGAGAAAAAGAAACCCCTCCCCCCTCATTCTCTAGACTCTCCCGATACCTAGGACCAGAACTTAAAAATTTAAATTAAAACTTTAAAACACTATAAAGTTCTGCAAATAGAATGGGTCATCAAAAGCAAGATTTTTAAGATACAATGCCCAGTCACTGCTAAAGCGTTAGTTTCTTCTTTAAACATATTTTTTTTAATTTTCCCTTGAAGAGTTCAAGAGTAAAAAAATGCTGAGAGTGATTTTACAATGGAATATGAAATGCCTTTTAATTTCTCTCAAAATCAATACAGACAAGCTGTAAATTTAGGTTACTTTGAAAGAAAAAAAGGAAAACATGGGACATGCATCACTACATCTCTGTGAGACATTTTATCATATGCTTCAATTACTATACAAAATCCTAGATGCTTTTATAACTTACATACCTATCACAGTATTATTTCTGCTTTCCAAAATCTTATTTATATGTTGCTTTAGAAAATCCTTACGAGGGAAAGATCATTAGTATCACCCTATATAGGCAGGAAACACAGAAACAGACTTGCATTATAGCCACATTGAAAGTCTGTGGCCAAGAAAGCAATTGAGTCCTTTTTTCTGTTTGTCTCTTTCCCCTGAGAATAGAAATTAGGAAAAAATTCAGGCAGAAGGCATATTCTCAACCCTTTGGAATGGAGATTTCCCCCACAGCTGCTACCTGCTCCTTTACCATCTCTGCAGAGACTTCAATCAACCTCCACTTTTTGCATCTGCAAGCCAGAAGCACTTTGTAGGAAATGGAGAGTATGCAAGCAGGCACAAAATCTCTGAACATAGATACAGGTGCTGTGAAGATGCTGACAGCGTTTCAGGGATGAGGGACAGGCAGAAGGCCAAAGTCATGTATGGCAAAAGCAGAAGGAATGACATTGGCTCCTTTCCATGTGCTTACTTGGTTACTTACCTGTCGACCTCTGAAGGAGCTGGGGTGGGGAGTGGGGCAAATTCTATTAAAACATACGTATCAATTTAGACACTTCTAGTCTTTGCTTCAAACTTGCTTTGTAGTAAATGTTTAATGCAGCAGTTGTTAAAATATTTGGCAAGCTATTTTTCTAACTGAGAAGCTGGCCATACCATCCATCACTAGCAACCACTTCCATTTGAACGAGAATCTGAATCTATACCATCCTGCTGTACCTGTGCCAAGAGCTGTATGCAGACCACAGGAGAGATAGAGGAAGAGTCCTCTGTGTCTCTTTGATGAGAGAAACAAATCTATCTGAAGGGAAAATTCTTTGCTGCTTATGCATGATCTGGTGCCTTGTGTTCCAAAGAGTACTCAGCACCTTGCAGTATCTTCTCTGTGTAGTGCCAAACAAAATCCTGGACACATGGGCACACCGGAACAAGCATCTCTAATCCAGTCAGCAGAAAGGACAGGTAAGCCTGGAAACTTCCATGTGGAAGTTTTCCATCTGGAAAATACATCCATGTGGTGCAGTTCATGCAAATCCCAATGCAATAGCTGTTCACACTTGTACTGCAGAGCACTGATTTCTCCAAGTCCTTACAAAAACCAGGACAAATAATGATCCCTCTCTCCTGGACCACTGAGGCAGGATGAAGAACTCCTACTATGTTCAGCACCCCTGTATTGCTTTCTTAAAAAGTAGTTGTTTCATAAACAAGGCAGGCCTGTGGACCACTTGACTGTATGGGACTGCTACCTCGTGCCTTGTGTTACCTTGTCTATGAAGCTGTCTGTCTGCTCTATCGTTTGTGGATTCCTGACTTAGGCTAGATAGATGGCTCTGAGGCAGTGAATAGTTTTTGTTCTGCCCATTTAAGCTATTGCAAGCACTAATAGTGACAGCTTTTGAAAGCACACATACAAGGGAGCATTTGTTCTCTATTAACAATGTTGTTAGAAGTCTTCCTGTGATGTGCTATTCCCCACCACCTGGGATTTCATATTACTGACATGTAATTCACATAATTAAAGTATAAGAAGAACATAGATGCTGGAACTATATTGAATATCCCAGGAGCTGACATTTTGGACCGAAATAATTAAAATTGGCAGGTTTTCTACAAAGATCTAATAAGCATATTCCATGCTAATTCCAAGCTAATAACTGAAAGACCTGTCCCCTTCCCAGCAGTGAAACTCTAAATTGATGTTACCCTGTCTTTTTCCATCAATAACTGCAGAGTATTAAACTGCTAGAATGTTTCTACTGCTCATTTGCAGCTGCAGAGGCTTTTGCAACTTGCCTGCACGGGTGCTACACTTGATACTTTGCCTCCAGCTCTCTGATGCAGAGATGTCTGATAACTTGTGGGACATAGTCAACCTGTGATAAAATCCATAACCTAGGTGAAACAGCTACAGTGCAGCACGCTTGTACAGTTCTTTTATGCACAGCATTCTGAACAGCTTTCCAGAGTTTAAAAATAAAACACAACCTCAGAAGAGTAGTAAATAATAAATGACTATAGAAGAGGAAAGTAAAAGTGGTACAAGCAGGAAAGAGTCAGAGGCATAATCTGAGATAAGACCTGAAATGAGACTGTAAATCGACAAGTGAGAAAAGTTTAAAATGGTTAATCTAGGTAAGATTGGGAGTGGATTTACGGTGGGCAGAGAGCTAAAGGGCCAAACTCCCTGATCCTACACTGGCTAGTGCTGCAAGAGCACAGTACAGCCTCCTACACAAGGGGCTGCCACTCCCCTGACTGTTTTCTGAAAAGTGAAAAGCTCTAGATGAAATAGTAAGTGGCATTTCACTGGCACCAGCCTCAAAGCTCTGTATTTTGTGCACTCATGGGCACTTTAAAAAAAAGCTACACATGCAGAAAAGTATATTAAAAAAACCCACAAGAAACCACATACAAAGATTTTCTCCAACAGCTTTCAACTCTTTGCTTGTATCTGATACTCCTTAGTTATCCCTTTACATGCTTAATGAAATGATATTTCACCACAAAAGTCAAAACAGATATAGATCATTAGTATTCTTCTGCAAGAACTGGGATCCAACATCATAAGTAGTGTTAGAGAAAAACTTGGGGTGAAATGTAATTTCCAACCTATTAATCTAATTCTGTAAATATACAACCAAAAACTGCCCACCAGGCTCATGAGTTGTATTTCTACTGCTGATTTCATCCAGCCTATATATCTAGAAGTTAACAGGAACTCCAAAATCTGATTAAGTTATGCCCTCAGGACACTCTACCTCCAAAGTCTTTCTTCCACTAGATAGATGCACATTTAGCCCACTTCCTCCATTAAAAAAAATCTTAATAACATTTCCACCCCAGGCCTGAAGCTAACAAAAAAGTTCTACTAGTAATGCCCTGAGAGCACATCCATCTTGTATAAATAATGAGGGTTAGAATACTTTTGAGGATCAAGATCACACTGGATCAACATACCATGTTTTCCTCTAGTTTGCAATGGGGAGCAATATGCTTCAGAATCACAGTATTCACCATTTTCAGAAATTATCACATATGCTATTTCCAGCAAACATTTATTTGACCTGTGCAAACACTTATTTAGCTGTAGCATCCTCACATAAGTTTTCAATGGGAACAAGTTCTTTTTTTCTGCAAATCTACACCTCTCTTGATCGAGGACAAATTTTTCCTGTGCTGTCAACCTGGTCTCTTGTAGTACACAGGCCTCCATTTCTGATGCTTTGGTAGTTTCCTCAGTATCACTGTTCATTTGAGGAATAGTAAAAAGTATCTTTGACCTCTCACAGAGTTTTCAATCCCTAAATGACCTTCGTGTATAATTTTAATAATTTTTCCCAGTAACACGTTTCAGATCGTCATCCTGGTGCCCTTAAATAGAATCCTTTACAGTATTGAGAACTTCTCCTTAATCCTAAAAGGGACAGCAGCACATAAACTTCTGGCCAATAGGTTCACTGATTTTCTAAAAGGTCTATTCCTTAATTACGTAATCAGGACAGCTCTGTATTTTCTTTATATTACTAATGTCGTTGGGATTTTTTTTTTAATACGATTGGCACATCCTTGGTTGCTTGCATGCTTTCCTCTAAATCTTCCTTACAAATGCTCAAGAGTATAACTGCAGCCACCAGACCTCTTCCTCTACTATTCAGTTTGTAAATCACACATGTGCAGTTGAACAGAAAAAATAATCCTTCTATGCCTGGCAGGCATCTGCCCAGTGCTTCCTGAAAACTGCAACAAATGGCTTGCAGTCATGTTCAGCTAATATAGGTCTCCAAAAAATACATCCTGGAAATTTTTCATCACCATGAGCTAAGCTAGGACATCTTTCTCAACTTGTATATACTGAGATTCAGCTTTTGCTGCAGCTATGACACATAACTCACTGGCCTCCAGTTTTGAACACATTATATAGATTAATGCTCTAGTACCTGCTCTGGTAGCTTCATGTTTAACATTACCTACCTACAAGGTCTGTTAAGACCTTGGTCTTAGCTGTCATTTATTTCTCTAACTCTTTATGAGAACATGTATCCTATCTCTACTGGGTGTCTTTAGATGAATCTAATCTCAGGCTGTTGATCAGGACAGCCATACAAAGCCATGTGCTCACCAAACTGTACGTTCCTCTCAGTTCCTTAGGGTAGACATGTTATTGACAGCTGGAATCTTCTTCAGATCTGTCTGTACAATTCCCCAGTTACTGTCTGTCCCAAGGAATTTACATACTCCCTTGCTATGGCAAGCATCCTTATTAGCTTCTCCAACATCATCCCAAAATACAGTTTCTCAGTAGATGCCAAACACAACAAAAATTGGTGCTATTTCTTCAAACTGCCAAGGAGATGGTTCATGGCATATACACACTTTCTTTTCTCAAGAGTACAAGCCAGAATTTTGCTGATGCCTTAATTATAGACAGATACTTGGAATTACTCAGTAGCTCTTGTGAAGTAGTGGAGCTTTTTACTCTTTGCATATTGCTTTAATCATGTGGGCCCTAGACACAGGTGTAGGGAGCCATCTGCCACTCTGTTGATTCTTCCAGTTCCTGAGTGACTCCTAGAGCCTCTTTATAGCTGCTCTTTAAGGAAAAGAAACTCTTCTCAAAGGAGGGGCAAGAGCTACATGCCTTTGCCACCCCCATCCTTGGGGTCCTGCATCAATTCCAAAGGGACATTCATAAGTTTATCTTTAATTAATTTCCCTCCAATAGATCCATCCCCTTGATGCAACCAATAGCCTGACAAAGCTTCACTCAACAGTGGTGAGCTTTCCTCTATTCCTATGAGACATTTTATCTTTTCCTCACTGTTATTGACTCAGTAAGGATTGGGATCCCTATATTTTAAGTATTGGTTGAGCCCATTAATTTCTCCTGTCTCTTCTTGTGTGTCTCAGCTCAGTATGGAGTCCGTGTAATCAAAGGAAAGGTACAGAACAATTTTGTAGTGAAAGAAAAATTCTGTGGAAACAAAATAGAGTTCATAGCTTGACAGTGAGAGGTACATAGCATCAAACATATCATTTATACATGCTATATAGCTAAAGTCTCCTGAATTATCCCCAACAAGTACAGTTATTATAAGATTTTCAAAAGAATTCTTAATTTATAAACTGATTGCAGAAGCTTGGCAAAATTTTGGTTTCTGAGGGGATGAGAACACAGCCAAGCCATCAACTGAGTCTTTTCCCATATTACAGGCTTTGTACTTTGTTGAGCTGAATGTCCCACTGGGCAACTATCTGCGAGTGCCTTTGGAAGCAGTATGTTTAATGGAAGTCTTGAAAACCAAAGAACCTGCATCCTGAAGCCATTCTTTAATCTGCTGCCATAATTATTTGTTAATACTCAACTGACAAACTGATGAGGGGAAAATGGAACAGGAGAGTTTCTCTCCCCTGAAGTGTCATCCTAGTAGCAAAGCCCATTATAGGCTGATCACAAACCCACCTCTCATCATCATACAAGCAAGTAAAAGCCCTTTATTCGTTTGTATGTCAAGGTTTAAGTCACATTGACAACTAGAATTTGTTCTCAAATTTTTCAGTACTTTAATCTCTTTTTGAGTTAAAAAATAAGAACAGCTTTTTTTCCCAAATTTTTATGAAGTGTCTGATGTTTCATTGTGTCCCTCTGTCAACCCAGTGAAATCACGTTATATCACAAAATCCAAAACTTAAGTAGATTTTACTGACTATCCTCCAGGCAGCTTCACTTATAATTTATTTCATTTATAATCCATGTAGAGTGCTTAAATACCACAGCGATAAGTGTTTTATACAGGCATATAGATAGACTTTGACATTGGATCATGAAACAGGCAGTCTTCAAGGGCAGCAATTGTAGAATCTCTAAGAAATTGCCATTGTTCAGGAAACAAGACATGATTGTCCATCATCATAGCTGGTAGAGAAAATAAAAACTTGTGGAATAAATATATTCTGTGACAGCACCTGTCACTGGTGAATTCTTTTGTCTGCCACATCAAAGATAGTGGATGATATATGGAAGACAGTGGATTTCTGCTGACAGTTTTCCACAATTTCCAAGCCACAGATACTGTTTTTCAGCTCTCTCTATTCTGGTCAACACTTTAATTTAGTATTGATATTTAATTTGTTTCTTTATTAGTAATCTGGTGACCCTTCAATCCCACTAAGAACTTAACAAATTATGTCTTTACTTATTAATGGAAGAGGAAAAAGTAAATGTGAAACAAACTGGGAAAAAAACCCTTTTTTTTTTTATTTTATAGCTAGTTAAAGTTGCTAAGAGATGCAAGTACCTCCTGTTCCCTTTGTTTACAAGCAGCAAGAAGACTTGAAGTAAACAATTTAAAGTGCCATAAATTTTATACTACCCACAGTATAAGCACTACATTATGCCAAGGAAAAAGAAATACGAATTTCATCTCTGCATAGAGAATATAGCCATTGCTCACAACAAATGCTCTAATGCAATGTCAAAACATCAGTAAATAATGACAAAAATAAAACTGGAGAGACTCAAACCAATTCTTAGAGTTTTCTTGAAAAAAAGAAAGGAGGAAAGAAGGGAGGAAAGAAAGAAGATATGGAAATATTGGTTTCTGTGTTCATTTTTTATGCAGCTTGTGAGACTTAAGACCTGAAATGTGCACTTTCATTTCTGGCAAGTGTGTTTCTAACCCTTCAGTCTTTCAAAAGAAAAAGTGAACAAAGTGCCAGCCAACCCAGTTAAGTTCTTCGGACCATCTGTTTTGCTATTTCCAAAAATAACAAACATCTCTAATCTGAAAGCTACGGTAACTAAGAAAGTTATCTATGATGATTTAAATGCCCATTTTACCAACTATTTCACTGTTGCGTTACTTTAGTGGTATCAGCTTCTTTTGTGGTTCCAGATCATCTGTTCAAAAATAGCACAGCAAAATAAACATTAGGAAAGGTGCTGCCCATAATACATCTAATTCATTAAAAATCTCATTTAAATGAAGCTGAAGCATAGCTTCCTCTCTGTCAAAACAGATTTTCACAACACGAATGGACCAGGACTGAGTCCTAGACAACCTGCAACTGCTGTACAGAGACACTGCTACTTCTGCTTTGAAAGGTTCATTTTTCCAGAATAGCAGACCTTTGGTTTGATGGCCCTTTTATATGTTGTCAACTTCAGCTTAAAAGGGTTTTGATTTTGTTTTTCTTTATCTCAAAGTCAAAAATTCAACAGACAGAATGACAGAAATGCTCATTGGAAGGGAACCCTGGGGGTCATTAAGTCTAATCTCCCGCTCAAAACTAGATCAACTCAGATTTGTCCAGTAGATTTGTCCAGTTTTTAAAATCTCTGAGTACAGAGATATTGCAACAATCTGGGTACCTTTTCTTATGGAATACTTCCCTCCCAGGGATAAAATTTTTCTTAAGCTCTCATCTGAACGTTGCAACTTGTGTTCACTGTGCATTTGTTGTGGTTTAATCCCAGACAGCATTTAAGTACCACACAGTCCCTTGCTCACTTTTCCCCTGTGGTGGGGAAGGAGAATCAGAAAGAAAAGGTAAACCTTGTGGGTTAAGATAAGAACCATTTAATAATTCAAACAAAATAAAATATAATACTAAAACTAGTAATACTAAAACTAATAATAAAAACTATAAGGAAAAGAAGAGGGGGGGAGAGAGAGAGAGAGAGAGAGAGAAATTAACACCAAGAGAAACACATGAAGCACAACACATTTGCTCACTGCCCACTGTCCAATACCAGCCTGTTCCCAAGCTGCAAGGGACTGCTCCTAGCCAACTCCCCCCAGTTTATGTACTGCGCATGATGTTCTAGGATATGGAATATCCTTTTGGTCAGTTTGGGTCACCTGTGTGTCCTCTTGCATCTGCTCACTGGCAAGAGCATGGGAAGCTGAAAAATCTCTGATTTTAAGTAAGCAGCACTCGGCAACAACTAAAACATCAGTGTGTTATCAACATTATTCTCTCACTAAATCCAAAACACAGCACTGTACCAGCTACTACAAAGAAAATTGACTGCATCCCAGTCAAAACCAGGATAGCCTTGCTTTATCATTTGTCATTCCTGGGAAGGCCCTGGCTCTGTTGTCTTTGCCACTCAAACTATTTGCTCTCTCTACTGCCTCCTTTTCACCAGACTAAATGAATAGAATTCCCTCAATTTTTCCTCATCATCCATGCTTTCTTGGTTTCTGAACATATTTGTTGCCCTCCACTGGACCTCCCTGGTTTCTCAATGCTTCTGTAGAACTAGGAAGCCTAAACTGGATGTAACATCCTGGATGCAGCCTCAGCATGGCTGCACAGAGGAAAATAAGAGTATCCCTTGGTCTGTTAACTACACTTCTTGAACTGGGCTACATGAAGATGATTGTCTTACTCTGCTGGCTCATACTCAGCTTTGTGTTTAGTACCTTAACCCCCAGTCCTTCCCCAATAGGTTGCAACTCAGAGAGACAGTTCCTGACTACAGATTATTCTGCCCCAGACCCAAATTTTTTCCTTGCTGAACTTAATGACATTACTGTAAGCCCAGTTCTCATGTTTCTCAGTGGAAGCTCTCAGTGGAAGCTCTGCCATCTCAGAAGCACACATTCATGTGCCAACTGCCCATCAAGGCATTACTTTCCAGTCAAAACCAGAAAATCCCTTCTATGTCATTAGGAGCCCAAGTGGTAGAGCAGTACAAAGTGGAAGGTAGATCAGACTACTGGAGAAAAAATCACTGACATGAAAAAAAGAAGGTAAGCCTAGACAAATACAGTTGTAGATGGACTACCCTTACAAAAGGTGAAGCAATCAGCAGCAGAACATTAGAAGCAATGCTTCCCTCCTCACTTTAATCATAGTATTTCCCTGTTATGAAGGGTTATCTGTGGAAGAGATGGGATGAACGTGGTGTTACATGACACCTGAACCCCTTTGCTCTACCATCTCCTCTCTCGGAAAGGGCTGTCACTCAGAATATGAAATATATTTACAAATTAATTAACTTTGGCCAGTGACTGAAGAATTAGATTCCCACTAACAGAGATTCTGTCTGAGTGATAAATACACAGAACACTGGTGGAATAAAATACTGGCCCTTCTTGACTCCCAAATCTGTATGCTCAGCAATCACACCACCTCTCCCCTTCATCAGTCTTTTTTTCCTACACTGTCAACCCTTCTTTTCTCAAAGCCAATAGAATTTGCTTTAGTAGATGAAGGTACATGTGTACTGAAGAGAGTATTTGATCTCTGAAAACAACTCATCAACTCATTAAATACAAACCCATTACACAGAGAGCTGTGAAAGGTAAAGCGGAGTTGGTGGTGAGGACACGACATTAGCTGAGAATAAGATGGAAGTCTCTGATGAGTAAAATAGTTCCTGATTTTAGCACCTGAAGCAGGGAAAAACCTGCACAGAAGAGTTCATGGTGCAAGCTGTATATTATGTTGGTTGGAAGTTTCATTTTGTTCTATCTCATATAAAACACAAGCTGTTTGTCGTAGGGACTGTCTGCACAGACAGGAAGACGTTACAGAATACAGGCTTGCACACAACAGTGTGGGTAGAACAGGTGACTGTTCTGATGGTGGTAACGAATCTGAAAATAAATTATGGGTGTGATGCAGTGTTCACAGAGCAAGGGCTAACCATTTATTCCTGGAAACAAACAGTGCTGCAGAACTCAGACAGTCTCAGCAGAAAGGTAGAGGGGAGATCGTGGCCCAGTTCTTAGTCAGTCATGCAATAATGCTTCAGGTGGCAAGCAATGCAAAAACAGGCCTTCATCATACTGCTTCTTTTGCATGCTCCCTCTCTGGAGTGGGAAGCCTTAATGAGCTTAATTCTACTATGTAAGTCATTTAAGCAGCAAAGCAGCGGCCCAGACAATTTAAGCTATCATCAATTCATTTAGAGCAGCCCTTACAGATTAGTGACACTTCAAGGATATAGCAGATTACAAATAAAATAAGCTGTACTTGCCTCAAAGACCAAAATAAAATAAAGAAAAATCCAAATTCATTCATCAACAAGAATGTTCATTACTTAATGGAACAAAATTCATCTTCCAAATCTTCAAATGTTGGTCCAACAGCACATGTGATGCTTGTGAGGCTTTACTTGTATCAGCTACAGAAATAATAAATTTTGAGATTTTTTTTGCAAGAGTTGTGGTTATTTACCATAATGTCCTTACTAGACCTAAATATCAATGATTAGGTTTTTCTCTCTGTGAAATGTCTCCATGATTTGAAACAGTAACAATTATTTTTCTTTATTTCTTGTTCTATATTGTCAGCAGAAGTCAAGATGTCTTATGAGATAGCTGCTGTGTTCTACTTTAGAGCTACGTAATGAAACTTATCTAATATCTACACTTTCCTATATAGCGGAAGATATTTATGTGTTATTCTTTTTACATTTAGAAAGGTCATTCAAACAGAAGCTGGGTAGGCAGCAACTGACAAATAATAATGCTGCACTGGAAATGGGGTGGACCAAAGAAGTTGACCAAATGCCAATATTCAGCACACTGTAATGAGCGAGGCAGCACAGCGCAGTAGGTAAGGCTGACCTCAGAGATCCACAGCTGATTATAGTTACAAGATGTTATTCCTGGGGCATGAAGATTATAAAGACAAATCTCAGCAAATGTAGTTGCAGTTAGTCTCCCGTCGTCTATTCCTTCCTCTCTGCTGGTAACAACCAACTGTGTGGCAAGGGGTGAGTCCCACAATGCCACATGCTCTCCAGCAGTTATTGAAAATTCAAATAGCTGTGAAACTTTGCACTGAAGTCCATCAGACGTGCTCATGAGGCAAGACCCCTTTATCAAAGATGGGCAATACAGTGTGCTACATAAATGACTTAAGCCCTAGCTAGAGCTTATTCCCAGGCATCTCACAAGCACATACACAAACATAGTCTTTTTCTTCCTGTCAATTGAAAACAGGATGCATTAGCACTGAAGTCCAGCAAAGGAAAAAAAAAAAAAAGGAATGGAAAGAACAGAGACATTTTCTGCAGGTCATGTTGTTAGGATAGAAAAAACCTTGATATTTTAAGACCTTGCACAGGCTAATCTTCAGTGGCTTCCAAACATTTTTTAGTATAATTTAGGAACTATATTTACCTAACATGAACTGCAAGCTGTTAGACTCCATCCTTTATCAACAACACTTCTGGTATGGCTGAATTAATTTTATTGTTTGTAGGAATATTCTCCTACATTCCTCCAGAGTACCAGAGACCATGCAGTAAGACTATAAGAAACAAGACTCTTGACCTGAAGGGTGGTAAAAATGCACAGAGAAACATGAGATCTGGTGCTAGGTCAGTGAGAGAAACACAGAAAAAAAAGAAGGTATTTTCCAATCTACCAGCCCTTTGCTGTAAAGGCTGGTAACGTAGCTAATGTGTCAGTGAATGTGTTAAGAAGTAAAGGAAACACAATTATACTTTCTAGACTAATGTCAGGCAATAACAATCTCTACAGTGACAGACTAAGCCATCACCTGCAGAGGTTTTTGAGGCAGGAAGGGAAGGAGAGGTGATAGTCTGAGAAGCTGTCAATAGTAGTTCATTATGTATTTTTGACCATCAGCCCCTTGTAGAGAGGGAAAAGCAGCCACCCAGCCAGGGCAGGTATATAATCTGATTGATGCTTCACATAAGTGGCTTTCAAAAACTTGACTGAGCATGAAATCTCATCATTAAAGTTTATGTCCTGAGTGAGTGGGGGAAAGAGAAAAAGAAGGAAAGAGACCAAACCAAAGGGAACCAAAGCTGACAGAACAATGGCAAATTTACAGCCAAGCATCTACTTAAGCATGATTTCCAAAGCTAATCAGACAACACCGAAACAAGCTTCTGCTTCTGAAGGAAGTTAAAGAGGCTCACCCTCTCTCCCTGTGCAGACACATAAAAGAAACCAAGAGTAATAAAATTAAAACCCATGGGATCCCTGGAATCCAAGTATCTGCTCTGTCTGTTTTACCAAAGAGTCTTAAAGCACTGAGGAATAATCAGGCACAAATAACCTAGGGTAACTATATACATTAATTCCATATTTAACCCTCTGCTTTGCTCTGGTTATACAGAAAAAACTGTTTAAGCAGTATATGAACTCCATGATTTCTGTCTTGTTTAAGCAGTAGGTGAACTCCACGATTTCTGTCTTCCTACCTGCTTAAAATGAAATGAATCAGAGCAGGGAAGGAACGTGGAATAACAACACTGCATCCATAAGATCCTTCCTATCAGAGACAGAAGCTGTTAAAACTTCAAGAATAAAAAGGCCTATCAAGATCACAACATATTCTTATGTAACCAAGTCTCAAAGGACTGGAGAAGAGTAGAATATTTCAGCAATATTCATTCTAATTTGAAAACAAATTGGTCTGACTTGCTTTGCTCCCCCGTTTGTGTTCTTTTGTGCAATTATTCTAGCTTATGAATTTACTGGTAGAAATGTTCACAGAAAGCAAATTTTAGTGGCCATTGGAGATTATTTGTGAAGAGTGAATTTAAAATTTTTAATCATTAGCATTCACTGTGTAAATGTGCTTCAAAGGCCTAGGCTCATCCCATCAGGGACTAGCACTGCCCTAGGTAACCAATATGTGCAATCACAGCTAATCAGTCAGATCTGATTTCAAATATTCGCAATAAATAGATCATGGACAAGCTGCAAGCTAAAATTATTCATAGAAATAATTTGACAAATGATTGTCAATACTGAATAATTCAAGAAGATCCCACATTGTTCATAAACAATTCCCAGAGAGAAAGGAGGGTGAAGTTTGTTTTATAAATTCATGATGGATTCTTCAACTAGGGCTGTTCAAAACACCCTGGTGAATAAGGTTAGCCTCTGCCTCTCATAGTTCCTTCTGAAACATGAACATTTGAATGGCCATATTTCAGGAGGAGGAACTGCTTTTTGGATGCTCCATTTGCAACTAGCAAAGTAAATGAGGATCTGTGAGGGACACCAGCTAGAATTAATGGCATCAGTATCTGTATAAACAATCTGTGACATGAAACAACTCTTCAATGACTGATAGTCACTTCTGCTGGTGTTTGGCTTTAGCAACTAGTTTAAGAGAGGCTGGAGAGATTACTCTACTTTCTTCCTTCCCAGTCTTCTGCTCATGTGTTACTAATCCTTCCATGAGAGCAAAACCAGGTTCAGTTCCCCCACTCTCCATAAATAAACATTCACTTCTGAGAAGAAACTTGGCTGCTAGTCCTCCTGAACCGCACAACCATATTGCGTGTTTGTTTTTAAATTTGTAAATAAATGAGAAACAATGTGTCTGTCTTATACAGGGAAGCAGACTACATACTAAGATGTGAGTCTAAATTGTCTACTGTCTCTCAGGATGCTATACCAAATGAGTTAAAGGAGATAAAACCTGCCATTTAATATTTACTGGTATGTTATTTCTTTGAAAACATGTCCCCCTGGCATCCCACTACATCTGTATCCAAATCTCCAAGCATCACCCATTTAGTACTGGGGTCTGCACCTGAAGACTTGACTTAATAAGAGTCATGAGCACAGCACTAAGAAAAGTATAAAGTTTAAGAAATGTGACATAAGAATATAGAAGGAAAAAAAAAGAGGAAAGAAAAAAGAAGAAAAAGGAAAAAACCAAGAATGACTTGTTTAGCCTAGGAATATCTGAGGTATGACATGATAACAGTCCCTCATTATGTAAAACGCAGCAAAGACAACAGTGATCAATTGTTCTCCATATCTGCTGAGGATAGAACAGGACGCAATTAATTTAATTTGCAACTGAACAGAATAAGATTAGATGTTCAAAAGAAATTTCTATTTGTAAGAGTAAGAACTAGAAGTTCACTACCTCAGGCAGTTATGCAACCTCTCTACCAGGAGGTGTTTTTTTTTAGAAAAACAAGTTTGACAAACTTCTGACGGAATAGCAAAAGCAACTTGATCATCCCCTGAACTGCAGGATGGACTAGAGAACTTCTCAAGAGACAAATACCCTCATGACCTCTTACAGCTCTGCTCTTGTGAAAACCTTAACCTGCCTTACAGGAAATGCCCTGAAATGCTGAAGGCTACACCTTCCCTGAAGCATGAGGAGTGCTCCACAGCGGGTGGAGAGGTTAGTATTGTCACAGTCCAAGCCATGAAGTTTTAGTCCCCTTTCTCCAAACTATTTCTGCCTGCTTTGTCTTACTTGAAGGAGAGCAATTTTCAGATGTAATGCAAAGGGTCACCTTGAAACCTAAAAAAAAATGCCTGCTGTAGAATGTGAAGATGAATTAGATTTATCTACGGGATGCTTTAAATGTAAATTTTGCATGACTGGAAATAAAAGGATGTTTTATAGAAGCACCTATTCCTCTTCCTTCCTCACCAAATCAATGAACAGAAGTACCTTAGATCCCAGGAAGAAAGAAGATTAAACTTAAGAAAATGAAAGATTGCAAAACTCATATATCTGTGCAAATTTTTTTTGCACAGATTTAACTGCTGACACACAAAAGAGACTACAGGCATACTGTAGCTACTGTTTAAAGTCTTACCGTGACTGCATGCAAGTGACCGCTGCTCTGAAGAGCCATTCACCAACACACTAGCTTCTAGTGAAGACCTTCCTCCAGACTTTTAAAAAATCTCCTTACCTGTCATTGAACATAATTTTCCAAGGTAACATTATATGATGCTTTTCTAACAATCAGAGCACTGCTTTTAAATCTTTTTCTCTTTCGCAAGTCTGGCTAACCCAATTCTCTCAAGTCTAAAAACCTACCAGAGCTGCAAGCTCTCAGGTTTTGCCCCTCCCACGCTCTGCTATTTCTGAACCCACCTGCAGACCATGAAGAAAAGCACAATGTCTACCTTTCCTGCACTCTGAATCTCCTCTGTTCCTCCAAGACACAGTCAAACATTTTCTACCTTCTAGATAACAAAACCCACAAGGACCTATTAATGTTTGCAACTTTTCTTGATTTTGCTCATAATCAACTTCTTCTTAATTGTTATTTATGCGCATATATGTGGTTAGTGTTTCAGCTTTTGGGGATGACAGCTCTAAGACCACAGGGCTTGCTAAGCTAAAATAAAGCACAATCAACAAAACCATTACATTAAAATGTTTATATTGAACAAAAGAGGAAATGTTTCCAGGCCTAGAGCATTATGCTACATTTTAATCCTCGCACAAAAATATATTCCTTCTTACGGTCATCTATGGCTCTAGTCCTTGCCCATAACACTTTAAATGCAAGCAAACAAGTGCTATTACTGTGCCTCTCACAGAATGTTCTCTGAAAATTTCCAGCCTCCTGACTTACAGAGTGTTAAGAGCAACAACCCACAGCTTGTGAGGACTTGCAGATGAGCACTGTATTTCTGGTCAACTCAGTTTTGCCTTAGGTCAGGGGTGAAACAGTTCTCTTGCTGAATTCCCACTGATGAGAATCCTTACCTTGTTTCTCTATAAGTAATATGCCATTTCTGTAAAATTAGAAGTGGACCCTCACAGAAACAAAGCACTTATTTTTCTCTGCCTCCCCTGTTGCACCCTCTGTCTCTTGACTACCAGCAGTGTACTGATCAAAAAAATCCATAGGAGGTAAGTGGGAAGAAATAAAGCTCAAGAGATAGATTGTCTCCACAAATCCAATTCCTGTATTCCTCAGGCTTTTAACTTTCACACCTAGTTCAAGTCAGTTAGTTTTTATTTATCATATAGGCAAGAAGCTCATTAGACCAACTCGACCATTTCCAGTCAATCACATACAGTGGAGCTGACTACACGCTGGAAACCAAGTGTCCTACTCTTAACAGGGCTGAGGATTTCACCCTGACATTTTACTTACATTTGCTGAAACCAATACTGTACAAGCTGTATGAATTTGTTGTAAAATCCAAGCCCAGATACCACGACCTTGTCTGTCTTGTCCCCTACCTGCATCAGTATCAAGTTAAATTGAACTGGTAGTAATTTTCCTGTAAAAGTTGACAGCACTATAGACAATGCTTCTGAGTGTTTCTAGGTCTAATGGGTAAAACGTTATTCTCCCTGCAATAATTATGGGTTCTACAGTACTTTGAGGAAAATTGCGGTGGACAATACATAAACACTTCAATGCTGTGATCACTTGATGACTAGTGCAATGACTTTTGGGTGAAAAGGTTCAATACCACAATAGTTACAGAATGGCTGATAAAATTTGCATGATTTTCTAGCAATCCTGTACACTACTGTGATGTTACAGGAAAGTGTAAGGAAATAACACTCCTAAAATAACTTTCATAACTAATTAATTGTTAAGCAGAACCAAAAGCGGTCCTTCCCTGTGGCTGTGTTACTGTCCAAGTCTACAGACAAGCTGGCGTGTGGGGGAGAGAGAGGAGGAAGGAGATAATGATTTATTTGTAAGATCCTGGGAAAGTTTCAGTGATATTAATACTTGACAAGTGAGGTACTTCTGCTCTTAAGCACATCTGACAGATATTTTGCAGCCAACTCAGAATTCACCACAATGTTCCTACCAACATTCCAAAAATCTTCAAATGACCTCAAGCTGAGGGTCTACAGAAAAAAATGATATGTTTTAGGTGATGAAGTGAGATGTGCAAGTAGCACACAGAGAACCTCAGTGGCAGGACTAGGTCTGCATTGAACATGCCCCTGGTGTCAACCCCATTGTACAGCTCGTTCACCCATCCTGAACCCAGTAGAGATAAACACTGCTCTGCTGTTGGCCCTGGAATGTACACCTAGTCTAGGTGGCAGCCACCTCTAAACTGTTGTACAGTCACATATGGCCCAGTACCAGTCTCTGTCAAATGAAAAGCACAGTTGTTAAAGGCTGAGAAGTTACAAAGCTGCATGCACTGCAGCACACTCAGCTACTCTGCTGAAAACTGTCTTCAGGTTTACCTCAGTGGATAAAACACCAAGATGTCAGTTAGGATAAAAGGAGTTGAAGAAATAACTTGTGTAAAATAAAAACACATAACCTATTAAAAAAGATGGCTCTAATTTTGGCTTTTAGTACAGGATTTGGGGCAATGTATTTTTCGTTTTGATGATAGCACACGCCAAATATCTATATACAAGTGACAACTTATAGGTTATTGAACTCTTTAGGTACCTGAAGCTTGCTTCTGCTCCCATTAGTTTGCTCAGTCAGTGACTCCTCTTTGGACCTAAAAAGGGCTACACCATGGACATTATTCACATGGATTTTCCAGTCTTCAGTACTGCTAGTGCTCCTTTCAAAAAACTTTCCTATTTCTGGCACTGCTAATCTACTTCAAGCCCTCCTGAATCTTGTAGAATTCCCTAGAGCTTCCTCATTCTTTGAATTTGCTTTTTTAAAAGACTTAAAAAAGAACAATAAAAATATCTCCTGAAGTGAACTATTACCATGTAAATCCCCTTTGGCTCAAACATGACTTTTTTTCAAGCTAAATAGAAAATACGAATGGAGAAGGGGAAGCGTAACAGAATTTTTAAGAGATATAAAGCAAACGTGTGTATTTGCCAAAAAATTAATTGATAAGCTTGTCTTTGTTTTGGTTTTGGGGTTTTTTTCCCCCTTTTACTTAAGATCTCTGGAATTACAGAAATCAAATTCAAATGCTTACTGTTGTGGTATCCAAATGAGCACTTCAGAAAAACAGTGAGAATAGAAAAGGATGGTAAATATTGTCAAGAGACTAAGATCTTGGGGTCATTCAGCAGAGTATTTAGTATTTCCCCACATCATGGAAAGAGGGAACAGAAACAACTTCAGACAGAGGTCTTACAGTACCTAGAAGCTCCTAGAGACCTCAAGAGGAGATCAGGTTTTGGTCCTTCCTCTCTCACCTCTGCTTTTTTTCCACTGAAAGATTTATTAAACACCTTTTGTTCTAATTTATTTTTATTTATTTTGACACATAGCAGCAAGGGAAAGAAAAAGAAGCTAGTAAACTAGAATAATTAATAACCTCTCTTTTGAGTTATTTCTCTTCCATTATTACACAACATCATTCATATTCTCTGAGGAATGAAACAGAAAAGAATTTTCTCAAGAGCTGAGATTACTTCTTCCATATCTGACTGTGGTCTCCAAACTATGTATTGTTGTTTATTTTGAATATTCATCAGTAATCATACTAATACCAAATATCTCACTTTGCTTACCTTCAAAGGGAAGGTCCTGTGACTCACAGAACATGCCTGGACTCTTGCATGTTAAACAGGTATCTGAATTTCATGCTGATTTCTAAATCCAGCCCTTGTTTGCTTTGAGGTGGAGTGACCCATCACATTTCCATTTTGAGATAAGATGGTGCTAGGGCTCACAGAGATTTAATGCTTTCTTAGTTCTCCTCTAACTTCTCATTTGCTTGCTCTAGGACCACCCTCATAGGAAGGAAAATGAAAATGTAGTATTGCTGCAAGCTACCGTCAAAAAGGACTAATTTTACTCCCACCTTATCCTGCTCTACAGAATTATAATTCCACTTTTTTGAGTGGAGCTGTTCCATATTCTGTATGTGAGTACCTGTGTGTGTGCATATGTGAGAGACAGAATATGTATGCAGGATCAGTTTTTAGACCAACTACAGCACTTAATGTTGAACAAAATGTTCCACCCATACCTCATGTTTGATGTCTTCTAGAGGTAAGAAAACCTTTCCTGTAGCCCTGCCTTCCTCACCCTTCCACGAAGCACAACTCTCTTAACTGTTGGGTCCTTCTACTTTAGGCACAATCCTCTCTTGATGAAAACAGATAAGCCCTGGGTCTGCTAGATAGCTGAAAGGTTAGTAATTACATTGGCCTCTCCTTTAGCATCTTCTCTCTTGTAACCGAGAGGGAAGTGTAACTTCAACAAATCACAGAGTTCCATGATCACCATGGAAACGAGAGATGAGCACCTCTCATGATGAAGACAAATGACTGGTTCAGTACCTCTGAAGTTCTGTGTCCTCTCCCCCTTATTGTTTTGCATTAAATATCTAAAACTTTGGAATCTGAGACAAGTCAGGAATGTTAAATAGATGTAATAACAACAGCTCAGAGCAGTTGTGTAAAGAACAGTTCAATCCCCTCACAAAAGGTATTCACAGGTACTTTGAAAATATTATCCTGGCTCAAAAAACGATGGAATACTTTTGGTTCCCAGGATGGTACAAGACTGGGAGAGCAGAGGGAACTGCAGGAAAGCAATGCTTTTGATACATTTGAGTTGATTCTGTTCCAAATGGAATTTCATGTTCTTAGTATGGGGCAGCATAAGGTGCAAGCAGGTGTTTGCAACCCACACGTTGGTAAAAGATCTAATGTGGGGGTAGGTAGCACCATCATGATATTTCACTGGAAATTTTTATCTAACAAAGAGTATTGGAAAATCAGGAAGGCACAATGGCTTGTCTGTTTTTCGTGCCCTGATATTCCATACATTTCTTCTCCTTCTCCCACACGATTATCTGAATCTACCACTTCTTCCTCACCAGAATCCATGGAAGCATTCTCTGTGTAGTCAAATCACCTTCCTTTCTGACAACTGAACCTGCACTCTTCTACAGAGATGGCTAATGCTGTAACAATCAGTTTCAAGAAGAAGGTGAATTCCATTGTATTAGGTAGTGTAATGTGACCACAGTAGGAAAGAGACTAAGACCTGTCTCAAAAAGCTTTAACATGACAAGGACAATGGAAAGGTGGAAGGGAAGAATAATGTGGAGGTTTTTTTACTTTACAATTTTGTACCTTTGTTATACAAGAGGCAACTCAATGGTTTCCCAAGGTCTCATATAAAGACCATACCTACGACTGAAACCAAACTGGTAAATCCTGGTTCTATTGTCTTAATTACATAATTAGCCTCCTTTTCTAATGAAGCTAATCACTAACATTGTTCAACACACAAAATTGAAATGAATGGAAGTACCACATGCTACCACACTAGAAGGTGCATGCCCTTCAGCATCAATCAAAACCAGCTTGTTGCAAGCAACGGTGATGTTTCAGTTGTGCAGGGTCCTATATTTAATAATTCAACTCAATAGAAAGCAAATTAAATTTTCCACAAGAACACCATTCTTTCATGTCCTTTGTCTTGTCTTTGGCTTTGCTTGTATGAAGACATATCCTGAATCCTGTCTGCAGGAGAGGGTCTTACAGCTCACTTTCCCTAAGCTTCCTGTGTCAACTGACTTCTATCTAACTTGCCTGGACACCAGGTCTCAGAGAACTTTCCGGATCCTTTCTCATCAAGATGTGCAGATCCCACTGTGCAATGGAAAGTTTTCTATTTCCTTTGTGTTGGTTTCCCCCTCCCAGTGTGGTTCTCAATTACGTCGAGTCGTCACACCTGAGCAGCACCTAGAACACGAACTTTCCAGGTTGCTTTAGGTGAGTACATGCTATTGTAAGCTAAGGAATAAATACCTCGAAGTTGAAGTTGGAACATATAAAATGCTATACAAGCAACTTAAAATCCACTACAAAACTGGCATTATGGTATAACAGTAAGTAGCAGGTGTATATAGAACAAAGCTCACAGTGCTATAGGAATTGACCTATTCCACATAGACATGTATTACCTGAAGACACAAACAACTTCTAAGGTGAAACGAGGCCTTTGGTGGAGTAAAAGATACATATGAGTTATTTTGTTTTGATGTTCCAGTCCTTCCAGAAGAATGAGTATGTCTTGTTTTCATCACACAACATGATTGCTAATTTACTGATGCTTATTTTTGCCTCTCAAAATTCTGACACATCCGCAGCGATGGAAGGCAGGTTTTATTTCTTTGAAAACATATGCTGCTGCATTTGTACTTAACCACAAGCTCTAGTAAGTCATAATACTACACAGCTTAGATTCTCAGCTCAGCAATGCAGCTTCTGTACACATACAAAGTCATGTAATTACAATATATTACGTAGATGCTTCTAACATGCAAAACTGACATAACTGTGCAAGGAAACTAATACATTTAAGTTATCACAGCAAAAACATTATTCCACAA
Organism: Chiroxiphia lanceolata; assembly: GCF_009829145.1. Classification (NCBI taxonomy): domain Eukaryota; kingdom Metazoa; phylum Chordata; class Aves; order Passeriformes; family Pipridae; genus Chiroxiphia; species Chiroxiphia lanceolata. Next base: position 96,015,832 of record NC_045638.1, on the reverse strand, counting down.
ATGTATGTTATATAGGATGACTTAATTTGTCTATTCACTTTCAGCACTTGCCAGCTAGTGAATTTCCTGCCAAGAGTCTTCATTAAAAAGTGACTCTTTGAGAATATTGGAAGTTTATAATTCATTATGAACCATGTAATATCCCTTGCAAAGAACAGGGTCATAGGGTGACCTAGGACTGCAATCACAGCTAGCAGGTGTAATAAGACACATAGTGAACTGATGGAAAACACACTATTAGTTAAATATTATTGAAACCCCATAAATGTCTTTATGGATGTTATCTAGCAAGTAACTCTGAATGACAACCAACCCTGAGAAAATCTTAAACTTGTCAAATCTATTCTCCTCATCCAGTGGTTCACAAAACTTCAAAATGGAAGAGGCAACAATAACTGATGCAGAGAGGTCATCATACAACCAGTCATCTCTCTTTAAAAGGCAGATACTCACAAGCCTTCCCAGCCTTCTGAAATGAATTAATAACAACAAAATCACATTTAGGAGCATATAGAAGGTTCACTGAAAGCTATCAAGATTTGTCTCAGCTTGAATAGGCTTAAAACTCAGCCACTGATTAACTTTCAAGCTGTCAGAAATCTACAACAGACAGGTATTTTCTCTGGCATGCGTCTGCATCATCAGGATGGGAACAGCTTTTGCCGTATCTCTGCTTAAACTGATTTAAATGTAATACCATGGTATAGTGGTAGAAGGAGGAGCATAATAATCCAAGGAATAACTCCTTAAAAAGTATCAGGGACTTTGCTATGCCTAATACTGCCATATTCTCCAACAGGAAAGAAGAAAACAACAAGGAAAGACAACTTCATCCCAATGCTATGAATTGTTTGCTGCTGATAACTTTATAATACAGTTCATCCACCTTCTGGGACCTGCCTGTGCTGCTCTTAAGACACATGGACAGAGCTGTACTAGAGTGCCAAAGGGTTTCTACAAGAAAACAAACATATTGTACCTTTGTATAGGAACCCTGCAGAAGCTCACATACTCAAGACAATTACTCAAAGCAAACTCTTATCAGCCCACAGAAAACAACAAAATTACTAAAGCATTCATGCCATCAGCTACCTCCCATTTCCCTGATGCTCAAGTGTCAGTTGTACTAGTGTTCAGAGATGAGTGATGGAGGATCTATTCCAGTGTGACCCAGAAAGCAAGGTTGGAGCAAACCCCTTCTTTCTACATTTTCTGTTTAGGAGCCCCCAATGACCTCTCCACACCGGAGACCTTAAGCTTCTCCATAGTCACCCACCCAGCAACACCAGAAGGATGGAATGCACTGAGGTACAAGGATCTGGGTGTTCCAGAAACTACTCATCCAAGTAATTTGTTTTGTTTTATGCTAAGTGGCTGCACCTACTTCTGCCATACATGAACAACTGGGTCCCCTACAAATACCTAAATGTTATTGCTTCTTTCTTTTACCTTAGGGTGAAACACCCATGTTCTGTGGAAAGAGTCAGCAGTAATATCACAATATACACTTGCACTAGCAATCACCATGTTGTTCTAACAGGAAATTCTAGTAACCTGAGAACTGAGTCCCAAAGTACTACAGTTACACCAGTAACCTCAATTATCCAACCGAGAGCTTAGGTAGAGCATGATAAGCAGCTTGACAAACTCAGAGTTCAAGTGGAGAAACTGATGCACAATCCAGGTCTCCTAGTGCTACAGTCCTTTGGTGCTTTAAACACCATACACAATGCTGAAGTCTGGAAAAATGCCAGCAAGCTCACTTAAGGGCTCACTAAAAAGAAAGAGTAGGGGTGGCAGCATGTCCAAAACCATATGCCACTTTGCCCAGCTCAGCATACTTGGAGACTGAATGTTTTTTCGGCTTGGATCACTTTTCTTCAGATAGACAAAACATACTTCTTTAATGCACACCCCTTTGTTCTACATGTAGCACGGAAAGCTGAGGTGGATCATAACCGGGCCCTTTCCTCTCTGACTGTGTTTGCCTGTGAATTGTTTTAATATGCACTAAGCAGCTGCTTTCTTTGTGATTCATTTTCCTGCTTGCTCCCAGCAATGCCCCATTGTTTAGACACTTTGATGCACTTATGTCTATGAACAGCCTGCCAGCAGCACCCACACAAGCAGAAACATTTTGAGACCTCAAAAGACTGACCTAGAGATGTTTTTTTTCTTAAAATTGACATTTTAACGGAGCACCAGAAGCAGGAGTTCTGTTTGGAATGCCTTATTTCCATTTTCTCATAGTTCTTGAGGGGGAACGAGGGAAGCATCCCCTTTCAGGCTAATCCATCACTTACATTTTCTGACTGTCATTTCCTAGCTCAAGTTGAGATGCTTCCATTTATTCAGTCCTTCTCACTGGACTTCATTAAGCTGTGGAAGTTATAAATAACCAGACTGCAGGATCAGTCTCATTAAAAATTAAAGTCCATTAAAAAAATCTGGACTACTTGTATTATCGCAAGAAAATCCACTAAATGTTTTTTCTCTTTTTTTAATGAGAAAATATGTAAATTAAGCCACTCAAGAGTCTTCTTTCTCTACAGCTTTGATTTTAATTTTTAAAAGTACAAAACAAAAAAAAAAGTTTTGAAGCCAGGGAACTTCACTACTGCCACCAAAAATGCATTTTATTGCCTTGTAAAAGGAGCTTCAAAATTACTTCTCCCTAATCTCTTCATCACAGAAATAATGATCTTTTCTTGGATTTAAACATTACTTTGTAGCATTTTCAACCTACACAGTTCTCAGTTGTGCTACCGCATGAAGTCTCCTAACAAGAGAAAAAATAACTTGCTACAGTGAAACAAATTAATCTACTTCTACCCTACTTGAGTACCTTAACAAAAACCACACTGACAGCACAAGTCTAGAAAGAGCATAAGATTTCATTTCCCATAATGATCTTAGGGGAATAAGTACCATAATCTGGGATTTATATTTTGAAGCATCTCTTTTGAATCTCCATTCATGTGACAAATTATTGTCACTACAAAAAAAAAAAAAAAAAGAAAAGAAAAGAAAGAAAGAAAAGAAAAAAGAAAGAAAGAAAGAACTATCCCCTAAAAATAATCAGTATTAATAACATTAACATTTTCCTCTAATTTTGCCTCTGAATTTTTAAATCCAGGTTGAGACTATAAATGTGTAATATTTCTAGATATTTTTTCTGCAACAAGAGCAGCAGAAAATTGTTTCCTATTTTGCATATTAAAAAAAAGATCAGAAGTTCTAACAAATACATTTCAGCTGTTGGAGTCTTTCAGGGCAGAAGGATGCTCACAAGGCTCATCATAAATTCATGGATTGACAACACAACACCAACAGAATGCATGCTGCTTGACAGACACCACTTCCCAGGAAAATGGAGAACAATATTTGACACCATTGGAGATGCTTTCGAGACACCCCTTAGGGTAGAAAACTGCCTCTATGGGGGTGGTGCAAATATAGGAATCTGGACTCTACATTTTTCTTGTTAAGCTATTTTTCACCCTCTAGGACAGAGCCAATGCAGAAGGAGCAGCGGTTACACCGCCAGAGAACAGCAGGACCAGATTTCGCCAGAAGCAAAAACCAATTCAGCGAGGAAGAAAATGATCCCCTCTCTTCCATCTTCCCCCAGGCTTCCTCACAACTTCTCCACTTAGAGAAACCAGGCTCCCAGGGACAGGAATACCAATATAATCTTCAGTCCCTTAAAAGTAATGACTATCTTCCCAGGTGTCAGGGGGTGAAAAAGAATTCCAGCCATTTCAGGAGCTGGTGATAATTCTTCCTCCTAGGCCATTTGTAATGATGCTTCATTTTCTTCCAAAACCACATAACTTCTCTATTATCTACTAGCATTACAACTGTTGATTTCTTGCTTTCTCGGATGGGACTGTGCAGGGACTTTTTAAATCCAGTGCTCGACAAGAGTTTCAGGGAAGACTGCCATAAAAATGACCATAGATTATTCTTAAATTGCATTTGCTAAGTCCTATCCACTGGTTTTGAAATTGCCATCAGAAAAGTATTAATGGTAATGGTAATAGTAATAGAAGAGATATCTACAATTGGCCTTCTTGGACAAGCTGTGTGTAACATATCCTCTATAATAAGGAGCTCTGCTTTGAGCCAAGGCATCAGCCTTAATAAGCTATGCTACTCCTACTGATGCTGCTAAGAGGTTATTCGGACAGTTCATTAACCACCATTTTTTTCTGGGGCTGGAAATCTAGCAGTACTAAATATATTTGCTGTGAAAGCAGCAGGCTCAGCAACACATCTGGGGAAAAGTTTTTGGAGAAAGGATTTCATTTGAGAAGAATTTGGGGTTTTTGGTTTAATTAGGTTATCTTTTTTTTAATAGTGCATGTAGTTTGACAAGGCAGTCCTCCTGTCAAAGCAGCCTACAAAACTGCTTACCACACAATGCTACTGAAATGCAGTTGCTTCCAAAGCAGTCACCAGTTAGAAGGGAAAGCACAGAACAGTTTGGCTGAGGAGAGAAAAAGGAAGCTACAGGCAATATAACAAAACCTACCACTTCTGCCACATGGATTCCAACAGTATCATTATTTTTAAGCCTATGCTGTGTAGACGGCTTTCAGGTCTTTTCAGAATGAACAGGCACAACCTGTACCATAGGAGCCTGACTGCAGGCAGCTAGAATGGGGTGATGATACCTGTACTAGATGGGACTAAAGCACATGCCCTGCAGAGAGCATTTTAGTCTACCTGAAAATGGTCCATGAATGATCTGCAAGCTGTACATGGTTGGCTTGAAATTCCAGAAGAGCGACTATGCCCCTGGACAGAGACACTGGACAGAAGACAGACAGAAAGTAGCTGATGACCACTATGGGAACAAAGGAGGAGACTGGGCTGCTCTGATTAGGGCTTACACATGCCACCCCAACAGTGATTCCAAGGAGAAAGCACAGATCATTATGTCATTCTCTCCAAATAACATTAACCCTTCAGAAAGGAAGAGAGAGCTGGATGATTCAGTAACTCTCACAATGTGTTTCAGGCTCTAAAAAGAAGTGGATGCTGTTTCCTCTCTCTCCTTGCTCATCTCCTTCCCTTTCAAAAACAAGGAGCCCTGTAAAATCATTTTCTCCACACAGAACAAATAGTTCATTAGCGTTTGCCTTTATGAGAGTGGGCGAATAGATTTTGTACCCTGTCTGATGAATGTTCGTGCCAATTTTTCAAGGCTGCCTTGCTGAAGCAGATGCAATAACGTTTTATTATATAACACAGAATCCAGAGGTATCCTCAGCATACACTGAATTAGCATCGGCACAAATCCCCTGGCTGGTTGCACTGAAGGCTGCACTGTCTCTGCCACAACCCTTGTAATCTCCTTAGTCAAGAAATGGATGAGGGCTGAGAGGCAAGGGAGAGTGTAACCAAAGACGTAAATATATTATGTCCAGCTTGGATCCTGACAGCTTCAGTTTCCTTTGATTTAGCTTCCCCACCCACAAAGGGAGAATGGAAACATCAGCATCAGCTCCTGGACTTCCCTGGTAGTTTGCAAGTACATACAGCTCCTCAGAGGGGAATGCTAGGGAAACGGATGGGACTGCCTTAGTACAAGCTTTAAATAATCAACATATTGTGACTGTACAGGCAGGCTCTAAAATGGCTCCAGTGGGAAACAGATGGGAAGACTAAAGAAGAGAAAAGAAACAGAGATGTGAAAAGGAGCAGACGAGAGGGAGGTGAAGTAATGGAAAAACGAAAGCAAAAGTTTTGCAACACTGGCTGCTCCAGCTCTTTGGCAGGGGTTCTATGAACCCCAATGCACAGCTCAGCCTGGTCATTTCCAAAGATGGATTAGCAAATTAATGTAAGCAGAGCATAAAGTTGCTGACTGTGGTGGTGTTGAGTCACCTTGGGCCTCATCAGCATTGCTAAACATTGCCCGTAACCTTTCCATTATCACTAAGGGTCTGTACAGCACCAGGACCCAACTGCTCCAATAATTTCAATTACTTTCCCTGACAAATTTTATGTTTCATGTATTTTACTGGCCTGATAATTATGATTTCTCTCATTTCTCGCTATCGAGCTTAATGGGTTCCAGCATGAGTGTACGGTTTCAGAAATGAAGTTCCACTTGAATTCACAAGTTATTATCTACTTTCGCTAATGGAATTGGAAAAAAGAGAAAGAGCGGGAAAGAGATAAAGGATGAGTAGAGAAGGGAAAGCAGAGAGAAAGAGACAGATGCATGCACAAAAAAAAAAAAAAGGACTCAAGGAAAACATATTGACAAACGGAACAACAAGAGAGAAAGAACAGAGACTGAGTTAAGACAAAGATGAAGCACAAGGAGAACGAAAACCAAAAAGAATGCATGGGAGAAGGAGATAAAGACTGAGACAGAAAGAGACACAGAAAAATGGGTATACAAACAAATGAGAAAAAGCTGTGTACGGATCAGCACAAATGAGAGTGGAAAACCCAGCAACATTAAGTGCATTAAAAATGCTTTCTTGCATCATGACTAAAGAATTGATAGATTATCTCAAACCTTGAGCAGGCAGTAGAGATCTTAGCTCTGCACCTTCTCCCACTGACCACAGAGAAAATGATTAATACCCCCAAAATAATCTTGCTAGCAATGGTAGATATCCTATTAGAGTTAGCTGGAAATTAATCTTTGAAAATGTGTTAAAGATCCTCAAGAAAAAAAAAAAAAACGTTCAAAATGTGCTCCTTTTTCTATCATAGACCTATCCTTCAAGAAAATTTAATCAAATTTGTCGTCTCTGGTGACCAAAGTTGCCACTGCTCCTCCTTTTGATCATCCCTGGAGTGTCAGAAGAGGTATACAGAGTATGCTGGAGTTATCATTATTTGCACATAATCATCATCAAAATTGTTTAAAAAAAGGAAATAAGAAGCTAAAGTAGCAATTAAGTACTAATCCCAGGCATGCCCTTTCAGCAGTAACTGGTGTCTTCTTTTCCATTTATACCTCTGAAAACATCTACCCGTATTCAGATTCTCACATTCCCTCCTTCCCCACCTGTACACAGACACTCAGCATGAAACTATTGCCCTAATGTCAGTGAAGACGGAATTTACAGCAGTGATGTTAGAGAGGGGAGAACAGGATTTTTCTTTCTGACTTTTTCTGTTGGCATAAGTGGGTGAGTGTATCTATTAGGAAAACTTTTGAAGCTGAACGCCAAAGAAAGATCTTCACTAAGCTGGAGGAAGTTGCTAAAAAAAGCCAGACATTCCTTAATATTGCTATTTTGATAGCAAAAGGTCTTACAGAATTAATGAACCACTTTACCAGAGACATTTATGGAGACAACATTCAACTCTCCTGCCAAAGCCTAAAGGCACAAGGACACAAATAACCTGGTTTGGGATACAGTGCTTATTCAGGATGCAGACCATCTGCAACAGGGTTAATATCACTGGAGCACTGAGATGAAGAGCATACACCCAGAATGCCATCATACACTGTCATTGTCATGGATCACTGGTGGAAAGGTGATGCTCTGAAAATCACTTACAAGCAAACCTTCAATGTCATGAGCTTATACATGGCCTTGAGTAGGACAGAAAAGTGAATACAATGAAAAGAGCTATAACAGGTAATAGATATCTTAGTCTAAATATTTTATTTTTCCAGATCTTCAGGTAGATGTGTGAGTTAATAATCAAAAACCAAAAATTGATACTCAAAATTTCTTCAAAAGCAAACATGCTAAAAGTCTTTAGGTCAATCCTCTTTTTCCCCCCAAGATTAACTCACTCAATGAAGTTCTCATGATAAAAGTCATTCTAAACAAGAACAATCATCAAAATTTTATTCAAAAACACCTAAAGGGAATTCCCAATTATCCTTCAAAATCATCTTTAGAGAAAAAAAAATTTTCTAACGGAAGAATTTTAAAGAAAGTTTTTCTGACCATTCTGAATGTTGCTATGAATTAATTAATATTTGTTCTGTTGATAATACTTGAGTTATTTTCAGTTAACTTGCAGATTTTCCTCGAAGTGTGATGGCATTACGTCAGGCACTAGAAAAACCTATTTCTCTTCTAAATGCTTCTAAAAGGAGTAAAACCCTGAAACTTAAATCCTTGCATATCCTCAAGACTAGCACCATTAACAAGGAAAGGAAAACAAACTAATAAAAGGATAGGATGATGATGCTTGTAGCATTTTTTTAATAATTTTGGGTATTAATCCCTTGAAGGGCACAAACAAGGTTTTAATCAGAGCTGACTACCTAAAAGCCAAAAAGACATCTGCATCTAAAGTGAAGCTATGGCCATTTCACATGTATGACTCACTGAAATGCCAAGGAAGTATTCTTCCTTGTAACCTCCTTGGCTGGGACCAGTGACACGCCAAGTGATATGCCAAGGAGGGACATCAGGTCCTCTGATGCACCATCAAAAGGAGATACCACTAGGGTGATATTTCCAATTTCAGAGTTCTCCCTGAATGTAGGACTAATCCCTCCCGCTACCAGCAACACAATCAAAACAACAGCAACCACAAGAAACTTAAGAAATGCCACTTAAATTCCGGTTTTGAACTTTCCAATTGACCAGCTTCTTATACAGAGATTAATTAACAATCCCACGTTTTTCAGAGGCAAAAAAGAGTCAGTGATGCAAAGTTTTTCTCACTACTGTTCGTTTGCACTTTGAAGCCCTGTAGAAATGAATGGTCCCACCAAAACCGATAATCTTTCAGGGTTTTTCTCTCACATGCTACACACTTAAGTTGAATGGAGGCTAGAATAGCAAAGCGAGGGCTTTTCGTTCTTCATTTGCTTTGTCCTGATCTACATCCTATCCTTCTCTGGCAATTTAAGAATGAGCAACAATCAGTAGGGAGGGATTCTGCGTAGGTAAGACTTCAAATGTGGAAGAAGATGTAGAGATTACACAAGAGTTTATGACGCTGGAGACATTGTGAGGTCACTATAGATGTAAAGGAGTAAAGAATTTCCTTATTTCACGATGCAAAAGTTGAAGATATGCAACTCTAAAGTTGTGTAGAAACAGCTCAGCCAAAAGGACTTTGTAAATGCTCAAGAATAGTCTTGACAACAGTGGCTGGAAAGCTAAAGTCATCAAAACTAACACACCTATCCGTTGTTAACTTCTCAAGAGAATTAATGATATAGCGAAGTCCACACCAAATACCCTGTCACAACATACACGGTATCTCAGGGAGTTGGATCATCCCCGGTGAACAGAATAATTAGCACCCCATTTCTCAACAGCATAGAGGAAACTGAAAGTTGCCGTCCAATGGATGATAGCTGAGACCTTACCATTTCTGTCCCAGGAAGGGGAAGAGATCTCTGTAGAGTCAGGCTTAGAGCATCTGTGGAGAAACTGAGGAAGGCAGGGGCAACCCTGGCTCCATTCACCAAGGCAATCATTGCTGCACATTATTTCTTGATGCTGTAAGAAAGGTGGTGGTATGGTGGTGGCTATGCTCTGCCAAGTACCCAATTGATGCTGTGGTTGTTGGTATGCTCTGGCAACATTGTGGTGTGGGACAATTCTGTTTAGCTCATGCCTTTGGCTAGTGCCAAGAAACCCATTCTGTCTGGGTAAGTACAGAGAGGGCTGGAACCACTTCTCAAGGCTCAAAACAAACTCTACAACTTCTGAGATTCACGGAACCACACAATTTGGATATTCCTGAGCTTGATTAATCATTGCTGTTTATCTCCCTCCACCAGTAGCCAACACAGTTGTTAATTTTGGTTGCTAGCCCAAGGGATTTACATTAGCAGATGAATTTCTAAGATTGTGTACATAAGAGGAGAGGTCTTTAAAACATTTACTGGGCTTGTCAGTAGCATCTATAGAACCAGTGTAAGGGAAACACTTTTTTTTCCTCTTATTCTTGTCCCTACACCAAAACCCCTTTGCACTCCTGTGAAAGACACATTTCTAGCACTGTACTAAGAGTCAGTGAATTTGGATTCTGTTTGCTATTCTGTCAGAAGTTTCATGAGTGACTGCAGCTCTGCCTCAGTTTCCCTGCCTGGGGAAGAGAATGATCTTTTTAGTAAAGAAGAAAACTGAAAAAAAAAGTTTTAATATTGTTGAGCCTTAAGCTTTTCCTTCTGTACACTACAGAAAAGAATTTCTACTCTTATTGTAAGTCTCCTTGTTAAGACTCGCTTAAATAATACAAACATAGCTTCCAGCTTCTCTCTTTTTCCACACTCCAGGATCTCACTTTGCTGCAACTGCTTGAGTTGCAAGTGTTCAAAAGAACTTCAATGAGGACACATTATGTGCCAATTTACTTTAAGGGCTGGTTCAGAAAATTTTATTAACTGAGCACATATATATTTGCAGAAACTTTCTTCATTCCTCTAGCCACTTCTAATAAAGTGGTACTTAATGAATGTAAAGTAAAAGTATAATTTTAGAGGACAGGAAGTAGCTTCATCCCTGTAAACCTAGGCTTGCACTTAACCTGAAAAAATGAGTGCATCAGTTAGTGTTGAGCTCCTAGGATGAAGGCCCTCTCAGAGTATAGGTAGACATTTTACCATCTGTAGCTCCACAATCACTGTCACAACATTGCTGCCTGTGTTACTGTGGTCTCTAGGGAACAAAGTCCAGTGAAGCAAAAAAGTAAAGAGCACAGCCTCCTGTGTTTTTACAATAATTGCTAGCCCGAAAAATGAGGAGGAGGGGACATGGTTCTATACCTGTATTTGTGAGTTAATAAAAAATGATGAGATACCTACAAGCAAAGATGGATACAGGTACCTGAAAAGAAGCATATATCTCTATCATAACAGAGTTAGTCAGGAAAACCTAGGATAGGGACTATTTTTATTTAAAAATCTGGCTTTCAACAGCCAGAAACAATTACTATCTGCAATCAGAGAGATGTTATATAAAGCATAAGGGTTAATTTTACACTCTCCAATATAATTAATTTGAAGATTTGCACCTTTTTCACTTCATCTTCTATTTTGAGAAGTCTTGAGGATTCTTGATGAAGCTACTTCATTCACATCATAAAACTGTTGCTTGGAGGGCCAGAAAGAGACACCTTGTTTGTTGTCGTAATTTTCAGCGTCATTTGATACCCATCAGCTACCTAGGGCATGGCATTTAATTATGGAGTTTGACTTTTCTCAGGATTCTTGCTTGACCTTGTCAAAAAGTAATTAATGATATGTGACCTGCAGAGTATGTGAACTTCTTCTGTCCCTGCTTCTCCAACTGACCCTGACAGAGGGAGGTATATATGAAAGAGTAAGAACACCAGTGCAGGAACAACACACAGCTGTTCCTCCCAGCTCTGCAAAAATGTGAAAACAAGCCCTGTTGGAGAAGCTCTTGTGGCCTATTTCTTCTGGCCTCTAAACATTACTCCAGAACTCAGTTTTCTAGACGAAGCTTGAAGAGTACAGTTTTAGCCAAACAGATACCTAGAGAGAAAAGAGCAAGTCAAACCCCATCAAATTTCAGAAGCAGCATTGTCAGGAGCAGATTAATAATAAGCGATTGTGTGTGAACACCGTGTGTGCATGCATGTTGGAGACAGGATTAGACATTCTAACTGGCATAGCAAGAGGATGAGTATCATTCTTTCTTTCCTTCCCTTTATTCTGCTTATGTGAGGAACAGGTGATCTCCTTGCAATTAGTTGCATCCAGCCCCAAATGCTGATGAGCAATTTGTTCATCATGCTGGGACTGGCACAGCAACCTGCCGTGTACAACAAGTCCACAGCAGCGATGGTGGGAGCAGTGGGCACACTGCACACAGAGGTGTAAGAGAACAACTCAGCAACCACTCACCACTGACCAGTCAGAGCCATAACAAGGGTGGAAAACAAGGCAGGAAAAATAAAGCTCTTTTCAAGTATTTCTGAGGACAGTCTTATCTTTCCACTAAAAATGAGGTCTTTATAAGACACCTGGCTGACAAAATTTCATCTCTTCAGCTCAGATTTGTCCCCTAGAGCTGTCATATTAAGAAGCTCTGCACTTTCTTACAGACTCTGTTATCACGAGCTGAAGAAGAGGCTTGAAGCCACTTGACAGTGGAAGGAAGACAATATGATCATGCAAACATCTTGGATACCCCTTGTGAAAAAGAAAAAAAATAAATATAAAAAAAAAAACCACCAGCCCCTAAAGAATTGTGGGTGTTGGATCCTGAAACTTACTTTTTCTAGTCTTCATCATTTCCTACCTCTCCCTGCATATAAAATAAGAACAGGAATAGCATCTTTTACCATCAAATCTTAATCTGGTGACAGTTTACTCTGCTTGATAGTTGGAAGTGCTTTTGAGTATCAGGCTTTCTTTCATCTTCTTTGCAAACAGAATGATGTTTCTGTCATTTCAGCCATTTGCCCTCATCATCAATGGTGATGATAGCCATTTCCCAAAACTATGGGGCTAAGAGAAAAGAGGGGAATGACAAATTTGAAAAGATGACTGTGTATGTAAAAGTTTAATTAACACAGAAACAAAGTGGTGTTGTGTTCAGGAACGCTGATCCTCTCCCTAAAACATGCAGAAACAGGCACCAGGGAGCTTCAAGTCACCGTAAGGCCTTTTCTGTATCCCAGAACCAGCAGTTGTAAAACAGTTTTAACCTGTGCTTTGTTACATAGATGTAATACACAATGATTATATTTCTCTATGCTGGATAGACCCATAGAGAGGCATTAATATGCCATTAATTAATTACCACCACTACAGATAGCTAATAAAATATCCTATAATTCAAGTTTAAGAAGTCTGCTTTAGGTAGATGAAGGACAAGAATATAATTCCAGCTCCCTTTTTTTTTTTTTTTTTTTGCCTATAAGAATGGGATTCATCAGATATGCTTAGAGTCAGAGACCAGTTCTGAGCAGTTTTTCCAGCAGGGGGAAGTGAGCCTTCACCATGCAGAAAAAGGACAATGATGCATCAGAGCATGACCTTAGGTGAAGCACTTAACCTCTTTGTGCCTCATTTCCCCCCCATCTGTGGAAACAGAAACGACATTTACCTAACTAGCAGGGGTACTGTGCAGCTTAAGTCATTACTGCTTCACTGTGACTTTGACAGCCTTGGATAAAAGATGCTAAGAATCAGTAGGGAGAGGAATGACACACAGGGACTGGTGGAGCAGGCTGGTGCAACAAACTAGCTCTGTTAATTCCAATACACACTACTTACATGAATATTTATTATAAAGGGTATTTTTTTTGGTGGTTTTGATTTGGGGGGTGTGTGTGTTGGCTTTAATGTGCTGTATTACGACTCCCAGAAAATTCTCTGTTAGTCCACAGGGAACACCACTTGCTTTCCATACTCTGTTCCACAGACGTGACCAAATGCTGCTAGAGAGGAACTGTCTCCAGGCCCAAGACTAGACCTCAGGCTTAGTCCTTCTGTCAGGACTCTCTTCTAGAGAGAGTTTACAAGTTGGGGATATGCAGTTTACACAGCTGCCCATGAGGTTAACCAAAGCTCAAAGAAGTCAATAAAATCAGTGAAAGGATTTGTGTTTGGCTCAGTACTCCTTAATTCAAGAACAAGTAACTGATGAGAGGCCTAGATATTCTCCTGAGATACTACCACAAAGCAGCTAACAACATTTCCTAGGCTGCATTCACATCTGACACAGAAGTGAAAAGCCATCATACTCATATTACCAATCCCTAATGCCATCTCATTCCCAGCTTCTGCTTTAAACCCTAATGCACTAGCTGTGGGAAAGCTGGCTGATACCAGCAGTATCAGTTGCTAATCTGCCACTTGCATGCCTTAAAAGTACAAATTATAATGGCTTAATTTCTGTATGATGCTAACTAGGGGCAAGAACTGTGGAAACTTGCATCACTCAGAGAAAGTTAGTTACCAGAACTTGACATATCTCAGCATTACAAAACTTGAGCACATCACAGGCCTGATTCCCACCCTTTGTTGCTAAAACACTGGTTTAACTCCATGGACTTGAAAGGACATGCTCATGTTTTATGCTTAACATCAGTCAGAAGAGAAAGTGAGCCCTCCATACTTTAAATCCCCTTCCACTGTGTTATTTTGCTTGTGAAAACCCCTTCCATGCTTGTGTGAGAGACTGCTGTGTGTGTGGCTAGTGAGCAAGCAGCTCATTACATTGCTCAAACTTCCAGTAGCAATGCTTTATAAATCCAGAGATAGGCAGGACAGCATTTAAAAACATGCTCTCACATTCCTTTACTTATCTGACAGGAATGGGAGGTCAAAATAAGGCATGTTAGTAAAAGGTTCTGCAGAAAAGAGTACTGCTTGACATGTCAGAAACAACTGAGTGTTATGACCTCACTTTGGATAAACACATTTTATACCAAAGACATTTAGGTAAATAATGTTTGGCTATATTAAGTAATGAATAATTATATTAAAAATAAATTAAATGCACCAAAGAGGCAAGAAGTAATTGCAATTTGAACATTTCATCCCCTTGCTATTTGTGCTATAAATAAGTGTCCTAAAGACAGTCGTTACACCAGTTTTTCTTATAAGCAGTGTGGGGGTTTTTTACTTCTAAATCACTAAATTCTAAAGCTGAGAACCACAACCCTAGAGGTGTTTTTTTTCTTTGTCTTTGGTTGAGTGTTTTTAAAGAAAAAAGAAATAATCTTTCCAATTTTTAGAAGCAAAACCACAACAAACCAGTGCATCCTAATGGTTTATGAATCAAATAGATAAGGCTTAGTCTTACTGTGTTTTAAGGCTACATGCTCGCAAAACTCGTGTTCCTTGGATGCCCAGCTTTTCAGCTGAACTTCTGCCTGTGTATGCACTTCTTTTCTGGATCTTTCCTGCTATGGTTTGAATCTCACAGAAGGACAAGACAGAAATCTTGTTATTTAGCTATTTAGTTAATTTAGTTTTGTCAATATAACCATTCCTAATAACTATTTATTTAGTTACTTAGTTTCCTTGCTTTTTTTATTTGATAGGAGGACAAGGGAGATGCACTTGTGGAAAGTTAAGGATGTTTGCTTACCAGATACAGACTCTGAAAATGTTTGCACTTCTGTGTGTCTTGAAGGGCCTGTGTAGTGCAAGCAGCCTTCCTAATTTGCATGTGAAGAGCACATGAAACTATGCAGCATCTCTGGCTCTGTATCACCAAGTGCTCTCCTCTCTCTTTAGGGGATTATGAAGTGCTCTCATAAACTGTCAGACTGACACCTGCAGCGAGCAGCACTCGGGAGTGTCCAAGCAGCGAGCAAGAGCACTTTGCCATGCCAGAAAGAAGGGAAGAAAAGCAGGGGAGCCCTTAAAAAGGAACAAAAATCATACTGAGACAGAGAGATGCAATTAAGAGTGGCTGGCTCTAAAGGAGAATCTTTTTCTCTGTTTTAATTTCTGAAGTGCTGAAGAAGTATAAAAAGCATGTGAATTTGCATATCTGAAGCACGAGGTACCATTTCCTTTTCAAGCAAAGGGGTGCCACGGACTCTGATGTGCCCTCTTGTTGCTCCTGCCACAGTGGGCTGTCTAGCATTAAATTTTCAAATAGATTTCAATATTCAACAGTGATAGCTTCCACTGTAACCTTTGCAATCCTGAGGATAAGGCAAAAGGTGGTTCGTTTTTTTGTGGTTCTTTTTCCCCCATGTTTGCAAGAAGAAGCACAGCTATGTTCTGTCTGCTTTCCAGACACCCTGCCTTAGGGAACTTTTAAAGACTAAAATACAAGCACAGGTTATCAGCAGAAGAATTTACAGAGGTCATTTTTATACAAACCTGTAAATCTCTCTGAAATTAATAGAAGATATTTACACTCAAAACATACAGTGATAAAGACTATAAAGTTCAATATTTTTATGTAACATTAAAGTGACACAAATAAAGATGCAAAGGCACATATGGTGGGATCCACATTTCCCATAGTGTATGAACAGCTCTTCTGATATGTGGTGGAATTCTTGGTGTGGAGAAAACCAGATGTGTCTGGCCTACAGAATTATGGGGTGAGAGTGTGTGAGTGGTGTGGTGGTGCTACCACTCCCAGAGCTATATGACAGCACAAATTCCTCAGTGGGGAAGAAACATTTAGATCCCTCCCATAGTTGATTTATCCATTTTGAAAAGTGACTGACTTCGCTTCAGCTGCCTGAGAGAAGCAAAGGAACAGTGGAAACCAATAGAAGAGGTGGTAAAAGTAACCGTCAAGCTCAAAGGTAGAAGACTAAGACTTACGTTCACTTGTCATGAATGATAACAAGGAAAGTTAACATCACAGGGTAAAATACATTAGAAATGAGTCAATCTCTGGGGAAAAATCCAAGTCAAAGTAGGAAGAGTGACAACACTGATGCAGTTCTGTGGGGATTATTTAGACTGCATCGAAGTGACTGTTCTGCTGAAAGTTAGGTGAAAACACAACAGTTTTAAGGAAAAAATAACAAAGGAAACTGAAATGTAAAAAAAAAGCAGAAACTATGGAGAGATGAGAAAAAAACCTGGGTGTATGACTCTCCCAATTTGTCAGACCAATTCATAAACACATATCTTCCCTCTTCCTCTTAGAATCCCATTTGTATTACCTGAACTCAGGCTTACCATGGGAATACATGAATCAGTGGATGCCTGAGCAAAATAAGGACACACATGAGAACAGTGAACTGCGTCTATGGTCAAGTTCACGTGTGTAAGAGCTGGTACAGGTGCACATGCATAAGCAGTAGGAAGTGACACATACATGCTATTTCAAGTGCTTCACTTAGCAAATGAACTCCATAATATTCCCCCTGAAATAGGCTGTTCCCGGGCGCTTAACGAATGATTGGTCATTTAATGGTCTGAGGCAAAGCCAAGGAAGGTTAACACACTGACAAAGCAGACGTTAACTATGATAACAACTGTTTTCATGGAGGATCATTGCTATTATAAGCCTTATTCAACACTATAATACCAACAATCATTCCCTACTTTTTCCTCATCTTTCAAATAAAGTTAGTGTCTTCATGATGCAGCAGAGCAAACAGTGCAGCCAAAATCCACGACCTTCAACTTTTAATAATCGACTTTCTGTTTGTTCAGGTACAAGCAGTATTGGACCTTGGTTGGAAGATATATTAGCATAAAGAAAGGTTCATTTAAACAGAACTCCACAAGCACCTTTTACCCTCGAATAAGCAAAGGGAACAAATTGTCTCCACCAGGCAGTTTGATCATCATAAAGAGTGCCCCATCCATGGAAAACACTCAGGGTCAGCTTGGGCAGACCTCTGAGCAACCTGGTCTAGAGGAAGGTATACCTGCTTATTGCAGGGGGTTGCACTAGATGTCCTTTAAAGGTCCCTTCCAACCCAAATCATGCTAGGATTCTATGATTCTGGGTCACATTTTGTTTGCTTTGCAGGAATTGCCAACAGGTCTATGTAGGGGGCTATGTTTCTGGCTTAGCAGGTAGTATCCACCCAAACATTACTTTGCTAAGGAAACATCTAAAATATATTGCCTCAAGTAAAAGATGTATAGTCTTCCCCCCCCAACATCTCCTGATGCGTAAGGGATGCTTGACACTCAAAAGTTCTGCTCGGAAAGACCTACCATACAGTATTTGCCTTGGACAGGGCAGGGAAGGCTTCCAACCACAGAGGCCATTAAAGATGGAAAACAGCAGGCAAAAGCTACAGATGCTAATGAGTTGCCACTATGGAACCAATACATGCTATTCAGAAATTAAACAAAAGGAGGATTTTTTTTTTTTAGGAGCAAAAATAAGGTATCATAAGTGTTATCCTGCAAAGATTGCAACTCAGTCTCTCAAAAAGATCCAAGAGTTCCAGCAACGATTACGGTACTGAGGGCTCAAGAAGATAAGCCTAATTAAAATCCTCAGTGCAAAGATCAGTGACCTAACAACACTTGATCTTGTCAGTTCTATCCCTCAGCTTCCACCTCCTGATGAAGGGCCAGCAGGCAAGTGGAATGGATAGAGGGTGGCCACAGATTTGTTCTACAGAGTTGTGAGAAGGGAAAACAGAATGTACACAGTATCACCCATACACAGGAAATGAAGCAATCAGTGAAACTTACAGAAACTAAACCTCAATTAGGCTTTGAAGTTTAAAAATGAAAACGACTGAAATCAGATGGCTGAAACATTTGTATCCAACCCATATGATAAATGTGTTCAATAATAGTTGTACTTTGAACTTTGCTATCTCCTTCTACTTTAAGATCTCAAAAGGTTTTGCAAGCTTTAGAAATAAAGCCTTATAATACCTCTGCAAGGTCAGCACTATTATTCTCATTTGTAAAAGTAGAATAACTTGGCCAAGGTCACATACAGAGAGCCAGTAGCAGAGCTGGGAATAAAACTTATCTTTTTTGGTTCTTGACTACCTATATTTAAGGTGATGTGGAAAGGAAAATATTTGGGCATGTGCCTTTTGTTTTTTGTTTTCATTTTTATGATGAATAAAGAAAGTGTTAAGATTGTTTTAACAGTTCATACAAACTGGCCTGAAGGACAGCAATGGTATTTCAAACAAGACTGATGACACAGATTTAATTTTCATGCACTTTGAAATCCACAGGAAAAAAAATGCTAAATTAAATGCTTGTTAATAAATAACAACAATACTGATAGTAATAATCATCTGCTGTAGCACTAGCAGAATAACTCCCTATGTGAGAACTGTATTTGAGAATAAAAGTAAGATGCCCCTGATACAATTACTCTATCTCATTTATGGCTATGCCACAGTGGTATAATTATAATTATTCCACTATTGTTCTACTAGTTCATTTCCCTGTACAAAATAAGCCCTAAGGGATTCTTTTCCTGCTTCCATTCAACATCTGAAATTTATATTCTTTTTACCCTAGACATCCTCTGATAGAAAATTCAGTAAACTACTGCATTCCAGGAGACCTTGGGGCACATCTACAGATCGCATTAAGTTGTTGTAACTGACTCCGTAGATCATCTGAGGCTTTGCTTTTAAAAAAAAGTGAGGAGGAGGGATCTGTGAGAACACTGAGCTAATTTTTTTTTTTGAACCACACTGAACTGAGATGAACAGGAAGCCATCAGAACAACAGCTTTCCAGGGAAACAAACAGAGAATCTACAAAACCCAACCCCTTTTCCTGTCCCCTCCATTTGAGTGGACTGCATTAATGACAGCTGCTCAGGTGATCAACCTCTCTAAAAACACAGGGTTAAGTACTCTGACATTCTGAACGCATCTGTTCAGAGTGTAACTAAAACAACAAAGCACCACAAACTCAGTAGTCTCCAACACATTTATCTTTTCCACATTAGATGAAAAGCCAAAGTATACCCATTTAAACAGGTGTCATATTTCATGTCAGACACCCAAACTGGAGCACTCGTTTCAGCACTTACAAGGAAAATCCTACCTTGCAATCCTGTAATTTCATTCACAAAACAGTTGCCTTTTCACCCAGAAATTTTTACTTACTGGAGTGTTCTGACCATAGTCAGTACAGGAAATCTAACAAAGTTGTATGATATACCTCTATCCCTACCTTTGGCTCCTATTTCATACCTTATCTTCCTCTGTTATGCCTGGCCTTAAGTCAGTATTATGAGATATAGCCACTGGATTTCATGCACCGTAACTGCTCAGGTGATTAACTGCATTCCCACAGTGATGGAAGCCTCCTCAACTGTGGCTTTATTTTTATGCAAGGGAAAATTGAAGATTGGTGGGAAGGCAGCTAAATAACAACTCTGAAAAAAACAGTACAGCTTAGATCTTTGTAGTCATATGTTCAGACTTCAGCAGTCACACTTCTGCTGTACAATTCTGCATCTGTAATTGCACACTGTGTCCTTTCTATGTGATTTGCAGAGCTTTGCATTGTTAAGCTCACCCAATAATAAAAAAATGGCTACAAAATCCCCTGAGAAGGCTTGTTATAGGAGCTTGCTAGCAAAACACTTCCCCAGAATTTCTGATGCTAGACATAACACACATATATGCTTTCTGAAATGAAGGCAAAGAAAATCTTGCTCTTTTGTGATATCCATGCCACGCCAGTGATTTCCCCTAGGTCACTGCATTTTAAGCACACAGTAGAGGCAGCAGGAGTTAGAGACAGTCAGAAATGTTGACATACTTGAAACACAGACGAGAAAGGATAAGGCACATCCAGTTTAGAGGTGCTGCCTAGGAAAGTTCTCTGGCACCATTAGAAGAAATTGTGTCCTGGAAGCTCTGGCACCACCACCACCATAGCAGTACACCCACAAATACCTTCTATGACAGGAAGCTTTATGGGTAGCCTGTCTAGAGGGAGCTAAGTGTTCACTATATTTCAACCACATATCTTCAATGTGTTGGCACAAGACACAGATGTAGTGCTGACCCACAAGAAACAACTGAAAATAATTTGAATGAAAATATGTGAACTGGTCAGTGTATGAAGAAACTTGCAAAGGATGGAAAACATGGTTGCAAAAGTCTGCTACCTGCTCAGTCAGAGTACCTGTACAATGTTTATTTGAGGAGCTAGTAACTGGATCCATTCCTCCATTATCTAAATCTCTGGCAGTGGAGGAAAAATGCCAGATTTTAGAAGGTTTTTACATAAATATCTCTCTGATATTAGCAGAACTGCTAACAATGCCATGTTTCTGTCTTATTGTGATCAGTAGTATGGTGTCGTACACTCAGTGTTCATCTTCTGAACCCACTGCACACAGCAGAACTAGCACAAGGAAATCAGATTATCAAAAGTCTCAGGCATTTTTCAGAAAGCTCCTGCAGCTGCTGATTGGGACCCACCACACATGCTCCAAAGCACTGGTATTAATTTACCAGGAGGAGGAAGGGGATCATCCATTCAACATACATGAAGCAGCAAGTGGTCATCAGAGAAAAAAATAAAAAAGGTTTCTACATTTGTTAACTAACCTCTGTGGACTTGAGCTAATCATTGAGAACTAAATTCATACTCTCTATCTGGCACTAATCCCTTTGCCCAGAGAGCAATTCCTCCTCAGGTGTGCATTTGATCTGGAAGGTCCCTGGATGATAAAGATGATGGTGTCACTAAACTAAAAACAGCAACGTGCTGATTCTCACTTGCCGTGGAGGTCAAGTGGTGAATAAGCAGAACACAGACAGAAAAATTCTTGTGATGGAGGGAGTTCCCCAGAAGAAATTTGATCTGGATATCAAAGAAGGGGGGAGGGAGGATAAAAGAGGTCTAAGCAAAACACAACCAGTGCATTAACAAAGCTGCTTTTCTGTACTCCCCTAAGGAGAGAAGTCTCTCTCTTAAGAGAAGGTGACTGAAAAGATGACATTCAAAGAACGAAATTATAAAATCTACTCTAACAAAGCCATCTGAGCACAAATAGTTTGCTATACAACCCACTTAAAAAAAACCCCATAAGATGGAAACAGCAACAAACCAGTTAATTTCATGAACAATCTGAGGTAAGGACCCAGATGCACAACACTTCCTTTGCTGAGTGCTCTGCTGGCTGGGCAGGGTGCTCCTCACTGCGGCTCCAAAGACTGAGTTCACCAGTGACTCCAAGAGTTGACACAGTATCCTCTTTCTTCTAATCATGTCCTCAAATATGTAGCTTTTCACAGCGTGGTAACATGGTCTTTCATCTCTACCATCAGCATTGACAACATGCAGGTAACACTGGAGAACAGTTTTCCATGCAGCTTAGATCCCAAAGCAAGCAAGTGCCCCATGCCATGTATGCTGCTCCTTTTAATCCTCCAGGGCCATCACTCCTCTGTTACAAAAGAAAGAACTTTGTCCATATTCGTCTAGGCTTTGATATGCTGGGCACCATCCCAGTGAAAACAATGGAAATGTGCTGTATGTTGCACTGATATCAACACTCTCTATTCTCAGGGTCTCTTTTCCAGTCTGGCAGCACAAGAATGTGCCAGTGTTTCCCAGGATAGAATCGGTCATGTAGGGATCCATCCCTTCAGCTAGAAATTTTGATTTCAGATGGCAGGGAAGTGGAAGTGTTTTACTCAGTAGAAGCAGTTTCTACCTAAAGCTGCTGCAATATGCATGTTCTCTCTAATGCCACAGCACCTTCTTTCAACTTTCCTCTAGGGAAAAATGGATGAGATGTTCAGAAAGTAGAGGGGACAACCAGAGATGGATAGAAAAAGCAGGTTAACTGGTAAGGGTATATTTGTAACTAGCAGGGAAGGAACGTGGCAGCTAAAGTTTGTCAGAAAAAGTAAGAGTCAAACATTCTATTCTTGCAGCATCTGTAAACATGCATTTAATTTGCCCATTCTTTTATTTTTAGTCTTTCCTGGAGAAAAGTAAACATTGTAAGAGAGGAAGGAAAGAAATTTTTTAGCTTCTAAAACTGTGAAGGCTTTCTAAATTTTGAAAAGTGATTGCAGCGTAGGCAGAATTTTGGCTCCATTGCCTTGAGGATTGAATTCTTCCTTAAAGACAGAGAGTGAATAGTCACAGCACAGACCTGCTCCCAGACATTGCCCCTAAATCACATTCTGTCTCTCATTTGAAGGAATTGTTTCTGGTAGAATCACTGCAGCGTCTTACTTTGTTCAACTTGTGGCTACTGCGCTTTGACACCAAGCAATGGTATTAAACCAGCAGAAGGAGCCAAAATTTTTTGAGATATGTGGAAACGGTTAAAGCAATATAGACAAAGGCTTAGTAAGATTCCTTTCACTTGCCTAACTAAACTCCAAAACTGATGAAAAGTATCATTTGGTAGATGGGAGTATGGGGTTTCGTGTCATTAGAGCACCACTGTTCATGAAATATCAGAGACATCACTAAGATGTTGAGGTTTTAACGAACACAATACCCAGTCCTGCATAAACAACCACTGTCACAGCAACATCAGCTTGAAGCACCTTTTCCTTTCACATCTCATTCCCCCTCTATGTGAGTTTCCTCACCTTACTTCAGAGCTTCAGGTCTCCATGCATTCACTTTGATTTCTTATCAGAGGATGATGAGGCAGAGGTCTTATTTCAAGGAGCACAAGGCAGACCTGCTACATTCCCTTCTACCTCCTCTTCCACGCCTGTGGAAATAGGTTTGTGTGGATGCTTTTATGCTACTTAAGGTTCTCCTAGGGAAGACAACTTCTCAGTCAGCTGCTGAAGCTGGTTTCCCAACAGCACAAGAAAGAAGGAGCAAGGCAGGGGATCCAGCCCAGCAGACAGCATGAGAAACCACATGAAATCTATTTTATGCTTATTATCTGGACAGACATCTCATAGTGCGTACAAGCATCCAATGGAATCATCAGTAGATATACTGGCCTATTTTGGCCTTAGAAGCAAGGCAGAGTGGAAATGGGTATTGAACAGGCAGTTTGGGTTTATCTAGAGGTTATGGAACAGGAAACCTGAGTAATTTTTTTCTTTCTCATAATGGCCTGTGATTTGACCAACACAGTATAGCTGTGCAATATCTAAATTAAATTCTTATTGAAAACAATCTCACTTCAAGCTAGACTTCCCTTCTCTCACTTCAAATTTCTAGAGCAGATAAAAAGAACACTGATGATCAATGAAGTTCAGCTGAAGTTCAGCACAGAGGCAGTTCTATGCAGGAGACTAACTAAGCAAATCCAGAAGACCACTGTGTAACACACTTAGTCAGGAGATTGCCAAAAATGCAGCTCTGGATTTCAGTGTACAAGCTATTCTCTCAGTTAATGTAAACTCAAACTTACTTGTCTATGATGTTGTACCTTTTGCCCTTTCCAGATTAAAGTCAGGACAATGTTCCCCTTTTTCTTGTCCTTCTCCCCATTTCCTATTTCCTGAAATGAAATAAGCAAAACAACAACTACCACAAATTAGTGATGAAAAAAACACTAAACAAACAAAGCAGAGCATGGCAGACTATACAGCTAGGTAGGGGAAGATATAGCACAATCAGAGAAAGACAGAACCCACACCTTCACCCACCGTCTCCTCAGTTTTATAAGGAACTACAGGATAATATCACGATTCACCTCTATTCCACACAAATCACTGTGCTATAACCATTTTATACCTTTGTCTGAGCCTCTATCAATCCTCCTTTTGGGGACAGCATCTGAAAGTCCTTCTAGGTTTTGGTTTCCCATTATGGACATGCACAAAATCCTCAAAGCCAGAGTTTCACCATGTTTCTTCCAGCACCAGATCTTAGGAGAGTAATCTAAGGGTCAGGAAACCTCAACTGATTAGACAAAAACCTTATTTAGTCTGCTGTAATGCTACAAATACTTCACGTATGTTCTGATGATGGTGGCATTTTGTTACAAGACCAGGACAGCGTGACAGCAGGGTAAGTCTTCATACATCACCTATTTAACACTTCCAACATGTGTTATTCTTATAGTCACAGTAAAAAAAAACTGCAGTGGTAACTTGGAACATGGTCCAAAAGATGAGGGATCTGGATTTAATACCAAGTAGTGACTCCCTGAGGCACAGGGTGGTTATATGGTGTAAATGAACCATGATAGAGAGATCTTGCTCAAAAGATCAGTGATGCTGGGATAGCAGTGAACAAACAGCTGCACAGAGAGCAAACGAGAATCAAAAAAGTGAAAAAACAATATTTTTTTTCAGAAACTGAAAGAGCTTCCATTTCAGTCCTAAAATACTCTGTGAAAGAGAAAGACAGTCATGATGTTTCCTTCAGGAAATCAAAGACTGAACTTAGACGGAAAACAAGGCCATTATTTTGATAACTGTTCAGGATTTGAAGCACTTGTAAAAAAGATGGAGGCATCCCCAAAGTTCATTAGCTTCTCAAGCATTGCCCCAGGCCCAGCTTTGCTACTGAACCCCCCACAGTAATGGAGAATTCTTCAGGTGTGCATTCTATGCTGTCTCCCTGGAACTGTAAGGAGCCCACCAGATGCAAGCCCTGCTCCCCTCTTTTCAGAAAGGCTGCGTGATATAAGAAAATACGACTCTGGTCAGTTATAGTCAAGAGACCTTTTGTCTTCAGATCCCTTTTTTCTTCTTCTTCCATTTGTGTTTCTTTCTTTCTCTTAATATATGAAGGCGATATTTACAGCCAAGGCAGTGCTGAGTAAGATGCAGTGATTATGGCTGATTTTATCACAGCCGTATTACTTAGCTGCAAGGTGAAGCGCTGTGCTAAAATGGATCATGAATCCCTGAAATTGACTATCCGTCACCTTTATAATCCTGATGGAAAGGCAGGTCAGATCAGGCCTGACAACTTCCCATGCAAACGAGACTACAACAGTGACGTCGGCTTGCCTCAAGGCATTTATTTGTCTGGAAAGGAAGGTGATGCCTTAGGGAACTGGGCTAGAGAAAGAGAGAGAGGAGAAACTAACTACTCCAACTGCCCCTGAAGGAATCAAATGCAAATACAGGAGCCAAATTCGTGCACAGAAAGACTACTAGGAGTATTGAAAGAAAGAATATTACAAGCAACTAAGAGACAGGATTGCAGCATGAAGGCCTCCCCCTAGGCTGAAGAACTGAATTCAGTTTCGAAGTTAGAAAAATAAAATAACTCCTCATCAGTGGGATTTTGTAGCATGAGAAGAAATCCACATATGGAGGAAAAAAACTCTTTAAAATGTTTGAAGATTCTAGTCATAATTCCTTCAAATTCAGGGTCAGTGTCTTTCTCACAAAGTTAGATTTTAAAAGTGTCTCTAATTTCTGAGACCAAATTCATCATGGTGTCATCAGTGGCCAATTAAATGTGGCATCTGTGTTACAAAGCCCACAGAGTGAGAGAAGTGTTGACTCACACAGGGGTGTTTATTTTGAGACAATCAGCACAGTTGATGAGAAAATCACGGAACTATCCCAGTAAATCTTCTTAACTGGCATATGGCAGTATTAAGGAAACTTCCCAGTCTGACCATTCACAGGACATTCTGGCAGTCACATGTCCAACACCAGAGACTTTCACTGCTGGGACTAAAGCTCCTTCACAATAGTGGCTCCAGTGAGCCGACGGGTGCCCTGCTTGACTTTTTACACTCACACGGTGAGATCATCACAGTGACCCCACTCACACAGTCAGATCAGGTTTCCTTACTGGTTCGACCTCAGGTTTCCCTTAGCAGAGTCTTAGTTGTCTCTTTCAATAAAGCAATTGATTCATGGCGCAGTAACACGGAAATAGCCCAAGATGGTGCCTCTGGGGAATGACCCCCAACAAAGGACCCCTTGGGCTTTTATCCCCTCACAGTCTAAGCATTCAAAACTCTTGCTCTTCCTCCTGAGTCTTTGGCTCCTACTGTGTTTCCTAGCGTCCCATCCATCTGGCCTGCCCCACTGGTCTTCCGGCTCTTTGTTATGAAAAGGGTTGGCAGTTCACAGCCTCTTGGCTCCGGCTTCTGCCACCCAGAGCTCAATCTGCAGCTCACACTGCACCAAGAGTATTCCTCAACAGCCACATGCAAGTGGGACTCTCCAGGAGAAAAGACTAATTAGTATGTTATTTACTGTTTCTAATTGAGGTGCTGTTTCAGGTAAACAGAGAACAATCAATTTCTTAAAGCAAAAACTGTTCTGAAGTATAAACACAAGTTATCTCATTCATACCCCTTCCAGGTTTGAGTGTATTTCAGTACAACCAAACATTAAGGAGAGTGCTTTTTCGTGTCATCTATGTTCTATTCTCAGTATAGTTTCTTACAAACCAGGCATCCCAGTCGTATAGTCATCAACATTACTGTTCCTTATTCCTGTCCAAGCAAAATGAGGATAATACTATGTATGTCACAGAGCTACTACACACTTGTTAGAAGTGGTATAGACTCTTTGAGATCCACAGATAGATGGTATTAAGGAAGGGCGAAGACTACTTGCATCTTGCTCTCCTCACCTGTCCTTTCTTCCCCTTTTCTCTAGTGTCTCTCCTGGGTAAGTCACATCCCAGCTAAACCTCTTAGTGAGTGATTACATTAGAGATAGTGCTAATTACCAAATGTCATCTGTGTGGGACAATCTTATCAACACCCCACACTTCCTCCCCTGAGGTGAGGGGGTTTGATCTATTTCATAAAAGTATCCTGGTTATCTGCTCTAGCAACTCCATTCCCTCAGGCTTGAAGGTGGCTGGTTTTCTTATTTTTTCCATTCTAAGTACAGATTCAAAGCTCTTCTGGTAAAACCTCTTGCAAGGAGGTGAGGTTACTCCAACAACACCAGACTGCTAGGTGTTATCCTCCGTGTGTAAAAGGAGCCAGTCTGTTCCCAAGGTGCTGTGTTTCAGATAATGCACTCGTATGCTCGTATCCTCACACACCCTGCAGCAAGCACTGCTGTTCTGTTGCCCGCCACTGGGCAGAGAAATTCAATACAGAATGCCCATAAATGCTTTGGTAAGGCAACCGAATCACAGCGTAGTACCACCTGGTATTTTTTTAATAGAATCTCCATCTGACCAAGCTCTGCCAGTGCTATGCTCTTCTGCCCTGCAGCACTCCCTGCTACCCCAGTTTGGGCCTCACCCCACATTTACGACATCTTAACGTGGGGCAGGCTCAGTGACCCTGTAGTTTTGGCTACAGCACTGCTAGTTACCATGGTTTTAACAGGGTAATTCCGTCTTGCATTATTATCCAGAACGCTGTTTGCTCCCTTATTAGTAGATGCTTCGGTTGCATTCTTTCTGGGGGTTTGGTTATTTTTGTGTTTGAAGGTTGTTAGTGTTTTGTTGTTTGGTTTTTTTTTCATATAATTTGTGTGCATATTACTTGCTGTCCCTGGAATTCATTTTGTTCCCTGCTAATGAAACCTCTGCGTCGCTAACAAAGCAGAAAATAAAAAAGGTAAATAGCACTCTCCAGAAACAATTTGTTTCTTGTTCTGTAAATTTTTGCTGAACAGCATCTCAGGGAATTTTCACCCCAATAAGAGAAAAGAGAAGCAGGAGGTGATTGAGAAAGGGCTAAAAATGCAGTTAGTTCATCTGGAAAGGAAATAATAATAATGGTCACGCTGTGGACAAATAGGTACCCAGAGAGCTGCACCTGTGAAACTCCAGAAAACACTTGAGCACAGGCAAGCCATTCAATTGAGTAGAAGCCATTGGTTGCAGAAAGATTTGAACAGGATATTAGTTTTTTCGCACTGAACCCTTTGAAGCTGTGCTAAGAGTCAGCTGCCCTCGTCACTGTCCAGCCTCAGAAAACAGGACAGGACACAGAAAATTAATGAGCAATCCTGTTCTGCTAAAACACAGGGCCATAAGATAGGTATAAACTGGCAGTGTTGCTGTCAGTGAACGTGAAACAAGAAGATGCAAAAACTTAGGGGGAGGCGATGCTGTTTTTTCCTATTATGTGTGCTGCTACTACCTAGTAGAGAAACGCACAAGAGGTTCTACTAAAGGTAGTTTCTCTCTCACACAGGCGAGTCATCATGTTCACTTTCAAATAGCTGAATACAAGTTACAGGGCTGAATTTTCAAAAAAATTAGACTGTTGAAGAGATTTTCCATTTCATACTGAAGCTCCTAAATTAAAGGCTTGCAACTGAAAAAGATCTGAATTTCCAGCTACTTCCACTGATATTCAGAGAGGTAAAAACAATGTCACAGGGCAAGAATGGAGAAGATCACACGTCCTTTCACCTGAATAGTCAAGTAATATGCCACCTCTGTGCCTTATTGCTTGGGAACCAACAGCAGAAATTAGTACCTTTCCTCGTAAACCAAACCAAACCACTCCAGATTCAGCCAGAGTGAAACACACTAAAAAACAGGACTTATTTCTGAGATGACTTAACTGGTAGAAGTAGACAAGGTAATTAGATGGCCAAAAGCCATGGGCCCCTAAGCCCTTTAGACAGCTTTAAAATTGCATACACAGTGCCCCGCACATGAACACACCTTTGTCCTATCACTCACTGGATTACTGGACCAGCCCTTGTATGGAAGATTAAATACAAACTGCTCTACTGCTAAAGCATATTTATTGAGCTTTAAGCAGCATGTAATTTATACATCTCTTCTTGCAGAGTTGGAAAAACTCCATCAACAATAATAACAGCAATATTCAATTTCAATTGGTACGTTTTAAACCTGGAATAAGCAACTTGCTATAACTATAAAATGGTCTTTAGAAGTTATGCAAGGTATTAATTGAGCTGCTGGGAGACTATGAAAGTTGGTTTTGTAGTAGCTCCACAGTGAAAAAGAACACAACAATCAGAAAAATCCTGGCAAGACAGCAGCGCCATCTCAGGAGATGACTGCTGCAGCTGTACTAGTTATTTACATGAAGTCAATTCCAAGTGATTATTAAGAACATGAGGTTTATCGTTCAATATAAAAGGCCAGTTCATTATGTCCACACAAGCTACAGCTTAAATGGCAAACCTCAATAATTCAGTTTTTCTAATAGCGGTTTGGGATTTAATCGCCGCACAATAACTGCATTAATTCTGAATTAATTTCTTAATGGAGATGTAATTGTCTTGAGCTTCATCTAAGGGGCCAAAATATGCTCTCACCAGCATAAATCCGGTGGAACATCTTGTGAGAGAGTGGGATGATTTCAACATAAGGAAACTTGAAGTCAACAGGCAGCTGAGTTTTACACTGGTACGAGAGAAAATCATGGCCAAAACATCATTTGCATTTTTTCACTTTCAGCCTCAAATGACCTTTTTTTACCTGGACACTGTTCATACAAGTACTGAACACAAACGGTATCACCTCTATTTACTACCATTATTACAATAATTCATTTGAAAGATATGCTTCATCCCAAAAGGCTGCAAAGCATTTTGCTGCAGGGAAAATTTTTCGCTTAATAAGAAAATGCTTTTAGGACCAAGGTGAAGACACAGCTCATAAAGATGGAGAAGCTAAAAAGGCAGAAAGCCACATTTCCATTTGGCTAAGACATTCAAACTGACACCTCCAAGTATTATAACAAGCCCTGTATGAACAATTTAAAGACCATGGCTTCAGAAGGCATTCACAAGAACTCAGATGCTATTGTAGCAGGCACCCTGGAAATCCTTAAGGTAGAACTGAAATCAGTGGGAACAAAAAAAGTCATGACTGCTGCAGTCGTAATATGGAAGAGAATGGTGATGGCAAGAAACTGATGTTGTAGGAAGAATTCCTAGATAGCATGAACAGGGACTCAAACATATTTTAGATCCTCCAGTTGCCCATTTGAGTGGATGAACTCTTAGTGGCAAGAAGAAAGTTGAGAGCACAAAAAAAAAAAAAGCAAAGCAATAAATGATCTGGAGAAATCAGTGAGACGGCTAAAAGTTACAGTGACAACAGTGCAAGTCATATGGGAGTCTACTGAGTGTCAGAGGCTGAATTTAACCCTTGAAGTCCTGAAGCTGCAAGGAGTTCTTTGAGGCTCATCTCATTTGAGGCAATACCAATGGACATACGAAGTGGGGCAGTAACAACTCTTACAGTCCTAGCCAGACAGATAAGTTGCAAACTGAGTCTGTGACAGTAAGTAAATCTGACTGAGAAAACACAGACTAACACAGCCCAATGCCCTTACTTCAGTTTAAGGTATACCATCTACCTTTGTATACAAATACAACTTTTCCTGTTGCAAGCAGGCAGACAGAAGAGAGAATTTTCAGGTGTACCTGTTGAGCATTTTCCTACCAGCACTACAGCAACCTCATGAGAATTTTCTATCCATTTTACATCTATTCACACCATTGATGACACAAACACTGACAGCCCCTCTAGTGTTTGACTTAATATTTGTCAAATGAGAAGAGTAGTCACAAACTGCATCCTGCTAAAGCATCACACATCTGCTTGCCTACTCCTTGAGGATCTCCTCCACAAACACTGCCCTAACACAACCTTGAAGGCATCTAATACCACATCTGTGAGATGTTACATATTGTCACACCACAGGGTGCCAGTGGCACTGGTGTACTACACTAGAAGTCAGGGTTATAAATGACTTAAGTCAACCCTAGTTTCTCTTTAAGTTTATATGCAATGTTTACCCTCCTCAGGTAAATGTGACAGAGTTTCCAGCCACTTATAGGCTCAAGATCTCTATTCAGACTTGAAGGATGGGGATAGTTAGTAGGAAGTGGATCAAGAAGTAATTCTCTTCATATTAAGAGAAAAACAATATACAGACAAAATAACTCTTTTGAAAAGCCTTTCACCTTTTGATAGGAGAGCTCAGCAGCTTGTTTTGAGTCTACTACTTATACATTAATACATTAGCAATATATTCCTTCACATTGCAGTAATACAAGACAAATGTAAGCAAAAAAAAATTCATGATTTTTTTGCGAAGACAAAAAAAAAAAAGCCATAAAGACTACTTCTCCTCTAATGACAGAAAGGTCTCAATAGAAAACATACATAATATGAGCAAGGCAGTTGTGTTAAGGGATGAAGAGACCCTGGCTCTTTGTATGCCTGAAAAAGGCACTGGCTTTCAGGTCAGTGAGCTGACCCTCCTTATCGAAGGAGGTCATGATGAAATTTAGCAGATCAATCATCAGAACTGTTGGAGATAAAGGAAAAAACCTTCCAGAACATTTTTTATTTAATTTTTTAACAAAATCAGATCTCTCTATGGAGATTGTCAACATCAATGAAATGTTTGATGGCTAAACATTGAAGAGTTTCAGTGCAATAATCTCAGAACATTTTGTTTAGATCCATTCTTTTGATTTTTATGTCATGTTAATATTTCATTTAATCTATTGTTCCCTATTATATATATGTGGATTATTATTTACTTTCTAGTTTAATACAATAAAAAAGTAAAAGTAAATAAATCAAAGGAAAATAATGAGAGTTTAAATAAAAATAAAAATAAATTCTGTTTGGAGATCAAGAAAATTTCTCCACAGGGAGAAAATTGAGATCTAAATTCAGAATTCATCTCAATTTATCTAGATAGGCTCAAATTCTAGCATCCACATGGTAACTACCCTGGCAGTCTAGTCATTATAAGCTCTTCTGGCCATTGCATAATCTGTGCCAGGTCAACTGAGGAAGGAAATAAAGTTTAGAAAAAGAAAGGAAGATATAACTTAGCTATATCTTAGAAAAAAAGGGAATTTGCTATAGCCTCTGGCATTCAATGCTTATCACAGACATTTGCCTGTGGTGACCTGATTCCCTGACATGCAAGATACAGTGCAATTCATGTGTTAGGGCAGATTTTCCAAAAGCAGGTTACATCTGTGGTTCAGTACGTCACTGGATTAAGTAATTCTTATGTTGTTTTTAGGTCCTTGTACCACATCCATCACTACAGTATCACAGCAGCTGGTGATGTTCATCAGAAACAAAATCAATAAGCAGTCAAGATTGCATAAAATGGTGGCCAAAATTGTGTTCTTAAATTCACACCTTGGCAGAGAATAAATAGCATGGCCCTCTACACTGAAAGAACCAAAATGATCAGGTAAACCCAAATGAACATACAATGCTAAATCTCCACAATAACTTACAAAACGAGCCTGTACATAACTACAAAACTAAGCCAAAGTACTGGGTTCAGAACCAGTATAATTTTCTGATCCCTTAAACTGTTGGTGGTAGGCCTGGATGGTACAACAGCCTTTTCAGGACTTCAGACCTATGAATTTGTGAATTTACAGAAAAGTACTGCATACTTCAACCAGAATCACCCAGCACGTTTCAATCTGTAGTAATCTACAGATACATCCTAAGCAACACCCACACTTTGGCAGCAGAACAGTCCAAGCACTTCTGAACATTGAGGCAGGGGATGAAGAAGATGAGCTTTCAGGATCTCCGTAAAAAATTTTCTCTGTGATCCTATAAACCTGCACAATCTAGCCACAAGGGATCTTTCATACAAACCTATATTACTAAAGGGAAGCTGGTACAAGTCTCTTGTTCTCCCCCAACTTTTGCACAAAAGGAGTGCTGAGGTTATTACTGGTTCATCAAATATTCCATTAAGACTGACAGTCCAAAAAGAGAAGTGCCATTTGCACAAGTTCTCTCCAAGCTCCAGCAACCCTGTCAGTGTCACAGCTGGACTAAGATTCTGTAGAGAGCAAAAATGAAGTCAGAACCCCTTTAATATATAATTAGCTATAAGAGGAGTGTGAGGACATTTGAATAATACATCTCATGGTCAGACAAAGCTGTAGGAGTCAGAAGAGAAAGGGCATAACAAGGCAAAGGGGCAAAAATCAGAAAAAACCCCAAGACTAATGTACCTATGTAAAGTGAGAGGTCTGATTTTAAGCTGATAGTAAAAGCAGTGCTTTGTATTTCAAAATGCTTTGCTTTCAAATGTTTTGCTTTCAAAAATTTCCAAAATGGAGTCAAAGACTAGTGAGAATAACTGCTCCCTTATGCAGAAGAAACAGAAATCTAGAGGGATGACATGAAATATCCAAAGGCACTTCAGGGTGTCAGTGGCAGAGTTGAGAATATAGTGGCTGGAGGAATTGCCCCTCCCATCCTACCTCAGACAGAGAATGCCCAGAAACAGAGAGAAAATGCTGAACACTGCTGAGTCTCCCCATACACTAGATTAAATAGTAGTGTTTGGTATTAGCGTCAAGTTCACTGGTGCCAGGCTAGCCTAAGGCTACACAGGCAAATGTTACACTCACAATGTCTGAGAAATGCAGAGAAAAATGAGAGCAGGGAAATGATTTAGTGCTAATACCCCTATTTTCAGCATCTGAAAATACAGATGTGTTTCTCTCGTTTTGGTTCATATTCCTCATTATAATCACTACCTTGCCTTTTTTCTTAATAATTTTCAGAAATACTTAGAATTGCAGATCAGGCTTTGTTTAGAGACATCAGCTTAATATCTACAGTACTCGTAAACAGTTGCATAGATATAACTTTTTCATCAGAGCAGCTCTTCTGACCTTGACAGGTTTGTGTAACATGCCTATCCACCAATTCATCTGTCATATCTGTTTCCCTCAGGCTTTCCCGTCCTGATGCAGAAATCCTGTCTTGGTTCCTGCAGCTACTGTACTTGGAAAGAACTGTGGTGCCTCACAGGAAATTTCCAGCTGAGAATCACCAAAGAAATAGTGAAAAGTTTTTGGGCCAAGAATGAATTAGAGGTGGAACTGTAGAGCTTGTTCCCCCCAAAATAAAGCCTCAATACTAAATAAAGTAAAAATGACATGAAAAAAATCCCTTCAGCTCCTCATTTAAAGGTAGAGCAGAAACGAAGCACCATGGCCCACAGCTGGAGCACAGGACTAAACTATGGACTTACATGGGCAGAAAATCCTTGAAGACAGGATTCCCTTCCCATTAAGAGCACAAAACGTGAAGTAACAGTTTCATTTGACAGCTTCTGAAAGTGAATTTATTTATTTATTTATTTATTTTAATTTATAATACTTGCGTGGGATGCAGGAGGCAGCTGAGTTCCTCAACCAAGCTGGCAGCACCTTTGGGAAAGTCTGTGTCAGAAAGGGCAGGAAAAAAGCTGGACAAAAAGAGGGGGAGGGGAAAGAGTAAGAAAAGGGTAGATGGAATACAGTAGTCGGAGAAGGCAGCAGCAAACAGATAATACCATGTACTAACCAATTCCTCATAACTGTAGGTATACACACCTGCACCCCCCTCATAAAAACCAAACCAAACAAAAAAAAACCCACAGGAATGGGAACAAGTTAGATGACTAGTTTCTTAAAGAGATCTCCAAATTTCTGGCTACCTCCATGACTTTCAATACCTCACAGTCTTCAAAAGCAAAGGGGTACTCCATGGATGAGATACGGATGAGAAGATAAAGAGCAGACGGAAGGTGTAGCCAGTCACACCCACCTTTCACTGCTGCTGGAGAGACCTGGACTCAGAGCAGCACTGCATCAGGCTAAAATGAAGGAAGAAAATCCATTAAATGGATGCTTTCAGTCACAGAATCTTCTTCCTTCGGAAAAAGAACATTGCTCCAGAAACTTTCCAACACTAAGATGCAGAGAGGCTACAGTGTCAGAAGAATCTGACCCATCTCCAGATGATGACTAAAGGAACCTACAAGGACCTTAGTTAGAAGGAGTAAAAGTCATAACGCTGTGCAAGCACAAGGGGCTTGGTCAAGATACATACCTGTAACAAGAATAGGTGGTCATGTAAGAGACACCCTCGAAAATTATACTGAAAATACACTTAACTCTCTATGAGATGTTTCTTTGAAATATTTCACAGGCACTATGTTACCTTGCACAGATGGTTGGAATTATAGGGACTATGCAGGGAGGAAAAGTTCAAACAGAGAGGAAGGGTATAAACGTTATTAGGAATGCAGGGATTTCAGGCAAACAGTGTGTGCAGAGAGGGTGGGCTCAGGATGGGTTCCATCTTAACTACAGCAAACCCTGACTGTGCTACTGAAAATTAATATGGTTTGGAGGGGATTTTCTTAAATTCAGAGCTAAAGAAAGTTGGCAGGTGCTGAGGAGCGCTCAAGTCAGACAAAGACATCTGCTAGGAATGTCAGTAATAGAGAGATAACTGTTATCTGAGAGCAGAGGATAGGACAGAAACTTCAGCTAGAGCAAAGCTAAGACACATCATAAATGGAGAAATAAATTCTGAAATATACAGCGCTTCTGACAAAGAATTTCAAGAAAATTACGCTCCAGGCAAAGACTAAAAATGAGCATGTGTATACATATCATTGCATAAGCTTCTGAGCAATAATGAGTCAATGAATACACTGGATAATGGAAGAAACCCTTGCTATAAAACAGACTAATAGAATGACAGAGATCAATGGAAGAACATAATCTTTGTTTTTAAACTGTACATCAAGGACATACTAAGCTTTAGAGCTGAGGGTGCTGTACTCCCACAGAATCCAGTGAGGTAACATTCTGAGATGTTCATAAGTAAGATCCAAAAGCCCCAAATATAAGAATATCTTTATACTAGCAAGGTTACATTATCATGCTCTTGATCAAGAGAACAAAAAAATACAAAATACTTAATGTTGACGAACATCAAAGAAGTAATCAGTCTAATAAAGCAGAAAAAAGTGAATGACTTCAGTTATCTTCTTACAAAAAATGAGTCAGGTGTCATGTTGGGTGACAGTTTAGAAAAACAATTTCTTGGTGTGTTAAATAAATTATCACTTAGAACAGCTGACTCCAGAGCTCACAGAGACAGGAGACTATTTTCAGTGCAATTTGACATGAAAGACAAAAGTCTGTTTGCAAAGGAACTGCTGTTGATGCACTGAAAAACAATGACCACTTCACAAACAGGCTCATTATCCTTCAGGGATTAGAGGTACACACCAAAATGAAATAATGAAAAACCCCAAACAAAACATGTGAGGTACTAAATTTTTGAAAGAGGTTTTTAAAACTGCCAAGGAAGCTGGTTGAAAAGGAAGTAACATCAGAAATGGCAAGGATTAAATCCCTATCATTCAGGAGTCAGAAAGGCATTTCCAAATAAGAAAGTATGAATCTAGGAAATTAAGTAAGGAAACCTTTAAAACATAACAGTATATTTAAATGGACAGGCAGAAGAAAATACGCAAGCTGCATAAGTATCACATCAGTAAAAGGAAATCCACTTGTAGTGAGGCAACCCAGAGAAACATAAGGAAAAATTATCTCCAACTGATTTTTTATTACAGTGAATCTCTTTTATTGGAAGTTTCTAGAAATAGTGTAAATATTCAGAGTAGTCAACCAGGTCCCTTTCATCCCTGTGTTTTATGATTTTTACCTGATGTTGGGAGAGATCTTAATAACACAATTCTGCTGGGACAAGGTTTCCATTCCACTGAAATGAATATGCTAGAGCCTCTAAAAATCCATTGGGTTAGCAGAGGGCATATGTTAGGTGCAGTAATCAAAGCATCTGTGATGTCATCAAGATTCAGATTATGCAAAGAGATATTTGAAAGCTGGTGTTACAAAAAACAAAAGCACAAATTGAAAAAAAAAAAAAGGAAACAAGTGAAGAATTGGATTAGAGTTAGGCCAAGACTGAAGGGCTTGGACTTGGATTTAGGGAGTCTAGATCTGGGACCATGTTAGATAAGACTTCAGGCCAAACACACTGCCTTTCCTTACATTTCAAAAGGAAACAACAAATAAAAACCCTATGGACCCCTTTGGTAAGAGGTATATCAAATCCTCCATAGCAAGATAAGAATTTGTTGCTAAAGGTATAGATGAATCATGAATCCATAGAACTCAAAAAGTCTCCCCAAATATCATAATGAAATCTCAATGAAAATCCTAATAACATTTTCTTTATTAATGAGAAATAAAAATAAAAAAAAAAGAATTAAAAAAACCACAAGACCCTCAGGAATTAAACAGCAAGAGCAATCAAAACTCACAGTATTTGATTCTTTACAGCTGCCCACCATATTCCACATAGACAGTATAGGAGGGACTTGGGGGATATGGATGCCTTTAGCCATGTTGCACTGAACGAAGGGAAGAGGTGAGAGGAAAGCTCACTTTCTAAATGCAAGCAGAACCGATAAATCACAGCCTGGCTGGCATGGCAAACACCAGTCCCTCTGGCAGCTTTGTAATTACTCCCTAAATGTGGTCTCAACCCTCTTGATGTGGAGATAAATAACTTTATGTGCAAAGCAATTAAAGCCTCGGGCAATCCTGCCGGCAAAGTGTGGTCACTGTGTGTCACTATCCATTTGCCAGCGAGGTGTACAAGTGGTACTGAGTTTATTAAACCAGAGCACTGGCTTCCACACATCAACCTGCCAGAGGCCTTCTTTGGATGGCCCTCAAACAATTGTTTCTACTTTCCAAAGCAATGAAACATCCTGGTTCAAGGGCTGAACCTGAAGTGAGCTGAGAGACCCTCCGGAGCAGCGTGCGAGGCATTTTGCTCCTGTCCACTCTCCCAGAAGAGTGCGGTTTTCTGCTCTGTAAGTCTGATACCTATTGGTGAACCTCTGAAGGAATTATCAATCATCATGATTAGATTCCTCCTCTTCTCAGGAGAGATCGTGCTCAGT
The DNA here is from genome assembly GCF_009829145.1 of Chiroxiphia lanceolata. Classification (NCBI taxonomy): domain Eukaryota; kingdom Metazoa; phylum Chordata; class Aves; order Passeriformes; family Pipridae; genus Chiroxiphia; species Chiroxiphia lanceolata. The sequence continues at coordinate 95,977,866 of NC_045638.1, read as the reverse complement.
TGAAACAAGAGCTATTGCTGGGATGGTAACAAATCACTCTGAAGCAGAGCATGCACATTTCTCTGCCCTTTTTGTGGATGGTCATGTATTCTTTAAATCTCCTGTCTATCCAGAGTAGTACATGCCTCCAGGTTTGTCTCACACTTGCTACCTACTTGTATTGACAGCTCTGGAAAGCAAACTTAGGAAAGTCCTCCTGCAATCACATACAACTGGGCAAAATAGTGCTATACTGTGATACCTGAATCCTGTCCTTCCCTAAGCAGCTGGAGGCCTACTCAGCTCGGAAGCACTGCATACTGCAGCATCCACATTAAAATAAAATCCTAGAAAAGCTCCATGCAGGCTGCAAGCTGGAACATTAGGTGTGCCATGACTAGCTTGCACGACCTCAAAGCAGGCATCATATGCTAAGCAAATCACCTGGTGGGGATTCCAACAGCCTGCTAAGGAGGCATGGACTAGCTATGTATCTGTCACAGCAAATCAAGACATCTTTCTGCCTGAAACCTAACATAAGGTACCTGACTGGAGTCACACTGCTATGGGCTGGACTGATCTCCAGCCTTCTCAGACTGTACATCTCCAAGTAATGTGAAAAAGTAGGATGGGTTCTGTTTCCAAGAAAAATTAACAAATCCCAAATATTTCAGTTTTGAAAACCTTTTTTTTTCCTCTTCTAGGTTTAAACAACAACCAAAAGAAAATAAATCAGCACAACGGCCAATCCATTCAACATTCTTCTTCACAAAGAGTTTTTTTTTTTTTTTAAACCTGGTTTGTTGAAGACAGAACTTGGAACAGTATCGGTATTTAGATAAGCAATGTTCCTTCAAAGTCAGTTCTGATCAATAATCAAAGCTGCTACTAGGGGGCACTGTGGCATTCAGAGGAAGTACAGCTCTGCTCCCCACTGCCTGTTACTGTGTCCATGCAATCTTTCACAATTTCTTGGGTACAAATACTGCTTAAGCCCAGTTTGGGTCAATTCACTTTTTCTAGTAACATACCTCTTAAACTTTAAAATGTGCACGATGCATCCCCCTCCCTCCCCTCCTCAGCACAAAGCTACTCAAAAAATGCTGACTACTACTTCAGATGTGATCAGGTTTCAGTGATCGAAGGAAATGAAACTTATTTGTAAACCAATTTGAAAGAGTCCAGGACAATCATTACAATGTAACGTTAAGAGTTAAGAATTATAAAAGTAATCACAGTAATAACGATAACAAGTATTTCTCTTCCCACTGCAACGAACCCATCTGGAAGACCTCAGTGTGAGGCTTCAGAAGCATCCAAAACTGTGATTAGAAAGAAATTCATTTCGGCAGGAAGGTGGAAGCTCAGAGTGCCAAAGAAAGAAAAAAGGAAGAGAAAAATCCTTTCTAGTTTTGGCCAACAGACCTAATCGGAAATTCTTTTGAAATGTTATTCTCTGGAAGAGAGCTCAGTTAGCAATATTCTGCAAATGCTCAGCCCACTTCATCCATCTGCCAAGCTGAGAATGAATATTCATAGCAAGTTATTTTAATCATTGTGTTTTTCTTGATGTGACATAATTCTATATAATTTTTCCCCCCGGAAAAAAAAAAATCCCTCTTTTTATGCTGTCAAGTCAGAAAGTTTTTTTTTCCATCTGCAAGGAAAAAAAAAAGGGACATTTGGTGGCTTGTGCATGAGTTGTAGCAACATCCTCATCAACACTTCTCAAATCCCAGCATTAACAACCTAGCTAATGACACCACTGAAAACACCATGTGCTGGCTTTTACCTATCCCTGTTGAACACAAGGGATTAACATCTCACACAAGGAATGACTGGGGTTAGAATATCAGACTTATTTAGGCAAACGATGGGATCCATTGGCATCCCATATGTGGGGGAGCAAGGGAGGCTGCACTGGTAGAGCTGGGTTTGGGGAGCTCAGGGCTAGTAGTGTGGGTGCTGCAGCTGGAGGATGAGGGGAACAGGCAGACAGCTATTGCAGATATGTTCAGGGGATGCTGCTTATAGTTACCCATCTTCATAAGCACATACTACATAAAAATGCTTTTACAATTTTTGATTGCTTCTTAAAATAGTTCTTGTTCAACACTTAGCAAAAGTGCACATTTTTGGCAAAATTGTCCAAGCACAGACAGATTATAAATATTTTAAAGTCCACAGAAATACCTTGGGAGCAAATGAGTTCCTCCCCTGATTCTAAATGGTGCTCCTGGTTCCCTGTATATCAAGAGGACATTTTATTACAGTTAAAAATCCTGAAGAAAATGTTGTTCCTGCAATAATCAAGAGTCTAAAATATTCAATGTTTAACTGATGCAAGCATTTCCCAGGTGCCATACATTAGCTGCTGGGACAGGCAATGGGTCACAGAGCTCAGCTCAGTAGAAAAAAAAGAACACCACAATCAGGTTTTCTTAAAAGCCAGGCATGTGTTTTATGTATCACCCCTGGTTCTTGTTCTCTGGGTTGTTGTGCCTTGGTGGTCATCGAGCTCATTGTTCGTGGGTACACCACAAGGAGTTTGTGCCCAATGACTTGTTTGTTACCTCCTGCCCCAGAGAAGCCCAGATACGCCATGGGGTGCTCCTCAGAGTACTGGACCCAGCTGATTCCTGGATGGGATCAAAACGAGGAGCAACTTACTAGAAGGAAAACTGTGGTTTGTTTCCAGTTGCTACTTAAGTGCAGTCCATTTCCTTTGATACAGTTCTTTGAGTAGTCCAAAGGGGAGGCAGTGAATGCCAGACAGAGATAGGTTACAAGAACCTAAATAAGTTAAGACTTCTTTCTTGCTGTATTTGCTTCATGTCCCCTAGACAGATCTGCACCCAGCTAAGAACACATGAAGTCAGTTCAAATCACTTCATTTCTAGTCAGTGCAGCAATTCAAGTCCTTAAGATCAAGAAAAAAATAAAATAAAAAAAAAGGAGGAGCATGGAAGAAGAGCAGGCAATAAATGAGAGAAGGTGATCTGCATTTAGCTCCAATTAACTAGTGGATATTCTGAAAGACAGTAATATACACCACCAACCGGCCCTTCCAGAAATCTCTAATTGCATTATGCTGCCGGATGCCGAGTCTCTTACTTTCCTGACATACTGGCTCCCCCCTTTGGCCACACCCAGCCAAGCGCTTCGCAGAAAACCAGCGTTCTCCTCTTCCAGTATTGGAGGCTGCTACTGCAAAATGTAGAATACCTGTAATGCTACTTATGGCTGACAAGTGTAGAAAGGGTTTAAAGTCCAATTATCATGTTTCCACCCAGAAACTGGTAAACAAGAGTCATCTTCCATATTGGTGGATGGTATGGGAGGGAGAGCATAAGAACAAACTCACTGGGACAGACCCATCGCCCTTACAAACTGGCATAGCTTCGCTGATGCCTCATGGAGATCACAGGAGCTTTGATAACAGCACCAGCTTTGAACCTGACCTACCAGGAACAAAAAATGACTTGCTGGCTTAAGGCAAGAAGAGCAATCTGTCTCAGAAGATAGGTTACAACCTAGCCCTTTCAGAACAATCCGTTAGATGACAATGGAGAAAACCTCAACAGGGCTCTACAGAGATTTAATAGGCTATCCACACTATGGCTTTCTAAAAATATAGGACTGAGAGAGGAAGAGATTCTCCTAGGATGGCTTGAATTCTCTATTAAATACTGAGCAAGATTCCATAAAAGCTCTCTAAATGTTAGCAATTTCCATTAGGGAAATCTTTAATGATGGAAGGCTAGTACCATCTGAAGGCCTAGCAATGAGTTCCTGGCTCCCAATTCAAATCCGGGTGGACAATGTCTGTATGTACAGCTGAGCAACTAACTCATGCCAGATAAGACAGCCAACAAATTCAGCTTCTTTCCATGACCAGAGGGCCATTGCTTTGAATTTGGTTTTGTTTGTTTTTGTTTCCCAATTATGTTTGTTAAATTGTTTGCACTTTTTTCGTAAATGGCTTCAACACACACTCTATATTACAAATTCAAACGGTACTGCTTAATTGCAATTGGTTAGATAAGTAATATTCTTCCTGCCTGTGCACTGAACTGCTTCTGGAGCGCTATGATAGCTTGCATGTGCAAATCAGCTGAGGGGAGTACATACAACACATCTGAAGGTCCCTAAGATTTTCAAATGAGACCAAGAGAGAAAATGTGTGTACATGTGGGTTCTCCAGAAGCTAAAGTGGGATAAAGGCAAAATCAGGGCTATCTTCTCATCCTCACATCACATTTTAAAATGTGCTTCTTACCATCTTCCTAGTACTTTAGTTTTTTAGTCTAAATGCTAACTGTTTGAAATTCATGACAAATACCTCCCAGCTTGTTCCCTATTCTGATTCCAAAGACCATAACGTCTGATATTCTTAACAGTCTGGCAAGGGAGCACTTTTGGAAGGGGTGAATGCCTTTCCTATGAAATATTTTTTTTAATGAACTTTTTCTGTTCCAAACACATTGTGAAACTTTTTGTCAAAACTTCCTTGAATAAAGTGTTCTGGGTTTAAAAAAAAAAGAAAAAACAAAAAAACCAAAAAAACAACAAGCCAAAGGAAAAACCACTACCACGTAACAGTGGAAATAATTTGCAGGAAATCTGAATCAATTTCATTGTCACTTTTTACTATGAATCATTTACATGTTTAATTTTAGTCAGGTAAGAATATGTACCAGTTTGTGTTCCATTTTAAAAGCTGAAATATTTTGAGTCATTTAGCAGTTGAGATGATATAGAAATGTAGTGTTTCAGAATCCCTGAAATGAAACATCTCAATGATATCAAAAGAAAACCTTCCCATATGCCTAAATATTTCTCTCATAAAAAATATAGGGATTTCATCTTTTTTTCCATCTGCTTTTCAGGGAAAAAAAGTTTGTAAGTCTTAACACTTCCAAGTCGGATGAAACTCTGTTTTGACAAACTCCTGAAAACAGGCCTATAAATGTAGTTCAGACATTCCCTCCTGTTGTGGCAATTACTGACAAGACTACTTCAAAGAATCTGTCTCATAGAAACATGTGTATAATCTACTCCATCAAAGTACACTCCTCCTTAAGGTGCCACTGTATTGCTTCATACACAGTAAGCATCCAGCAGACCAAGGGAGTCCCACCTTAGTAGTGTAATGTCCAAATCACTGTTCTAAAGTTATTTAGAAGCACAATAGCTTCACATCGTGAAGTGGGACAGCATAACCATATGCATTCTGCCTAAAGGAAACGGAATGCAAAGATCGTATGGAAATGTAGATTGTAGCTACATACAGGAAGAGAGGTGTGTCAAGGAGAATACTGAATAAAAAAGGATATTCTTATGACAAAAACATAGTACGTGCAGATATGGTAAACTGATCAACTGCTCTCAGCTTCCATTTCCCTAGAAATCCTTTATTGAGCCCACAGATGGTGAGACCCCACCTTTCCTATTCATTACTATGCTTAGCTTGAGTTCTTGAATTTTTGATCTCTTTGACCAAGTTTCCTCCCAAGGACTAAGGAATGAAATGGCCCTTGCCAGGGTATCCAGAAAATACGCTACACAGTAGGAGGTCCTTTAAGGCATATGACATCCAGTCCTTGCTTCTCCTTCTGTGGGAGTGAAGAAGTTTCATCTATTTCTAACCTTTCACACACTTCCACTACTGCTCTCTGTGGTTCAGGCTTGTGCATGACATTGCAGGGACAGCTAATGAAAACAGCTGTCACCCTTCACCACTGCCTCCCTAAACTCTGCTTCGAGCCGAGTAAGACAACACATATGGCCAGCTGCCACACGCTCACAGCGGGGCACTGCCGGCAAGTCCAACCTCATCCTGAATCGGTGTGTTTTGGTTTAAGGGAAGTCTGACTCCATCACAGAGCTCAGCAAGGCCTGCAAAGCACAATGGAGGAACACAAAGATTTAATTCCCAGTGCATTCCAGCTGCTGCAGCTAAAATGCAAACAAAGCAATTTAAACAGAGACTGGGTATCTCCGCATTGCGGCCATCACTGCAAGAAATGTCAGTACAAGTAATCCCAGTGCTTCTGAGTGGGTCACGTTCATTTCAGCTCTGTGTGCTCCATGGCTACTGTGGTAACAGCACTGGCAGGAAGTTTAAAAATGAGAGCATGACTGTCAGGAGAAGCTAAAAACTAAATGGGCAGTGGACCTAGCTGTCCTCCATCACCAAGTGGAGATAGGTCAACAGCAACAGACGGGTACAACTTGCCTTATCATTTTTCTTTTCCATGAGACAAGGGAGAATGTCATCTCCTAAACTGTCAAGACAGTATTTTTGACCAGTGTGACCTTTGCGAGGAAAAGCCCAAAACAGCTCTGAGCTGATCTGTGGTAGAGACAGGACATCAAACCATGGAAAGCCACTGGGATGGGAGTCACACTTCAAAACTGATACCAAGGGAGAAGTCTCTTCCTCCAGGCTCAGAGACTAACAGTAACTTTGTAGGTAAACCAAGATTGTGTAACAGAGCCCATCCATCCCAAGACCATCCTGTGGTGGGCAGTGCTGGCCCCTTCACCTTACACTTTGGTAGCTGGTGCACTCTGATAACAGTCTCAGCTGTCAGAAAACAAACTGCAAGTAACAGACTGAACACATGACCATGCAAAAGCCCATCTCAGGAGAGACAATTAAAAACACACACAGAAAAGTAAATGTCTTTTCCTTTTCAACCCCTTTTCCTCATCAACAAGTAACAAGACAGAAGTGAGTGCCTGTATGCTAGAATGCCCAGAAAATCAGCAATTAACAAGCGTTCCGCTCTAGCCTGTCTGTGATTTCCTCCCTGCAACTGTGGCTAAATGTTTAAACACACCACTCCCCCCACCTTCCATGTGCTTGCTGAGGCTCTGGCACACCTTCTGGCTTTCCATATCATGCAAACTTCCCTTTACCACGTGTCTACCTGAAGTTTGCTCCAAGATAAATATAGGGAGAAGGGCACAGTGACACTGAGCTGCCCGCAGGAGCACATACGTTCAGATAACTGCCCCAAATGCACATAAGCCAAAATGCACTTAGCCCTATGTGCCACAGAGGTGTTTTATAAGCCATCTAGTTAGCAGCATCCTCAAGAAAGACACATTGCGTTACCATACCTGGCCAACAATAACATAATCCAGAGAATTCAAATGGGATTCTTCCCTAGGAAACTAAGTGCTAACAACATTACTGTGCAGATGCTCATTAACAAGCCTGTATCTGACAAAAGCTGCAAAGGTATTTTTCTGAGGAAACGGCTTAAATAAAGGTTTTTGACTCAGGTTGGCACTCAGAATTAAATTGATAGAAAAACAGAGTCTCTCATTAAATTCGTACAACAATTCAAACATGAAGGCTAAAAGTAAAATCTATGCAAACAAGCACTGAAGTAAAACACTCCAGTAGGCTCAGTGGAACACTCAGCATCATGGACACCTGTGGCCTACTGGTACGCTTTGACACTCTTCAAATCTCAAATTTCAAACAATCAACTCAGAAAAAGGTGCTGACACTGTATGCTGATGTTCCTCTCATTCTAGGATGGTTTTCATTGTCCACTGCCCAGAAGCTGCAAATCAAACTTGAAAAAAATAAACTCAAACTACCAAAACAGAGTAAAATATTATTACAGAGTACAGACAGTGAACATCCTTTAAATTATATATAGGGAGGTCTCATAATTAATGAATGAGCTTCAGTCTAAAAATGAAAACATGACATAAAGAATGTACTAGATAGACACAACCCTGCAAAAAGAAAACCCTCCCCAAATACTTGCTAGCATAATCCTTCTTGGTCAACTATATGAAAGCAAAGGCTAGAGGACCAACTTTGACAGCTGAATGGGCTAATTAGATTACAACTCCAACGTAGACCCCCCCCCATCTCAAGTTTTGCAAACAAATGGCCTACATGCAATGAGCTTCAGCAACAACAGCTGCAGAACAGAACTGGGCTGATCTCCCTTGCCAATAGATCTACAGAAAACAGCAGTCAGCCCTGATGCCAGTTCAACCAACCGAGAGAATACAAACACCACCACATAGTGCCAGAGGATCAGAAATTGAATCCATATGAAAACATGACCTATTTCTTTACCTTCCCATCTATTCATTTTATCATCACCAAAATACCCTTTTCTTGTAACATGGATAGCAATAACAAAGTTCTGAGCTGGCTTTCTTGGCTATGTCCCTACTATAAATTAAACAGCACCTGGAAACGTTCCCCAGCATGGGAGCCACCAGCATTACGGAACTGCTAGAGTGGTTCCTGGCACAGTTTTGGCCTGTGTCAACCAACACTTTGCCAAGCAGTTCCCTGTCACATCTATGGGTTAGCACTCCCAACAGACCCATTCCCAACAGGCAAATTGAACACAGTCAATCTGTTTGGGAGAGTAAGAGATTTTAACAGCCTCAATGTGAGCTATTCCATGATAGCTGGCCTCAGTGTCAGGTTACAGTCCAGCACATTCAGTTGTTGTTATTATATATGTAGGTACAGAATTGCTGGAATTTGTCCTTTCCTGAGTTCAGAATTCCCACTAGGGCTGGTTATCTTCCCCAGACATTAGATGCTTATTCAAACTAAGATTTCCTTGAAAACTGTATATGGTACTTGAGGATCTTGCTACAATAGAATGGGTACAGCTGATAAAACAGGTACAGATGATGTAACATAGGAATGAAGAAATAATGTCTTAGATTTGTTGATGGGTAACTTTGTATTCAACAGCAAGAATTTTATCCTCTCAGGTGTCCTTCTTCAAGGAACTTATCATCCACTCCAGGAGAGGTCTGGACCAGAACTCAATAGCCTGGTGTTTCCTTCCTCCAGCTTCTGAGTGTAGCAGTGTTACCCTGAGCTGAGCAGCATTTTTGTGATTGTCCCTAAGTAGGTAACACTGGTAAGATATAGCGCTGAAAATAAAAGACAATAGCATAAGTAAGCAATTCTCATCAAGGCAGATCTCTCAAGGAAGATGAGAGCTGAAAGAGCTAAAGGTATCAAAGACAGTTAAATTTTGTGGATGATGCTTTTATATTGCTTTTTACATTTAATAACAGAAAGGGATGAGCTACAGAGAGTAGAACATGACTCCTGCAAAAATCCGATGATGTTGTTATGCAGTCATCTGTGACGGTCTTCACAATTGGAGGTAACTAAAACAGCTCCAAATACCTATGTTTAGGCAAATGAATCATCCCCCGGTCTATACCAGCAGCAGAGTCTGGAGAGCAGTTCTGCTGACCAAATGCAGATGTCTAGTCTATCTTGGCAGCTGACTCAACTGAACACACAGGCAGAAAAGTAGTTATGAGAGCGCAGATACCTCGATATTTTCATTTAATGGTCTGCAGTAAGAAGCTGAACTGCAATCTTGATTGTAGGCAAGTAGAATAAACTTATTTTGAGAGGTCAGAAACTAACTCAAAGTATGGGTATGAGGGTCACCACAATATGCAGATCTTGTACATTCCCCACTCCCTTGAAAAAAGCCACCTTATTTGAAGGAAGTTCTGGAAATTAATAATTTTCATTTTCAATGAACTTTAAAGATGAAATTTTTAAAATTCCTGCAGAAAAATAGCTCTGCCAAATCAAGATTAGAATTAAATTAAATATTTTAGTAGAATGATAATGAATTGCTTAATTTTAACAATATTGGCATGGTGTATGCGGATAATGTCAAAGCATTGAAACATGAAATACAAAATACAATGTATAATATTTAGTAGAAAATTCAAAAAGTATCTGAACATATAAAAATATTTTTATGCTACTCTGAAGAAATGTATCAGTATTACTGAAATAAATTGAGCAAGCTGAACCCACTATTTGAACATGCACCTGTGAAAATTTTCATTCAAATCTGCTGTTTTCTGCAAAAGCCTTCCAACCACTAACAAAACAACACTTTTGATTTTTTTCCTAATAATAAACAAACGGATGCACATGCTTTACCTGTACTCCATAACCAAGGAAGAAAAGGTACTGGTGAACTGACTGTGCTGTTAAACCACCAGCATGATGGTCACTGGTGTGGCGCTGCCTGTGCCAGCAGCCAGCACACCAGGCACAGCTTGGAGGTTTTTGCAAACAACCCTTCCACACAGGCTGCTTGGATGTAGCCTTACTGCTCTGAATGGTAAGAGAATTTACCCCTATCAATGTAAGTGGTGCTGTTCCAGCTGACTGCAGGGCATACAAGTATTCCCTGGACTGTTTTATTTAGTAGCACCAATGGAGCCATACAGATCCCTTTTGGAAAACTGCAGTTATCACTGTGATGTGCGAACACACAGTCAACTGTGGCCAAAACCAAAATCAATGAGAATAAACTCATATGCCAGACTTGGAGGTGGAAAACACAACACTGTCCAAGGGAAAAATATATCCCATGCTTTTGTTTAAAACACAAGCAGAATGAGAAACACTTTTGATAATTTATGTAAAAATGTTAAAATTTCTAAGAGGAAAAAAAAAAGAGAAAGAATGGGGAGAGGGAGAGAGGAGGGAAGAGACACTACCCAAAAGTTAAGAAAATAGATATTATGTTGCCAGAAGGATAAACGAAATGAATGAACTTCTTTACCAACCTCTTGAATAACGTAGCTTATAGGACTACTCTAAATTAATTCATGCTTGGATAGAACATATGTTCTGAAGAAACGACTAGTATTGATTTTAACAGTGCCAGTGATAGGGAATCCACCACATTCCCATGGTAAATTGTTACAATATTTAATTACTTTCACTGTTGAAAAAACTTATGCTTCATTTCTACTGTGAAATTGCCTGGTTTCAGGTTCCAGCCACTAGGTCTTTTTTTTTTTTTTTTTTTTTTTGCATTGTTTGCTAGCTTGAAGTGGCCTCTTATTAAAGTTTGGTTCTCTAAATAGGTGTTTACAAACTGCAACCTGTTAGGTTTCCCACTGATAAAGAGGCTCTTCTCCAGGAACCTCAGCCTGTGAAGCATGGCCCCTTACATTACCAACATTTTCACTCCTAGTTTCTGAGACGTCTCTTCAGTTTAGCAGTAGCTTTCTTTAAGTGGGGACACCAAAACAGAAGGCAATATTTACAGTAGCTGAGCACCTGTCAAGTACAGACCATATAGTGTTTCCCTAGCTCACACCTAAGATACCCCAGTTTATTCTTTCAAGCCTCTAAATTATGTCTTCCAGCATAATTTTGCACAAGGACTTACTTTCAGCTAACTACTAGCATATTTCTTTTCAAAATTTCTACTTCTCAGAATAGGATCCTTCAGATTAAAAGCCCAGTTAACTAAAATATCTTTTTGCATGCCTTTATACAGTGTTTCATAATTGACCACATTAAAACACACACTGCTTTCTTAAGCGAAGTTTAACAAAGAATCTGTAATTGCCCTGCATCTGTGACCTTGTCCTTTTTCATGGTTTGTCTGCAGAGTTTTATCATTTGTGTCACCAACAAACTTACCTTGAGGTGATTTTACATCTTATTCCCCGGTATTGATAAAAATAATAAATATGACAAGGAGCAAAAAGCAGTCTGCACAGAATACTGATATTACATGATTGTGGCAACGATTCCCTGTTTGTGTCTGTATTTTCAGAGTGCCATTTAACCAGTTTTTAATCTAATACAGGGTAAGTTATATTATTCTTGATCAAGTTCCTATGAGGTATAACAACAAATGCTTTTAAAAGTCTAACCACATCTGCACTAGTACCTTTAGCAACAAATTTTATAATCTCATCAAAAAGATATCAGATTAGTTTGACAGGATTTATTTCCCATAAATCCATTTTGACTGGCATTAATTATATTTCTCTTCTTTAATTTTTTATTAATCAAATCCCATATCAGTTTTTCTATTATTTCACCTCAAAACAGTATCAGAATGACAGGACTATAATTACCCTAGGTTGTCCCATACACACCTTTTAAATTTGAAATCATATTTAAAAACACACATTTTTTCCAGACTTCTGGCACTTCAAAACAAATGTCAAGCTGTGTGGAAAGTACTCAGGTCATGTTGGAAACTTTTGTAGACATATTATCTGCGTTTTCTGACTGGCTGTGAGAATGGCTGTATTGATCCAGAAGCCATCTGTTTTGGCATCCTGCCTCCAGTAGCAGACACGGAAGAAAGAGTAAGAAGCCTGCGCCCAAGGGACCTTGTCCAACCTGCTCGCCCAGCCCACAACAGTTTGTGGCTCTGAGACCTCTTCTGGCAGGCACTGCACCTGCATCCTTCTGTGTACAGCCCCAGGGTTAGTTAAATTATTTGCTGAAATAGTTTTTATTTCTAATCACCTTACTGTTCTGTGGCAGTGAATTCCCTGCAATAACTAGACATTGCGTGCCTTCTTATTTTAAACCTACTGCCTGAATATATCCTTTGATGACCTGTTCTCACACTGTAAGGAGCAGGTAACAGCTGCTCTGTGATCACTTTCTCTATTTCAGTGGCAGTTTTGCAAACCTGAGCCTTCTCTCAAGAGCCATAGGCAACTCGCTCTCTTTTCCCAGGGAAGTCTCTCCATGTGCATTTGTGCCAGTACCTCTTGCCTTAGACACCTCTCCTCATGTCTTTCAGATGGGCACCAAAACATTGTTTGGTTTGTAAGATGCGGACAGGTCAAAGATTTGCAGTGACATAGTCGCTTAGTGCCTGGTTGTCCTGTTTTCTAATTACTCGTTAGGTCTTTGTCTTTTGCTCTGCCTCTGAATGCTAATCCGACATCTCGACAGAGGTAGATATGTTTTCTCTCAATTTACTGTTTTGGAAGCAGCTCTTTATCTTCCTGAGCTATTCCTGCATTGCATTGTTAAGCTGACTGTCACTACATTTGGAATTGGCACTGCTGCCAACTCAAATTACTGTCATCTTGCTTATGAAATGACTCAAGACTTCAAACCCATTACCAAGCTCTTTCCTGGGCAAACTGCACCTGCCTCTAATACAGCCTCGAGGTGAGCTGTGTTTACTCACTTGCCATTGCAACTAAACCAACAGTTGAACTGGAGCTGTGCACAACTCTGCCACCATTTGGAATAGGTATGTCCTTGTGCGCTTCCCTCTGTTTTTGGTGCAGCATGCCTTTAAAGATCAGCACAGCCAGGGCAATGGAGGCAACAACCATTCCAGTAAGACATTTTAAACCAGACTTCACCATCCAATGGAACTTTACCCTTACTGGAGTAGATGTTTTCAGCTCCACTCACAAACGCTTTTGCCTATACAGCAGCCTTCTGGGGCAGGCTTGCATAGGCTATCTAGGGCCTTTATGCCTGGATGAGTGCAAAACTACCTATGTGCACAAATGATCTGTGTGTAGTTGTATCCTTATGGAACTGTGGTATTGTTGTTCTGTTTGCCTGCATCTGTAATGCAACAGAAAGAGTGACCACCTCACTGAGTTAACTGAGCTGATTTTGATGCTAAACAATAAGTTCGGGCCAGCAGCTGAGGAAGGTGAATGCAGACTGAGATCTTAGCTGATCCCTTGGCTGCTCTCATCCATCACATTTGCTCCTACTGGAAAGGATATGAGCAGATCTTTGTTCACAAACAGCTCTTTTTTAAATCTCTGGCAATTAGACTGTGTCAGGCAGTGGATGTGTTGTAATGGAGAGAGAAGAACCTTCTGTTTTTCTCTCTGTCTTAATTGCCTGTGTATTTATGGGCTTTGGTAATGTTAGTGAAAAACTTCCTGGCACTGTGTGAATGCTTTTGCCTTCCTTCTCTGAATGACTGGTTTGTTCTTTCTATTCTGTTTCCTTCCTCTGTGAAGGCACTTTGCTCTCTGTGACCAGACAACTGCCCTCCCTTGCTGCACAACCTCTCACCGCCACCTGGTATGCCATTCTGCAGATGCTCAAAGGAAACAAGCCCTATTAGCTTTGTATTTCCTTACAGAAAACTATCTCTGAGAGAAGGGAAGGGATCTAGTTCTACTTCCTGAGGGAGAATCTTTGCCTCAGGGGCAAACAGTAAGTCCTAAGGCAAAGGAAGTCCCATTAAACAGCAAGGTACCACTCAAAGTCATCCAAATTTACAGCTGTTGCTGTCTCCAGCAGATTTCCCCAAGGGTCTTCATTTAGCTGCAGTTCATTGAGAGGGTCAAGCAGTGATGGCTGCACAACTGGCACAGTGCTTGCTTGTTGACCAGTCCTGTGGTGTAATTAGACTCAACCTTGGAGACTGAAGAAAAGAGGAGCTGGGCTTGGTGCAACACAATACCAACCTACACAAACTGTGGGCAGGGTCTGGGGAAGCCACTGGCAAAAATCCCATGAACTCAAATGCCACTAGGATTTGTCTCTTGCCCCTATCCGCTTACATGTCAGGCTCACAAGCACATTCGTTTGCAGTGAAGACAGAGGAACCCTTTTGTCCTGCTCAATAGGAGGCTGTGACATTTGGATAAATAGCCAAAGGCTTGTACCAACTGATCCCTTAAATCCTGCCCGGTAAACAAAGTAACAGCAGGATCTCAATACTGCAGCACTCACAAAAGCTCCAAAGTAAGAGGTACTTTCCTGGATAGAATTCAATTACGGTCTTAACACTGGTTTTAATTGCCTTGACCTAACTTCTCCACGGCACAATGGGCTAGCATGCTCAGCCAGCAACTTGCTGCTGAAGGCACTCAGCATAGAGGCAACTTACTCTCTTTTTTAGTGAATTTGTAAAGACTGCACCTATATCAAATATATACTTTGCATCCCATGACACATCACTAGTCCATAATGCCATCTATACTTCCTATTATCCAAAGAATTTCAAAGGTATCAGCAAGAAGTTTTCAGAAAGTTTTCCTGAAATTATTCAGGAAGTTACTAATAAAGTATCACTTTAATCTCTTTTATTTGAAAGTTATTAAAGAGTGGTATCTGAATGAATTAAATACAGAGAACAGGAAAATAATGGAGTAATCATAAACAAAAAATCTTTTTTTCTGCTAATCTTTTTTTTTTGTTAAGGCAAGATGTATTTTCTTTGGCATATGCAGTCTTCAAAAGTCTTGATTTTTAAAATAGAAGTTGTTTTTGTCAGCCTCTCAATAAGAGCACACATCATTGAAAAGCTATTAAAACTTCTACTTTTTAAAATAAAAACTTCAATCACTTTTAGGTTTAGAACTCTTCTAAGGTTAAGTACTTAACTCAGTGCAAGAAATAAGTATATTTAGGAACCAAAAGGCTGTTTCCTAATCTGCTGTTTACAGAAAGAGAAGTCCTGGCTCAGTGCTGCTTACCTTCTACAGCCTATGGTCACACAATACGGATTTGTTTGCTAAAGGCAGCTTAGGAAAGATAACTCAAACCTTCAGTGCAAGGCAATAAAGAGCAGCACCTTAGCTGTAAATGCCTTAGCTGTAAACATCATCTATTACACTTTCATTATCCACAGCCATCCCACCATTTGCTACCACTGCATCTCAGGAACAAGTTGAGTCACATACATGTCCTCCATACCATGCTGTTTATAGCCTCTCCAACTAAGTCCAAAGTGAGAAAATATATGAAATAAAATGCACCCTCTTTTCAAAAAAAAACATGACAAACATCATCCTAGTTACTTTGCTGCCCAACTCCCTGAAACTAGCAGTTCTAGATGGGTCTGCCACATTTCTATTCCTTATGGGAAATAGAATGTTGGCACACTGGCTGTCTCAGGAAGAGTTAAAAGCACTCTCTAGGATGCTTGGAAGATTTCTAGGAACTACAAACAATAGGGAGTGAAGTGTTATGACTGCTCTAACTTTTAATATTCTTGCTTTAAAAAGCATATGCATTCTATTGTAGGCATGTTATACTCAGCTGACAGATATTGGAGAAGATCCCTGTATGAAATTCCTAAATTAAGAGAAGGCCACAGGTATAACAATAGGGTTTTTTATAATGTAATCAGGAGGAAATTGTTCAGCTTTCCTAAGGTAATGGGTTCTCTAAGATCCTGCAGTCCCTAAAAGTAGTTCTTGCTTTGTCTCTGGTTCCCTGAAATTAAAAAATATGTATGTTGACAATAAAAACAAAGCTTTTTTTCTTCTCCCCTCCCAACTATTAACTATCAAACTTAAACAAGGAAGCATGAGTATTTCTCAACAAATTTCTCTTCAGCAGCTCTCCATAATCTTAATGATCATTGCATAACTGAATGTTATTCAATGTTAACTGTTCTTTCTTAATATCCCATAGCTGGGAACAATAAGTGAAGAAGGTAGGTTTGATGACATGTAGTAAAACTTTGTACTAATTAAAAAATATATTTACCTCAATTCCCTGCCGTTTCTTAAAGGAGCCTGAATTTACTTCTGTGTGGCCAAGGTGTGAATGCTTTTCCAGCAATGGCAGCTACTGCTTTGAGTCTCATGGAAATCAACTGAGGTATCAGTCTCAATGGTACTGGGGCTAAACTATCAACACAAGAGCCTGCATATATAATTATTAATTTAAAAGCCAGCATCTCAACAAGAGGGAGTTCTGAATCCCCGTGAGCCCCAATTAACTTAGTAATGTTACACCAAAAATAATCTTAGTGCAGGGTTGGACCAGACATCCTCCACAGGCTACCCAAAGAGGTAATGAAAGAAGGCGTTGGCTGGAACAGCAATTTAGGGCCATGAACATCATAGCTTTTATGGAAAATGTGTCTCCAGCAATGAATGAATTTCCACTACCAGTTTTAAGTTAAAGACCAAAATGACTCCAGCCTCCCTAATGCTGATCTATCTCAAATGCCTCTAGAATACTGAATGGTAAACACTGGACCCCTACAGGAAATCAGAGTTAGTTTTCTTTTTTAATCAAAACAACCAGAACTGGTTTTTTGAGCCAATGTAAAACTGTCTCCCTCCAAAATAGTCATGTTTGATATCATCCCTTAAAAAACTGCAGAGAAACACACTCTCCAAGATGACCCTGGAGACTCACACAGAGGACAAAGATATTCTTTAAAGTTTTTAAAAAGAATTTTCTGCACTGATGTCAGGAGGGTGGGTCATTCTCCAGATTTAGAGTTTGACTTCCCACTTTTTCCCCCTGCATAACAAAGAACCAGTGACATCCTCATCCAAGCCTGCTACTTGAGCCACACCCTCTTAAATTCCTACCCATGTAGGGAACTCAAATTTGCCCAACATCTCCCAAAACCCTTCAAAATATGAAGGGGGCACAAAAGGTTTTGTTTCATAACAATAACTGACTTCCTTTGTAATGTACACCTTGAAGTCTCAACGTACTTTTCATTCTTTAGGAGAGGAGAAATAGGCAGAGGTATGGAAGCTAAGATTAGAGGTGACCTCTGACAGCTGTGACTCACCCGACATCCCTGAAAAAATCTGAAGGAAAGCTAATGATGTAAACAATTTTCTAAGTGTTGGACTGCCCTGTTTCACTTGTGAGGTCATGTTTTTTGGAGCTGAGCTGGAGAAAGAAACAAGACAATTGCTTTTCTCATGAATTATACTAGCAAGGTAGTGCACAACCACTTCCGCTAGACTAGCTCACCTACACTTTTCCTAAAGCAGGTTTTCCAAAGCAGCTGTTCATGAGAAGCCCCACACATATGTGCCACCTTTCTAAAAAAGCAAATTCAGTGCATATAAATCAAAACAGGCTCCACAGCACAGGAAACACAGCAAATACTTTACTACTTTGTGAGTGGATCCCAAGAGAAAGCAACATTTGTGTTGAACAGAAAACAAACTGTGGCTTTAAATAAAACCTTTATCTGCCAAGTCAAACACTAAACCCAGTGACACAACAGCAAGATTTGACCACGGTCCCTAAATCCAGTCCCCAGGCAGGTATTCTAAGCTGCATTACACACTTGTTAGCACAAGAGGCCAGCAATGAGCATTTCGGATGGAAGAGAGGCTGAAGAAGGGGTTGCTGGCTGAGCAGTGAGTAGGAGTACCAAAAAGGGCAATGTAACCATGTGGAGAAGAGCTGAACCTTACTGTTGGCTCTGCAAGCAATACTTTGTCTTAAACTGCCTGATCCTGCTCTAGGAGGCAGGGGTGATGTGTCTTTGGGAACGGCAAGGTAAAGTCTTGGGTAATCACAGGCATTATGAAAGGCACAAGAAAGGCAACATTAATGTAGTGGAAGAGGTATGCCTAGAATTGCTCCTCCTTTGTCTCATATCCCAGTACATTTCATCAGAAACTAGGAAGATTTTGTGGCCTGGCACTGTCTGGAGAACAAACCAGTGAGTTAGCCCTGCTTCATCCTGCTCTCCAGCTCCCCAAATAAAGTCTAACAATTTTCTACATTTCAGATGTGTGACCATCTGTTTCCAACCTTGTGTTAGACCTCACCGAGGGCATCCTAGAGATATAATTTTCAGAAACCACGTGTCTTTCCTCTCTGTTCATTAAACAAGCAATTAAAAGTTTTTCAATGTATTTGTGCCCCCTTAAGAAATGGCAAGAGGCTTATCTGGGTTCCTTCCCACTCACAACTACCTTAAGTTACATCTTACACACTCTAATATATCAATTTGAAAATCTGTCTATGTACCATAAAGCAAATGACACGGCTCTTCCAGAGTCCGTCTCACTGACTCTAAAATTTCACACCCAGCCCATTGGCCAACCTTACCTCAGCCTCTCCACAAAGGCATGAATATTAAAATAGAAGGAAACTGTAAAGAACACATCACACAAACCACCTTATATTGCAAATAAGTACAGCCCATTCAAAACTTGTGAGTCTTGAATTAACAGGTCAACTCATGCCTGTGTATTTATTCTCCATCAGCACCACCAACTGCACACATTTAGCCGAAAAAATACAAGAGGTATTATGAAATGTGAAATAAATGCTGAGTGGGGAATGGGATGTGCTTTTTGAGAGTACCTCCCTGCTTGCCTGCGCAGCTTTGAGGACTACAACATTATTTCATTTTCAAAAGGAAGTAAAAATTCTCTTTTCTCCAGAAAGTTAAGTAAAACACCAAATGGTATGAAAATTACAAATAATTCAGCAGTTGGCAAGACTGGATGGAGCATGACTGATACAGATGGAAGATTTAGTGGCCAAACTCTAACAAGTCTCTGTTAAGTATGTATGGAGTGAGATTTTTCAGAAGCTGCAATTTGGCCACATGTAGGTAGATATGAACTGAGATTACAAAAGGTAAATCCTGACATCAACAATACTTTACCTGCCAAATTCCAATCTCTCCTCCAAACTACATAAATGCTGAACTTTCATTCAAAACAGAAACATGAACCTTTTGTTTTTAATGAGTAAGACAACATATGTTTTCCTAATCTCTGGACTTTTTAGCTGAAATTTTCACAAATATTCAGGTCTTGGCTAATATTCAGCACAAATTACTTCAAACCAAACAGATGCAGTTTGGCAAACTGATAAGCAATGAAAAATTACATTGGATAATGGAAAATGTTAGGTACTTCAGTGATAAGCAATTGTATCAGCTTTGCATGGGATGTGCTTGTCTCCAGCTGTCTCTCTTCAGACCAAATTCAAACATACACAGACAGGTACAGTTCATCTGTTTTGTTTTTTTTCCTCAGTCATTTCCAGCAGATGGGAACGCAACTCATTTTGTGTGTTGACTGCATGTGTACAGCATGCACTGGTATTTTGCAGTAAAGTCAGACAGAAAGCCACAGCATTTATTCTTGCTGCTGCTACTGTCCCTGCTTTGTTAGCTGTATTTTTTCAGAGGAGTAAAAGGTAATGGGAAAGGTGCAGAAGAGAGGATCAAAAGGGCTTGGCAGTGCAGTGTCCTGGCCTATTTTGGCTGCTTCTATTTTAGGTTCCCGGCCTTGGGAATTTCTCTTCCTCCTCTAACAGAGTGGCAGCAGAATCCCAGGCTCCCTCACCTCATTCTGACAGTGACTGCTGATGCTGTGACTTGCCTCCCAGGATGCTGCCTGTGAGGGGGCTGAGCAGCAGGGAAAAGAAGAATTTAGATAGGCAGAGGTCATAATTTAGAAATGAGGGAGACTGAGGTCAGTCTTTCTGAGGAGGACAGTGGCAAGGTCCTCATTGAAAGCAATTTTGCCCAAGACCTACCAAAGAGAATTAGAAGTTGGGAGATCTGATTCCCCTGTACTACTTAGCCACTGATTTTCTGTGTGACAAGTTGTAACTTCACTGGCCTCAGATAAAAGTAGAAATGGGAGCAATCCACATAATGAGCATCCATACATACCTGTGCAAGAGGGGGACAAATTTATTTAATACCTGTAAGAGCGCTTATTTCTTTCAAAGGAGTCTTCTAAAAAAGAGCAACACTAACAATATATTTTTTCTGCTTTACTCACTGTCCTGTACAGAATATACGACCAATATTTTTCACATTTTATACCTTCCAATTCGCAGAACAAATCCGCTCCTTGCAATCTCTCTCCTGGTCTGCACATGCCAATCTCAGTTCCTGATTATCCCTCTGCAATTGTCAGACTCAGTGATTTACTCTCCCTGCCTTCCTACCCTGATTCAAAACCCTGCCTTCTGTGCATGCCCAGCATCACAGTCCTGTTTGCCACTTCTCCCTAGTACTCTCCCTGTGCTACAGTCTCTTTCCTTGTACACTGTGCTGTCCTCCCTCCTGTTCCCAGTTGTACACACATACAAAGCCTCTTCTGCCTATTAAGTACTTCCATTCTGCAAAACCTCACAATTAAAACTAATCCTTATCCTGAAAATAAGCCGAAAATGAAAGCAGTGCCTTAGAAAGCCTTCTATTTAATGAGCATCTTTGCTCTGGCCCTCGCCATTCCCTATCTTCTCTGTGCTCTTCTCCAAGAGAAATAAAGATCAGCCCCCCTGCAGCTCCTTACTGTAAACATTAATTCAGGAGGTCACTTACATATTAATGCTGACCCTATTCTGGCACCTTTGCTGATACAGAGCAGTCCCCCAGCAGTCCCATTAGCAACAAGTATTTTAAAAGAAGCTGATTTTTAATGTGGGTATGGGTGGTAGAAGCTGACCTCCATCACTTCTCCACCCTTCCTCGCCTACTCTCTGAATGTGACCAGCGCTTGTGAGTACCAAATTACTGCATCAAACGTGTGTGCCCAGCACACTTCTGTTTGTTTTCTCCCCCACGCAAATGGATGCCTGTGGCCAAGGGAAGCGCTGTGCCCACACAAATAAGAGCAGCCTCACAAAGCAGCAAAGGTCCAAAATCTGCTGTTTTAAAAGCACTCAGGTACAAAAATCACAGAAAACAAGGCAAAACACCAGGTAGAGCTCTTGCAAGCACACTTGCACGGTGCTTACAACACCGATGTACAGACAGACATCTCCAATCCCAGAAGGATGCAAATTCACCCTTCTCCTTGCCCCATGCCTCCTCCTACGCATTTTCTCACCCCTCACACCAGACTGCATTTTTCTGTTTGAATGCTGCTGAGACTGACAAGTAGCCAGCACCAGCAGCTGCCCTGTCCTTTTCCCTGCAGTACCCCAACGAGACACCTGAGCCCTGACCAAAACACTGCAGCAGACATTTCCTGAAGATGAGTCTGAAATGTCAGCAGCTTTTGGTACCTCACACATCCAAGGCAAATTAATGGGCCTCCATGACAGAGAGGAAAAGTGCAAGCAACAAGTTTGGAAAAATAACACCTGGGAAAATCCACAGGGGATGCACTTTACCCCTGCCAGAACTGAACCTCACCTCCTGCACCATCTTTAAAAAGCCAGTAATTGGAAAAGCAAAGCCTTTTCTCTCTAAGGATTAGCACAGGGAAATCTCACCTGAACATTAGCTACTCCAGAACTCTGAACTTACTTTCAAGAATTTAGGAAACACTTGGTCTCATACCGAAGAGAAAAAAAACCCTCTCACTGCTGCCCTCCTAATTGCATTTCCACTCAGGCATGCACACCTCAGCTTCTGATAAAATATTCATGGATTGCCCTTGGCCTTGATGAGGCAGAGCACCTCCAGAACTATTACTGGTAAGTCTGGGTCCCAGCCCTGGGGCAGGTGGGAACCCACATTGCTGGCCATGGCAAGGCTCGCTTGAATCAGCTCGTGGAGCAGGGTCAGAGGGCATGACTCTGCAAAGATTTATGCCAAAACCCATGTCTGTGGGCAATTGGAACCTACCTTTTATTCTGGAATGTTCATATTCTTTTTCTTTTTCAGGCAGAAATCACCCAAACAGAAGCTGGGTGGTTTTATGCTTGTTACATGGAAAACATAACACAATGCAACTGAGGGCCATGACAAAACATGTAACACAGGGAGTGGCACTACCTGGGCTCATTAAGGACACCTTTGATGCTTCCTTCAGAAAGCTTTCAGGACAAAGAGGGGCTTTGCCTGCTGTCATCCAGGCTGTATATTTACCAGGGCTTTCACTTTACATTGGAGAGTCCAGACTTGCTCATTAAATATACATATGCATATATTACATGGTAATGGGATTCTTTCTCAGATTTTAGTTGGTTTTATAGTATAAAATGAGTATTAAACATAGAGCAGTTAAGATCCATGCCCACCTCCCCTCCAAGCAAATCAGTCCACCCTCCCATTTCTCTGACACAACACCAAAGCAGTTTATTCTCCATACACTAGTACAAATCCACAGTTAGTCACTGGTGATAGCCCTGCAGCCCCCACACATCTTGTGACTCCCACACCTGCTTTGCCCTTGCCCCTCAGTTTTATCCCACAGTTTGCCCAAAGGACCCCACAGAGCTCTGTCAATACACTACCCATTATGATAGTCCCTTTAGCTTTTCCTCAATTAAGACAACCAATCATGCCTAATTGTTCTCAGTTCTGTGATGATTTGGTGATGTGAATAAATGTCCCCTCAGGATGATGTTGCATACACTCAAATCATTCACTTGTGATCTAAACACAAAGGGCATCTAGGTCCTTTAACATGAAAAGCTGCTACGTAAAACAGATAATGATATTTATCTGGAAAAAAGGCAGATGATTCACTTTAGTAACATATTTGAAACTACGGTATACCAAAAGCTCAGAGTTTTTAACAGGAGTGTGCATGTCCCTGTGACTTCCACACCCCCCTGCCAACCAGATGGATGTAGTTCAAACTGTGAACAATCTCAGAAAATTGAATAGTAGCAACTAGGTCCCCATCCCTTAGTATTAGTCATTCAGAAACATTTTTGATTTCACAGACTCGTCAGAGAATTCATTCCTATACTCACACCACCTTCCTCAGCATACCAGGAGACCCACCTGGGTAGGGTTTCTCCATCAACACAGAGGCAGTCCCATTGCTCCTTTGAGTCTGACCAAAAAGCCTACATTTCTTGTGCTCTGATAGCAACTGCCCCCTGGGGAAGTAATCCAAGCTGCAGCCACTGTAGCAGCACGGACTGCCTTCCCAAAACAGGCTGGTAGGAGCAAGTCAGAGTGACTGCCTGGATTAATGAACTGAGCCACATTTGGGGTAGCAGCAGCAAGCCTGTCTTCTCAGGCTGTGTGTCCCACTTGGCTGCTGAGCTCTGCAGGCAACTACAGCTACACAATACCCTTTCTCTCCATCTCTGTTTCCTCCACTTTCCAATCACAGCAAAGACATTTGAGGGGATTTACCCTCGTTCTCTGTCAAACCAGCATCTCTAAAGGACGAAGCTGCCAATTTCTCCAGGATTTCTCCCCAAAGACTTATATCCTCTATTAATTTCTGGCAACGCAGGTACCACCTCACTCCGATCTTCCACCTTTGATCCTCCTAACCCATTCATGTACCAAGTTAGTAAAAAAAAAAAAATCCATTTCTCCCCTTGAAAACTACTGTTATGTGAGCTTGCAGGGGGATTGCCACAAGGAACACGACTAGCAAGGTGTGATGGCTCTGCCTCACTTCTCCCATCTCTTCTTCCATATCCCCTACCACCCAGTAGTCGGCAGGCATGAGCAGCTTTCTGAGGTTAAAAGTAGTGACAAGGAAAATTTGGCTTTCATATACCGTGATCAATATTTACTGGAGCAATAAGAGAGTTTAGAAACTGCAGCACTGGTGTGACAGAGAAGCTGGAGAGAGGAAAACGACATTTGAAGTCTTCAGAGGGACATGACAACCAGCTAATGATTACTTAGGGACTATCAGATTTCTTTCTTAATTTATTTTACCAGAGTGGTATAGCAGTTAAAACACAGAATAATAAGCTGGGCCTATCCCTAGCCTAGGGCAGAAAGTGTTTGTAACGAACAGATTTGGAAGGAGAGCCTTACTTGTTAAGGTGAATAGGAGTACATCTCCCTATTTCCAAGCTCCTCTGCTGACCTGGCATCCTGGGAAATGCCCTTTGCCCCATGGGGCTTCTGCAAGTGAACACTTTGTCAAATATTCTCCTGATAAAATGATACTGCTGCCAGAAATTTGCCTGCTTTCTCTGGTTTTTTTTCAAGTCAGTTCATCAAGTCAGCTAACAAGGATCTGGTATTGTCGTATAAGTAGGGTAAATCTTGGGATCTTTTTTACTCAGTTGTAGTCTGTAAACCACAGCACCTCTCAAGTACTCCATGGCCTCTCCAAAGCACTGTGAGGAGCCTCCAAGCAAAAATATTTCCTCTAGTGTAATCCAGACTACAGCAGATAAAAAATCCAAAAAATAATAACAACACACCAAGCAGGACAGTTCCTCAACAAGCAATCCCTTTTGTTATCTATTCTCAGTTAACAATGAATTCTCATGCTACTCCTGAAAATGCAGGGTTAGATTTTGGTGTGTAAATAACAGAAAACATAGCTGAAGTTGATAGATGAGAAGAAAGCAGACAGGGAGGAGAGGCAAAGAATTTGCATGGAGCTGTTCAAAGAGTGCTCATAGTTCCTCACAGTGCATCAGGATCTCTGGCATCAGAGTACAGGACTAAGACTTGACATTTCCACATTTGTGGGATAACCTCAAAGTTCCCATGATAGTTTAGCTCTTAGAAAACAAATCAAATGTGTTAAGGATCTTTGCAAGGTCCTCTGACTTACACATCATCTGCTTCCTCCTACATAAATTACACTGCTATTAGTATTGCTCAATGAGGAGCATGAAACAAATTGAGCCTCTAGCCACTTCCAAT
Organism: Chiroxiphia lanceolata; assembly: GCF_009829145.1. Classification (NCBI taxonomy): domain Eukaryota; kingdom Metazoa; phylum Chordata; class Aves; order Passeriformes; family Pipridae; genus Chiroxiphia; species Chiroxiphia lanceolata. Next base: position 95,952,814 of record NC_045638.1, on the reverse strand, counting down.
TGATAAGGGTAGTTAACCCATATCTAAGCTGCATGCATATCTTTTGTGATGAAAATTAAATTCTTGGAACTCATCTGGAAGCCAGGGCCTTGCACAGATCACATTTTCACTCTCCCATCTGTCAACCTCCAGCTGAGGCCAGCCATTGCTGCAGGCAGTGGAGGAATCTTGAGAAAGAAGCTGGGTATATAAAAATATGGTGAGGGGCATTTGGAAAGGAGAAACTCAGGAGTCTTTAGAGGCTAATTAGTAATTACAAGAAAGAATAAATCTCTATGCCTTTGTTTCATAAGCACAGTGGTCTGGGGAATAGGAAATGACAAGAGCTGTCTCCAATGTCCATTCCTGCCAGCTGAGTTCAGTGTGGAGAAAAACTAAAAAACAGCATACTGGCCTGGGACAGTAGATGGGATACTTGGCATTCAGGGTGCACCTTTTTGGAAGGGTGCTCCAAAAAGAAAAGTACTTGGACTAGGATGATCCAAGAAAGATGCTGCCAAATGAGAAAGAACTGAGGACTGCTGGTGGGAAAGATACAGTACTCAGAATAAAAAACAATTGGAGCGGAAGAGGAGACAGGCACGAAAGGCTCTTGTAGTAATCCTCCTCTCCTTCCCTGTGTTCTCTGTCTGATCAAATCCCTGCACAGTGGCAAAAAAAAAAAAAATTGCATAGATCTGCAGATACAGAAAAGAGCGTACAGGTACTGGTTCCTCCAGTATCTTAAGAAACTTAGGCTCTACCTAATCCCCCTGAAATTACAACCCCCCTCAACACACACAGACACACAGTGTGTTCTCCCCCTTGCTGCACAAACAAAGCTGAAGTATGTGGTTGCAGCACCCCTTTCCCCACCGTGAGCTGTAGCTGCCTTCACCAGGCACCCCTCTTCCTGCAACCACTCTCCCCCCTTTTCCTTTTTCATTACACTCTTATCTTTGCTCCTTTCCATGTATCCATCTCATTTTACCTAATTTCCTGTTCTCTTCTCTCCATGCAAATTCCCTCCAGTATCTTTCTCTGCTCCTCACAGTATCTGGCATATGTGTGTCAGGTACCATTATGACTTCACAAGACTGGATGGAGTAGAGAAGTAACAAAGGCAAGATCACTGTCTTGTAGAGATTAACAACTGAAACGATATGGAAAACCAGCACTGATCAGATTTCCTGCCAGATGTGGGGCTCAGGACATGGGCTGCAGGAGTTCCAGCTTGGTTAATGATTCTGAGCAATTCTGAGTCAATTTCATGGATTTTTGCCTAAACTTCCCCGTATGCCAGAAAAAAAAAAAAAGAGATTAACAGGAAAGGAGTGGAAAAGAATGGATTGCAGACATCCACAGAAACAGAGAAAAAGAAGGACAGTGGGAATCAGAAACAAGTCAGAAATTGCATGGGGAATAACAGGACAGACATGAGGAAGGCACGATGCCTGGACTAACTGAAGTCACTATGAAGATACAATGAAAATCAGCCACAACACTTCTTGCTGGTTTTGTGTTGCAGCTCTGGTTAGTTGAGTCTCAACATACAAGCTAATTTTTGTACTGTGTGTTGCCACTCCCTTCTAAGCCCTCATTAATACTCATCCTCACAAAAAAACCCTGTAGTGCCTTGTGAGCATCTCCAGCTCCCAGATGGAGGGGGATGCTGACACACTCCCCATTTGAAATCTTATAATCAACATAGCAACTTCTCACAATTTGTGTCCTGAGCTCTCCAGCAAGGTCATTGGCTGTGTCCTTGCAGCTCCACTCCACGCATCCCACTGGTATCTCCTGTGCAAAAGCTGCCAGCAAGAGTCAGCAAGCAGAGGCGGCTGCGGGTTCCCAAGGGGCAGATGGTAATGCCATGCTGAAGATAGTAGGAGGGGGAACTTATATCCAAGTCAATTAGGATTAATGCAATGTGGGAAAGTATTAGTTCTGGAGCTGTAGGTTTCTCCATTAAAGATTGAAGGCAGATTGGGAAAGGGGGGGGAGAAACGAAGACAAGCTAGCGAAGACAGTGCCTTGGCTCTTCAGCCCTTTTTCTCCTTTCTCTGTTTTTTTGGGAAGTGATGAGGTGTGGATCTAAGACATTACACTCTGGAGATTGTCAGTGGCTCCCAAACCCATTAAGGCAGCAGTTTTCTTGCTCTCCTTTCCATCCCTCTTGCTCAACATCGTTACACGCTGATGGTGGCTTGGCCTGTTATCAATGGAAAACTAAAGACATTTTCCAAAATGAAACATCATGGCATCAAAACCTTTGTATTCAACGTCTTTGGGCTGAGGAGAGCTCACTTTTAATGGTGTAGGTGACAAGAACAACAATGAGGTTAAGTGCTATCTAGCCCTGTGAGAAAGGCAAGAAAACAGATAGGAGGGCAGGTAAACTAGATACACTAAGCATGCAGCAGGGATCTGCTCTCAGCTGTGCCTCCACAACACTATAACCAGCTTCCAGGGTCTCCAAAAGTAGTAGAGGTGGAGGAAATGGAGGTCACAACCATGCTATCAGCTTCTCTTCAAAGTAGTGCAATTTGAATGGTAGAGCTGAGGGAAGTACTCCTAAATCTGAGAAGTTGAAGGGCTTTGCTGCTCCTTTCGCGCTGACCCCTGAAGGTACCGCAGCAGATCAATCTCCCCTCTCTCGCTGCCTGCTCATACACCTGTACTAAGAGGTTCCAAAATCCACTGTGCCTCCCCGAGGCAATGTCCCAGCTAGGTCAGTGCATAATAGTGCTGCAGCACTGCAGGGCAGTATGAAATAGGCACAACCGAATGCTCAGCCTGCAGAAGAGAAGGACCTGCCAATATTATTTGCCTGTAAAATGCCACACATGCTGGAGGTGCTTCATAAATAAGTCAATAAACAAATAGCATCAAATAACAAGAATAATGAGTGATGATCCCTCTTTCCTCTTTTTAAAGAAATAAATAAGGGTAGATTATATGTATTTCAAAATCCACAAGAAAGCTTGGTTTTGACAATTTGATGGTGTGGAGGAAGTCTCAAAGCAACCTTCTCCCTCTGAATAACAGTAAATAGCAGAGGACGTTGGGGGTGCTCACAAATTCATGATTTTAAGTTATATTTACAGTAGCTATGCTAATTGCTAAAGCAGCCAATTGTGTACACATGCATCTAATATGGTGGCAAACCCCTTCTCATTCCATCTTGGAACTGCTGCAGTTGGCAATTCCCTCAGACCTTTACCCTGCACTGTTTAAATGTAAGTGTGATAGGTAGTCCTCCAGAAGGAAGGATTACCTAAAACTAGATAAATATGTGTACCACTGGACTGGTGCCTCAAAGAGAAGCAAAAAAAAATCCAGAGCTCTGCATGGCTTTGTCCACACTAAGGAAGCACAGTGTGTTCCTGTTAAAATGGTAGCCCTGTCTTCTGAAAAAATGACAAAGTCCCAAGCAAAACCAGGAATGTCACAGCCTTTAAATCTTTAACTAACATAACAAACATTGTTATTTTGACTCAGCACTGAAGTGGGGCAAGGTAGAGGATGGAAAGATGCATCAGGTTTAGAAAATTCCCTGTATGGGTTTTTTGTTTGCTTTTTGTTTTGTTGTTGTTGGTTTTGTGGGGGTTTTTTTTGTCATTATTATTGTAATGGAAAAAGAATTGTTGTGGTTTGAAATCCATTATTTCCCTGCAGTGTTTGCAACTCTAATAAAGCAGCCCCAGCTGTTCTCTACTGCTTACATAGAAACTACAGGTGTGCAGAAATATAAACAAAACAGGAAAAGTATGGAAAGCTAAATAGCAACAGGGAAGAGAATGGAGCCTGCACTCACAACTGTCAAGGACTCTTGACATTTTTCAGCACTCAGCCCTGGCAGAAAGCTGCCATAGCACTGCCCTGCCTTGCTACCCTGATGCAGCATCTGCAAAACCTGGGGCTGTGAGAAGGTTCAGGCACTCAGTTAATCCAGCTAAGGCTCCTATCGCAGCCCAGGCTGCCTTCATGGTGCACCATTAGCATTCACCCTCCTTTTGGTACTGACTCTTGGGAAGCAGGCATTTCCAGCAGTCTTCTCTGTGCTTGGTTTAGGAACTACTGGCTTCTTTCTTTTAAGCCTGTTTTTAGGGTCTGGAATGTGCCATTATTTTTTTCCCTGAAAAGCTTCAAAAGACCCCAGATCAAAAAAGCAACCTAGGGAAAGCCAGACTTACTACTGTTAAAACTGCCAGGAAACTCAGCCTGCTTGTGGAAAGAACTGGTCTCAGAATTAAGATAGGACTACTAGAGATGCCAGTGCGGGAAGCACAGGAAGAATACCATTGCACAGCCAGCTATAAAGCTTAAGTGTGACTGTCCTGAATTCTGCTTCAAGGGAGTGAAAATTGGAAGCACTGTGCCTAGCTTTATGGTGCACACCCTGCAAAATGCACGTTGTAAACCTTCCCACCAAGAGCATTAACCAGAGAAAATGCTGGAGATTTACACAGTACTTTTACTTTGTAAAATCTAAGATACCTGCAATAGATAAAGGAATCTTAAAATATAGGTGTATAACTTGGTGGCACTACACAAAATCACAGTGGCCATGGAGGTGTGAATGAATTCAGATTGCTAACAGCAGACCAGACAGTGTGCATTAACCAAAAGAAGATAACACTGTCTCTTCTCATACTATTATTTATGTACATGTTCATGTTGTTAAATTGCAAAAGCCTTCTTTTAAGGAAAATGACACACTGAGGATGTTTACTTTGGTTTTTTTATTACTTTAAATGCATTTCTATTCAATTTCATTATTCAATATATATTTTCTTTTTCCAGTTACACTTGGGAGACAGGTACAGCTTACACGCATTCGTACTTCAGTGTTGTGACAACCAGCATCAGAGTTGTTGAAATATCCATTTCCAAACCTGCCTTAGTGCAATCAATCAAATCCTTTGCTGCAATATAGGGAAAATAAACAAGGCTATCGGACTGCAACTCCTGGTTGGGCGGACGGAGTGCAAAGCATGGAAGACTAACGGGGAGGCAACAGAGAAAGAGGAATGCCAGAAAGAAAGATTATTTCAATGGCTCAAAGAGCTTAAAGAGTCTTAGAGGAGATTAAAGAATAAAACAATATATTAAAATTGCAAGGAAGCAAAATCAGAAACTCAGTCACCTCGGTAGCCATAAGAACACATGGGCTATGTAGCATGAAAGCCTTAAGCATCCTGTTTATGAGGAAAGATAGAGACAGCAAGAAAACTCTGTTATATTACTGCATATTCCTTCTGCATTGAGAAGATGGTCTGCTCAGCCCCTCTACTTCTACCCCTCTATTTTAGTCATAAGATTGCCACCAATAAAATGTTCATGATCAGAGAGAGCCCCTCCTCCTGGGATGCATTTATTCCCATAAAGGTTTCAAAATTACTCATGTAGTAGAGGTGTTCCAAATACTTGCTTTCAAGCCCCTGATTTTTCTTGTAAAACATTTCCAGGGAGTTGCAACCTGTCCTGGCTTTCAAAGGACCCTGAGACAATGTGTGTTTGTGTGAGTGCATGAGCAACAGACGCATGAGCGGGGGGAACCCTGTTCTGCATATGCTGGCACCAACTGTATTCTTTAAAAGTGTCTGTATTTTTGGTTAGCCAGAAACAGACCCCAAATCCCTCTAAGCAAGACTCAACAAGAGCATATGTTCAGAAGCACATTGACAATTAAATGAGAATTTCATGTCATCTCAGTACAACAGAAACAACTGAAAACTATTTGTCTGGTTCAAGAAATGAAAAACTAGCACCACCAAATTACATAAAACTCTACTGCTGAAATTCTGACAAAACTTCCCATTTACAGTAGCACCGTGCATGTGTATTTTATATACATGCTTCTTTACTTCAAGCATGAAAAATGTCAGCCCAGAGGGAACTGTCTGAGAAAGTTACAAGCAGGCATTGAGCTTGGTACTCGTTTGCTTACTGTGTTCAGATTTTATTATATTTTTTCTAACATTTTTTGATGGAAGTGTTGCAGCTTTTTGCTTTCATTTAGAAAGAAAATGTGTAGCAGACATATTTGACATACCAGTGCTTGAGTTTTCAAGGGAGAGTGAAGCAACACCTAAAAAGAAAAATTCTATTCTACTGCTCCTTTCTTACCACCTCAACTCTTTCACCGTCTCTTTTCCTGCTTTCATGTCTAAGCTTATTGTCTGTGCAGCTTATGAGAGCTGCTGGGAATTCTTTTCCCTCTCTTCCATTCCAGATCTCCTTAGCTAGAGCTTACAGTTCTTGAAGTCACTGTAAATAACCCCAGCAGATCATGAGTGTCCTTGAGAAATTGTTGCATAAAGAAAAAGGCTATAATGACTAGCCAGAGAAAGGTGTTCAGTAGGCAGAAGGTGTGTTTTGGAACCCCTTCTGAGATAAAGGGGATCATGTAGTGCTTTCACAACAGAAGGACCAATAAGAGAAAGCTGAGTGGGACCATCATTGACTAAGCTACAGCATCACTAACAGACCCTGGCAATACAAATACAGCCTGAAAGCAAAGTACTTTACCATGGCATTTTGAAGTCTGTTAAAAAAGCAACATATATCTATTCCACACAAAAATGTGCAATTCTGTAACCTTCTAAATACATGTTCTATATCGCAAAAATTAGATCAAGTACAGGAGATAATAAATACATGAAAAGTATCCAATTTTGCCTCGCCTTCTCTCTCTTCTCTACTTTCCTTTCTTTTCCTCTTTTTTTCCAAGTGAGCTGGCCACTAGAAGTCTTGCCCTGGCATTCTCACCCAGAAGGTATCCAGACAGCTGGGTGAGCCAGTTGTTCCAAATGCTTGCTCAAGGGGGTATAGTAATGACACTTCTATCTTTTCCTTGCTGTGCCCTACAGTCCCCATTCATTGGTATAGAAAATAGGTTTACAAAGCAGAAGACAGGAGTCTGTCAATATTGTGAAATAAGCTGTTATTTCTCCAGCGAGTGCCAGAAGAGGGTAGAGAGAAGGGTGGGCGAGAAAGAAGGGACAAATTGTTTTATGTCTGACACAAATCCTCTGTCTAATGCCTGTATGTGTCTATTTGCTTCCTTTTTTCATTTTCCTCCTTTTCTTCCCCCCTCCCACTTTTTCCTCTTTGTGGGTATCAAATGCAAATCTGGGGTTTATCCTGCTTCGCTGCAGCACGAGACACACATGCATAGTCCTGTTTTAGAGAGGACTGTACGTCCTCTATACCTCATACAAGAGAGGGTCCTCCAAGACTCCTATGTCCCCAGTTTGAAACCCTGGCTTGAAGCTCCACTTTGGAATCATCTCCTGTATCCATAAATTCCTTCTGCAGAGGATTTAACAAAGCTGTAGACATAAACACCCTGTGAGGGGGATGTTGGCTGAGGTGGAATCAGTCTGAGATTCAATTTCCCATGAGTAGGTGGTGTGTGGTCTAACTTCCCACCAGAGTTAATGGGGACTCAGTCCTTACAGGCAGTGAAGTCAAAAGGTTAATTCAGCTGATCAGGAGATGCCTGCTCTAGGATGAGTTGAATTAAGTTCCTAGCCTCAATTGGCTGCACTGAATCTCTATGAGCTATAATGGGTGTTTAGACACCAACTCACATCTAGATACTTACAGGAAGACCACTAAATTTAGACATTTTAATCTGGAGCTGAACCTCCTTCTAGGAGTCAAGGGAATCTCTGGTTCATTTCCAGCTTCCTTGTGGCAATAAGGAAGAGATTTATGCCTCAAATTCTCTCTTTTTTTGAAACAGGACTGCGTTTTCATATATTGTGTACACCAAAAAATACATAACACAACAGAATAACTCAGCAAAAGTTGTGTCCAGATAATGGTGGACTATCACAGAAGGTGGGATATAGCACACTGGAAGGGGACAGCTGTCAAACCCTGATACCACAAAGAACAACTCACTGCCTTGCAGAGTGCCAAGGACACACTCGTAGGGCCTGGTACAAATGCTATTCCCAGCACCACCTGAGCTTGCTGTGATGTGCCAGAAGAATTATAGAGTTAGGACAGGCCTGTGGTCAAGGAAGCCCTACTGAAAGGCAGAGCTCAGGTGCAGTGCCTTGCTATCATAGCACTGTCTGCTGTCACAGCACTGAGCTAGCCCTTTCGTGCATGATGACATCTTTGTGTCATGTTGGTCTATTGTGCAACATAGTCATGCTTGTAAAACACTAGTAGGGAAGGCTTACAGGTTTTGGAGCTCCTCCTTCAGTGTTTGCATGAGGCTTTGACGGGGTTGTGTTCCCACTTTTTTTTTTTTTAAATAAAATCGAGCTGGTGTAAAGGAGGCTGTGGGTCATGCTTAGGGAATATCCTGGAAATGATTGCTATACTGAAAATAAGCTACTCCTTCAGATCTGGAAATGTAAGGGACATGCTTTCTATCTCTTCTATCCAAGAGCCCAAATGGAACAGTGAAGCTCAGAGGCACATTAAAATGAAATAACAACATACAGCACTTATACCTTTTCCTCTCCAAAGTACTTCACAAGCTTTTATTAAATTAAGTCTCATCACACCCTTGGGACATAGGTGCAGTAAATACCTTCATGAGAGGTGAGCAAGTAAGACACAGAAAACTCTCCACAAATACTCCTCTGACTGACTGTATGAATTGATTCATTTCAGTGGCACCCTTGTGCTGTCATTTCCCACGGAATTTCAAGCAATCAAATTTTACTGCCACAAAGGGCTTGCAGGAAATGAACTGCAAAGTTGTACACAAGAGAATTTGCTTATGAAAGGTACATGAGCAGATCCCAGGAAAGAATAGGAGCAGCAGCTCTCTGTGACCACATCTCTCTCTGTTTGGGGTAATAATCCAAATGTTAAGCTATGCATTTTTAATCTATTTATGTATTTTAATTAAGCAGCTAAACAAAACAGAGAAACCTCTAGCAAGTAGGTCTACTTTCAGGATGTAAGCCAGTTTGCTTTCCACCACACAACTGGGTACACTGACCAGTGTCTCGAGGACACATAAAATAACAGATGGACTTGACTGTCACAGATCAGACAAAAAGATGCTGCCAACTCATGAATCTGTATTTTCTGTTTGGTGCCTAGGAAAATTCATTTCCTGGCAGGAACAGTCATAGAGACAAAAAGAAATACCTTAGTGCCTAATTTAAATTCAAAATGCCTTAATGCAAAAATATATAAAGCAAACATGTAACTGCTTAAAAAGCCAGTTGGAAGGAAAATGTTCCTCCTTGAAGGAAGTGAAAAATAACCGAGGGTGGAAAGAGAACAGAAGAAGGGGGAGGGGTAGGGAGGAGGCAAGGAAGCAAAAACCAATAAAAGCCCCAACAGTCAAAACTCCACAACAAACAACTGGAACAGCATGAGGTTGTACCTGGGACATATTGAGCTCTACCTAGATTTCACTATTCCCTAAGGCCAAGAAACTCAGAAAGAACACCTTAGAAGTAAACTTAGAGCCCAAGAACTGCTTGCAGAAATGGCTTAATTTTGAATCATTTGACTTGAATAACTGCAAGTAGGAAATACATTTGAAAAATCCAAAATCATCCTGGATGTGTTTTGTAAATAAAAGAAGCCAAAATTTTCAAATTAATTGTACAACCCAAACGATTCCACTGGTTCTAATTATCAACTGTATTTTAAAGACAGGAAAAATGAAGCAGAGGGGAGGTAAAAGCAGTATTCCCTTCAACACATGAATAATTTTACCAAGTTTTGGTTTAGACATGAGGCACTTTTGTTTTCTTTCCACCTTCCATGCTCTGTAGCTCCTCTGCTCTGAGCAGGGTCAAAGGAAGTAAAGTTCTCAACTTATCTGGTAACTTTCAAGACAAAAGAAAACCGATTAAAGTCCCCATTCAAATTTTATATTCATGGTTGCAAAGTCGTCCTCTTTCTGCTGCTTGTATTGAAATAATTATGTTTTTAATGGACTGTAGATAAAAAAAGTAAATGCACTTAATTTTTTTTCCCCTCAAAAATTATTTTTTGTCAAAACTATTTTTCAATGAAATTTGGAGACTGATTCATCAGATGTGTTTCAAAGTAAAAATCTGTATTTAAATTGAAAAATCAAACACCTAGAATTATAGAATCATTCTCCAACTTACATAATCTACTGCATCATCACTATGTACAAGATAATTTCCATTCTTCACTTTCAAACAAAGTATTTTGGAAGGAGGTAGGTTTCTATTTTGCTGAAAAAGAAAATCTGAATAAAAGGCCTTAATCATGGGGAAAGGAAAAAAAGTCTTTTTTTGGAAAACAACACAAATGAAAACCCACATAATTTCATCAACATTGACAAGAGCAAAACCATCTTTGGCCAACTCCAGACATTACATCCTTTGTATAGATGATGATACCACCAGCAAACTCAGAGGGTGGTGTCCCTTGGAGTTTGGATCAGGTAAGTTAAGTATTAATTTTTTTTTGAGCCTCAGGGTTATTATTTTAACAAACCCATTTCCATCATCACATCTCCTTTTTTGCTAGAAAAGATTAAAAAGCTTCAAAGTGCATAGGAAAAAGGTGCAATTCTTAAGAACACTGTAAGGTTACAGGGGACTGTCAGCTAATAAAGCGTGTTGGTTTGGTAACAAGCTGAAGCAGAGAGCAGCGGGGGCACTGATTCATGACTGCAGCTTTTTCAAAAGGCTCTGTTGAAAGTGTTTCAGGAAGAGAGACATGTGAGTGAAATCTTTAAATGTGTCAACAGGGAGGCCAGACACTGAACGTCTGCCCACTCCAGAGCTGACACAAACCTTCAAAACACAGGAGACTGACCTTTGCAGTTGAGAATCACTGAGTGGCAGCAGGGGAGTTCCTGCATTTGTTTCTGAGCCACTTGCAACAGGGAGAATGGTCATTTGAGAAACATAGGGAAAGAGAAACAGGGAATGGTCATTTGAAACCATGGTTGAGTGAGGAAAAAAAATAAAATCCTTTGCCCTGAGAACTGCATTGGGGAAGAGTGGTAGGATACCGATTAAAAAAATTCTCCAATCAGTCCTTAATGAAGGACAAAAAGTGCTCAGGAGAGGACAAGCACAATTAATTCTTCTCTCTTGCTCTATGAGGAATGCAAGATCTGCTAGCCTGCTCAAGTGCAAAGCAATAGGTTCTGGCTAATCTTGCAGCAGGTGTTGGACATCCACCACATCACCTACCTCCTCTTCCTCCCTCAAGCCACATTAACCATGAGCACCATGTCCTTCTCCATTCCTTGAATCACTCCTTACCATCCAGGTATAGAAAATCATTACAATACAGCCTCTTTCCCTCTGCTCTGACCAGCTTTACCAGGAGAAAACATAAACCAGCTGGTGAAGAGAAAAAGGGCAGTACTTGCACTGGAGCAATGACACCTGCTAGTGAAGAAATGAGAAAAGTCAGAACGCTTCAAACAATGGGGTTAAGTTTGAAGTAATCCTGTATGGTCCACCAATGAGCCCAAACAATCAACTGTCTTGGGAAGTGAGCACCAGCCTCTCGCTTGCTAATGTCCTCCTAAAGCAGACCCCTCCCTTTGTGTCTGAAGTACAAGAGAAACCTTTCACTCCCAGTGCTTGGACCAGCACCACATGATCACACACTGAGCTCCAAAGCACAGGTATCCCAGATAGAGCCACATGCTCTTTAAAGATAAAGCATGGCCTCGGTTGCTTTGCTACATCTGAATCTTAAGTAGGAAGACTGACCTCCCCCAAAAATCATGTCCTCAGCATGTACCAAAACAGAGGGAAAAGCCTGCGCAGATGGAGGAAAATACAAAATTAAGGCAGTTCCTGACTGTTGCCGCATGACCTTGGACAGATTGCACACCTCTTGTTATTTTGTTCTTCTCTCCTCTTCCCCTCTAAGCACATTCCCATATCCACTGCTGTAAAACTCAGATAGCAACACCTATGTCAATGATTGCATGAGGACTAATTTAATTGATGTTTGCCAAGTGTACAGCAATCCTCAGGTACAAAAACACTACCTTAAAATGGTAAAGCTGACCAATAAGTTTCATGTAAGTAAGCACCATACTATGGTCATGGGGGAAAAGACCAGAAGATTGCTGCCAGGGAAGTGAGAAGAGGAATCCGTGTCAACCTTTAACCTTTAAGTTAAAGAGGAGCCTCGGCCAGCATTTGAAAACCGAGCAGACAGCAGAGTAGAGGGCTAATAAGGAGATTCAGCTGATAACAGCTTAGCTAAAACACATATAGATGAACAGGTGGTGCAGGAATCTAGGTGTGTTTAAGTAAAACTGGAAGGGAAAAGCTTTGTTCTGTGGGTTTTTTTATACTGTACTTAAAATCTCAAAATCTTCCCTAAGGCACCAAGAAAAAAACAACTTACTTGGGCTAGTTTAAGTTTTCCATCTCCATAGATGAAAACAAGCAACAAAGATTCCTCCCCTATTATGAAAATATCACAATTTTTCATTCTGTTTCAATCTGAATTTTTCAACATCAGCTTGACTTCAAAGGTCATTGATTTTGCTGATACAGTGTCTCCCAACAGGAAAATTTTTTATTGATATTTTCTAGTTCTCATCTCTAGTTTGTAGCTAAAGGTGAATGAATAATTAGTGGGGTTGAATTTTTACCACTGTAAGTTTGTTGTCCCTCTTTGAAGATGAGAGATTCCCTTCTACATATTCCGAGTATGCTGAAGCAGCCTTAACATGAGGTTTAAATTCACAACGTGCTCTCTGCTGCTAACTTTAGAAAAGGATAGAGCTTGTGTCTCTCTGCTAGGAACAGGCACATACTGCATCATGCCCTCTGAATGATTTGGCCAATATTTCAAAAATCTTGCCCCAGACATCTTCCCTTCTCACAGCACTACATAGCTCGCTCTGTGCTGGTAAGCTGCTGCCATCCTTCCATCTATCCCAGAGGAGGCAGTTTACTGTCAGCGTTGTTCCAAGACACGACTTTTTTTTTTTTTTTTTTTTAGGTGATTTACACAGAAAGAAAAGCTACAGAAACTAGAACCCCATGAATATTCCAACATTTTGCATTACTACCTATTAATCACTCTCCTCTCCGGAGATCAGCCATTGCCGATTTAAGAGGCTCGATTTTCTCTTCTTTAAAGGTATCACCAGACCATCTTAAAGAGCTGAGCAGACTTGGAGAGATAAGAAGGAAAATATGCCTCTAAAGATGCTTAATGCTCAATTCTGAGCGTGTAGAAACGCTCACAAACTCTAAGCCCCACAAAGGACCGAGAGGTTCAGTTCCATTCAGTGTGTATATATTTACCCTTGTTCACAGCATTACAGAGTTTCCACTATAGTCCTTCCAAAAGAGATATAATAACTAGGAAAGCTTTCTGTGACAAAGTGCTCTGGCACATTCATCCAGCAGTTTAGCAGAACAATGCAGAGATGGAGTCTGTAGCTAGAGAAAACAGAGCTGTCGCTTAAAAGCTCTAATGTTAATAGCTGTTCCGCAAAGCCCATCACAATGAAAAAAAAAAAGGAGAATAATGAGGAAAAAGGGAATAGAACACTGTGAGGGCCACAGAACTGGCTGAGACATTCAAACAATAGGTGCAGGGCTAGAAGAAAATCACAGAAGCGTTAATTTGGGGTCTTCCCCAGCAGTGAAGAGGGACATTGCAACAAGGACCTCAAGGAATACCCATGCAAATTGCACCAAGAGCTGCCCGAGTTGCTGATGTCCTCACTGCCCACCTTTGCTCTGACATTACTGCAGCAAAATTGCTGGGGCACTCTGAGATACGCTGCAGCCACAGCTCTGTGTACAGGGCCACCATAATCCCATTACCCAAGGAAATGCAGTCTCAAGAGTGGCAGCCTGTGAATGAGGCAGCAGAGCTGCTCTCCCCCTGGCCCCAAGGGAAAGAAGAAGACTGCAGGTACATTGACAGAGTTCTAAATAAATGCAGGTACATGTAAGGAGGCTTACCAGCCCAGGATTTAATCTAGCAGAGATGCCACATTTACTCTAGAGCCCATGCTGCTCTGCTCTCCTGTTGCTCGTTAGCCATACTAACACCATGCTAATTAACCCTAGCACTGCTGCAGGCATACCCTTCCCCAAAACAGGGAGAGGAGAGGAAACAGAATGAAGGATTAGCAATGCTGCTATGTGAAGCAAAGAGCAGCTTGCAAGTAACCAAGCTAAAATGAAAGGAAATGCTGAATGTGTTTTGGGCAAGTGAAGTGGAAGAGCTGAAGCTGCTTGCACCAGGTACGACTTAGATACATCATGTATAATGTGATGGAAGGATCCCTCCCTGTGTTCCCCAATCAGATTTGACAAGAAAGCCAGTAAAATGCTGGGTCTGAGCCATTTGGGAGGTCAGGTTAGATTCTACCAGCTGGTAGATAATGCTTAACATGTACAAAAAGTTTTTTAACTTTTTATTATGTTTGGTACTGTTAAAGGTTACCCCTCTCCCAAATGCCCAGGATAACATCCTGGTCTTCCCACTTATATTTTCAAGTTTTTATCAAATATGACTAGTTACCGCTCTCAGCTTAATTTATTCTCCTTTGTTTTATTTTGGGTTTTTTTACACTCCCAGCTCTTCACATGCTGGGATTGCACCAGACCAATCCATTTGTATAGGAAGAAGGGCCAATAACACCTCTGTGGAAATCCCTAAATGTATGGCCCTTAAATCAATGCATCCCCTCAGCTAACACATGCAGAGAATGAGCAGGCAGTAAACATTTCTTCAAAATTCCCAGACTAATAGTGAGCTCTTGCAAGCGATATCCCATGGAGAAAACACCCTTTTCCACCCCATCTCTGTCTCCTTTCAGCACATATGCTGCTATAGGGATGCAAACCCAAACACATTAGCCAGAGTCCCTGTGGGGCTGCTACCTCATACCCAGGCAAATCGACCACTGTGAGTGTTTCCAGGATTACAGGGAAGCAGACAACTTGAAAAGGACTATCACAAACTAATGTTTACATTATGAACCCCATGTTCCCACCTTCTTAAGGCTCCCTATCATCTCCCTGTTTGTAAGCAACTGGAATTTGGGTTTCTTTGAACTGAGCTAACAGAACTCATTTTTAGCTGTTCCAGCAGCAGAATACATAACAAATACCATCAGCAAAAACAGGAGAACAAGTAAAAGAAACAATTGAATTAATGGCTGATATTTTTGCGTCCCTGTAATCTTCCTCACTCCTTCCCTATGGAGGCCTCTGAAGGGAGATGCCAGAGCCCTGACTGCAAGGGAGATGTTGCACGGATGAGGAGCCACTTCAGAATTACACAAACCTGTTTTATCTGTCAATCAAGATGGGGGATGAACAGTCGTTTAGCAACGGTGTCACTGAAATTATATTGCTTTGCTTTTGAAGTACATAAATATTTGATTCTATCTTCCTTAACTTTTTGCTTCTTCCCTTGTCTTAAAACAGAATCTCACAGATTTTAAAATAAAACCATAGTTCAGTTTTTGGGTTGGGTTTTTTTGTTGTTTTTTTTTTTTTTTCCTCAGTCATATGCAGCTGGTTTAAAAAATATCTGAGTGTCTCTGTGTGTAAGAGAATTGGCGTATATCCTGCCTACAGCTGATAAGAAGAAAGAAAAAACAGGGAGACAGTATATTGCCACTGGAATGTGGCATGTTTCTGTCCCCATTCAGCTGTGGAGTTTTTAATTTAAAATCTGATGAGATCATTTTCAGGGAAAGGTTGCAAGCCCCAAGGTCTCCACACTTGCCATACACCAAACACCTTGTGCAGTGCTGATGGTAGCCACTGGCCTGCTCTACCTGACCCATGGGTGGGTGAGTGCCCTGAACTTGAGCTTCATCCACCTCTGAAGTACAAAGGCTGTTCTCAGCAAGAGCTCTGCTCCTTCAGAGGTCTCCCGGGCTGGTGCCAGGCTGCCAAGGTGTTAGTAAACCAGCCTGGGGAGGAAAATCACAACTATGTAAGCCATATTAACTGAGCCAGGTGGACCCTGGTAACAAAAGGTTGGACAAGGCACTGAAAATTTGTCCCAGCTGGAGCACAAAAAAACCCATTTGTTTTGAAGTCTTGTCCTAGTTACATACAGAGAACACCTCTGGATATGCTTGTCTCATGAAGACAAAGGGTACAGATCAGTTATTTACACAGCATTCAGCTTTCTACATTTTAAAGGCTGGCTAAATACAAAATAACTCTCTTTTTCGTCCAGTTTACATAGCAGAGAGTAGCCTATTGCTACTGCTGCTGCCTTTAGCTCAGGTGCTAGAGAGAAATTGTTTTGCTACTGAGAGTTGTGTGTAACTCCTGTCCCCAAAAAGGTGAGGGCAAATGCATCATTACAGAGGTTATTTTTCTATGAGTGCAAATCCTGTCTGTGCTGTGTCCTTAGGGATAACATAACATTCTTGAGCTCCATAAGAAAAATCTCACATCTCTGTAAAGGATTTTTAAATGTTAACCCAGGATTGTGAGGGCTTCTGCATAAAACAGATGCTAGATGGTATCCATGGTCACACTAACAACAATGCAGGGTTTATCACTTCAAGGGTACACAACTATTTAATGCATTAGAGAAAAGAAACAAACACAAGCAGAAGTTTAACCAAACCAGGCAAACCTCAGGATTTCTGCTTTCTGGGAATCTCTACTCTAGGTAATTTTGCAGAAATTGCCTGCTGAGGAATTTGGGAAAACTGCTGCTGAGTGAGAAGAATGTGGAACATGAATGCATACCAAGGCCTCTTCAGGCTGCAGTTCTAATGTAGGCTCAACAGTACTGCAGTTTTGTCTTTGCTCTGTCTGTAGACATATAGTCTTATCTGCTCCCTTCTCAAATCCATTCCTGGGCAGGAATGGAAATTGGTTAGCCCTGACACCTGTTAAAACTATTGCACAGCAGCATTCTCAGAGACCATGGTGCTCCAAAATATGTACTTCTGAACAGCTCACTCCGTGTGCTGGTTTCTGGCAGTCCTTGTATGACAAAGGACCATAAGTTTGCTGAAACCAGTAAGTTTCTGCAGGAGTTTTGATTTCAACAAAATGGTATTTGCTAATGAGAACCTGTATCAGTGGAAAACTCCCAGTTGCTCCTCTCTCTGGTAGAAAATTGGGGGGGAAAAAGAAAAAAAACACTAATGTTTTTGTATGCAAAAAGATGTTTCCAGCTAGAGGAGGAAAAAAAAAATCATATATTTGTTCTTTTAACAGTAGAGACTGGAGCAGAGAGGAACAAGGTAATTTTACGTGTTCCTGTGAACAAGCTGCTGCAGATAGCTTCCCTAGATAATAAGTAGAAATGAGTGAGAAGAAACGGATAAGGGAACATCTATAATAGTGCAAAGAAATGTGTGATCAGCTAGGGAATTCCCTTTAGGAACCTTGTAGAGAATATTGTATTTGCCAGACCAGATCAGACCGCTGGGCCAATCAAGTACAATTTAAACATTAAGTGTAACAGCTTGATAAATCTGGGTCAATGCACCTACATGCAGGTACAAGTTTAATACCACTTCATTAGCAGGACTGCAGCACCTAACATGGAGCATATCTACAGGTCCTGGAAGAGAGAAACTACTGGCATTTATGAGGTTGCACGATTAAATCAATGAGTTTCTCTTAACAAGTGACCAGAGATTGGTCCTGCTTTACAATTTCTAGTCTGCAGCAGCAGACGGTGCTGATGTTTCAAGTATAAGTGGAAAACAGTACTGCAATGCTCCTCCAGCCAGTGTGTAGCACCCTGCAGGAGGCCGGAAAGGGAAGAACTCTTCCTTTTTGAGCCCTTACATTCAATCAGTGTCCACTGGAAACGTATTATTTTAGCATGTAGCAGACCTGCAATTACTATTAAACGCTTGCAAAACCCAGCGCTGACCTGTTTAAATCCATTTTGGCACCTTGTGGCTCTGCCACAACCTGACACAAAGGGGGATTTTATCTTTTCACTTGCTCCAGGTTACTATAGAGGAACTTTGGGGCTTACTAAATGTCAGAGGCATCCCAGAATTTTTAGGTGTACTTCTAGGATCTTATCTCTGCAGTGGGGGCTGAGGAAGACAGCAAAATTCTTGACTGCCCTGGCCAGCAGCTGGGAGAGAGAGACTGAGATTGACAGAGGAGGGCTCTGCTCTCCTGAGACTATGGAGAGATTGAAAGGCTCTTTATCATTAAAAAATAAAATTGGCAGTACTAGATCAACAACATTAGATCCCCTGTTCCTTCCCCCCTAAATGGGAAGGGTACAGTTTTCTTCTCTTCCTTCCCTGACCACCACCCCTGATGCCAAGGTGACCCAGGCTTCCCACTGCATTAACCTCAGGGCCACTCAGCCATTTCAGTAAAGAACCCTCTCTGTATTGCAATCTTCAGGGTCTGAGTATAGCTCAGAGTTATTCATATCAGCTGCAAGCCTACTGCTACTACACAGGGACCTCTCCCAGGACTGCAGTACAGTCATACGTCAGACCAGAACTAATGGCAGCCTGTTGGATACTTCCAGCATAAAAAGTTGTGCACCACCTTTCAGATGAGCCATCACACTCACTGAATTGCAGTACACTTCTGTTTTGGCAGCCATCCAAGGCATACAGAGAACAGTAAGTATTGTAGGCACACAAAAAGCATAACGTTGTCAGACCCTAGCAAAGTCAGGGCAAAGCCTACTTGCAGTCAGGATTGAATGGGGCATTGAGAAAAACAATGTAGTGGGGATGGGATCCCTGCCCATGGCGGGGGGCTTGGAACCAGATGATCTTTAAGCTCACTTCCAACCCAAGCTGTTCTCTGATCCAAGGCAAAATCTGTCTCTCTGTCATAGATGTACCTGCTCTTTTCTCAGAAAAGACTTTCAAGGGCTGCTAATGCAAACCCAGACTTAAAATAAGTGGAAAAAGCTCCATAGGCAGGTAATAAGGTCTTTTGGAAATGAAAAGTGGTCTAAGATCTAATCAGCTGAAAGGCAATTATTTGCTGAGGCTGCCAGATGCAGATGAACTCTGCAGGGCTCACTGGCTCCCAGGATGCCTGTTTAATCTATCCAGCCTGCATCGCCAGAGTGCCACCAGACCAGGCCTTCTAAAATCCTAGCTAGTAGCCCTTCCATCTATTCATTGATTGCTCCACTCTGGGTTTTTGTGACCTGACCATTATTACCAAAAACACTCCATGCACTTGAGTTAGTCCTTATGGTCCTTTAGAGACAGCTTTGTCTATAAAATTGCCCTTTTTTGGACAACATCTATGTATAGAATATGAGGTTCAAAAGCCTCCAGGAGCTTTGCTCTAACATACATGATGATATTCTGAAAATTCATCTGTGTGGGAAAAGTATCTAACTCTGACAAAGGAACAATTGATAAAAGGAGAGAATGCTTCTTATTTCTCCTCCAATAATAATGACAGCACTTAACCCCAGGGAAATACTACACTAGAGAGAGATGGCCTCGGTAATTATCAGAACAACAATTTGCAGGCTAAAATTGCCATCTTGCACACACTTCTTCCGGGAAGTAGGACTAGAGGATTTTGTAGAGTGAATATTACACAAAAGTGAGGGTGAAAGAGCATGGAAAAGCATGGAAAGAGCTGCAGCAGGAGTGATGGTAGATGCAGGAATACCAGATGCAGGAATCTAGCAAGGATGGAGTCTGAGCACACTCTTGTTCTCAGCTCTGTCCTCCCAAACAAAATATAATATCCCTTCAGTGTCAACCATCAGCTGAGTTTCTTATATAAGTCAGAAATCCTAAAGTCAGTAGCAGGAAGGCTTTCACGTCCACATACATGTGTGTTCATGCACGGGCTGGGAATGCTAAGAAGCAGCAAGAGGCATCACTAGGCTTCAAGTCCAAAGAATGGCAGTGAGAGCAGGACAGGATAGTGAGCATGGGGCTAGCAGGAGCTTGGATAGCACAGGGGACCTGAGGGCAGGATAGGGAGACAGAAAACAGACCAAAGGTAGTATTGGAGATAGGAGGAAGTTTGCAGCTTATTTCATCTTAGCTTCACCCCCATCCTTGATCTTTTCCCCTTTTTCTCACTGTGTTTTCTATTTTCACCTTGCATCTCTCCTCAAACTGCATGGTAAACAGTACTGCATCCCCCCACCTGTGCTTCACTCCCTCAAAGCCCACCTTCATCATCATGTCGTGCTGATCCCAGACAAGTCCCAAAAGGCACAGATCATTCAACTCTCATGCAGATGACACTTAATGAAGACATCTAAATATGGGCACATTAGAGCTCACCATCTGGCTGCGCCTCTTGGATGGCTCTGCTCCCCACAGATCAGTGGGCATGGAGATCGCTGCAGCCAACCAATTATTCCTCTATCTCCTGTTCCAGCACTCACAGGCACGGATGCCCTCAGCAATGCTGCTGGTGGCCGAGACCACAGGCAAAGCAGTGTGCCATTCAAAGCAAAGCAGTCAGCTGAGCCCCATCGTGCTGCCCCTCAGCACACTGTTCCCAGGGCTGGCAGCACTGGCACTCTCACCAGCCTCTTTGCTCCTGAAGGTCCCATTTATGCACCCCAACAGCACTGCAAGGATGACAAGCCCCCTCCTTTCTCTCCTTGTCTGGGTACCATCAGCTTCAGCCTTTCTATCAATCTCAGCTGTATTTCTCTTTTCTCATCTGCTTCTGACACATCTTTTCTTCAGCACTAGGCACAATTTTTCTGTCCACTAGTCAAAATGATAAATTGAAAATATTTGTTTCCAGGAAGACTCAAGACCTATCATTTAATTTTTGCTTGCTTGTTTGTTTTATTTTAAAAAACAATCTTTTCAGATTGGTTGACAGATTTTATTTGACCTACATGAAAAAAAAACAAAAAAGAAAAAAAAAGGCTTTTCTTCATGAAGTTCCTTTTTTTTTTTTTTAGAAAGTTTTCCAAAACAAAACTGTCACTGCAAAACAAAAATAGTTCAGCATCTCCAAATAATTTCTTCCTTTTCCTTTCCCAAAACCAAGCATGACGCACAAAGAACATAAGCCCTCCCCAAACTGTGTGGTTAGGAAGGCAAAATAACACTCCTGCTGACACTTTTCTGTCTTCCTACTCTTTTTTCCCCTATTTTTCCCTGCAATCATCTGCCTGTTCCCAAATATCGTCACAGTTGCTGGACCAAGCTCTCAGAGAGGAACTGTGCACAGAAAAGTTCACTCAACTGCCATGGCACGTTTCACTCCCTGAACAGTTTGTTACCACAGGACACCCGATTGTATTTTCTTTGAAGTACATGAATATTTGATATCCTCTCTCCCTTCCTTCCTCCCCACCTTAATTATTCTCTTATTTTGAAACACCAGCGTGCATGCAGTATTTAAATAAAGCTGTTTTCAGAGCCACAAGCAGCTTGAAACAGTCAGACCTGTTAAAATATATATTGCAAGTGATGTGCATCCTCCTGTTTAGAACATAAGTGGCAGAGAGCAAGGCACAACCTCAGGAATATATACAGGACAAAGGGCTACAGGGGCAACCTTTTCCTTCTGAAAGCTTGGGTTCCCTAAGCAAAGAAATTTGATCATTTGAGTTGAGACATAGGGTCTCAAGACTATTCCCTAGCCACCCTGTGCAAATCACTGAAGGGTCTGGCAGAGCAAACTTTGAAAATGCAGGGGACGCAGTGGGTAAAAATTGAAGGAAGTAATGGGAGGGAATTATTGCAAGTTGCAATTTGGAAAAACAACAGCTTCTGCGGGGCAAGAGAGAGAATGAAAACACATAAAGAATTTATGATACATAGAGCTGTATTAGATAAGTACAGGCCAACATACGTACAAAAGGGCTCAGAGGATTTGGGTGACTCAGCAGCTGTACAGACCTACATGGCCAGATCACACAAATCTTTGCTGAGGCCCACCAGCTGCAAGGATCTGGGTTTGCCAGATTTTGAGAAGCCTGTTTAACAGAAAATCCTTGAGAGATGCACAGAAGCCCATTTGCTTTGAGTCATGACATTTTTACACCAAAACTTCAGCCTATCCATATACACCTCTACGTGCATAAACCCAAAGCAAGTGGCTCTAACTGCAAGTCAGGAGGTGGGATGCTGCATGCCTTAAGCAAGTCACAGTGTTGCTGCAGGTTCATAGCTATGACATGACAGTCAAGGGTGGAGCTGGGTTGCTTTTCATAGAACTGTTAAGGTTGGAAAAGACCTTCAAGATTGAGTCCAATAATTTTGGGCAGCTGTATCCCCACAAAGTTGTCTGTTACATGAATGGACATTAATGGAGACAGCCACTTGCACCAGGTGAGGGTGCTACAGACCTGGCAGCTGTTACAGCTGCTTGAGTGATGTGTCCTGGATTACTTGGAGGTGCTTCCCTGACCAGCTGAGAGAAAAAGAAACGAAGCGTGCCTCTGCACAGGTCAGGGGAGGCCACGCACCATAAATGTTTGTGCAGGTGGATGAATAGCTGTGCCCACAGATGCTCACAAGTAGGGCAAGGAGTAAACATGCATATTTGAAAACTCATCCATCTCTATTACAAAAATGAGTCATATCATCCCAATACCACTTTTAACTTCGCAGAGGCAAAGCAGGGAGTTGGGATGTTGTAAAAGGACTGCCTGTATATCTTAGGGCTGAGTGTCCTGAGGTTTGTTTGAGACTTCCAAGTTGATGTGGCACTCTTCTGGGAATGTGCACGTGACCAGTAACAGGGGCATGTGACAACTTCCCAAATTTGCCTATGGGAGAAAGTCATGCTCCTTAGCTCTTCCCTGATGGTGTGTCTCTGAATCAGCCCTTCATTATCAATCATCTGCAGTAGATTTTGTGCTCTTATTACCTTGTAAAATCTCCCTGCACTGTCCACATCCCTTGCTTATAAAAACTCAGCAAAGGTGAAAGCTGCTGTGAGGAGGAAACTTTAACCTGTCAGAGAGATGCTTATAAAGAACTGAAAAAGTTACAAATGTCTCCCTGCTCTTGAATATATTTTTCCTGTTTTGCAATTAATATTTCTAACACCACACTCCCAAGCCAATGTTGCTCAGTCATTCTGGGTGAGAAGACGTGGAATTTTAACTGGGTTCTACGTGCAGGACAGGGGAACACATTTTTAAATGAACTATAGGAAATAGTCGAGTGCAAACCTTTCAAAGGCAAGAAGAAAGAGACCCTTAAGTTCCATATGCATAAAACCCCACCCTACAAACAGCTTTACATTGCAAGGACACATCACGCTTCAGTTGCCCCACAAGGCACAGGAATTGAATGTTCCACGCTTTAACATTGTACAGCCAAGGTGACCCTCTCCTCCTCCCTCCCATGCATGAATCAAGAGACAGGACTAACATGATACACGTGCCAGCAGCTACAGAAAGCAGAGCAAAGACTACAGCACAAAGAACAATATTTATTTACTGCCTGTCAATGTCTAGCCTGGATGGGATGCTGCATCTCCATAACCATTATAACTGCTCATTAGACATTAACAGGACAGTATTTTGTTGCAGTCAGGTCATCTGAATTGATAGGAGAGGGGAAAGCAAACAGCAGTGGAGAAATCCAAAGTGAAAGGGAAGGAATAACAATCATCTGCTGCAATAGTTACAGTCAGTAATGAGTTGGCTGCCTAGTGTGCATCACTACTGCTTTCTAGTAAGTGGAATTAGGAGCAGAGCCATGTGTCAGGGGCTCCATACTGTCAGATGTTAGCAGAGAGATTGATTTAACACAAGTGACAACGGCACAAGCTTTGTCAAAGGAGAAAAACCCCTCCTAGCTGCCAGGCAACCACAACATAAAACAGCCATACTGGTGGCCAAACAGCCAGCGTGGCTACTGACCTTTTGGCAAGACCCACACCGAAATGTAGCTTTATTAAACATAATAGGCTTAACACTGTGAAAGGTTTTGCAACTGTCATGTACATGATGCATGTGCAAAAAGATTCAGAAATAATCCACTACCAATGAGGAAATGAAGCAGAGCACTCCAGACATAATGCAAAACCTGCCTGGGAGCTTGGGCAAGAACACGGCTTCAAATAATCCATGCAGGCCTGATTGCTTCACCTAGTGCTGGAGGGAGGGAGGGGAGGAAAACTGGGAATGGGCAGGTCCCTCTCCCAAGAAATACAGTCTGTGGGAGAGAAAAGAGATCATCTGTCTGACAGTCCAGAATGAGGATAGCAAAGAGAAAACCTTCAGGGAAAATTGCAGTCTTTCATCCCAGAATGAGTCTGGACTCTGAAATCAGCACACAATATACGAGATTGAACACTTTCAGGCTTGGGCCTGTTATTGAAGTAATCTCAGGTAGAAAACAAAACCTGAAGTGTCAACTTCTCGTTTACCTTAAGAAATAGATTATGGTTATTCTCCAGCTTAGTTGACTGAAATTACCTGGAGAAGCTCAGCCACAAAAGTCTTGTCTGAAAAGTGTAAAAGCTGTAGAATATCTTTTCTCAGAGTTTATTCTTCTCTGCATCCATCCCATCTACTCAGCAGATTAACATTACCATTCACTACATTTTAGCAAAGCTAAAAGACACACTGTCCGTTTTTTCAACTATGACCATTTTTCTGTCTTCCCTTTTGTGCACATGTGATTTACGAAGAAGCAAGCTTGACTTCCATGTGCCAAGATAGACTATCGATTTGGAAGTGAAGGGGGAAGAAAAAAACCTGACACCCCCCCCCCCCCCATTTTCTGGATATGAAAAGTGACACCAACTTTCTTAGACTAAGTAAGGACCAGCAACCCGTCCCAGGGGCTCTGCAAATTCAGACTCTACGCAAAACTGAATTGTATTTAAAAATATCTGCTACTACATTTTGTTTCCAGGAAGCCTCCTGGCCATTCTTGGGAACTGAAGCTGGAAAGGTAAAGACTGGAAATCTATATGGGGAGCATGGCCAGAAACAGCACTGGGGACAGAAGAAAGAATTTTCTCAAAATGATTTGGTTTGTGGTTTTTTTTCCTCCAGGAGTATGTTTCCTCAGCTCAAAACATCAGCCTAATTCACACAGAGAAAGAGTAGAGCAGAAGGCAACTACAAGAAACTGATGGGTGGTTGTGGAGGTAGGTGTTAAAACACATACAACCACGTGTCAAACTCACATTTCTGATCTTGCCAGACTTGTGTGGCACAAAACTCCTGCAGGGGAGGGAGATAAAAAAAAAAAAAAAAGAACTAAAATCAAAACAGACAGACAGTCCGACCAGGCTTCTTACAGGGTTCATCAGGGGTGAGATTTCAGGCTCCTTTGCCTCTCTCGGTGAAGAAAGTTGTTGTTTTTTTTTCACATGGGTTGAGCTGGGAGAGAGTGCTGAGGCACACACAGGCATGTGTGTGCGCCTGTTCAGCATCTTGGAGAAAGGGGGTAGTAGCCAACTTATCCTTCTGCCTGTTGTCAAACAGTTAATTGTTCTAAAACAGCTGGGCCAGACAATAGCATCTTTAATGGCCCAGCTTAAGCACGGTCGTGACAGAAATCATAATATTTTTTAATCTCCCTTTCCCCAGCCTTCCTGGAAATTCATTTTTAATGACTGCAGTTGACTTTCATTTTTGCTCGTTTTTAATTCAGATAACTTCCTGAGTTGTGCAACTTCTCTCTCCCAACCCCAGTACTCCCTTGTAAATATAAGGCTGCAATATTTCAAATATAAAACAGATACCAGATGCTAACACAGCTAATGGGATAGTCTGGTTCACCAGTTCTTGCCACCTTTTTCTAGGGACTGATCAAATATCCCACATGCCCAAGAGGTAAGGACTGTGGACAAGGTTTGATCCATCCCCAAGGCACTTGATAATATAAATTCTCTCTTACAACCAGGACAACCAAGCAGATATGTCTCCCCATCACCCTCCTCATGTGGCCCATCTTCAAATATTTTGATCCAAAGTAGTAAAATGAGATAATGACAATATTTGAGACTCAAAGTCAGCTGGTTCTTCCTGCATGGTATCACACCTGCATTTTCCATTGCTACAAATTTAAACAAAGGTAAGAAAAATCACCGTATTTTCTCCAGAGTTTCAAAACTACAAAATTTTTTTTTTTTCATTGACAACAACAAAAAAATATTTTTCACAAATTCCTATGTAAGTATTAGGAAATATTTATCATTGAAATTTCCATGCATTAAAATACTGACAACTTTTATCAAAATACCTAAATTTACAACAAAGCTCCCTCAGCACTTCCCCCTCCCCTACAGCATCCTGTGATCTGCCAGTCTAGGGGAGATGACATTATGCGTGACATTCTGGATTCTTATCCCAGACACAATGAGGTCATCATCATAGTTCTCTGATCTAAATTTGTCCATTTTTCAACTCTCAGGTTTTTTTGCATCTATGACTTCACGCCCCAACACTCTACTTAATTTTAGACAGTAGAATAAAAATTCTATAAAGCTTAATTTATTTTTATTGCTCCACAGAAGGTCAAATTTGGCTCTTGAGTCCAATGCCTCCTTTTTTTGATTATGCATTTCCTATTGAAGAAAGCAAAATTCATACCTTCTCAATGAAATTTTCATGAACTATGTATTGCCTGGTGCTATATATTCAGCTATATTAACTACAGCAGCTGTTTGTGTTCAGAAGGCTTCCCTCAGTCCAAGGAAGGGCAATATTTACTTTTATGTACTAAAAGAATTTAAATTTCCAGAAAATGCTATAGTCACCTCAAAATATGACTCAGTAACCCAAATGGAAGTCATGACCCTAGAACGGGAGGATCATGTACATCATGCATGAATCAACTGTGTTACTTGGCTCTCATACAAGACAATATTTAAATGAGCCCCACAGAAACCGAACTCCTTATTGCTAAACACCTAAATTGTTGGTCTTATAGATTCAGCTCAAATGCTTCATTAACAGTTGATGGGGCTTCAAGATGAATGATCCCACCGTCACACATCCATGCAGTGCTCAACATCCCATGGCACAAATGGAACTTTGTAACTCTGCATCCAGCATAAACTTGCACAGAGTGGGAATGGTTGGGGGAGAGTTAAGCAGCAGAAGCGACTTTAAAATATAATTGCACTTTAGAATAAGATGGACTGGAGCCTGAGGTGCTGAGCACCATCCTGTACTTCCAGGGACAATTCAGGATCCAAAATATGGGCAAATTAAAAGTATAGTTCAGCAATAAATGGGGTTAAAAAAGACAGGGAATTGAGTTTCTGAAAGATAACCTGGGCTGCTACTATTGGGTTCATCTATGTACTACTTAAAAATAGTTATCTATTATAAAGCCTCCAATTTCAGTGGTTTAGGTCAGGTTTATTATGAGTTCAGGGCCATATCCATATATTCTTGATCGAGGTTAAGTCAAAACAGTATCATCTGAAAGTGGGCAGCATTAGCAAGACACTACCTGTTAAAAATCTTTTCCTAAAGCTCACATCATCCAAACTGTAACTTCATCTGGAATTACAGAAGGAGAAAGTTTCAAAAATTCCAAACCAAACAACTCATTATGGGCCCAATACTACAAACTAGTGAACACGAGTTATGGTTTAATAAAGAGCTCTCTTTGGTCAGGTCATGAAAAACAGACACAAGAAGCCAAGTTCAGTGAACCTTTGAAAAGGAGAGTGGCTGATAGAACCACTGAAGGTGGTTCTCTTTGGCACCGAAGAAGGCAGCACACCTAAAAAGACACAATGTGTCTTCAGATGATCTGCATCCATGTCAACTTTGATGCTGACAATTCCTTTTACAAAACCTCAGGGTGGAAGTTTTACTAGTCCTGAAGCATGGGAAAACCATATAATTTATTTTTCCTTTTCTATTAGCACCCAGGAGGCTTCTAGTGAGAGCTTCCTGTTGCAGTTCACCTACACATGGTCAGGTACAGACTGAAACAGGAGTTAGATGGGCAAAGGTGCCAGGAAGTGGAAAAAGAATAAAACATAATTCCCCAATTTATAGACAGGAAAATAAAGCATGAAAAAATTCACTGCTGTACACAAGATCACACTTGAAATTTGGGGTAGAGCTCACAACCACAGATAGCAAGGCCAGGGCCCATGCCAAGATAGTCATCTATGGCATTGAATCCACAGTGTGTTGAACAGGGAGAAAACTCAAGAAAGCCAAGAGCTTTGTAAAGGCAGCTCTTCTGAAAAGGTATAACTGCATTTGATTCACAGAAATACATGACACATTGGGGAAGCTATGGCCACCAACACAAGTGCAGGCATGAAACCTAAGGGGACCAAGAGATGATTGAATTAGGAGGCAGCTGATTTGGAAAAAAAAGCAACTCTGCCTCCCGTTGTGATGGAGAACCTGTGGGATCCACAGCCGCAGGAAGCTGTCAGCTCAGATACTGTGACTGGGTAATTTTAGGAGAAATAACAACATTGAAAGTTATGCTGAACAAATGTGAAGGGGAATTCAGGGTATTGGGGCCTGGAAAGGGACGCAAAGAAATGTTTTCCCTGTTCTTGTACGGTGTTGCACAATTAGGCATGTGCACACATCCTCCTCTGAAGCATGCAGGATGGGCTGTAGTGTGCATTGATGTGGGGCTGTGTGATGCAGGGAGGGATAGATGGGCCAAGGGGATCTGATCCAAAAAGGAAAATTACACTTTTCCCTCATCAAGAGAATAAATAAGAAGGGAGGACAAAGAAGGGGAAGAGTAGGAGGAAGATAAAGAGGGAACAAAGGGAAGGGAAAGGAAAAAGGAAGGGAAAGAAATTTTAACAAGGCAGAATAGAGAGCTAGGATAAACATGGGAAAAAGACAGATCCCTAAAGGTTGGATTCAAAAGCCACAATGTTTTTCTTCACTCAGAGACACTGCAGACTGCATCTCTGTATCCAAATGAGTAAAAGTGAATGGCAGGTCATGCAGCAAATGCCTGTGCCTGTCTGGGGGGCACTGCCCGCCTCCCTCCCCACCCCAAACACACAAGATCTCAGCTCTCTGCCATTGCTTACCCTAGTGAGCAAGGCAGGGACTGGTGTTTGGTGCCACCGAGGTGGCCTCCCATCAGTCAGCACTGCACCTCCTGCACCCCAGGGGCTCCAGGCCATCCATTAGAACAGTTTCCTCTGCTCCTGGTGTCCCCACAACTGACTGAAAGGGACCGTGGCAAGAGGGGGAAGACAGCAAGGAAAACAAAATAAATTAAGAGGAAGCTGATGACTTCATACAGGATTTGTGGTGTGGATCCAAATCACTGCACACAGGCAGTAAAAGTAAAGTAAGGAAAGGAAAAGGAGCAAGAGATTAAAGCAGCCCAGATATCCACAGGTGAGCTGCTTGCATGGTAGAGTAAAACAAGGCAAAATTAAGACTAGCTTGCCCAGTCCTAGAAGGCTGCACAGACTTATGCACATGGAGAAAGCAGGGGCTAAGTTTGACCCAATTCTGTCCTATGTTGCTCACAGAAGGCAAAGCTTGATTTCTGGTTTTACAGAAAGTCTGATTTTAAAATATGAAATGGATCCCACTTCACTCACCCTCAAAGAGATGCAGCAACTCCCTTAAACAGCACAGGAGAAGGGCTGGAAGGGAACCTTGTCCTTCAACAGAAAGCAGAGGCAGAATTCAGTTCTGCACCATGAAAATTCAATTGCCTCATTTAGACCTTGGAAAGCCTGGTGACTTAAGGTAACTTGTATTTACTGAGAACACCACAGGAACTGAAATTTAAGGTTTTAAATGGGTCCATATGGGAAAATTCTCCCAAAATCTATGAAATCCTTTTGCTACACAGGTGTATCACTACAGGACTAGCTAAGAAGGAGAAGCGCAACCTGCTGCATCATCACTTCTTTGTGATTCTGTCTTTTCTTACAATTTTTCCTCTGCTGAGGCCCAACAGTGCTTGCACAGTAGAAAAAAATGGGATCACACAACAGAGTGAGATGCTTGCAAGCATCTCCCACAGCCAGCCCTTTCCTTAAAGTCATTTCTATTTAGAGATAGCTGATCTCTTTACAGTTCTCCAGCTCTCTTCCCTAGCAGGCCTTTCATGCATATAAAAAGAAATATCTGATCAAATATATTCCTCTATCGTGGCTTTGGAAATATTAGCAAGATTTAATTTATATATAATCATATCAGCAGAAAAGAGTTAATTGAAATATTGAATAACTACAACTTTAACAGGATTGGAACATAATGCTTCAGACGTACTAAGCAGATGATTTATCCACCATGCTATACAAATTTTAGTTAACAGTTGGGCAAAGACTTTAGAGCTATTATTTTTAGCAACAGAAGGGTATTCCCTAGGTTGTGCCAAGGCCTGTGAGCTGAAAAGCATTGTGAATGATCAGCTTATTGTGCATTTTCTTCTCCTATTAGAAGAAAAGGAGAAAAATGTGTCTGACATTGTTAATTGGGATCTTGTGATAATGCAGCAGTATGTGCAGAGACAAATGAAATTTCAGTGCAAATTCACTGACCTTATCCAAGATATATCCAGGGAAGAAAATGGCTAAATGAATTGAATTCTGTGACATGAAGCATGTATTACATTCCCAGGTGTCATATTAATTGTGCATGTTACCAGCAGGACAGTTGTAAGATAGGTACAATATGCCTAAAATCGCTGTTGAGGTTAACTACATAGCAAAGAGATTAGCAATGAAACAGGCCTGAACCACAAGACATCATCTCCACCTTCTGACTTTGCACAAAATTGTTTACAGGGCTGAATTGTGCATACAGGGTTTCCTTCCTTCATCCATGGGCCAAAGTCTTAGATATCAATAAAAATCAAGAAAGTTGGGAAAAAAGTTGACTCTGACTAAAATTACTCAGATGTGGACAATCTCCATTCAACCAAATCAGTGATTTTGCAAAGATGTACTTATGTTAAATCATGGACTAGCCTGGTAGAGGCTGGTGTTTATCACCAGATTGCAAGTAGAAAACAAACTGACAAATCTCAGATGAGATCCCAGAGAGTGGAATTCATGTTACAAAATCAGCCACTCAGTAAGGCAGCATGAGGTACCCAACTCATGTTTCCTGCAGTTTTCTCTAGACACTGCTTTCAATTAATTCCCTCGGGATCTTGCATTAGTCACATAGTTGTGTGGCATCTCTCTCCCCTTCTGCAAAATAGGAAGAATAACATTTTCTTTCCACCAGGGACATATGCAGATAATCATCTCAACAGTTGTGATTAGACACAGTGATAATAGGGGCAAAAGTACTAGGCCGAAGAAGACTGAACTACTCTCTGCAAAAGGAGAAAATTGGTCTAGCCAAAGTAAGTGATGTGCCTCCCTTGGTAGCCAGGAGTAAATTTCATGCCCCTGAAAAAGCAAAGATGAAATACTCTGCTGCAGAAAGACATATATACAGAACTCATGGCCCTGTATAGATGTCCAGCAATTGCCATGTCTTCCATTTAAGTTTAGATATGGACATTAACTTTGAAATTATCACTAGTGTGTACAGGTACACACAAAGAGAATGAAGATACCTGGCTACACTCATCCCAGATCTTTTTTTCTGTCTCCTTTCATGGGCAAGTCTCTGGAATCATGGTCTTTCAGTAAGGAAAAGAATGAGTGAAAGTCCTGTTAAGATAAGGATTGACCTAAACTTCTGAATAAAAGTTAAAATCAAGCCCAACACCTTCCCTCCAATATCTTCAGTATTAAGCAAAAAAGTTTGCAAAGGATTTTTGCTTATTTGATATTTGCTATTAGAAACTTTCTACCTCAGGTGTGGAAAAGATGAGTATCCAACTACACTCTTTACATATGTCCAATATTTTTTTTTCCTAGGTCAAAAGATTCAGTTGCAAAGTCTAGAGAAGCTGTATTTTACATGCTGATTCAAACTAGCCCTACGTGTTCTTGAAGGATTTTCAGAATGTAGAAAGGTAGGAGGTATAAAAACACCCAACTATGTAAAAATCCTGAAATGCTAATGCAGAGCTGTAGGATGCTAGAATTGTTCCAAGCTGCAAAGCTTTATCTATTCTCTTTTGCCCTGAACAAACAGGTCAAAGCAAGCAAAAGACTGGACACGTCTTCGTAGCTTTTCTGGTATGTTTCAAAAAATGCAGCATGCCAAGGCCCTTGTCAGGGAAATCTCTGCAATGTCCAAGTGCCAGTTCATGAAATGATGACTTGCTTTCCCAGTGCACCTCCTGTGCCACTGTGAATTCTGCTCCCAAATCCCCATGCTACTTACACAGGCAGGGTTTCAAAATGGTGCCCTCAAAATGGTGGTGCAGTGCTCAGAAGAGACCATTTGCACGTGAGGAAGGGAGGCAGCATCTCAGACAGAAGATAATTTGGTTTTAAATGTAATATAGTCAAGAAAAAACAGTAGAAAGATTCATATCTAGCTCAAGATACCAAATAAATTTAGTAAACCAATGGAGATGGCAGAGGTGCAGGTATGGAAGAGTGCAGGAAATTGAGACATTAAGCTAGATGCCAGCTCTTCCAGCTGGGAACAATGGGGAAAGCAGCACAGGACCTCAGAGGGTGCAAAGAGTTCACCCCTTTCTCCAGCAAGAAACAGTGTAACAGTATGAGAAGCTTTGTATCATTAAATACTACATAATAATTTAATATTAACTACTTTGGATTTACGTAATTACTTATCTCTGTTCTATAACGTATTGCCTTACTATTTATTAAAAGATAGCTAGATTTTAACAGAAGTGAATGGTCAGTGCCTCCCTTGGGCTATTGTTAAAGGCTGCTTTCATTTCTATCTGTGATAATTATTCATAAATATACCATCAAAGCACCTACTGTGAGATGAAAAATCTGTTATGGATCCAAATTTCCCCAACTGATCCTGTGTACTGTCACCAGCAATAGGAATGGAGAAAGGATCAGTCCCAGGCAAGAATCTCTCCAGACCAAAATCTGGCTTTTTTTGTAAATAGATTCAGAGTAGCCCCAGACTCTGAGACAATAGCAGGAACACATTGCACCAGCCACCTCTGCTTGTGCAGACACAATCAGAAAAATAGGTACTGGCTTGGGGGTGTCTGTCCCTGTGGCTTTTATAGCTTTGGTATCAAAGCCGAGAACAACAACCATTAATTTCACAACTGCCAGCAACACTGAAGCTTCTGCCAGTGTATCCACCTAGGTCTCCCTAACTCTACCATGCCAGCATTAATAGATTCGTTATTGCCAGTAATGCTTCATGTCACAGATGACAATTCCCAGGGAACAAACTGAATCAGTCTTTTTCCCAAGTCATGCAAAATGCAGCACATTTATTAGAACAGGAACAACGAATCCTGAGATGAACACTACAGGCCATCTATATTTAGAAGAGATGCACATATTCAGATTACTGTAAAAAAACCACAAAACCATACCTTACTTTCTTACCCTGAAACCCTGAAGGTTCATTAAGCCAAAGTCTGCAGTATTTACATTTGGTGTGTTAATACAGCACAGTCTTTCAGGAACAGACAGGGTAAGGACTTGGGGAGGCAAGACAGGCAGCCACCATTCCTGCTTCACTGAATCAGATCTCAAGAAGCTGTTGTGCTCCTAGTTTTCTTCTCTCCCCTCTTTTCTCTCACATGGTTGATCCCTTTAAAGTCCTAGAAACTAGGTCTTGCAACATCTGAAACCACCAGTTGCAGCTGGTATTAAAATGCCTTTAAAGCACTACCCCTTCCCTCAGATTATGGACCTTCTTCTTACCTCTCCACCCACCACATGCAGGAGTTGTTGGGGGAGCTGGCTTTAACTGCTGAGAACCGATGCAGGGTGGGAACAGAAGTTATAGGAATCTACTCTTCATTGGGCAACAACCCAGTCTAACCAATACTTCATCTCACACTTCAGCACAGCTCAATCACACTGGTCACATTAAAGAACCCCAGCACTGCAGCAGTGTCTGTGAATGGGTCCTCACTTTATGATATCTAGTAAAGATATCAACCCATCAAATGACTCACCATGATCTCTGCCCTGTCCTCATCTCTTCCCATCCCAAGAAGAGAAACCTTCCTGTCCCCATTCTACTGGCAAAGGAAAAAGCCCCTGGGACTGAAATGTCACAGATTCTGAGGACATCATTAATTATTTAAATTGACAAAATTACATTCCACTGGTGACATTCAGCTCTGTGTCTACTCTGCCTCTCCCTCTCCTCTTTCCTCCCTGCCAGGCCCCAGCAGCTCTTCCCCCTGTGGACATGTGCCAGCCAGGGATCTGTTCCTTTCACTCCACTCTCTGCTAAATGTTTTTTATTTTCAACCACCTGCCCCAGGCCCTCTCATCAATTATTAATCAAGTGATCCATGAATATGCAAATCACCCACACACTCATTTTATTAAATTAAATAAAAAAAAGAAAAGAGACATGGCATGTACAGCAGCAGAATAGATGATGGGGTGAACTGCTCCAGGAAAGTGGTGATAGGTGCTGTCTAACAGGGAAGGAAGGAGTAGGATGAGAGGGAACAGGCACTATACCCCACTAGCAAGAGGAATTACTTCTAGAGCCATTTGCATGTTTATTTTAAAGTGGTGTTCTGCAGGAAGATGAGGGTTGAAAGCTAAGTGTGCGCACACATAGGGGGAACTTTATCCTGCAGCAAATGAACAGGTGGAGCATGAAGCTTCCTTTTTATAATTTTTGTCAATAGGGGCACTGTGGAGCAGGACAAGCATTTATGAGACTGGGTGGTCCAGCTGGTCATGTGCAAGGCACTTCCACCTGGCTCACAGCATCTACCTCAGCAAAAATGCAGCTGGGCTGCATCCATGTGAATAGGGTAAGGGTAAGCCAAGGACATTGCCTCTAGATAGATGATCTGAGTGGGAACCACTGCTGCCACCTGTCTGGATCACACAGGAGAGGAATGAGAGAGGGCTTCTTTCAAAATTGTGTCTTCTCCCAGCAGCTAACATGCTGTGCTAGGTGCTGAAAAGAACTATCCCTCCATCAAGTTTCCTATTTGTGTAGCATCTAGGCTCACCTCCACCCCTCCCAATATTCCCTTCACACCTTTATGCATCAACTGGTCTTTTTGGATCTCCTTAAATCAACAGCATTCCCTGGTGGACAGGGTATGAACTATGAGACTGGTCTGTCATTTCATCAACTGCAAGGTTGTCTGAGTGCTGATGCCAGACCTGCACAAGCAAAAACCAAAAACTCAAATCAGAAACTTCCCTTACGAAACAGTGGGTGAGTGTTGCCACCAACATGCTAACACCCCTTTAAGGTTATAGGAAAGGAAGATAAACATCTGGTCTGCTTTCCTGGTCCCTAGTGGTGTGGTGAGCACAGCTGAATAGCTTTAAGATGACTCTCATTCCTAGTTCCTAACACTGTGGCACTAACATCTCCTTGGGTGTAGCTGAGACTGTTCTCCCCCCACACAGACATATTAACGGCTTGGCTTTCTCTCTTTTTGCTAGGTTCACTAAGCTGCATCTAACTGGTTGACTAATGTCAGGTATTGACCTTCACGAGGGTTTGAGGGAGTTCAATGCTAGCAGGCAGAAGGGAATCCCCTTCTTACCCAGGAAATAGGTAGAACGTGGGCAAAAGCTTTGGATATATGGACATAGAATGGACATATGCTTTCTCCTCCAACAGAGACTGTTGCAAGTCTGAGATCAGTAGGTTATTCCAACTTGTTCTAAGTATTCCTACTAGATGCTGACATGTTGGGGAGACACATTTCTCCTTGTTCAGTAAATCCTCAAGAAAGCACTGATGGCACAGGCAATACCATTCTTTCAAGGCAGCCAACTTGTGCCTCCTGAGTCACGTGCAATTTCTAAGACCATCACATTAAAGTTCTCTGCACAGATTGTGACACATGCTGGGTCAGATCGTAGCCACATAAGCCAAAGGGATGCTGGAGCTGGCAGAAGGTCCAGCCCTCTTCCGGGCAGGGCTTCAGAGAGATGCTGCTGTCATTGGACTGGGAGGCTGCCATGTAGCTTCATTTCCCCATAGGTTTAGGAGATGAGTTTTCCACCTCTCAACCATATCATGACTTTGAAATGCAATTTGCAGAATCTGCAAAGTCCAGTACAGCCTGCAGACACACTCACATGCTTTATGGCATTGCTGAACAGTGGCCAGAGGAAAGGTGATTGCATCAGCAGCTGGAAATTACGTGCTCACATGATTCCTTGGCCATTGCTATGTTTATGGAGGTACCAGAGGTGGATAGGAGGGGAGGAATAGCTTTTTCACCCACTGATCCAAGACTGTTGGTTCATATTGAGGAGTAATTCTAGTTATACCCTCCTACTCCATAAAACAACTAACAGTCCTGCTAGCAAATACTCAGGGTTTAAAAAATATAAGGACAAACCTTAGTGGTACTAATTTCTCAGTAATATCAGTACTACAAAGATGTGAAACTATGCTGCAAGATCAGAGTCACAATATTAACACTGGTGCAAAAACTCCAAGTATGGAGCTTTTCAATATTTCAGAGTAATGCCTGCACCTGAATGGAAATGCACAAGGATCAAGATGGTGGGAGAGAATGCAAACATGTCCCACACTCTCCACATATGCAGCTGCAGCTCCTCACAGAAGCACTTGGATTGGGACAGCTGAGGTGCCAACATGCCAAGTGGGCGAGATTCTCCTGCTAGTAACATGTGTCCAACACGCACCCATAGGACTCAGTACCCATAAATGCTTTGCAGAGATCAGCTGCTTCATTCCTGCAGGGCACCTCACAGCCCACGACTGTGTGCAGCATCCTCCTCTGACCCATTAAAGGAGCAAGAAGGATCCTGCTTTTTAACTTATGAATGGGAGGGAAAAGGAGGAAAAAGAAAAGAATTCCCTTAATGTCACCAGCTAAATGTTAATTTGGAATGGGATTATTTTGTTGTTTTCTAAATTGCTCTTAACTGTGTGCCAGCACACAGGTAAATTGTTCTTGGCTGAGAAAATGGCCTGTCTCTCTTCTCAAAGATTAACAGAGAGGACAGTGAATGGAGCAGCAAACAAGAAAACCATGCTCCTTTTACAAATAATTCAATGGTTTCCTGACTTCTTTTCTATACATTTTTCAGCTGTAAATGAGTTTCTACTGCTCACTCCAGCTGAAGGCCATGCTTGCCATTGTTACTCCCATTTTCTTTTTAAACAAGGTGGAGGAAGGAAGGAAAAGTAATTTGCTGCCATGGTGACTCCAAGCGAAATGAAATTGCTGTACTTCCCTCCTGCCCCTCGAAAAGCTTCCCCCAACCACCTTCCTCGAGAACCCTGCTCATGTGGCATAGGAATGCCAATGCTTCTCTGGCTCAAAAGGAGCCTAACTCCTCAAATGACAGGCCAGACTTTTTCTATTGTTGGGAAGGATTACGGATATCTTGCTTAGTTCTCTGTCTAGGAGAAAAGCTGGCCTCCTATAATGAGATCTAATTGACCTATCCAAAGCTTTCAGTGTAGAAGTAGTGCCAGAACTGTAACCAGGGAGAATGAACCTATATGTCACTACACTTTTGTCCATCCACAGTTAATAATGTTGGCAGCATAGGTCAGAGGATGTAAACGTGGTCCAGACAATTTCACATTCTTCTCCTGCAAGGAAGGCAATGCCAAGAAGAAAACAGTAGCTAGTAGCTAAGACTACAAACCCTGCTTCTTTCTGCAGAAAAAAATATCACAAGCTACCAGTTGTCCATCTCTCTCATATGGACCAACTGCCTCCCTAAACCCACAACATATATCCCTCTCACTGAGCAAGCCTTTCCCAGAAGTCTGCAATTTAAGTCTTGGTTTCAGCTTTGAGTGGTGGTAACAGTTCATTCATAGTTGGGTTGTTCCAGCTGTATAACAAGCCCATTGCATTTTCCCTTTACGTAAGAGCCATGAGATGGATTATTAGGGGAAAAAAAAGACAGAAAAGGTTTTTCCCTCTTAGTTGCATGGATTGTCATATTATTTTTTCAGAGCAAGGGAAGGCTTATCAACTCTTTATCAGCTTTTGCTCCTCTGGTCTCTTAAAACATCTTTCTCTCTTTTCTACTTAAAAATCTTGCTCAACTACTCAGCATATATTCTCCTCACTTCCTTCTTTGCCAGTCTTATCACTATTTCCATGTTATGGTGCCAGAAGGAGAAAGGAAATCCTAAACATAATGCTGTCGAAACAGAGTCCTCATACACAAGTCAGACCAGTTAGATTCAAAAGGGCTTCCCTTTATCTCAAAGATCACCATTACGATCTTGTGCTGGTAGAGAATTTAAAACTGGTTGGCATTTTGAAGATTATTCCTCATGCTGAAGAAGTGGAAACATGGTTCTCATCCGGAATTAACAAAACCTGTCATGTTCTCTTAAATATACAAAGACTTCACCTGCAGTGGAAGACAGTCTACTGATATAATTAATAATTATATGACAGATGAAAATATCTATTTGCTTGATTCATGTATCTTGGGTGGATGTCAGGAATGAGAGGCTTATGCCTGCCTTCTTTGAATTAGAAGTTTAATTTACTGCCTCTGTAGAGAAATAGCACTTGTTTTTCCCTCTCCAAGATTCTTGTACCTTATTTCAGAGGAGATGCATATAGTTCCTTACAGAGACTGAGTCGAATCTTGAAAACTCAAAAGTATGTATGCTTCTCCAGATGCCCAACTTGAAAACACATTGAAAGAGCCTAATCCATAAAAAGCAAAGAAAGAACTGATGGAATATAACATTGTTTTCTTAACTTTTGAGTGTGGGGCTCTAAAAATGGGGACCTCAATAACAACCAGCACTAGAAATCCCAAACTCTACCCAGTCTTTAATTGTTCGATGGTTTCCCCTACCCCCCATAGAAACTATCATTTATCTATAGTCTAAACACAACAGGATTGCATTTTAGAATAGTTAAGTATACTGACACTGGCATATACAAACATCTAACAGCTCAAAACAATATATTTGCGACCGATGCATGCTTTAACTGGAGTAGATACCCCAGCATGACTGGGAAACCTTTTTATGCAGGCATCTCATTATAGCACGTAATAATCACATCCCTCCCATGAGCAATCTAAAAAAGGTGAAAGGAATTAATTCATGAAACCTAGTCACAGACAATCAATTTTAAAAATTCAGATAACAGGATGAGAAAAGAGAG
Organism: Chiroxiphia lanceolata; assembly: GCF_009829145.1. Classification (NCBI taxonomy): domain Eukaryota; kingdom Metazoa; phylum Chordata; class Aves; order Passeriformes; family Pipridae; genus Chiroxiphia; species Chiroxiphia lanceolata. The sequence continues at coordinate 95,913,807 of NC_045638.1, read as the reverse complement.
GTCACTAAGACTACCAACATTTGAGGCACTTAGGGCAGATGAGAGAAGTGCCTGAAGGAAGGGCCTCTGAGCTGTGTGGGAATGGTCTGCTTGAATAGGATACGACAAGATGCTTTTGAATAGGGAGCAGAGCTTCTGGCCTTCTACAGTACCTATCCTTCACATTGTAGTGGCACATCCAGAATCTCAGTTGGAATATCCATATACATTCTTGAATACAGTCTTAAGAGGCAGAGCTTTCAAAGCAACCCAAGAACACCACCGAGATGCCACATTTACTCACACATCCCTTTTCCATCTCTAATTTCCAGGACATGAAGAACCTGAATGGGACCTCCATGTTCCTGGAATGGATGTTACACAAAAGCCTTTCTAGTAAAAGATTTGTTTTAGGTGCAACTTTCTGAAAAATTATGTTACCCCTTTTTTTTTTATTTTTTTTTCAATTTTCACTTCTTTCAGTCCTGAAAGTAATTGAGTTTCAGTGGCAGCTAATTATAAACAAAGAGAAATCAGAGGCTGCATGGCTGTCTGTTTGGTGCAAGCTCGGCAAAGTGTATTTTAATTGGTAACCCTTTGCCGTGTGCATTTCAATCCATTTTGCACTGTATTTATCGTTCCAGATTCATATTATATCCATGACCTTTCATCTAATGACAGAAGCTCATGCAGAGAAAAAAAATGATTATTTTAGCAAACAGACATTAGAGTTATGAAAGAGAGAGGAAAAAACAGGCAAGAGGAGAAATCAGGAATGGCATGAGGCAAGAATGAAGTACACCCTAAATGTCAGGTGCTGATCTCTCTCCCTGCTTTTCCTCTGGTATGTGGTCTGTGCAGGAGCCCTCCAGCCCACAGCTACAGCATCACTTGGCTGATGCCAGATACTAATGAACAGCAGTCACTGAAAGCCTTACAAAAACTTCTGGTGCCCACCAGGAAGAGACATTCTGAGGCGCATCCTGAACACAGCTCTTTTGTGCAGCCAGTGCCATGTTTGCAGCTGTGGGCCAAGCCTTCTATGATTCTGCAGTTTTCCTTGATTCCAAGTCAGAGTTTAGTACATCCTCCAAAACAAGTACAAATGAGAGCTCAGAAACATGGAGTTGAGAATCATTATAGACAATGAACAATTTGAACTGTGGTGCATGAGTTGGAGATAACTGGGAAAACAGATCCTAATTCCATGCATGTAATGGTGTCATCCCAAACATGGGCAAGCTCACCCTCCTGTAATTCAACTGAGTGGTAGTGTAGAAACTTCAATAAAATCCTATTTCTCACTTTTTGGCCAAAGCATCAGCCCCAGGATGAACCCTCAGCCATCATCCCTGCCACTGTGTTTCTTAACAAGACCTCACTACTGTATGTAGTAGCCAATAAACCAAAATCTGTGTCCTCAAGTGGCAGTGAATTGGTTCAGAGACCTCAGGCCGCTGTGGTGGTGGAACAACATCTCTATACAAAAAGCAGCTTAGCTCTGTTGGCGCAACCAGGGTGGTTGGTGGGTTGCACGTGATCCAAGCTGAACTGGCATTTCCCACTGTTAATGAGCAGTTCTTGCCAACTGCCCACCTGGCTTCTGCAGGAAGCAGCTTAGCAGGCACTAGGTGTTTGGCAAAAGGCTCTGCAGATTAATCGCAGTAAATTTATATGGTACACTGAGCACCAACTGCCTAAGCTACATTTACCAGCAGCGGGGATAAACCAGCAGTGAAGCGCCAGGTATATTCAACAATTCACCCCAGAAATACTCCATTACTGGAATAACATAGCTTTACCTCCACCCTTAACTAAGTTATCCAGCATGCATCCCGTTGTCTCCCATAAGGAAAACTCTGAGAGGTATTTCCTGCTTACTACTTAACACCATGACACTTTTGCTCAGAACTGTATCACACCACAAGCTTTCAAAAAGAACAAGGGTATTTTTTGTGAGCCCCTGTGCTGAAATTCATTTTTCTGCTCATGAAGTCACTTTTCTGTAGGTTCACAAATTCCACTGGAAAGAGCATAAGAAGCACAATGGAAGGATACCAGTGCTATATTTGAATGCTTTTGTTATCTGTAAACCTAAGAAGGAAATACAAACAGTGTAAGACAAAAATGAATAAATCATATATAAATAAGGCAATAAACAAAGATATTACAGGAGCGATGTGTTGATCTTGAGGTTCAGAAAGTAGTTTCCTTTAGCCTTGGGAATACAAGCATCTATGCAGAAATCAGTAACGTTTTCAGAAGTGCAACAGTGCCTAAGACACATGAAATTCAGTGAAACTCAGACCCATATTCAGGTCTTGCATAACACCTGTTTAGAAAATTTCATTCAAAGATACAAAAGAAGCCAGAGCACCAATGCTGAAGATTTGTGAGCTCTTTAAAGGTACGACCAGGTACCACGCTTTGCATATATTTTGGAATCCATCTTCACATCAGATGCTGGCATATGATCATAAAGTGACTGGCAGGCTCTGGACAGGCATCTACAGAAGCCCCCAAACAAAACTTGCCGCTGGAATATTGACCAAGAACTGCTACATGGAGATTTCCAGAAAAACAAATGGCTCTTAAGCACATCCCTTCCATCAACTTGCAAGCCCTCAAATACTAAGCAGGTAATTTAGAAAACAAAGAGGAAAAAATACATTTGCAAAGCAATCACTTATAACTATACATCCAGTCCCAGTGCCTCTTTGTGATTCATTAATAAAGAAAACTCACAGACTAGCAGCTGTGTTCAAGAAACATTGCAGCAAAGTCCATCTGAGCACTAGCACTAAATATGCCATCAGATGTCACTGAGCAGATTTGGGAGCCCTTATATTGCTAAGTTGACATCCATCTGGCCACTTCAACACTGTTGTAGCAGCACAGGGTTGCAGTTTTTATAGCCCAGTTCTCCCACGTAAACTTGGTACATCAGGCTGTTTGAGGTGAAGATTTGTTCAGCTGCGTCATGCCTGCCTGGTATCTTGTCAAGAGAGTGTTGCATCAGCTCAGATGATCTCTTGGAGTCTCTTCCCTCTGTTCCATGTGAGAGTACACAGGAATTCAGGGGAAAAAATGGTAGCAAGAGATGGAGGGGTATGCAATTAGAAACTATAAATTCATCAGATGGGTAAGCACCAGGGAGGAAAAAGAGCTCTTTAAACTACGATACCATGTTGACATAAGAACATATGGGTGTTAACTGGCCATGAATGCACTTAGACAGGAAATTAAAGAGAGGCTTTTAAACCCTCAGAGCAATGAAATTAGACAGGGACCTCCAGCCTCAGAATTAGGGGAAAGCCACCTCAATCACATTGCAAATTTATAAAAGAAATATTAAAGAACTTGATCAGATAATTCAGAGGTTTCCATGTATCCTATGTTGTAGTAAGAACCATCCTACACACTTTTCTATGTAGCAAAGTCACCTCATACCAGTGTCCCAGAAAGTTTTTCCCTTGATCAGTGGCTATGTACAAATACTAACCAACCATAGTATCCTGAACATCAGAACAACCACAACTGTTTTTATAAGTCTGTTTAATAGGTCCAGAATGAACAAGTTTTTAAATGCATGTGGTATGTTTTCAAAAGTAGCTTTCAAAAAACAAGTCCCATTTTCAAAAAGAATTCAAATCCCTGAGTCCTTTGATTTTCAGGAAGACAAGCTCCTGGAGCAGCTGAGATGCTTTTGAGAATTTTGTCCCTAGTCTTTAATGTCACTTTTGGAACTTAAATTTACTCTCCCTTTGCTGTCACACAACACAGTTTTGTCATAAGTCGTATTGAAAACAGTGTCTCTAACCTTCTGATTCTAATGCAGCTTGAAATACTAGGATATCTGACAAATTCTGCTCAGTTTTGTCTAACCCTTTCTCTATACATGTGGATCACGGTCCATATAACAATGCAGAAAAGTACTGATAAAGAAAGATTTACTGTTGATTTCAGTACCAGACCTAAACCAGGTACTGAACTTATGAATTACACACTTTCCAAAAAAAACAAAGCACAACATATTTTTGCGTAGGATCTGAATAACCCACATTCCCACCTAGTCTCTTCAATCACTAAATGAAGTATGTACCTTAGTAAAAGACTTTTTTTTTATTTTAATAAGGTTTTTAACCAAATTATTTTGAGGCCATAATCATACTGTCAGACCATGCCTGGACTACAAACAATTTGTCATTGCCAACATGCCAAATAACAACTCTTTACTGCTAAGTTAGCAATTTGAATATCTAATCAGAAACCAGATGCTTCAATTAATGCAAGTGAAATTGTTGGCAAGGGACAAAGTCTCCAGAAGAGGAGCTGACCACAAAAAGTAAACTGTTAATTTTGCAAACCTTTCTTTTGTTTAACCTGAGCATATCACCAACATTTTAGACACATTCCATTTGTACATTCTAACATATAACACAGATAAGGAGAGGCAGTGCATGAGATTTAATTGTAAAATGAAGAATTTTACACAAAAGGTAGCAAGCAATATTGAAAATGCCCCACACTGGTTATCTGATTCTGAACAAGGCTCAAGATGTGGATCAAAACTTTCTTCTAAAGACATAGCCTGATTACCCATTGCATACCTAGATATCATACATATCTCAACACTAGCTGAGATACCTGTGCCCTGCCTTTCTTCATCCATTTGGGGTCAGTAGGCTGACCTGAGCATGATGCGTGCTTGCCATCCAATCTAGATTGCATTGTGTTCTTGTAATTTTACTCTGATTTACCAGACCTTCAGCAGAACTCAGCTGTCACAGGAAAGGACAGGTGCCATACGGAACATATTATGTTTCTAATGAACAAAAAATCTCCTTTGGAACCCAAATGACTCTGCTAATATCCTATCCCATGAGAACATACCATCTTCCTTGCCACCCAACAACAGTGTCTGAATGTTTTGCAATCTACACATTCTACCACAGCTATTATAAAAAGCATTGTTGTGCCAGAATCTTATTAATGCAACCCTCATAGAAAAATAGCCACTCCTTCAGCTCCAGGACACATATTGCTTGCTGCCTTCTCTAGTAGTCATAAAAGCAGTAGCCAATACCATTTGGATGACAGGATGCTCTAATAGTTGTGCATACTTGACAGATGCTAATTACAGGGAGATATTGGTATTTATTGGAGCTACGCTTAACATCATCAAGATGTTTAACAGTGACTAGGACCCAGAACAAGCTGTGCATATCTACTCATCTCTTTTTCCTCCCTCCCAGATTTATCACAGACAGGCACACAACAATGGCAATTTTGTTGCCAATCCAAGTTACCTAGGGATGTCACTGTAAAAAGTACTCAAATTAAATAACTTACCATTACTTTCAAGACAACCAGGAGAGGATTAGAAAGTCCAAAGACTTACCTAAGAAAAACAAAAAAGAAAGGAGCAAAATTATGGACTGAGCAAATACAAGAACAGAAGGTCTTCAAATAATTTGAGTTCAGAAATATGAAAAGATTCTTGACAGAATACCAAGAAAAGCAGATCTAGTTCCTTGCAGGAACAGCCCCCTGAATCAGAGAGGACCAGCTTACCAGGTGAAACTAAGAACAATAGCTATTTTAATCACACTTACAGGTAGGCTCAAAACAAATGTATAATTTCCTGCCCTAAGGAACTTACATTCTCATTCAAGAGCACATAAAAAAATGATCACCTGGGGAACAATAAAGGAATATTACTCTGGTATTTGGCTGAGGGAGTATCTGTCAAATCTTAGGGATTCTATGGAATGCTTGTGTTAGCTGTCGTAAGGGAGCAATTAAAAAATAAATAGAATAAATTAGTTCTGAATTGGCTCTAAAATGTGAAAGGGGCTTATTTTCCAGGGTTATTCTGCACACAGAAAAAAAAAAAATATAGTTGAAGTTTTGCAAGATCATTCACTTTACAGGTTCAAAGAATGGGTAAGGTTGGAAAGGACCATCGTGGGTCATATCTGGTCCAACTTCCCTGCTCAAGCAAGGTCACCCAAGAGCACATTGTACAGGATTGTGTCCAGACAGTTCTTGAATATCTCCAGCGAGGGAGACTCCACAAACTCTCTGAACAACCTGGTCAGTGCACAGTCACCCACACAGTAAGGAAGTTCTTCCTTATATTCAGGTGGAACTTCCTGTGCATCAGTTTCTACCTGTTGCTTCTTGTCCCACGGCTTGGCACCACCAAGGAGCGCCTGGCTCCATCCTCTTAGCACCCTCCCTTCAGATATTTATAGACAAGTCAGTCTCTTTGAGGCTGAACAGGTCCAGCTCCCTCATGCTGCTTCCATCTCTTGTGCATTTCCTGCACAGGCTTGAGTAATGACAGGAGTTCTTTATTCATCCATGGAGGTCTCTCAATTGATTTCTTGCTTATTGGATACAAATGTTCTTGAGGCTAGAGGAAGTGATCCTTGAATATCAACCAACTCTCCTGGACCCCTATTCCCCGTGAGGCCCATTCCCATGAGATTCTTGCAAGAAGATCTGTGAAGAGGCTAAAGTTAGTTCTTCTGAAGTCCATGATTAGAATCTTACTTGCTGCCTTGCTTCTCCTTCCCTAAAACTGAACTCCCAAATCTCATGGTCACTACAGCCAAGATTGCCCCCAACCTTCACATCTCTAACAAGGCCTTCCTTCTTTGTTAGCATGAGGTCGGAGCAGCACACCATTCCTTGGGGGATCCTGTGTCAGCAAGTTGTCATTTATGCTTTACAGAAACCTCCTGGAATGGTTGTCCTTTGCTGTGGTGCTCCTCCAGCAGATGTCAGGGTAGCTAAAGTCCCCCACAAGAACTACTGCCTGTGACCTTGAGGCTGCTTCAAGCTGCCCATAAAAGGCCTCATCTACTTCCTTCTCTTGATTAAGGGGTCTGTAGTAAACACCCACAACAGTGTCACCTTCACTAGTCTGTCCTTCCATCCTAACACACAAGCTCTCAACACGCTCATCATCCATCCCAAGAAAGAGCTTGACACATTCCAAATGTTGCCTCACAAAGAGGGCAACTTATCACAATGCCTTCCTGGTCTTCAGCTTGGCCATTCTATTGGCAAAAACACATGCACTCCTCTTCATGAGGTGGATCCCATCTCTCCCATCATCTGTCAATCAACAAACAGGGTCCCATGGTAATAGAAACCAATGCTCTGTTGCCAACACCAGTGACACACCCAGTCATTTACTTGGTAAATCCATTCAGTTCTTCTCTTGTCATTTACTCTAACTGGCAGTATCAAGGAGAAAACTACCTGAGCACCCAGATCCTTGACCAATATCCACAGATCTCTGAAATTATATTTGATAGTTCCCAATTTACCCTTGGTATCATTAAGGCTCACATGAAAGACCAACGGGGAGTGATAGTCAGATATGTTGATGAGCCTTTGACAATCTTTCCATCACCTCTCTGATTCAAGCCCCTGGCAAGCAACAACTCTGGATAATCAGGCAGGTTGGCACATGGGTGCCTCTGTCCCCTGCAGTAGGGAGCCACTCACTACAATTTCTTGTTGCTTCTTCCAGGTGATCCTGTATGGCTCAGGGTCTGGTGACTCAGTTGCTTTGCTTGGAGCCCTACCTGCTTCATTCTCAGCTTAGAGGGCACTAAACCTGTTTGCTAATGTCAAGCCATCAGGAGGAACAGGAGTTGTATGGAGAGTGACTAGTTTACGGTCTTCCTCTTTTATTGACTTCTGCCTTGTTACGAGATGCAGTACAGAGCCCAGCTGCACCTCTGATGTAGAGGGGGGTTGAGACTTTTGTGTCTTTAAGGTCTGAGACCATCCTATCTATTTATTTCTTGTCCTCACAAATGCTATGCCACCTACTTATTTACTTGTGTAACTCCTTGACCTGGTGACATAGCTCCTCAACAAGAACACACCTTCTGCAAAGGAAATGACTCTCAGCTCCAGCTTCCTGGACAGATACCAGGCACCCTGTACCACCAGAGGCCTGCAAGAGCTACATTCACAGTCACGTGGTCTTTTTGGATGGAAGACTCTGATATCACTGGTGCAGTGACTTCAACAGCCACTGAGGAACAAGGTCTACAGCTTGTAATAACCATAATTTTGAGAGCTCAGACTACTAAGACTGAAGAGAAGGGGCCTCTTTGTTCCCCTTGGCATTAATTGCCACTCCCTATCTGCTGCTCTCTGGTTCTGTTTCAGTGTTTGCCCTCCTATGGCAAAATGCCCCATATTTTGTCATCATTAACCATGCAGTTGTTTGTGGTACACAGGAACTGCTGTTATGGGCCAAGGGACCATGGTGCTAGGTCACTGTACGAATAGAAAACCAAAGACTGCTTTGTTTGAAGGAGCTGGGGTGCTTCCATTAAATTTTTCACCAGTTTTCATCAGAAAGTAGGGAAACTTGATGGTGAAGCTACAAGCATCAAACAGCTGAAAATATCATATTTATTGGGCCTCTCCTGTCCTATCACTGTAACTCACTTTTTGTGTAGTGAATTTGACTCCTTCCTCAGGCCTATCCTCCCATCCAATGAAATGCCAACACCATCCTTCAAACAATCACGCCTGTGTACCAGAAAGAACTGTGCCGACCGCAAGTATCAGCTACTGTGCAGAAAGCCTACACCACCACTCTGTAAGGATGAGTATTTCACATATTACCATTGCTTCACTGGGATTTCTGAACAGAATGTAGAAAATAAAAACTCACAGAATGCAAGGAAGCACTCCAATGATAAAATTATTTTGCTTTTAAAAAGCCTTATTTTCAGGGGCCTGATCCAATGTCTATTGATGTCAATAGCCCAGAGCAGGAAGGAGCAACAGATTACAGTGAAGACACCACTCAGAAATGAAACGTAATTTTTGCAGCACGTATGGACCCACATCATCAAGCTTTGACCCTTTCTAGCACATAACTGACTCAGTTTACAAACATCTGAGTAAGCTTGTCAACATGGGGAGTTCTGCCTACATGAGTCCCTATTCATTTGCACAGGAACTGCACCACATTGTACCGGCTCAGCTGCTTTGCCTACAGTTAAAACTATGTTGATGTAATCACCACCAGTAGGGCCAACAAGGTAGTTGATCATAAATAATATTCACCCAGGACTCTTGCAGGCTTTCTGGATTCTCAACACAACTTTATTTTAAAGCATGCTCTCTGCCCTCCACGCAGTCATAATCACCCACCTCAGTGGAATGAAACTCATTTAATGGAGAGAAAAAAGTGTCTCAAAAAGGAAGAGGAAGATCAGGTGGTTCCTTTTGAGAAGACAGGTTTAGGATTTTTTTTTTTTTCAGTGAATTGTATGCAAGATTGAAGAAAATTGTATGCAAAGACAGAAAGGATAAAGATGGTTATTTAGAGGCGGAAAAGCAGATAGCACTAAAATGTTTGTGAACACCCAGAACCCACTCATATCACAATGCACACATTCTCTTCAGAAATGGCCTTGCAGATATCTGGAACAGTCCTAAGCGCTCAGTGTATACTGGAGTCATTGAGTACTTACAAATAAATATTCACAGACATTTTTTGAACTGGGAAAAGGATGAAACCTTTTGTAGTGTGCTTAGACTCACTGATATAGGAATAACATTGCACGGCATCATTGATCCATCAAATGGCATGGGAAATCAGGAGTAGATACTCAGTAAAAAGACATTCTCAAATAAATCAGAGGCTAAAATTCAATCATACAAACTATCTAACTACTAAGAATAATGAGCAAATTAGTATAAAGTCAGTCTGCTCCCAGATAACTTAATGAACAGAGGGGTGAGAATACATTTTAATAACACATTGCTGCCTGCCAACTGCTCTGTTACAAATACAGTGAACTGACAATAACTGGGAGTAGCTGATAGGGGGAAAAAAAAAGGAGAATGATGAGTAGTAGAAAACAAAGCAGGAAGGGTGATGGAAAAACACTAGTTCCTCCTTTGCAGGAAAAGGAAATGAGGGAAACAAAGCCTTTCTCTGCTTACACTGCTCAAAATCCTGCCTGCTTTGGTTTGGTTGCAGCAGATCTAGCCCCCATTTCATAAAATTTAGGAGCACAACCACCTATGAAGAACAACTGTGGGTATAATGAACAAAAATCCCACGGCACAACTTTTGACACTTCCCACAGGAGGTCACCTAACCCTCTTCCTCCCACCATCCCTTGCTCCCACTGAACTCTTCTGCCTTCCAGACAGCTCTACTCATCAGTCAATCAAGACACTCAGTCCAGCTTCTGTCTTAAGGACACTCAACAATGGGAAAATAGAAGAGCAGCTTAGCCAACTCTGCAAGGGAGATTATTCAAAAGGTTAATTACTGAATAAAACAGAAATAGGAAATGGAGGAGGCAATGGGAAAGGGGATGGAGGAGGAAGGGAGGGAGCAAATTACTTTCAGCTGCTAAATCTGGCTTCCCAAATCCTTAAAGTCCTTTACAATATAGGCTGAAGAAGGAGGGGTGTAGGAGGGGGTTGGGCTGTGTTGTTCACTTACACATTTGATAAAACCTCAATAACGTTCCTCTCCTAATCCTGTGTTATTAGGAACAAAATAGTACAGAGAGACTATTTAGATATGAGTGCCTGCAACTTACCATCTGACCTGCTGGCTTCTCCTTTCTTCTTTCTGTGCTCTCATTTTGTTGCTGGAGCCAGTTATATTTAGAGATGTGATTTTTTTGGCTAGGCACTTGGTCCCCAACACCAGGGGTCCAAAATGGCCTGGATGGAGACCCTTATGGCCATTATTATTTTTCTTTTTTGGTGGAAAGGTCATTATTACTATAATAGATGGGAATGAACTTGTCTATTCAGAGACTTTTGGAAGAAAAACGAAAACTCCAAAACAAAACAAAGAGGTATTTTCTGTGGTGCCTTCAATCCCTGTTCTCACTAGAGCAGGAAGAGTCTGACTGCTGACTTCAATGGGAGAGGAAGACTGAACTCAACAGGAGAATTTTACAATATTTAAACAAAAGTTTCAGAGTGAAGGCTCCAAGTGAAATAAAAAATAAAGCTGGTGTCTCTTTGCTTTCTGCTGTTGGAAGGAAAAAAAAAACTAAAAGGAGCAACTGTCTGTATAATCCTCCCTTCATCCTTAGCCTTATATCAAACTCAGACCTGACCCTGAGCACAATGCAATGGAAAACCTTGGGACAGGAGCATCCAATGCCATACATAAAAGCTTGGCATGGAGGCCAGAGGACAGTGGCACTGTCATTGTGTCACCTCTTTGTTACCCCAAATCCATGCCTGTGACAGTAATTCACCAGAGATGGCTGTATATCAATGACATGAAACAATCCATACATCATTTATATGGCTTGTTGTGCTTTCTCTGTTAAGAGATCAATACAGGTATCTCTTCTCATTATACTATAATGCATAATGAGTGCAGTCACTATCTTGGAGTCACTTGTCAGTACATGACATAATGAGCCCTACTTTTTGTCCTCTGGACGCTACTGTAGAAAGGCACTATGAGAATTCACAGGCAATCAAGTTAGTATTTAATTTAGAAAAGAAGCACCAAAGTGAAGGAGGCCAATAAAGGTTTTCTCAGCTCTTTCCCAGCATTAGCTTTGTAGGCTGGTTTTGATATCATTGGGGAAAAAAATAATAATCAGAGCATGTTTGGAGTCTCTGCAATTTTCTAGAGAGTCATAATATTATATAGCCTTCTGAAACTGAAGAATCTACCTCATTGCTTATTAAAATTTAGGCAAATCATGAGGTAAAGGAGGTAATAAATAACCTTGAGGGAGAAACACTTGACAAGAGTAAGTTTCAAAACATCATGGGCAAAAGAGTCTTGACTTTGGGAATTTCACTTAATTTGATTTAGTGCCAATTAACATAAACTTTTATTTACTCTTTCAGGCATTGGAAAACATAGATGACAAACAACTAGACACTTAGGTAAACCTCTTTCTTTACAATTCCCCAAGCTCCACTACAGTACAACACATCTTCCCACACACAAGCCAGCCAGTCTCCCCTTCCCTTCTCATGGACACACATTGCAGTTACTTGCTGCAAGCCTTTTGGGTGAGCTCAGGAGACAGGGGTTGGTAAATGATACTTTCTAGCTGCAGCTTCTTATTCCTTAATGTTTTCTTTCCTTTCTGCTTGTTTCCTCTTTACTTGCCCAGGTCCTCCACAGGCTGCAGTCCCTTTGGGCGGGGGGTCTGTGCTCCAGTGTGGGTCACCCACAGGCTGCAATACCTCCCCCACCAAAGCACCTCCACAACACAGCATACTTCCCTCCAAGAAGCATCTTCAGCCCCATCCCTGACAATGCTGTCTTCCATGTGCCCCCTCCTCCTGTATCTGCTCAAGTATCGCCTTCTCACTCATCCTCACATCCCCTCCTGTGTCTGGTTTGTTTTCTCCTCTTATCTCCCCCACATCATCCCCAGAGAGGCTGGGACAGCTCTGACTGGTCACTTTCCAATAGAGGAAAAGCTTCCATCAAGGATTATGCTGGAGCAGGCAGAAAGTTTGCGCTCCAGCTACCCAAGCAGTTTCTATCTATCTACACAGAACTATCCACTTTTAGAGTGGTCACCCCAGTGCCTTTCATCAGTAGAAAATGCTGTTTTAGAAAGAGCGAAACCAATGACGTATGCTGCATTGGCAGTGACCACCAGGTACAGCTAAGCTTGCCACAGCACCTTCCAATCAAAGTTCTTCAGCCACTGGAGCCATTTCATGCTTACAAAGTGGAAAAGATATTTTCACAGACTGGGTGATGCTCAATCCTTCTTCCTTGTTTATCCCTGCCCCAAAATATTCAGGCTGCAAGTGAAGAAGTTGGTGGCTGTATCCCTCAGCACAGCTTCCCTGAGTTAGAGTCCACCTCCACAAACTGAAGCTCTTTTAATAGCACTGTCACTGAGAGATTGCATTTCTAGTTAAGTGCTATTCAGATGCACCCACAGACATTCACTTCTTCAGAAACACATCTCTTCCTAATAATATAGTTGGCTACATTATCTTATTTGACACTAAAAACTTGAGATGATTGATGGTAGTTTAAATTCTGAATAGACAAAAATTATAGAGTAGCTTTATAATCTTTTGCATTAGTGCCCTGGGGAAATGGCTGAAGTCTTTATCACATTCAAAGGACAGCATGACTGATGCTAAACCTCTACCCTTCCAGCCAGACCAGCCTTCCATGAAGGTCTCAGGCAGCTTGATCAGGAGCCTGCCTACAAAAATGGCTCTGAGGGCCTGGCATTTGATCACTAGGTGCCACGCTTTTCATCATCCCTAACTACTGCTTTGCAGTATTTCTAACATGCAACTAAGTCAGGATCAAGGAATAAAGAGAGAGGAGAGATGATGAAGGGAAAAGAATAGACCAAGAGACTTTACCTTGGGTATAAATGGCTATCCTGCTGGGAAGTGATGTAGTGTTTGTATCCTGGGCACATCAATACTACGGAGAAGCTGAGAAACTATATCCTAACAGGTATAGAAGAGTTGTTCAAGAACCTGCCCCAACAGAAAAAACAAATATGCTGGCAGCCATAAAGCATAGGTTTGTGGAGGACTGGGCTTTTAATAAGGTCCCTGGAAAGAGCATTATTCATTACTCATCAGAAGAAACAGAAGGGACAATAAGGGCTCAAACATCTGAAGCAGTTCATATCATGGGAGATGGACACCAAACTGTAAGCCTCCTTAAGTTTGTTGCCAGAGCAGTATGTCCCCACTTCTCCTTTCACTCAACTCATGGTCTCTTACCAGAAACGACCATTTGTCTCAGCCCCCAAGCCTCAAATTTTTATGGCCATAAATGTCTTCATAAATGACTTGGAAGCATGAAGGGAAGAAATACTAAGCAAGTTTGCAGACGACACAGAACTGGGAGGAGCTGTTGATTCCCTCGAAGGTAGGGAGGCCCTGTATAAAGACCTCAACAAATTAGAGGAGTGGGCAATCACCAACCATGTGAAGTTCAACAAGGGAAAGTGCCAGATTGTGCACCTGAGATAGGGCAACCCCGGGATGAGACAACCCTGGATGAACATACAGACTGGGGAATGAGATGCTAGAAAGCAGTGCCATGGAAAGGGAGGTCCTGGTCGATGGCAAGTTGAATATGAGTCAGCTGCCCTTGCAGCCAGGAGGGTCAACCATGTCCTGGGGGGTATCAGGCAAAGCATCACCAGCCAGTCAAGGGAGGGGATTGTCCCACTCTGCTCTGACCTGGGGCAGCCTCACAGTTTTGGGCACAACAATATAAGAAAGATATTAAGCTATTAGAGAGTGTCTAATGGAGGGCAACAAAGATGGTGAAAGGCCTTGAGGGGAAGCCATATGAGGAGAGGCTGAGGGCACTTGGTCTTTTCAGCCTGGAGAAGGGGAGACTGAGGAGAGATCTCATCACAATCTACAACTTCTTTGTGAGGTAAAGAGGAAAGACAAGCACTGGTTTCTTCTCTGTGGTCACCAGTGATAGGACTCGAGGGAATGGCCTGAAATTGTGTCAGGGGAGGTTTAGGTTGGATATTTGAAAAAGATTCTTCACCCAGAGGGTGACTGGGCGCTGAAACAGGTTCTCCAGAGAAGTGGGCACAGTACCAAGCCTGACAGAGTTCAAGAAGTTTTTGGACAATACGCTCAGGAACACGGTGTGACTCTTGGGGATAGTCCTGTTCAGAGCTAAGAATTAGACTCTGTGATCCTTGTGGGTCCCTTTCAACTCAGAATATTCTGTGATCTCTACAGAAAAGTCTTCTTTCCCCCCTGAGGACTTCTAACACACAATAGTTAGTGAGGAAAGAAGATATCTCTGAAGTAATGCTCTCCTTCAATGAATATCACTGTTATATCAGCTCCTTTTCTTGTCTTCCACTCCTTGTATATCAAGCCTGCTTCTATCAATCCACACACAAATCACTTTAGGCTGGATTTCTGTCAACAGAGAGAGAAGAGAGTTGTTCCAGTCTTTTTTGAGCATTGCAAGCCTCATTCTCAGGACAGAGATGCAAGCCCATCTCAGGACAGAGGTATCAAAAAAATGTTGCTTAGTAAATGCTAGCCTCCATGCTAAGGTCACTAAATGATCTAGCAATTCATGCTACAATTTCACAACAGTTTACTTGAGCCTGTCCAGCTAAACCTTAGTGTCCCATGTTTTGCCAGACTAGGAGCTGCCCAGCATGTTGGGGGTGTTTTTCACACCGTGGTTTCACAGTACTCCTGCAACTCCATGCCAGAGTATGCTAAACGATGTAAACAAACTCTGATTTGCACAACCATGAAATATAAAAATTATTAGTAAGGTGATGATGAAATGAAAATGCAGGAATCAATTCTGTATCAGAACTGCTGGACTCTGGTACAATCTCACACAATTTCTCCAGCTCAGGTGAGGTCTCTATACATGGTGCCCCTATTTCACAGTTGGGACAGTGCTGTCACTAGAGGGACTATAGATCACTAATTTAGTTAGTCCTCTGAGAAAAAAAACACAGTCTGAGGAGTAAATATTAAAAAGTTTCCTTATTACCTGCTACCCAAGAGCAGTGGTGAAAGAGTAAACCATGGCTGGTGGAGGTCACATGAAATAATGTTGTTAAGTGACATCACCAACAGCAAAGACAATACAAAATGCATTACCTGCCTACATAGTTTTCAGCTAGCTTGACAGGGAACAGAACATTTTTCCTCCCACATCCAGAGGAAAATATCATCATCTTGTCTGTCTTTATTCATCTTTTGTGTCTTGCCTTTTAATTAGCCTATAAATGTTTTGGAAGAGAGAACCATCATTCTCATTCTCCACTGGTGCAGGGCAGAGGGCCCTGGCTAATGGCAAGGCCACCTTAATGTTGCTGAGATAAGAGCCATCATCAGCCAGTCCCAGCTCAGCAGCTTCACCATTACTTCGTTTTGCTGGACTGCAGCTCCCTTGCCTTTGCAGGCAGGCTGTGTGGTTTCCATGTGCATTCTCCACACGTGCTAGGACTTGAAGACTGCATCCACTGCAGCATCAATCCCCACCCAACTGGCTGCCCTCCTGCACCAATGCATCTCTCTTCCCCCTGCTATCTCACCCCTGATCAGTTGCAAGCTTGTGATTAAGTCTCTCTTAATAAATGACTCCTATTAAACTGGATTCCTCTGTCACTGTGAGAGACATAAAATTAAAAACTGTCTGTCTTTAATCATGCCAGGCTTCATCTCCATCTCTCAGGCTCCATTTATCAATAATTAATATAAGAAAGACTGAAATCCATTTCAATTTCAAAGACTCAAATGTTACATTTTTTAATAAAAAAAGAAAGAAAAGAAAGAAGCCACTATCACTCTGAGAAACAGAGACAGCCAGACTCACACAGAGGAAAAGAGAATCTGGCAGCACTGCAGCAGCTTCCAAAAGGAGAGAGGGGCTCAAATGTGACAATCAGCTCTCCCTGTGGTTTGCTAACTGGAGATTTTTCACCTCAAATACTCCCATGCACAGGAAGAACCCCAGTGGTCCAAAAGACTAGAAAGATCTGCACTGTAGCTCGTGGCCTTATTTCTCTTGGTTTTACCAAGTCCCTGGAGTAATGACAAATGAGCACACTGCACTACCCAGCCTGTTATATTCTTCTAAAAAGCTGCCAGATCTCAGGATGCTCCAAGGGAAAGTCACAACCATCACTTTCCTACAAACACAGTGGCAATACATGGCAGTAGGTCTCCATTTGGGGAGACTTACCGGTATGAGCAAGGATCTGGAGTGGTGCAAGTCACCGGCCTGGTTCTCATTACATTGCTCTATAAAGGACTAAAACCAACATTAAAAACCTTCTTCCTTTATTCAAGTGGTGCTGCTGCTTACTCAAGCTTTTTATCACTGCACCACACCCGTTACTTCAGTCAATCCTACCTTCGTTGATGGGAAGTACAAGAAATTCTAGCAAGAAATTCCAAATTTTTTCAATTGGTTTTCACCCCAGAGAATGGGGCTCAGGGCTCACTGCTCAGCGTGAAGGTACTTGGAAGAGGAAAACTGTTGGGTGTTATCTATCCTTGAAGTGACGAGTGATCACAGTTTGGATACTGGACGTGGCACATCTGATCACACAGGTTGTCTTGAGCTCTGATTGAGGCCAGCTTTAGACCTGACTTGGGTATGTATCTCACAGTTAAGTTCTCTGCCAGGAGTACAACTTGAGGAAAGCCCCCTGTGACCATGGTGATGCTGCGTATCATGTCACACGGCCTGCGATGGCTGTCTAGCTCAACTCAAACTGCACTGAGGACAGGACATCCCCATGGCTTTCACTCAGTTAAGAGCATGAGTAGACAAACTGACATCTTCAAAAAAAAAAAAAAAACAAAACCAAAATGCAAAACTGTGTCAAGCAGACATATATGACAAGAGCTCAAGTCACATTATACGGACATACCACCTTAGCAGACTGGACAGCTATGCCAGCTACAGACCTGTCAGTCATCCCATAGGTAAACATACAAGTGAAAGTGAAACAGAACACAAGCTGTCCTTTCAGGGGAATCTTGCACATGAACAAAAAACCCTTTACTGGTCAACACCCAACTGACACTGACAAGATAAATGCACAGCACTACACTGGAAATAAAAGTGAAGCTCTGAGTTGAGGGTTATCCTGCATAACTCCCAAGTCAGACAATTCCTGGCATACTCATCAGCTGAATACCCAACATAACACCTCCCAGGCCTCAGCAGCTACCACACTGCCCAGCCTGGGTGGACCACTTCCCTGCTATCCAGCCATAATTTCCATGGAACAGGGCAGATACACACAATTGAACCCTGCTGCTACAGGTAGCAACAACTGGGACGCTGCCCTCTGATTAACAGCCCAACGCAGGGGAACACAATAAGCAGCCTTGTGTAACACCGTCACACCATCAGTCATTAGCCAGTAATTACTGTGCAACTACACAGGGACACAAAGGCACAACTCCCCCGTCAGTTACAGTGGAGAAATATCATTCAATAGCCTTTAATTACTGCAGAACCACATAGTAACAAATGATGACCTGCCCACCGGTATAAAGTGGATCTATCACTCAGGACTCATTCCCTGGTAGTTACTAATGGAACCTTTTGGTAATCTCACAGCGACTGTGGCACATTGTTGCTGTGGGGATTTTTATCCCAGGGTATGGCCCATTTTCAAGATTTTGCTGAGGGAGGGGTAGTATGGAGGAATTACAAAGAAATATTTGCTGAACTACTGTTATCTTCCCAACAAGCTCCCTGCTCCACACCACTGAATTGTGGCAACATTGTGGTAATGCTTTCACTGACTTAGATGTGAGGGGTATAATTGCACCTTTGCCCTGCAGATCTTGTGGTACTTGTAATTATATCCCATTACCAAGGAACACAGCAATTTCAAACCTATTACCCACAGGTATCGTTTATTTCAGAGTTAAATTTATTACTTTGGTGCCAGCCTTGCTCATAGTTCTCCTTTATGCATTCAAGCTTCCCTAATGACAAACACTGAAAACAGAGTGAACTGAAAAAGATGGGATATAGGCACAACAGAAGGGAGCAGAAGATGCAGATGCCTTTATGGCCCTTGCTCTTGTCTGTGCTTTGATTTTCAGTAAATCCATGGGGATTTCCTAAGGGGAGGAGTGTTAGTGTAAATGGGGAGCAACCCTTCTGCAAGCCTGGAGAGGCTGCAGAATGCAACTGCTCCCAGAGCCACCCTTATCTGCAGTGGGTCTGCAGTGCTGGCAGTTGTCATAGTTATCCATGATTTCCAGACTGCCGTGCTTTGTAAACCTCCCCTCCAAGAGCCTCTGTGCCTTGTAATAACTTTCTATCTGAAAAATTTGGAAAAATCAGGTGTGCTCTACTGCACAGCTGAACTCTGATGCAAAGGACTGCCACTGGTCTGCAGCTATATAACACACATGAGAAAAATAAAGCCTGTTTACTTCTGGCTATTCAATTCCCAGCAAGAGGGGAGTCACAGGAGGAAGGAAGAAATTGATAGTTTCCCCAACCTATATCAAAATTTTAAAAGGAAACGAGCAGTCAAGAATATGGAGTTTCATTGAATACAGTGTGTCATGTCACCAGAAGCAGAAAGGAAAATATGTGTAGCCTTCCTGCAGGTTTCCCTTTCCCAGGTAGTTAAGGTGCTCATGATTGTTTGCCGCCACCACCACTGAGCACCTCCCAAGTTGTGCATCATTTCTGCACACAAACCAGTATGGTCTCTGGACTATTGCAACCTATGACAGCTTAACTCTTTAAAGGAACTTCTGGCAACCAGGTACTGAACCTTTACAACTTCTGACACTCAGCTACTCCAAAGGGTGGAAAGAAGGGCAAGCCTAGTACTCCTTACCTGCCTTGGGAACTCCTAGCTTGCCCAGAGAGAAATTATTTAATAGATTGCACTGAAATGTATTGATTCAGTCCTACTGTCCTGTGTTTAAGGGCAGGACAGGACTGAAAGCAAGGAAGACATGGCAGCAGGAGGCAGTCAGGACCATGGGGTCAGTCCCCGCCTCTAAACAATTGCAGTGAGTACATGGGTGTGAACTCTGAGCATCATGGATGATACACATTTTAACTAATTGCAGTAGGTCTCCATTTTGGGGAGATCAAACAATATTAATACTGAAAAGGCTAAAAAGAGTAGATAGAGGCATTATAGATGTGTCCCACTTCCTGCATTAACTTTGTGATGAATAAGTCACCTCCTCAGATAACAATAGGTGCTCCAGCTACTGGAGAGGAGCATGCTGCTATTCAAATGCATCATGCTGTTACAGTAAGTCAAGTTCTAGGAGCAACACAAAAAGCTAATGCTGGAACACAAAGAGAAGACCTGAAGTAAGTTGTTATGGAAACCACATTCTCACCAGCACACACCAAACTGAATGAGGTTTCTCCCCTTACATCCGTTTGTCAAAGTGCCCAAGACACACAGGAGTCCCTAATGGCTATAGTTCTGTTGCCCACCTTGCATTCACTCATAGACATTGCTGTTATTCTCTCTCAGTTAATCTAACATGAATCAAGCACCTCCAGTGTTGGGAAAGGGCTTATGACTCGAGAAATGCCACAGGAGAGAACAGTCCCTTTAGTGCTTCTTGCTTGGAAGAGCTGGTGCTGGTAGCAGCAGGTTTTAATCAAAAGAAACAAGACACCTCAATAGGAACTACTCTACTGTCAGACTTTAAAGTTCCAGAAGAATCAAAACAGCATCAAGAGGGATAGTGGTAAGACCACATAATATGTTCCAGCCCATGTTTAGCAGTGTAGACATACAGGATGGGGAATAGCTACTTCACTTGAGTTACATAATGCCATTTTACATGCCCTGGGTTCTCTTATCAGACTTCTGCTGGCCTTTACAGCAGCACACATCTCTTCTCTATGTAGCATATGCCATTACTGCCTCATATTACATTGACTACACAGAAAAGGCAAATTCTTGTATGTGCTTATACTGAAACAAAAATTCTGTATGGCAGTGTACTGATAACAGCACTGGGCAAAGATCTTACACAGAAACAAAGCAGGGAGATGGCTATGGCAGAGTGTTAGGCAGCAGTAAGAACACTGCCTCTCCCATCACTGCTAAACTTTGGTTACATCAGCTGAAGAAGAGGTTGCAATAGATCTGGCACTTACTTCCTGCTGGGACTCTCTCCTTCCTATTGCCCAGTGCTAGCAGGATGAGTGAGATTGTTTTTCCAGGGCTTCCCATGCAAGTTCTTGCCCTTTAAATTCTGTCACAAGACAGAGAACTTCACCTAGGCTGTCAAAATGCTTTAAGCTGACTGATGAGATACTGCATGAATCCTGTACTGGGTATCATTTCAGTGCTTGACACTATCTTGTGCCTAGATCCTCTTCCAGAAAGACTCCAACCTATCCAAGATGCATTGCAGGACCCACCATTACTACAATGCTCAGGATCAGACACTTCCAGACCTAAGTCTTGGGACTTTGTTTATGGTTTGACACAGTGTCATGCTGATTCCCTGCTCACTCCCCCAAGCAACTTATGTTCTTTCTACTCTACAGCTTCCAACATCACGCTAAAGCAGGAGTAGGGAGGTGCATATCTACATGGGGGGGCATAAGAGTGCTCAGAAACTTGCTTGTTGTCACAAATAAGACGACACCAGTAGGCAGAATCTAGAAAACATTCCTAACCTGTGCCAGAGGTCAGGAAAAAGAAGCAATAGGCACTAACGGGTCTCATGCCAGCATAGTGGTTCTTACTTCTGTAGTCTGCTGTCCAGCTTGCAGGGCAATAGCAACAACATCTGCTACAGTTAGGAATGCAAATGAGTTTCTCTGCTGATTTCAGTCAGTCATAACTTGCCAAAATGTTCATCTTCAGAGCTGAAATTTTCTGGACTTGGCCAGTATCCAGCAGCGATTATTTTTTGAAAGAATGTGGCAGAAGTGATTTAGCCACTTCAGAGCACTCAGAATGGTATTCATCGCTATTATTCAAAAGTCACGACAGACAGAATTAAGCAGCTTTAAAGTTCGCAATGTTTAGGTCTGAGAGTTAAAAAGACGGAAGCATATGCCAAGGGATTTCAAACATGTCTCTTTTAACAAGCATTTGTACACCATTTAGTGTGCAAGGGCTCTGAATTAGCACTAAACCTTAAGGATCCACTAAGATGCAGTTGGGGGAGGGAGGAAGGGCTAATGATCCTGTAACCAACAACTACCTTGTAAAAGTAGTATGCAGGGCATTTTGCCAACTCACTGCTAAATTAAATTACACAGTCAGGTAGCGTAAGAATTTGGGAAAACTTTAACAAATGTGAGTACAAGTTTCAGTAATGACTCTGTAAGACCTTTCCTCTGAAGGCATTATTTCCTAAGCAGCCAAGCAGATTCAATAGATCACTGACCCCAAAGTGGGAATACTTGCTCCCCACTTCTTCCCTCATCCATGCCCTTAGCTGTACAGCTCTGCCCCCTTCCTTAAACCAGCTCCAGTGATCACTGGACCCACATTTCACCCAAGGAATTTGGCTCACTAGCCAACTTGAAAACTAGGTGCTTTTATTTACCAGGTTATGACTTGAGTGGACTCAGAGAGAGATCTACTGAGCACCAAAGCAAGTAGAAGGTAAGTAAGTAGCAGGAAGATGTCCCTGGAAGCAGCACACCGTCATTTGGCTGGTGGTAGCAAATAATTAGAGTACTGCTCACACCTGGAGCATCTTCAGTTCAAGTTTCCTACAGCCAGAAATTTGTAAAGCACTCAAGCCCCACTGCAGGGAAAATCCAGTCTTAACATATAAGAGCACAAATTCTTTTCCAGTAACCAGCATTAGAAGGACAGGTCTTTTCTTCAGTGGGTCTAATTCACAGCATGTAAACATCTCTGCAACAAAAAGATGATATTGCGCTACAGAAAAAGTTACACAGGTAGGTATAATGGTGTGGCATTTGGAGTCTGAGGTGAAGCTTCCAGTCTCTGATATATGAATACCAAACCTCTTTGCATTCAATCAATGTTCATTGTCAGAAGTATAGCTATTTTATCAGTAGTATTCTTTTTGGTATCTGGAAGAGGAGGGACGAAAAGAATTGGTTTCAGTTAAGTCACAGGAAAAATAATTAGTTTTTCCTCCTGGAAGAGATGAGAAAGGGATCAGTAATGAAGATTTTGCAAATTTCCCATGCATAAGGTTGCAAGATCTACACTCTTAAGCAAGCTACTTATTAATTGCAGACTGCATTTGTGAGGTTATAGAAAGTACAGGATGCGTGAGCAATGGCTACTCGTTGACTTACATGCTCTTTTGAAGAGTCCTGCCATTTATTCTAGACGGTGCAGAAGGTCGTATGGGTATAAAATCAAAAAAGAAAGTTTAACACATGTAATGAAGAAGGTACAACATAGATGTATTTTTTAACTTAATCAAAAATTTTTTTAGGTGGTGGTAGTCTCATTCCACAGTGGTCAAATCATACAAAGGTAATGATCCCCACATATAAGCACCAGGTTAGCAACCTTTCCAAGGTAACTTTGACAAATATGGAGAGAAGGGAAAAAGGTCAAAAAACATACTCTGTTTAGTATAACTCAAGAGATAGGAGATTAGACAGTGGAAGGCAGGCTAGTTGCACTCTCAAGGATATTCCACACACACTGTTGCAGTGACTGTCAGATGTGCATCTCCACTAGCTTAGACCTTGCAGAAACACTACACCATGGCATTAAATTGGGATCCCAGCACGCCCCAAGTCTGTACTGCACAGCACCCCAAGATCAAGCAGCAAATACGTCTTGCTTCTTACTGAAACACTGCCAAGTGCTACACTGCTTTTCTTTCAGCAACCAAATTATTAGGAAACAGTAGCATTATTCAGCACATAGGAGCCCTCTGACGTTTGTCGTCTTGCTTTATATAACTATTCTATAACATTCTTCAAAAGAACTTATCAAAATCCTGGTTCACTTCTTGCAGAGGTTGTAGGTTTGGCAAATGGTTTTGAAGGCAGCCTAGGATGTATGGAGTGTACTCCAGCAAACGTGCCTATTTGTTCCATGCACACAGGAACCAGTGACCACATAGAGCCTTTGCTGACTTCAGGGCTTTCCTATATGGGACAACGGGCAAGATTGTGACCTTGTTTTGCATAACGGCTTGATTCAGGTAATCCCAAGAGTGCTCACAGTCATTTACATTGGTGGTAATATAAGGAATTTCAGATTGATTTTACTTTTTAAAAAGTTAGATTTGCAGAATGATGCAAAGTCAGAAAATGTCAGTGTAATACTTTCTCTCATACTCTTAGCACAGTCTCCAGTTCATACATATTTTGATGTAGCTTTGCTTTGCATTTTTTACATTTTCACCCCCTCCCCTCCACAGATCCTACCACATTCAGTCCATAGGATGGCTAGGACTTGCTGAATGTGCAGCTATTCAGTATTTCTTTTTGCTTTCATTATTCATTGTGTGCCTTTACATCTTATTTATCATACACTAAGCCCCTCATTGAACAAGACAGAAATCCTGCAATAAGAACAGCCTGTGAGCATTCAAAGACTATATTTAATTCTGGTATTTCCCAACTTCTGTACATTTCATTTTATTGTTACTTTAATCCATGTTTTTTTGTTGAATTTCATTGCCTCTTTAAAAAAGAAAAGTGGATAAACAAAGACATTTCTTCATGAGCAACATAATGACAGACAGCAATAGAGCATTTGTCTTCTATAAATGTGCAATTTATAGCTGTACAAATAATTGATTTTTTTCTTGTTTGCTAGCAAATTAAAACAAAAGTTATTTTTGGGTTGCCCTACTAGGAATACAAAAAAGTCTAAGTTAAAAAAGAAAAAAAATTACATGAAGCCCCCAGACTAATTTGTTTGGATGGACTGAAGTGTTGCATTGGGAATGGATTTCTCTGTTTTAGGATTTCTAACACTTTCTAAAATGAAGTTTTCATTCCTTCGATTTTCTTAAATGATCCCCCAAAGTTTTACTCTGATCATCTTTCTACTTCACTGAAGTTCATTCTTTCCCTTTTCTGCTCCATGCCCACCCTTAAAGACCTTGTCACAATGTCAACTTGAGTTTATGATCATGTCAACAGACTTAAAGGTATTTTTTTGTGAAAAGCTGTTCAGAGAAAGGGAGGATGGAGGACTGGGTTGTCCACGTTGTGTTTTAAACCAATTGACAGCTAGAATCACCACTGCTCCTGCTCTGACCTCTGCACCATTATTTATAAGCTAAGTAACTTATACCTCACACAGACTTAACAGCCTAAAGGCCACACCATGCAATGTATTTATGTGATAATAGCACACTGGCAGCAAACCCACAATTATCCATCCCTGTATCACTGTGGATCTTTTGCAGGATCGGGGCCCGAAGTTCACAGCTGCTCAGCCAAACACCATGTTGTTACTGATATTGCTATAAGCTCTAAGTCACCTCTAAGGTCCTGTTGTTCCACCTGTGTGATGGGGCCCTGCTCTCCTGGGGATGGCTGAACACCTGCCCGGCCATGGGAAGCAGTGAAAGGAGTCCTTGCTTTGCTTGTGTGCACAGCTTTTCTTTATCTATTCAACTGTCTTTATGTCAATCCACAAGTTTCCTAACTTCTGCTCTACCTGATGCTGCTGGTGGAGGAGTGAGTAGCTATGTGGTACTTCATTGCTGGCTGGGGTTAAACCACTACACAAGGAAAGGCTGAGGGAGCTGGGCCTGTTCAGCCTTGAGAAAAGACTACTGAGAGGGGACCTCATCAATGCGTATAAGTATCTGAAGGGAGAGTGTCAAAGAGATGCAGCCAGGCTCTTCTCATGGTCCTGAGCAACAGGTCAAGAGGCAAGAGGTGTTCCTTAAACTGATGCACAGGAAGTTCCATCTGAATATGAGAAAGGATTTCTTTACTGTGCAGGTGACTGAGCGCTGGAACAGATTGCCCAGAGACATCGTGGAGCCTCCCTCACTGAAGATATTCAAGTACAATCTGGGCACAATTCTGTGCAATGTACTCCAGGATGACCTTGCTTGGGCAGGGAGGTTGGACCAGATGACCCACAGTCATCCTTTCCAAACATACCCATTCTGTGATTTAACCTTTGTGGGGGTTTTTTGGGGGTTTTTTTGGGTTTGTTTGTTTTGAGACATACTAACTAAAATGCTGAACAAACAGTCACTTGGAGAAGGTTTACTACAACTTCAATAAGTGCCTAGGAATAGCCACAGTTCTACTGTTGTTTTCCCTGGCATTGCCTCACCGAGGTTTTCATGAGTATATTTGTTCTCAGAAACGCAAGTCACAGGCAAATTATAATTTCTGTGTACCTTCAAGTTCGAAACTAAATCCACTTACAAAACAGTCAGCAAATGATAAGTTCTCATAGTTCTAATTGCTACTTGTCAATATGGGGGGAACGTTTATCAGTTGCCCCCAAAACCCTGTTCAGAAGCAGACAAGGAAGATCAGTTTCCCTTCCAAAAATTGCCAACACCTTAAGACAGAAGTGTGTAAAAGCAACAAGTTCTTTACTGGACAGGGTAAGAGTGACCTAGATCCTGGAGAAGTCCATACCAAGAGTATTACTACTTCCATGCCTAAGCTGACATGTGCAATAACTCATTTTTCTGCATCTTTTGTCTTCTGTCTCAGGTTGGTTTATCAACCTGGGCAGAGAGCTGAAAGGATACTTGGAACCAGCTCAAGCCTGGAGTCAGCCTAGCTGAATTCATACGGCATTGGTGGTATTAGGCTCTGTCAAACTTAAACTGATCTGTGCAGTTCCAGTGTGGCTGCCCTTGCACCCAGGCAACCTGTTTCATCTACAGGCTGTGTTGTCTGAGAATG
The DNA here is from genome assembly GCF_009829145.1 of Chiroxiphia lanceolata. Classification (NCBI taxonomy): domain Eukaryota; kingdom Metazoa; phylum Chordata; class Aves; order Passeriformes; family Pipridae; genus Chiroxiphia; species Chiroxiphia lanceolata. The sequence goes on along the minus strand of NC_045638.1, from coordinate 95,887,469 downwards.
AATTATTCGGCATTAATTGATTTATCTTTTTGCCAAAGAGAAATGTCTTATTTACAGTTTATCCAAAACACTGAATTTTCTTGCCAAGATACTTCACCACAGATACCCACAAATGTTTTTAGTCAATGTCACCTTATTCTTGTACTTCCATTATTTTCTTAGAATAATAGGAATGAGATGTCAATAAAAATGTCAGAGTACTTTGAGGAAAAATATTTATTTTCAGAAAAAGCCAAAGCAGGAAATTTTTATTCTTTAATTTGAGGGAGGGGGATTGGGTCTAAAATACTTCACAAATCACTTGGGTCAAACAGACTACTCATTTTTGCTGAATGAAGTACACAACCAAAAAATCTTATCCAGTTCCATTTGAAATTTAGCATTTAGAGTGAAAATGCATGTACAACTTCAGCTTTATGCATAGGTGCATGCTTCACCAACAATAAATTGAACAGAACGGGGCACAAAGACACTGCACTAAATTGCATACTGCAGCCTCCAATTTTGTACTCTCAGATATTTATGGGTAGCTGCAGAGTTGTGGGTGTACCCATTTTTCACATGCAAATGGTCATTTGCACATCCAGATATGCCTGAAAAATTAAAGTCTTTTTTGAGCACTGATGAAATACAACAACTCCATGTACTGAATAAAAGCATTAAAGGCATCGCAGCAAAGGGAAGGAGGAAATGCAGAAGCATTATGGGAAATATAACAAGTATGTAAGAGAAAAGCTGAAAGATGAAAATTTGCAAAAGTGTCTCTAGGGGTTTAGAATTTTTCCTTCTGTTCAGGATAGTATCAAAAGGAAAGATAAGCAAGACAGCATAACTCAGTTGAAAGTTTGCCCTTGGCTTCTCACATGGTCTCAAGACGAGGATGAACACACGTGGCTGAGTGCACATCCTAAAGCACATTATACCTTCATATTAATGAAAGTTCCAAAAAACAAAACACTTGGAGGAAATAACTCCAGTGCACCAGTAGGCAAACAGCCACTACTCCATGCCACAGGTCAGTTTAAGGAAAGGGCGGCAGTCTCCACCTACTGTCAGTGAAGCCAAAGATTTCTATCTGCTGGACTTAGGCCATTGATTTTGGCACCCATGTCTTCTCTCATATCCCACAGGTTGTGGAGAAGTGTTTATCAGGCTCCATGAAACAAAGGCACTAGCATCTAAAAGAAGCAGGTAGCACTCCCATGGCAGTTTTGTCAAGGAGAAGTGGAGGATCAGCTGAAATTTGAGGCCTCTTCCATCCCCACTTCCTTTTCCAGTTCATTCACAACACACTCCTTCAAAATGCAAACACACACTCTGCCAGCCTTAGTTCCTCCCATACATGACATGACATCAAATTGACAGAGCACTGACTATTTGGCATCCAAGCTGATAACAGAACGACACCTCTGAGCAACACTCAAACAACAGGCAAGAAATGTAGCTCCCATAAATGGGTGAATTTACAACTTGCTGTTCAAGAAATAAATAAAGCATTACCCACAAAGCATCGTTTCTCTTTGAAGTACATCACCTGTCACTAAAGGTTAAATAACTGTCAACTGCTCATGCAAGGCTGTTGGGGGTTGGTTGCAGCTTTGCAACTTCTTTTAGCTCTAATGGGGACTGTGCAGTTATAACCTTTATGCTTCAGAAACACAACATCAGTGACTGTCAGCAGTGGGAAATGGATCACCTACTACTTGCCTGTTATCAGCTCATTGTTATGATTTTACAGACGAAACAGGTCAAAATATAGTAGGCAGCAATCAGCATGAAATAATGGGCCAACTGCTATGACTGACAGGACAAAATGCAGGAGACACGGGCTCCAGATTTGGGAGCCAACTCATAGGAAAAGCAAAGGTCTTCTCTCTCCAAGATACAGTCATGCCATTAGTCTGCATCTTTAGTTCTCCATTTATTAGCCAGGGTCAACCACCCATCACTTTGATGTTCACAGTGCCTTACGGAACTAGGAAAACCTGTGATAGTTTCAGTCTAGGCCTTCCTGGAGACCAGCTTATAACCAGGAAGGAACTAGAGAAGTGACCAAGGAAGTATTCCATGCTATTCCTTTACGTAACCTGAGGTATGAATAAAGCCGGTCAGAGAGACCTCTTTCTTTTCTTCCAGAGAGGTTTGGGAATGGTAGATCCCTGTCTCAGTCTTGCTTATCTAGAGCTGAGGCCTGCAGCGACTGCTGTTGTCTGCCATGCGTGAGGGGAGAAGTGCTGGGCTGCATCCGGCTGTCCTGCTTTTCTCAAGGGAAATGGTGAAATTCTGTTAGTTCTTTATTTTGTCAGTTACCGGGTTTTCTGATTGTGCATACCTGTTTTGGTTTTGTCCATTTTTGTCCCTTTTTGTTCTTTTTTCCCTTTTTCCTCTTTCCCTTTTTGGGAGCAATTTGGGGTTTCTGTGTTCATATGTACATAGCACCTTAATTGTATACCTAATATATGTAAAATATATACATATTTTTTACATAGCTTTTGCTATTCCATTTTTTTTTCCTTCTCTCTTCTTGGAGATTTTCTTCTGTAGTCTGTGGCGTTTGGTACGAAGCCAACTACAACCAGCTACAATACCTCAGACTATCCGGTAAAGGGAGCAGCGGCAAGTGAATGCAAGCACATAGAGAGCAATAAGGAGACCACCAGTGAAGATTCAAATCCTACAGTCACTTCAGAAGATCGTATCTCGTCTTTTTTTCCTCCAGCCAGTAAAAAATCCGCCCCGAAAATTTCAGATCAGGCCACTTTTCTCCCCTTCCCACTAGCTCTGGAAATAAAAGATCAGCTTAAACTCCTGAACCTCATAGAGGAGATGACAGTAGGGCAGGAAGCTTACTGATAGAATGCTAGTCATCAGAAAAGATGTCAGGCATTCAGAGAGTAAGCCAAAAAAGTACATCCTTCTAGAAATAAGACTTTATGTGAACCTGGTAGCCTGCCATTTCCCATGGAGTCTCATAAGGACAAGGAACTGGGCAGAAATCACTTGCAGAGTCCCTCAGGCATTGGTGAGAAGTGATGGTAACCTTGTCAGACAGGTGATGCTGTTTGCCTTCTCCCTTCTAGAGGACACAGACATGGATTTTCAAAATGAGAAGGTATTTTTGTAGAAGGAAAGATAATTTATATACTTGATATGGGCAGGGATTTTTGCCTAGACAGCCACACAAATCCCTTGAGGCATGAGTACACATGTACAGTAGAAGTTCCCTCACCCTGTAGTTGACTGACCAGACTCACAGGGCTCAGTCATCTGCCTTCCCAAAATTCTCCCTGGAAATAAAAGATGGCAGGAAAAGTGAAAGCCTCACCTCTTAGCTGGATAGTCATTAGCCCTACAAACATGACTAAGGGGTCTGATACTCCGCTTCTGTAGCACCTGGGATATTACCCTTTCAGGCTGAGAAACAATCAGAAATTATTTTTCTACCAAAGCTCAACAGCATTCCAGCTTTTGTGTCTCAGGAAGAGCTCCCTTCCCTCTCTGAAAGATGGGTGCACACCCCAGATAATCACTGTCCATTCTTTGCTTCCACTTGAGAGGGAGTTATTGGAGTTGAGGTTCTGACCTGTAGATAACCACAGATTGTTAACTCAGCCCCAAGAACACAAAAATTAAACACTTTTTCAAACTTCTTCACTCAGCTATTTTTCAAATTCAAAGTGTCCATATGGCTAATCAGCATGAAGGGCTTGCTATGAGTCAAAGGATTGCCAGCATCACAGAAGCAGACAGACATTCAATAACAGGAATAGCACTGATATCTAGCAACTCCCGAATCCATTTTCATCTCAAAACTGCATTGCCTTCCCCACTCCACCAAAACCAGAAGTAGTAAAACTGTATCCCTGATTATACCAGGGGAAGGAAAACTGAATTTATCCCAGTTTACCAAAAGCACAGATCCTATTTGCTTGTTGCATTTAAAGCTTCACACTGGCTCTGAAAACTCCATGCCTACTCCCAAGCCTGTGCCATTCCCCAGTAATGTAGGTTTAAAGAAGCTGAATGAAAGCTTTCAGGAAAGAGAAGCATGATGAAAGAGGAAGTACAAGTTGCATAAATGCTACATTATCCTTTCTTACCCAGTAAAGCCAACCCTTGTCCTCAGGGCAAGTTTTCAACCTCCTAAGAGCACAGCATCAAGAACTGCAGACAAAGACTGTCACATAGGTTTTCTATCCTTTCCATCCCCTAATTTTATCTAGGGAGATTCCTAGATGTAGACAGCTTCAGTGGCATCACAAAGAGTAGCACTGTGTATCTCAGAAGATTCCTGTTCCAAACAGGAAGATTAGGAATTAATGTACCTTCCACTGTGGAGCCATCTATGAAGATCTTAAGGTACCCTATAGAGGACCTGACCAATTCTTTGTCATAAAACCTTCAAAGTTTGTAGTGCTCTCAAATTCAGGCAAATTTAGACAGGATCTAAGTCATTTGCCCTTAAAGAGGACAAATAATAAATTATCCAAGCCACAGACAGCATCACCCAAATGCAGAGTTACAAGACTATTCTGTTCTCAATCAAATTTCATGGGTCAGTGGATGTGGCAGCACAAAAGCATGCATTTCAACGCAACAAGCTTTGTATTCTAAAAGACATTTGTTCTCTTCCTTCACAAATGCTTCCAGTACCACCCAGCTAGACAGAAACATGTATGCAAGTATTTGGCACCTTTTCTCTCACTTAACAGCCAAGGGAAATCCAGGGGCCAGTTTCCCCAGTGCCCTGACAATCCTATAGGGATGGGATATTCATTTCCATTCCCATACCAGACGACGAGCAAGTTATAAATTGTGCTCAATCCTACCATCCCTTGTTTATCTACCATGACAGTCTTCTCCGGCTCTTGTGTGGCTAGGAGCCCAGAGGGCGTGTATGACCTTTCTCAAGCTGTTCTAAGTTGTCGTAAGCTCTTCTGCCCCGCTTTTTATTTTCCATCATTTTATTCCTGTCTTGCCCTTCTCCCTCTATCACTCCAACATTTCTTTATTGCAATCCTCCTAGAACGTTATCTTCTCCTGTCTCCCTGTCCATGAATTACAGCCTCTCTTTCCTCTCTTTTCCTCTTTTTGTTCCCTTTGATGGTGTCTCTTGTATTTCTGTCCTCCATTTGCTGAGCAGGACAAGCTTTAGCCCAGACATTCCATTAACCCACACCTCCTCTGACTTGCTGCAGTGCTGAAAACAGATGAAAACTGGGCTCTCCTCACTACCTACTTCCTCCCTGCTTTCATTTATCTTTGCTCCCTCACACTTTTTACCTCTTCCAGTCTTTCTCTCCTCCCGCCTCCTCTTCAGGCACATCATTGTACCTGGCCCTCTTTTGATCTGCTGTCAATTTTTGAGCTCCCTGTTTTACTCATCTTCCAATCTCCTATCAACACTCTCTGAAAATTAAGGTCAGGGATTACTTCTTTGCAGCTGCCCCATTGCTGAGTCAAACCAAACATCACATCAGAAATTTCCTTTCGGGACTACCTGGCAGGGTAAACCAAGACATCTTGCATTTCTTGCAAATGCCCAAGTTTCTGAACCAGTAGAGAAAGAATTATTTACAGAGATCGCTTATGGGGATGTTCTTGAGATGATAGCTCAATACTTCAGAGCAAGACCTTCCAATATTCCCAGTGGTAATGAATAAAAATTGTGGGGAAAACAGAAGTCATGAGAAATACTTTAGCTGGGATTTGTTTTCCAACAGCAAGATTTGTCTAATTTTCCCTCTTAAACAGATAAAAGAAGGGCTGTCAGAATCTTTGATGTTCAGAAACATGGGAAACTGTATTTATGGCAAATGTGAAACCCACCTGGTTCTTTGAATTCTAACAGTGTCAGAACTGTTAATTTTACAGAACACTGAGGCAACTCACCAATGAGTGCCTAAACATACAGGTTTGTATTTAGCTGTCTCATTACTTAGCAAGACAGAAAAATGGACTTATGCAAGGCTCAGGAAAAGAGTTTGGGACTGCAATATCTCTGATAACCCCCACTGTACAACTGGTGCAGGACCGTTTTTTAAGTAGTAATATGCAAATGACAAGACAAAATCCATCACAAGACAAATATTGACTGATTCCATGGGAAGATGGTAAAACAAGGCAGTTTCACTTTTACCCAAGGAACACTGACACTCACCACAAGACAAAGGAGCGATAGGGAGCTTATTGCAGTTACCTAATTTGAGGAAAGACTGGGACATTACAGGCAATCATAATCATGGTAGATAAAAATCTGGGACCGGTGGATGAAGAGAGATCACTTCCTCCTGCTCCAGAGATTTGATTTCTATCATGCTCAGTATAGACTGAAGATAGTGAGCTTCATGTATGAGATTTCCAGAATATGAACAGGACTATACATTAACAACCCTTAAATCATGGGCAACGGATCTGAATCAAGCCCAGCTTAAAAATCTGTTTGGTCCTGGGTAAAAGTCTTGGCTGAAGCTTTCACCAGGATTGGGTCTTCTCCTGCAAAAATATTAGTACCCAAAACAGCAGAGGTCATTTTGCACCTTCCCTGTGGCATCCTTCCAAATAGCTACCTATCTAATTATTACCTTAAAATAGAAGACAAAACCTTTTAGTCACCTAATTTTAACACTTCTGGTAGAAAATAGAAAACTTTTCACTTCTGGTAAAAAATATGTTCAAACAGTCAATGAGGCAAAACAAACAGGAATGGACACATCAAAAAATGGTTTCCTAAGTTTTCTTCTGTTAAGGGACTAAAAGGCACAGTGCCAAAAATAAGACATATGGAAGGCTAGCTGTTGTACCAAATTGAGAAGGTGCTCAAAATTCCTAGGAAAAGAATGGGATCATAACTCAGCAGGCATTTCTGATGGCAAAATGTGGAGAAATGACAAAAAGGGAAATCAATAGGGATATTGTATTACCTGGTTATAAAGTACTCAAGAAGGATAGAACAGGGCCAAATTTTCTTCTAGCATAACTCCAATGACTTCAGCAGAGTCATGGCAGTAAAGACTAATTTTCTGGGGCATAGACCATTAGAGTACCAGTAGACTTAACTCCCACAGTATTCAGTGACATGACATCATTGCAGGCACAGAGCCTTCGTTTAGCATCTATCTTGATGGAAATACCACACTGTAAACACATTGTCAAGTTATAATACCCACTTTCTCTTCCATAAAAGGTGTTTATTCCAAAATGAAGGCAATCAGAGGGGAAAAGAAGTCTAATTTAATAGCTACCTGATCAGTAAGATGGAAGTTAAAAAATTTAGTTTAAGTACTTCTTGAAACTGACAGTTCTAGGGTATGAGGAGAATTGAAAAATGTTTTTCCATTAATTTAGAAAAGCTAAAATAAAGGTAATTATTGATGAGCGAGTGTATACGAGTGACCAGAATATCATCCGGTTCATGTTCTTAAAACAGCAACCAGAACAAAGTCTAGGAGTCCTTTAGATGCACAAGGTACTATCACTTAATCAGAAATCAGCAACACAGAGTAAACACTAAACATTCCCATTATGCCTGAAGTGCAACCTACCACATGGTAACTCAAGAGTAATTTTCCCTGTATGCGCTAATGATTTGTAAAAACGAGTAATAAGGTGAAAAAAGTTCCAGAAGTAATAAGATTTATCTATTTTAAACTTAGAACAAGACAACCCTTGAGGTCTCTGATCAAGCTGGGTGCACCTACAGCATAATAGATCAGTCCCCTGTTTACAAATATAAGATCATGTACAGCAGAAAACTCAGTGTGAACTGTCCACACACTAACAGCTGCAGCAGATATTAATTGTGACCGCCCAGGGAGAAGACCTGGGTGTCACTGGGGACAGCTCAATGACAGCCTGATCAATATGCACAGGCAGTAGGGAAGGGTGAGGGGGAAGCAAAGGAAATGCATGGCTGATGAATGTACCCAAGTACATTCTGGTACTGCCATATAAATTAGGGGTATGCTCTCATTTAGAATGCTACATTCAGCTCTGGCCAACAATCCCTGTGTCCCTTGTGGTGCCATACAGCTAAACCATCAGGGATCGGAATAACAGACAAATAGGATTACTGCCTGCAGGAGGCCACAGATGCTTCCAAGGACAAAGTTAACTTTCATTCTAGTGGGGCAGATGCCTTTGCTATGGAATATGACTTAGGGACTCCCTAAGGCCTCATCTTCAAAGGCAAGCTGAATCCTGAGTCATAACATCCCCCCCAATAAAATACTAAACTCTAACTCAAAGATGACAAAATAAGGAAACCAAGTGATTTCAGCATTCATTAAGAGGACTTCAAACACAAGTGATCAGCTGAGGTCTGATCTAGCAATGGGGTTACACAGTCTGCATAAACCCACCAAAGCAGGAAACCACCCTAGTGTAGCATGTGTCTCTGCATATCTTAGTTCATGTTCAAGACACCAAGCACACCTACATATGAACCAGCCACATGGGAGATGGCTTCTGCCTGGTTCAGCTAAGCAAAAATCTGTCCAGTTTGTGAGCTTCAGTCTTTGCCAAAGCAGATGGAGCAGTACACCTTGGACAGTGTGTGTGAAAAATACACTGGCACCTCCCACCCAGCCAACTGCCAGTGCTTGCCCCTATCTTTCATAATTTCATATATCAGAACTAAAGCACCATGAGCCTGCCCAGGGGACACCATCCACACAGCCCCACTCACCAACTCCTCTCAGTAACTGTGAAGGCTAGAGGAGCAAAGGAGAAGTAATGCAAGGTGCAGAGCTCGACTGTGTCCCATTGGAATCTGGGCATCACAGTGAGCCTGAAAAGACCACAAAATAAAGCTCTTCCTATTCTTCAGATGGAGAAAATTACTCCTTTCCACTTGCCTCTGCTACGATTGGAAAGAAGGGGATAAAAACAACATCCTCAGGACTCAAAATGATCTTTTGACTTCCCAGATGTGACACTTGTTTTCAGCACTACCACATCTTATTCTTGTTTAGTGGTATCCTCAGAAGCCAGTCTGCCACCATAAAAGAAAATGCTGCAGCTGTAAATAGTGATAAACATTGAATATTCTTTACAATTTCTGGAAATTTTGTGTCACACCTATGACTGCACTCTAATTATCGAATTCAGAAGCAGGAAGAAGAGCACATAGCTTATTGTGTCCACTCAGATCTTGTGTGCATCACTCAAACTGTGATTATCAACCAAATTGTTCACAGATTAGTGAGACCAAAAATTCACAGAAATTCTCTGAATAATCCCAAATAGCCAATAAATTGAGAGAGAGCAAAAAGTGATGATGATCTGCTTACCAGCAATTTTGAAACATGAACAGAAAGCTGAATTTGATAGGCTTCTTCCAAAAGTTGTTTGAATTTTCACCATAACAGGTATGTGAATTTGACTAAGCACTGCAGACCATCTTTGAAGTTGAGTGAAAAATAGGTTCAAATATGGTCAAATTTGAATAAAAGACAATGTTTCCAGAGCTGTCATGATTTTCTTCTCTCTCCATTACCTATAAATTGTTTACCCAGAACTCCATGCATGTTATTGCTGTTGAAAACATGGTCAAGTGCATGATACCAAAAAAGAAAATGCTTGTTCAAAACAGACTGTGATTGCACAAAAGTTAAAAAAGGTTGAGTTTGCTTTCTCTATCTCCTCTGGCAAGTCCACTGATCCGTGAATTTCCTCAACCATTTTTTGTAAGCCCTAGAAATTTTTAGCTTTCCATTTTTGTTTAACATTTTCAAGCCATTTTAAAAAATACAGTGTTTTCAAGATAGGCCTACATTGAGGTTTTCAGTTTTTTTGTTTTCAAGGTTCTTATATTAGATAAGTATCTGAAAGTTCTGGGAAACTGCTGAAAAGAATGCATAAAGTTAAAACAATCTGTCAGGAATCTTCTTGCAATATTTCCCCCCACCTCTTATTTACACCTCTGGAAGGAAGAGAAGTTATTTCTGCAGAAATTACGTTTACTGGAAGGACAGCCAAGGGAAAGTGCTAATAAAAGGCTGTTTTTCTGCTTTTTCTGGGGTACGAGACAGACAAACAGAAGTTCATGACAAAATCTTCTGATGACTTATTCCTTTTGTTGCAATAAATGCTGACAGCTCTCCACCCCCACACAGACACATACTTTATTTCATTAGGTACTGCTCAGACGCTTATTCTTACTGAATATTTCAGAAGAGATGTATGTCGTGGTTGAAAGGCCATAAGGGAGAAGGAAGAGCATTTCACTGGCCACACACACAGGGGGGACAGAGAACATCATACCATGACTGTTCCCAATATGATTTCATTACCACTAATTATCTGGTTAACTCCTACTGACTATTAAAAAAAAAAAAATGCATGGATACCACTCAGCAATGCCCCTTTTCTCTTCATGCAGGCACCCAGACTATGACAGTGCATTCCCCATTTACTCAGCAAGCTTCTCCCATAGGTGTACAAGCATACCTGGCACATCAAAAAGCACATTTTGCAAATCATAACATAACACTTATTCTATCCTAGTGATTAAACCACAGTCCACTACCTTAAATAGGTATTCAATTTTTATAGATGACCAGGTCATTTGAGATTTTTGTCTCCTCTCTCGCTGCTCTCATACATACATTTTTTCAGTCTTCCTTGAAACAACTAAAAGGGATCTCATCTTTAAAGAATGAGGGCTCATCACCTTCTGATAATTAAGCTTCTTGAAGGGGTCTCAAGGTGGGCAAGCAGCCTCACAAAACAGCCCATAATCACTAGTCACCACAAAAAACCTTGCCTATATTATATGAAACATGAAATAGCTAGAAATACAGGGAATGCAATGAGGAATTCAACCCATAAAGCCTTCTTTGTGCAACTGAGAAGCCTCAGAAGTGCTTTGAAAGGCTTGAAGGAAGAGAAATTATTTTAACAAAAGAACAAAAAAAAAAAAAAAGAAAACTTGAAAGAGAACAGAAGTTCTGAAGTATGTGGGGGTGGGAGAAGTCTTCAGTGTTAGGAACACCAAAGAGATCTCTAACTCAAAGCTACCAGAATAGCTTAAACAAGCTGAGGTGGCTGTGGCTTGATATTCTTACTTCAGCAGCAACTGTAGTTTGTTGCAGGGGACTACACTGTGGTTCTAACTGGACTGTAGTTTAATTTGTAGAGGACCTAGAGGATGGCAGCTCCCTATATCCCAAAAACAGCAGCTCAGCTTCCAGGAGGCTACAGTGTTGTGCTGTCATGCCATAGCTTGCTGACAAGGAAACTACATCCTACTGTTTCTAATTAACACCAAGCACTGGAGAAGGGACACAGACAAGGAAGAGGGCCCATGTTTGCTATGCATGAGCTGCCCTCCTCTGCCAAGCAGAGCAGCTCTCAAGTGACCACAGTAGGGCTGAGATGAGAAAGGGTCCGGCAGCCCCTTCACCATGACAGCACCACAGTTTGAAATTCCAATTTCCTCCTGCTCCCCTGGGGTAGTTTATGAGCCATTTTGGTTAGTGAACGTTGGCTCCTAAAATTAATGAGCGTGTCTGTTTTCAACATACGGTCAATTGCTGATTGTTCTGATGTGGTGAGCTAGGCTGATGAATACATACCACCCACAGATAAAAAAAGAGCTGGGCTTTCCTGTCGTGTGTCAAGGGAAGGGAAGAGGAAAAAGAAATAACAGCAAAAAAAGAAAAAAGCCAAGTGCCAAAGGCACATCAGTGTAACTGCACCTAAAAATGCACTTAAGAGACCAGAACTCTGAAAAGATGTGTTCTGCTGCAGCTAGGATTTTACTGAACACTTAGATCTGGTAATTTATTTTTTCTCTGTGTGTGTAGCCAACAACAGACCTGGGATCCTACAGTCCCAGCCTTAACTGAAAGCCAAATCACAGTCATAAAAAGGTGTCTCCTCCTCACTCCCTCCACTCATGGGAGTGGGTAACAACATCAAATTGTCTCACACTGATCAACTTGTTCTCTCTTACAGTAACCCCTAGTGTCTGCTTCATACCTATGAATTCCCCAAGGAAGTGGCTCAGCACAGCTGGAGGCACACATGCACATGGCCATTTCACAAAGTGACCACATGCATTACCTGCACAATTACAACAGACAGCAGATGCAGCTAGTCAACCCAAAATGTCAAGTAATAAAAGTTCTGATTAAGAATAAAATAAAAGAAGAAGGCCAAAGCCCCCTTGCCATCATAAGACATGCTGCTAGTAAATTAAAATTTTATGCAACTGTATACATCATATGTGCCTGCCATCTACAGTCATGTGTTCATCTCATGAAAAATACATGACAATCTAAGCGGCATTAATAGTGTTTATGAGCCCATCACCCATGGGCAGACATTCCCTTTATGGTTCTAATGAGATAACACACAGACACACTCAGAAGTCATAACCTTCCCAAAAGAAAAAACTCTAATCTGTATTCCTGAACCTCCCAACCCAAATTCTTGATGTCCCCAAATGAAAAGAAAATAAATTCTACAAAACCCAACACACTAGAGAGGCTTCTTCACCAAACAACAAAGCATCTGTCAACCTTGTTATACATCTGTCACATATACATCAGGCGGGGCTTGCAGGGATGAGAAGCTGAACTGAAAACTGGAGCAGGAGGTGGCTGGTAAAAGAGGAAGAGAAGGGAAAGCAGATAGCATGTAAGGGAGTAGAGGGCAAATAGGAGAGACGGAAAAGCTGAGAGTAAGAGGGAAAGTTAAAGGGAGGTTAAGGAGAGAGTGAACGATTGCCAAGTCTGTATTAACTCAGTCACAGGGCTCTGGCAATCTCTAAATGGTCTGAAACTCTGCTCTCCTGGTTTATGATACCAGCAGAACCATTTGATTGAATTACAGTTCTTCAACTGATCGCTCTGTATCAGTAATATGACTTCTCTACTCACCAGCCAGCTCCTCTTACAAAGGGAAGCTTTGATGGCGAGGAATGCTTTCCTGATATTTTTTTGTATGGAGCAAATCAGTATAAGAGTTGGATTTCTTTTGTTGACATTTCATAGGGAGAGCAACACAGCAGGTACCACTGCCAGTCCTTGACAGCAATGTAAGGGCAGAAAAGGGACAAACACACTTGGATATACAACATGCAAACCTTTGAACTAGGCAGAGATGAAGGCTACTTCCAGATAAAACGTGCCTGCAACCTCACACCGCATCCATTCATTTCAAGCTGCCCCACTCCTATCTACCTTCACTGAGCAAGCACTGGCGCTGCCAAAAGCCGCTGCCTTTTTGCATTTGATTCAGGGGTAAACTTAAATATTTAACTTTCTTGCATTTCTCACTTTTGAGCATTCAGGTTTGGGGCTTTGCTTTTGAAAGCACCACAATAGGAGAAAATTTCAGAAGATATTTGAAGAAGAAAAAAAAAAAAACAACCTGTCAACTCTGCCCACATTTATAAGAAGTTAACTTTCCAAAAGAGAGAGGATCAAAGCACAAGGAAAGATATTAAGTAGCCATATACCAACATTGAAAACCCAGCATGAAATGAGACTTCTTTACCTGCAGCAGAGACTTCAGACTGTCTGAAGTCAGAAGCTCTGAATCAGTAGAGTAAGGACTGTGGAGAAGATACACAGAACATACTAGACATCAACGACACTTCACCTTACATGATGACCCTTGTGGGTTACCAGAGAGCAGAGGCTGGAAAAAATCCCACCATTTTTCTGAGTTAATCTAAGCCAAGCTAACTCTAGGTCATTTTCAACTTCTTTTGGCCCAATACCTTCCCATCCTTCCAAGTCTAATAGACATGACTTGTTAATCAGGCTGGAACATTGACCTTGCTGTATCTGTCTCCATTCCTAATAGTCAACAAGTGGGCAGACAAAGATGACTTCAAAAACCCCTGACATTTATAATGACAACTCTCAAAAGCAGGGTCAAATCTTGAGCAGTGATGTGTATCAGAGGGCAGTTTAGGCACAGGGCACTTCTTTAGATTTGGATCTGTAGCAAAGCAACTGTACCCTGAGGCAAATACATAATTTCACTAGAAGTCTGCTGCACCTTGAGAAAGCAACACACACCCACAGCTAATATATTTCTAACTTCAGTAACTATCTCCTTTTTGGAACTGCCAAGACAAGTGATGCATTGATTTTCCTACAGTTCACCCTGCATGATTGGTATCAAGGCTGTGTAGGCGTCTGGTGAAGTGTTCACAAATTTCTCTGAAAAAGTAAAGACAAAGAAATCCACAACAATTCAAGATGCCTAGACAAGTACAAAAACTTCTCCTTAAGGCAGCTTATGCTATGCAGTCAGAATTGAAACATAAATGAAATCTCAACTGAAGACCTTCGCAGAAAGCACCTGCAATATCATCTGCATGTACTTGGAAAGTAACCTTTGCAGAGGTAGTAACAGCAGGGCAAATAACATTTGCATTTTAGAACTAGATAGAGAAGCAGGCTGCAGAGACATGATGAAAAGGGAAAAGAAATCTATTGGTGCCCATTGAGATCCCTGCTGCAGCATGGGACAGATGTCACTTGGGGCCTCATCAATGACTGACATTTTCCATCGAAGCTTTAGACTGCACCTGCATTTGATTTGGCTGAACAATTGCTATCAGCTCCTGCCTTCTACATCACATCTCTGTTTTGTCACTAGATTTAAAGACATACACATACATGAGAGACATATCTCTGAGGATATAGAAAAAAGACACAGATGTCCCACTATGGGCTCACATTTGGCTCCTGTTCCAATAGCTGCCCCTTTCTCCCAGCTCTTCCCCAGGGAAATCTGTCTCTCTTATTTACAGAGTGAGCTGCCCAAAGGGAAAAAACCCCACGAATTCAGAAACTGCTACCCATATATATATTAACTAATTCATCTCCCAGAGGTATAACTACTCCTTACAAGGCATTTGGCAAAACATCATTGTCACTGGAGAAAATCCAGGCCCAGCAGGAACCGCTTACAACCACCAATCTGTATGTGTAGAACTCGGGTTGTATATCTTCTAAATCAAGAGCTGTCTCTTCTACCTTACTGGCACAGCCTCCCAACATATTCCTCCTCCTCCTCCTCTCCCAACTTAAGACATAGCAGTATGATAGCATGTACAGATGCAGATTTTTTTTTGCATATAAAGTTTATCATCTAATCACTCAAAGAATAAAGTGCCAAGGAACATTTGAGTAATCAGACTGGATGCATAAATATCCTGTAGTTACACAGTTGTTACAGCATATCATTTCTTAGTTAGTTTTCTGCTTTTACAGCTATCATCATAGCAACTGCAATCCTCTCCTAAACACTAAATGATCTCAGGTCGGGGAGGAAGAGGAAAACATTATTCATCCCACTAGAGAGGACACCAGCGGGAAGAGACAAAGGTGGTAAGCAACCATTACTTCCCTGGATCCTTTGTGATGTGAATTTCCCACAACCTGCTTATGACCTCAGAGACACAGACCCCAACCTCTAGCACTCCCACACCTGGCCTTCTTCCTTTTACATTGCGGAAGGTAGCACACTTTAACAACAGGTCCCACAGCCAGCATGTACCCCTCTCTGCAATGTAATAAGCTTGCACGGAAGCCCCTCTTCCAGGCCTTTCTCCCCTAGCATGGGTCACAAAATGTATGTCTTGCCACTGATAGGGCAAAGCTCTTACCTTCAGTGAAGTCTGGTGTTATCCTCAGTTTCTGCATATAGCAGTTCAGAGTGTTACAACACACCTGCAAAATTATTCCCTCTCTCATACAAAATACAACTAGTCTAAGCTAAGCATGAACAAATAATCAAGAAAATTTCCCTATCAAATGCCACTATTTTATTATCTACTTCCCTTTCAAATTCTGATGGCAATTCAGAAGCTGGACATGTATAAAAAGGAACATTTTGAAAACTTGGAATCAGCATGATAAATTATTTAACACTTTTGAAAATTCAAGTTGAATGCTTACACCTTCTTGAATCAAGCATTTTGTTTCAATTTGTTGAACCAGTTTCCCCTTTTGACTCCAGAACAGCCATGCTCCAAGAAGGTATTGCACATTCTGGGGAGGGACATAAGTTTCTCATTTCCTCTCTGTCTTCTATATACTAGATTAACTAGCTCCAGTTTGTGTTCCCTGAGGTAACAAGGTTGTTTGACCATCAATACACCATCATTTCAACCAGAAGAAATCACAGCAGGTCTTGGGAAACAAGCCCCCAGAATCCTGTCTGCTTTGTAGGAGTGAGGGCAAGAGAAACATTTTCAATGCAAATTTTCTGGTCAGCTCAATCAGTAATCCCAAACAAAGCTATAAATACAAACTTTTGTTATCAAAGAAAAATCCCTCATGCACAAGAAGTGTATTGATAACAGCTCTTTGACCAGTAAATATAAATTTAATAGAGCAAGACAACAACTGGTACCCCGGACACATGGAAGTGGTGCTCATATTGAAGTGAACAGAGATGCTCTAAATACTTTTATGTTTCAAAGACACTTGGCTCTTTCTAATAGGGCATGTACTTCCAGTAATCTTATGGTTTAGAGATCATTCATACTCCAGTTGCCATCTAGGATATCAGATTCACAAATGAATATTCTGAATCCCCTTTTTGCTTGGTAAAGACCCTATTAAGCTCATCATTTTTTTCCTGGCATTCAAAAAAAAACGATTAGGGAACAGATGAATGAATGGGCAAGAATGACGCAAGAAAACAGGATAGATGAGGACTACAACAGCTGCAGTCACTTTGGACATCTCCAGGTTTCCAGTACTAAGACCTGATCAAATCACAAGGAGCCATGAACCAAGGAGAAGGTGGCTTCATAGTGTCCAGTATTAGAAACCACTGCTTGTAAGCTCTCAGACGTAGGCAGACCTAGCATATCTAGCAGCATTAGCAAGAGGCCTTGAAACAGCTTTTAGCATCTGGCACCTACCCCTGCAAGCACTTTCTCACGTGAAACAAACTGCACTCCCAGTCAATTCCCACCGGGACCAGATATCATGCTGTCCCCCATGGGGAAAACACACTCTGATAAATTGACTAAAACCACCGAGATTTGCTGGTTCCATGGAAAACACTGAAATATGAGCTGCCTGCACAATTAAATAGGTCATGTAAATAGGTTCTCATATCTCAGGCATAGGAGGCACAAATAACTTACAGGCCTAGCAGCCAGGCAGGGATGCCATCGCTGCTTTCCTTTGCCCGTTGTCCAGCAGGAGCACAGAATCAAATATTCATATTACAACTCACAGCAGTTCTGCAAAGCTGGCAGCAAGGGAGAGGGTAGCACACCTGAAGTACTCTTCACTCTCATCAGACTGTACTGAAGTGGCCTGGGAGTAGTTGATTGTAATCACAGTCTCCTGCTGAGCTAGATGGATACTACAGAAGGCAGCATTCAGCTGGACTAGGGTAAGATATAGTAACAGTGGCCACAAAGAACAAAGGCTTAGAAAAAAAAAAGGTGAATTTTGGGACTTAGAATGAAGGATAGACCATGTATCTGTGTTCAAATCAAAAGTTTCGCTACATCCTAGGGCACCATATTCATTCACAGGTAGGCATAGGCAGATGTGCCCTCAGAACGGCTCTTACATGAATGAGGCCCACCAGCCAAGGGCTTCAACTCAGGCTTCCCAAATATATTCTACTTTATTAATTTTTAAAATTCAAAGTTCCTTCATCTCCCATTCAATCCATATCAGGAGAGAAACACAGTAAGACACCATTAACTTTAATTGTTAGCTCTTACTAGAAGCGTCCCATTTCTGTAATGAATGAACATCTATCTGCTTAAGTGTTTCAGAGCTCAGACCTCCAGTCACATTTAGGTGTTGGGAGAACTGCATTGCCATTTTAAATTCAGATAAGGTCAAGATCAACCATGACTTTTTCAGAAGACGTCTGCCAACCTCCTTACTGCTCCCCTGTTGCCATAGGACCAAAAAATCCAAACCAGTAAGCAAACACTAACCACCTCCTTTATATCAGAGGGACTTTTAGGAACCAAGAATTTTTCAGAAAAAGTACATATAGGTGGAAAATATACATACTTATAGCTTATTTAATATTCAGTTCAACTTCCATAAAAGGTTTCATATGCAGAAATAGCTTTAGAATTCCTTACAGATACCCTATCACTGCTTAGTATCTCCAAGGTCTGGCTGGCACAGTACATTTCTTTCATTCATAAACGACTTGTTGTTGATGTTGCAGAAAATGCCTGCAAAAAGCTGTTCAAGGTTTTTGACATTCCAAGTTACCAGGCTGGCAAAACAAATTGCTGTCTTTCACAAAGTCCCTCCTTCATTTGACAGGGCCTTTGAAGACAGCGGGCAAAGGCCTGAGCTAAGATGCCTCTATCCATCGTCTCCTTTCTGTCTGTTCTCCTTGTGCCTCCCCAAGAAGTTGGATCAAAGCATCCCCATGGGGACATCTCATTAAAAAGCAACTCCCTTCCTTGACCAGGTCACTGGCAGCATTACACAAGGTTGCAAGTTCTTGTCCATCAGACAATGCTTATAAATAGCACAGGGACAGTACTCTCCCTCCATTTTAATAATAACTGCAGAAATCTCACAGAAGGACTCCAGAAGGATGGGAAGGGAGGAAGGTTGTCCCTCTAAAAAACTTCTCCTTTAGACACACCTGACCACATTAAGAACAAGCAGCTCAAAGAGATTCAATTTAACATTAAAGAAAAAAAAGACACCAATAAAACCCTAAGGGAATGCTTCGAGCAGCAGAACTAATGAAGCCTCATTTTCTACAGATTTGCATCTCATGATTGATTGACTTCAGTGCATTAGGAAGAGAAAGCACCAGCTGAAACTTTGCCTGCCCTTTGGGCATTTATAACAACTCACTCCTGTGAATTTTTGCATGTATTAAGGTTTGAGTTCATGCTGTGGAGTTTCCTACATTTGGGAATTCAGAAGGCTCTAGGGGAAGCATTTTCATTCAGCTTAGACCTCACTGAAAAGTGAGGCCATGCAAGTACAGTAGCAAAGACAAAAAAGTGCCATTAATTTACTGACATCTGGTAATTTGAGAGCCTCAGTCCATAGACAACTTCATCTTTCCTGGGCTGGACTGAATTGGAGTCCAGAGGAAATTATTTTGTTTTGTCATGAGGTATGGAAATAGAAACACTTATGATGAAACAGGATTGCCCATAGGCACCATTTGCATGAAACTTTTTGCCTGAGCATTTGATGTTTAAATAGCACTTTACACCAAAGACCAAGCACTTATAATCCCCAGCCTTTCTTTGCCATGTGTTCAGAGCAACCTGGGTGATAGGAGGAGCATCAACTCCTAAAGTGTCTCATGGCTGCAAGAACAGAGACATCTCAAACAAGAGGCCAAACACTGAAAACAGAGGCCCCCATCAAGCTACCAAAAGCTCCCAGAAGGAACCAACAGCACAGGATTAAGCAGAGTTATAGTTGCTGCTTCTGACAAGCACACAAAAGAACTGCCAGTGCTGATAATTCATAAACACTGCAAGCACACTGCTGCTGGGACTGCACCAAGCACCGACAGCTCATGGAGTGTCATCACTTCAGGTTGAGCAACCACTTCCCTGGCACACAGGAGTCCCGAGTGCTCCTGTGCCTGAAGCAATTTTACATGAGACAGCGACAAAGTAATTAAACTTTGAATCCTCTAGAAATAGAAGGCTGCACTTGTCATTGCTGAGTCCCTCCTGCTATCAGGGAGCACCTTGATGATGAGTGACATCACATGGACTCAAGGTGACAAACCAGACTTTTCTCCCAAATTAATATCCTGGCAGACCATCCAGGAGGAAGACCCCTTTCATTCTTTAAGCACTGTGCTTAAACATTAAATAATTGTTTCTTACTCTGAATCTTAAGCCAACACTGCAGCTGAACAAGAGATGAGCAAAGAGGTTTGCATTTTAGACTTCTCAAACAATCAATGCCACCAAACATTTGCACCCTGTAAAGAGATCAGCTAGGTAATCAAAATACTGTATGTAAAGAGGAAGGTTTACAAGTGCTAAGCTCCCATGTCTGTCAAACCCTTCAAAATACTGTCAGCTCTGCTTCCCAATTAGAACAATCCTGTCTTCTTAAAGCCACTCCTGTTCTTTTCTCTCCTTCTGGTATGACTGTCTCACACTGTTTATCGACACATCAATCCCCCAAATTGTGAGGTTGCTCCATGTCACATTACAAAACCTATGACCATTTGTTTTAGCGTTATCAACAAGCTTCACTGAGATTAATGTCTGATTTTATTCCAAGTTGTACAAACACACAGCAGATACTTCCTGCCCAGATCACGTAACCCATAAATACACATGATAAGGGATCATGGTATTATATACCTTCACAGAAGGTGAATGAGAAAAATCCCGTAAACTATCCACAATCCTTCAGGTAGCCTGTGAGACTGCTCAGAATTGCTTTCTTTAGTTCCAGCTCAGTGCCTTGAACGTTAATTCTTGCTTAAACAGCCCTCTCAGTTCACAAAAGAGTACCTTTACCACTAAGAGTATCTGTACTACTACAAAAAAGCATCTGTACTACCAAGCCAGCCAGTTAGCAATATCATCCCTCTTTTACATTTTATTCCCCAGACCCTTCTACATGTGTGTGTAGTAAGTTTTTATGTGAGACTTCCCTACTGCCAAATGCTGTGTGCAATATGGAGCTATGTAAAACAAGTACTGTTATAAGCATTTATAAGAAAAGAGATTGATAGACAGGCAGCCCTCAAAAGCTGAATAGGTTAAAGCAGTGCCACTACATTCTATAAGCAAAGGGCAAGACCAGCATGTATCACACAGTTAGGCAAAAATTTATGGAATAACTCAGATCTTATGTGACAATTACTTACGCAAAAGCAAATGGTAAAAGAATGGGATTCAACATAATACATGTGAGAGAAGATGAATGTTAAGTGCTTGATACACACATTCTTAAATCATAAATTTGAAATTAAACAAGTAGCTCTGAGAGCCAGAGCTAATGAAAATTTTTTTTCCTTCAGCTGTGCATCTCATGGTTGGGCATCTTCAATGGTTGAGAAGGCGTGAATGCCAAGTGAAACTTCCTCCACTGTAGACACATTCCCAGGGCTTTCTCCTGGATAAACTCTGAGTTTTAAAAGAGCTGGCCTCACATCACTCTTTCACTTTCAGTCAGATCAAACCAAAGTGCTTTCATCTCCCACACCCAGATACTTATTTTCAGAAATCCCTTTTTCCTAAAGGCCTCAGTGTCGGAAATAGTTGGCAGGACCTGGAGCTACAATGAGCACGGAGAGAATACAAAGGAGCATGCCCAAAGACCACAATTGGTTCAGTTTCTCTCCTTCCTGTATTTCAGCATGCTTTACCAACATGTGATAGGTAGTAACAAGAACAACAGCTGCAGATGACATCCTAAACCCTGCTTGCTCCAATTATGCAAGCAGGAGCATACCAATCTCTATTAAAGTACAGCCCTTGTGCTGTCAGTTCACTAAGAGGAACAGCAGCAGCTGGTCAGTTTATAGCAGGCAGAAAGGGGTACCAGAAGGACCCGTGACTATTAGATAGGCAGAGAAGAGCAAGATGGGCTTGCTTTCTCTTCTTCCCCAATCTGCCAGAATGCACAACTGTGATTAACCTTCAGTCCAGCAATCATCGGGTCTTTCAACATCATAACAAACAGAAAAACTTGCTTCCAGATGTTATTGTGCTAAGTGCAATGTGCACATACTTGGATTAAAGTCGCAAAGAATAGTTCCTAAATATCCTTTATCATCGGCTTTGTAAGACATAAAATGCAAAAATAATAGATTCTATTGCCTTAAAAACTCCCATAAAGCTTATGTCTCAGAGAATTGCCAGAAAGTCTTCAGCCCACCAGGTTTCAGCAGAGAGGCTTGCTAGCCAGACCTTCTGCACAGGAGTGGGAGTATAAACTGGCAGATTCAGTCAGCACTGAACATTCACAGGGTGCTGGTCCTGATTCTACTGTGAGCACATTAAGCAAGTCATTTTACCTCTCTGTCTCAATTTCTTTATCTATGAAATGGAAATGCTGATACTTAGGTAGAAGAATTCAAATGAAGGAGTACATTCAGGCAGGCTCTAAAGTGCAACAGTGTTGTCAGAGACCTGAGAAAGCCCAAAATAGCTGTGAGAATATTTCACCTACATTCTTATTAGACTCTAGTTATTCCCAGAAATGAGAGATACTAACAACAGAGTATCTCTTGTAGGTTCAGTCCAGTGTGTTAGAGGAACCTGAAGTCGGATAAGGCCAGGCTGTCACCATCAGTGACCTAGGTCATTCCCCTTGTAATTTAATCTTCATTTTAAGAATGACTCAGAGTATTTACCCGAAACAGTTCTAGCAACCATACTTCTTTTGAAACCCAACTACTCATTGTAAGCTAGTTCATCCCCTGCTCTTCTTGTGCCAACACTTCAGTTTAAATAACCCTTTTCTCTTCCTGCTCTATATTGACTCAGGGTATTTACAGAAGTCAACTCCATTTTTTCTGTGTCTTGACTTTAGCAGCCAAACAAATCCAGCCTCTGCTGAGTCCCTGTTCCTACCAAGGACTTGCTCTGAATCCTGAGAGACAAAGCCATAGCATAACTGACCCTCCCTTTCTGCCATTATAATCCTGGTACTTACTAGGCTTTTTTTTTTTTCCCCAGGAGCACATGGTGGGTGTCTCAATTGTCAGAAAGAGTAAAACAGCACATGAAACAGGTCATACAAGTGCAGTGTCCTTTATAGAGTATGCTACTGTGCATTATTATTTCCACTGAAAAAGAGGCACCCAGAACATAGACAATATTTCTCCTTGCATAAAATACCATAGTAGAGGACTTTGGTGCATAGAACCTACAAAACCCCAGCCAGCCATGAGATATGTCCTATGGAAAGAGAGGCAAGCTCCACAGTCTTTGTGTTCGAACATTGGATGAGAAGCCTAGATTATATTCATAGCTACCACAAGTCTCTGATATATACACATTTCATAGGACAGATTACCTTTACACATTACAATAGGGGAGGTCAGGGGTAGAAGAGACAGTAAACACTAGTTTAGAAATTATATCATGGAGAAAAAGAGGGAAGACCTACAAAGCACACATTTGCCTTCTGCATATATATATGAAGGTACTACCATGCTTACAGCAAGGTTCAACTCCAAAGTCCTCAGCTCTAGATTTGTTCTCTGAAAACAGCCACATCCCACAGCATCTGCCACTGTTAATGAAGACAGCCACATCATATAATGAGCCCCTGCACACCTGTGCAAGCTCTGGGAAGCAGCTGGCAAGTTCCTTCACCCACCCACAAGCTCTACATCTGCATCCATTCACTTCTTCAGCAAGGATTTGCCCCAGCCACAGTACCATCACCCTCCGGATTTTCAGCTCCCTCCTTCCACCGTCTTTAGGTGGGACTCAAGGTGCAGCAGCCATTGCTTCCCTACTCCCAGGAATTCAAGCTTCATTGCCTCACAACTATGGAACACTGCAAGACACCAGTACTTTCTTCACAGCAGTTTTGCCATGGCAGCTGACACTCTCAGGTGGATGTCTTTGCTAGGGTATCAGAAAAGGATGTGTGAGCATCCGAGGCAGGCAATTATAAGATGACTAGGCCATGTTAAAAAAGTTTCTTCCTAATCCTGTCAGATGCTGCTTGCCTTAAGCCCTGAAGCTCTAAGATATATTGATCACCATCTCCTTTTATCCCACACAACAGAGCTGTGTTTATTCCCAAATTCCTGGGCCATCCCTAATCCCACTCACTTGACAACCTGAGAGATCTCTAGTGGCAACAACTCCTGCTGCCCCAGTTAGGGGAGCGTGCATACGTATTTCTCCATTTCAAGCAACTACTAAGCTTGTCCTGGAAAAAAAGGACAGAGCATTTAACCCAATAGCTCCATGCCTGGGCTCCTCTGATGCTTGTGTGTGCACAAAACAGCAACCCCTGCAAAAGGTAAGGCTTTGCTGACCCCCACAATTACTGGAAAAATCCCATCCAAGTTTCTTGAGTTATGCCAGATGATACAGAAAGGCGTGGCAGGGGTAACAGAAGGCTGATCTTATCAAGCAGATTACACTTCTTTCACCTGTGCTAAGGCCACTTTGCTTAGGGAGCTCAGAGAAGTGTAGTCATCTAGGAGGACCTTAGCTCATACCTTCCACAAGAGAAGGTTAGTTACTACCAGGATATACTACAGACTACTACCCTGTTCTTCACACTTTCCATCCCCAGCAAGGCACCCAAGCAAAAATAACTTATTTCTGAGTAAGAAAACTCCACCCCAAGACTTTTACTCTTGTAACATAAATAGGCACCTTCAAGTTTCAATTTCCAACCTTCTTTTCATTAGGTGAAACTAAGATAATTACTATCTCCCACGCACATGTAATTATTTATACAGTACTCTTCTACACCAGTCACCATTTCTGTTACCTTTGGTGTTTGTTTCCACATACAGCAGCACCAGGCTGGAATTGTCCTGTTAGAAGTCTTTACTCCAACTCCAGGGCTGCAGCTGCAGACCTTCACACACTCAGTGTGATGATTTTGTGTGACCCCTTGCATAACACAGGTTGGGGAATTTCATGTAGTGCTTCCTGAAGCAGCACATATCTTACCTGGGCATCTTTTTAAAAAAGGCCAGTCTCAAAGTTCCAAATCTCACCTCAGTCTACTATAGCTTTCATAGGATGCAGAAATCAGTATCATTACAGTCAAGTGCATACTATTGATTTATACAGTAGTATGACAAGATTGTCAATGATTTCTATTCCAATCTTCATGCATCCTCACACTTTTTAATTTTTTGAGAGGGACAAGAAAGGAAAAAAGCAAAAATAACTGCTAGGTATTGAGCAGAGGGTTTCAGACCTCCATCCTCTTCCCTTTGCTGATTGCAGTTAATCAAGAAGCCAGTGGAGCAAGAGACCAGTCTAAACTGTTTCCTCCAAGATGCAACCTCACATAAACAACAGCACATATTGCAGAGCTAGGGTCTTACCCAATCAGGAGGACATCACAGACAGGGCTCCTCCATCCTGTGGATTCTCTGTTTGACCCTCATGGGACAGAACCAATGCTGCTGGTCCCACATCAATGGCTGGAGAAACCCCTCCTTGTCCTGACAGGTTGAAAACTGATGGTTTAACTCTAACCTTTGTGCTCTGCCCTCCAAACCAGCTCCAGACCTGCAAGAGCAGTCTGTTGCTCAGATGGGAGCTGTCCTGTACAATGTTTTCCTCACTAGGAAAGAAACATCTTCCCTTTCTGCACCAGCTACTTAGGAGTGAGACAATTTTCAGCTAAAGCTTGGTCATTGAATGCAAGTCTCAGGGCAGACATACAACAGGCAGAGAAGTGAAAAATCCCCCTAATGTGGCAGGTCCTGGCTTTATATAGCTGTACTTGGGACACACCTCTTCCTTTGTTTTCCCCTGAGTGCTTCCACCTGCTACCTCATCCTAAGCACAGGGGGATTTCATCAGAGGTACCAACACCACTACCCTATCTCTCTACATTGACTGTACACTAACTGATAGGCTGTCCTTTTGGCACAGGTTAATCTAATACACCTGAGGACAATGACTCTTCCTCAGCCTCCAATTCCCCCAGGGGGGGTAATCGGGCATTCAGCAGTGATCTCCCCTCCACAGCTGAAGGCAGTCAAGGGGGCGAACTTTGAGAGGGTTGCTTTGCTTTACTCTGCTTTGATGACTGAGGCAGACAAGATGAGGGTCCCCTTCAAAGTCCCTGTTTAGTGCTTTATAAAGTAGGTTGCCTTGCTCTGCCAAGTAGATCCTCAGTCTCCCTAACTGTCCACCTTCTGCACCCTTGAGGCAATCCCCCTTAGGTTGTGCTGCCTCATTGCTGTCTGTTTAGAACACAGGGCTGGGAAAAGTCACCTCTTGGCACAGGAGCACGCAGCAGCTAACATAAAGGAGCCTTGATTTCAGCATGGCTGTGACTGGCAGTCAGAGCAGGACACAGCCACAGCACCCTTGGTTGGATGTGTTTCAGAGGTGAGGACTTCTGAGCACAATATATAGGACAATGAAGCTGAAAGAGGGAAGATATGTACACCTGACTTATGATGTTCACCTCTTTGGAGTCAGCAGTGAGAAGTAGCTCCAGAGAGCACGTGTCTCTCTGCATTGACTGTACAGTGAATTATGACAGCCTGCACCTTTGGCAGAGGCTAATCTAAGGTGCTTTGAACTAGGCAGCGTGAATGGAGCTTCTTCTCTCCCTCGCTCAGTAATATCCTAGTGTCACCTAAATGCTACAGAAAACACATGGAAAGTTAGGTAGAGAGAGTGCATTGGAGTCAGTGCCATCTGTCCAAGTATACAGCTGGGGATATCACTAATAATTTCTTCTACTGGTGCTTGAGGGGGAAAAAAAAAACAAACAAGAAAAAACCCAAGTGTTTTGTAGCTTCCTGTTTGAATTAATCTCCTCTGACAAGTGCTGATTTGGGTTTGTGATTCGATCCTCCATATGTCTAGCTCTATTGGTCAATTAAGTGCAGGGGGCGATTGGGAGAAGCAGTGATGTTCAGACTGATTATAAGAGGAAGCATCACAAAGAAGTTAGGACATGCAAAGCTGGCTGGCGCACTTGGCATTCGCACAGCCAAGCTGAGCATGAGGTAGCTGCTGCTTCTGCTTTCCAGGTCAAGGAGATTCTTCCTGGCTCCTAACAGAGACAAGTCACAGCTGCCTGGCTGTTGACCATTTGTGAGCAAGGGGCACAGTTCCAGGGAAGGAGTGAGCAAACAAGCACCAGGAATTGTGGTGAGCAGGGGATCAAAAAATTAATAAAAGGCTACAGAAACATGAATAGTTTCTTCCATTACCCGTTGCTGTAGAAAGACAAATACAACATAAGCCAAAAAGGCTATGAATAGGGACCAGCAGAGAAAATGAGAATCAGCTTATAATAATCCAGGTTTGTATATATAAGGGAAAATAAAGGGAAACCAGGAAATTAAAAGAGAGTTATATTTGGAAATAGGTAATCATCAAATAAGGGCTGTGGGATATAGTGGACAGCAAATTTGGTTACAGATCTGCAATGTTCTATAGCAGCAGCAGCAAAAAAAGGAAAATAAGTTAATGCTGTGCTTCATCTGCAGAGAAATCATGTCAGAAAGTGAGGAGATACTGGCCCTCTGTACAGATCTGGCAGGACAGCACCTGGAATGCTGTCCTCAATTCTGGGCAACACACATTTACAGAAGATGTTGATGAGCATGGGGAATTCAGAGACGAGTGGCAGGAAAAAAAATCTGATTAACGGTCTAAAAGCACTGACATATGAGAAGAGATTAAAATAATTAAATATGTATTGCTTGGCAAGGGGTAAGATTAACCATCTACAAGTGTGTAAATAGCAAGAAGGTAGAGGAATTGTATTAAGGGGTATAAATATAAGTGTAATAGAGGAAAAGTAAACACAGGCTCAATATTAAGAAAAAGAAAAAACAACTTAGCCCTGAGTTTTTTTTAAATTCTCCTTGAGAAGGTGAGGCTTATTGCTTAAAGCACCTATAGTGGCATGAAGAGGGTTGCAATCATGCCTCACTGGCAAGTCTTCACAGAAAAAGACCCAGAGAAGAAGATAACATCTCAGGAGTCACCAGTGATTAGGAACAGCCCAAACTGGCCTGCAGACAGCTCAGCAGAACCCAAGGCTCTGGCAGAGCTACAGGCCAAGTGCTATAGCAGACAGCAGCATGGAAAGGGAATGAGAGAACAAGCTCTGTCTTCAAAGGGCACCCAGACCCCATGCTTCTTGGGTGAAAGAACTGGGCTTAGCTTCTAACCATCTTCTCCCTGCATTGTGCATCCGCTTCTTTTATTTCCACCAGCTAACCCGGCAATGTACTGGGATGCTGTTTCCCCACCGGACTGCTCCCCAAGGGCGTCTCCCACCACATCTTTCCGCGCTGCCAGAGCCCAGCAGTGCGGCCCCACGTCAGGGAGCCATCAGCAGAGGGGACGTTCTGCAGCGCCGTGAAAAGCGCTGCTGGCACCGCTGCAGCGAGCTTGCCAAAATTGGCCTTGTCACTTTAAATACATTAGACAATAAATCATCCCTCTGAGACATCCCCAAAGGAAAAACAGGGGGAAAAAATAGCACTTAAAAACCCTTTTCTATTACAAAGCCTCTGGGGAGCTTTTAAACTTGGAGAGTTTTTTTAAGTGAATTGTATGCTTTTTCCCCCTTTGCCTGCCTTTATTATCAGTTGCTAACATTAGCCTTGCCTTCCCATGACCAGAATCTCATTCAGATTCCTTTTTTTTTCTTCCTCCCCTTTAGTTTCTTTCCCTTTTTCTCTCTCATCCTTACATGTACACACATGAACACCCGTAACGTCCATGCAACAGATTCTTTCCTACTCAGCATCTCCTTTTAAATTGCAATTACTCTTTGCCAATATTCCTTTACTCCATATCCCTCTCCTCTTCCCTCCATTTCCCTTCACTTCTTTGTCTTCCTCTGTATTCCCCTCTCTCATCTGTCATTCTTCATGTCTGATTGTACTGAACAACCTGAACAAATTCAAAACCATTTCCCTGCTTTTAGGAGGACTGCGTAAATTTTGCACCTTGAACCTTTTTTATGAAGCGCTCTGATGGGTTTCCTTCCTTATAAAGCCTATTCCCTCACCCTTGCTTTAGGAATCATGAAGCACTACTGACCTAGAAGGGCAGTATTTTGTCCCTCTGTTAACTCTCCAGTACCAGGTTTTCCCAAATGGACTAAGGAATAATGTTTCCTTCATTTTCCAGTGCTCAGGAAGTCAAGCATGACCATGTAACCAGATCTCCCATGCAATACTTAAAGGGTTCTCCTGCCTACTGCTTTTATTTGGCTTTAAAACCTTTATCATTAAAATCTTAAGGAGTCAGTCCAGTTTGGTTCTATGCCTTTCTAGAGCTGTATGGGAGAAGTGGGTAGCATTTTCCAGCTAAACCAAGGATTTTACATCTTCAGTCATGTATGCAGGTTGTGTGTTAGAGAAGAAAGGGGGAACATAAGGTAAGTAAGGGCAAATTTCAGGAAGTTGCAACTCTGAAACAAGCTGATGATTTTCCACAGGCACTGTGCTGGGGAACAAAATACACCTGTCAACATCCAGCTATCATAAAGCAACTCTTATGCCACAGCTGACCTAGCAGAATCCTGCACAGATGCTACGAGTTAATTTTGTTTTGTTGCATCTAAGACTTACCCAACCCATTTCCATATACTGCAGCACAGGGGAGACCCTCTCAGTGATCAGTGCACATTGGCATGGGCAGCAGCAGCTATTCCAATTGACTGTTCTTTGCTCTGTTTTATTCTTGTTCCTACAGGTGCAAGCCCAAGGTGACCTTGCAATTTTCAGTTCCCCGTCGCTGCCACCCGAGTGCCAACATCACCATGGTCAAAAATGTGACTTCTAGAAAACCACAATAGAGCCTAGTAGAAGATAGCAGGCTGACTAATAATGCCGTTAACCAACTTTATCACTGGTTACCAATGTCCTGGTGAGCAAGTGGCTGTGTGGTACTGAGTTGCCAGCTGACGTTAAACCATGACACTCAATAAGGCACCTCTCTAAGCAGCACAAAACATGGTATTTTTTATCACTAGTGATAGTGAGACAGTCAAGGCAGCAGAAGCAAACGCACTTGTTAGTTCAGTCATTTGCATTGTGTTGGATTTTCCCCTTACTGGAATGAATTAAAAAAGGATCAGGAATCACAATCATTAGTTGGCCCAACATGATAAATTGAACAGGCTGCAGCGTGGAGAAGAGGCAAAGAAAAAGGAGGTGGAAAGAGAAGTAGAAACCATTACTTTGACACCCTGCAGCTTCCCGGTCTCCTCAGGGGTCAATACGCATGCTTAGAAGCTAATGGGCAAAATGCTCATCTCTAGCCCATGCCTCCCCACCCTCCCCAATCTCTTCACAGCCACAGACCAAGTGACCAAATATCAGCCCCAGAACAGCCAGGGAAAGGGTGTGGAACACATAAACGTGGAATACTAAAGCCTGTGTGAAAGGAAATGCTACATCCTGGGCATTTGTCCAGGGAAGCGGGAGGTGGGGATGGAAATGAAAGGTCTATGTTCTCCCTAATCATTTCTGCCACAAAAAGGGAGAGAGTGTTGTGACATACACCAGTGGATCGCAGCCATTAGAAATGAACCACTGGTGGCTGGCAAATTGTAAATTAGAGAGCCAGAGTGAGAAGAAAGAAAATCAAAGGGGGGACGAGGTCGTGTTTTATTTCACTTGTAGCGCTTTTCAAATTCAGCCCTAACCAAACCTGATTAAAGTAAATCCCTTTTTTACGGCCTGTGGAGTCTATAAGATTATGGTGTTAATGGAAGTGTGATTCGATCCGTCAGTAATGGTGCATGTCGGGGCCCAGGCGCCTCAGACAAGTCCATTTTTTCAGATGTATTTATTGTTTCCTCCCCCCCCTTTCTGTTCTCTGCATTGCAGTGTTTAATTGAACAGTTTAAAGTGATTCTTCTTCAAGGCCCATTAATTGATTTTATTTGTGTATTCTCCAGGGGTCAAGGGGGAAATATATAATAAAACATAAGCTCCAGGTCTGAGTTTGTCACAGTTCCCACCTTCCCACAAACATAAAGCACATTTAATCTTTAGCATTTTAAGTTTCTTCCCTTCCCACTCTCATTTCGCTGCCACTAGCGCTCTCAGATGTTAGTTTCCATGTTTCCCTTTCCCCTTGTTTATCTCTAAAATTTGCCACTGTTACTGAGAGCACAAGGTAGCAATCTCCCTCTGTTTCTTTTCCTGTGCAACAACCACCGCATCAGTTTTAAAATGCCCTTGGCTTTCAGGGTCTCCAAATGACATCCCCTGCCCCAAGCTGAGCAGAAGGGAGGGCACTAACTTACACGTACTTGTAAGCCAGTGGTCCTTGAAGCTCAGGTCATTTTTAATACAACTGGAAATGATTTTTGTGAGCTTCTTAGAAAACACTCCCTGAGCAGTCTGCCTCTTTCATACTACTAGCCCAACAGGGCACATGAGCCTCTGTGTGACAGCCAAAAGCTGCTTCTTTCTGCCACTTGATCTGCAAGGGGACACTGTTTCCTTCTCAATCTTCCCAACGCTCAGCATAAGGCAACTGGCTGCTCCAAACAAATATATATTGAGCTGGCTTCGTTTACTTCAGATACTGCAAAGCCATTTGTTTCCTTCAGCTCCCAGCTCCCTAAAGCTGGCCCCAAATACAATTTTTTTTCAGATTCGCCTTGCTGAAGCCTTACTCTGCTCTCATGCTGTTCTTCTGTAGTAGGTACATTTCTTTTAACAGAGTTATCAGAGCACAAGGGGTTTCTTTTAATATTATTTTTAAATCACAAAATACGCCAGGGAAGTTTTCATCCTCCCGCTCACCTCACTCAGATCTTGTCTACAAACTGCCTCTGGATTAATGCAAGGAAAAAGATGCTTTTCCTGTTCTTTCCATCCTCTGATTGACATGGTCTGGGTGACAGATCATTGCCACAGCCAGGGCTGTTCTTTGGGGTTGCAGCCTTACCAATCAGTTCCATGCAATCCTGAGTCTGTTTCTGAAATTTGGTATCACATAACATACTGGATGGGACCAAATCCAAGATAAACCTCTTACCAGCGGACCTCTTGTTCTGTCTGCTCTTGGTTGCAGAGAAAAATTCCATTCTATACTACCGATTATGGAGAAGTTACAGAGGCAGAATATAATTACCCAAGAGTGGAACTTTGCCTTACTCCCTTTACTCTTATGACAAGTACTATGGCATCTTTAAGCAGGTAGAATTTCAAATTTATGTCTGAAATTGTGGTAAGGGAGGATTCACTAACATTATGCAGGGGAAGAGGTAATGGTAAAGGCAAAAGAAAAGCTCCCCCTGCTAACTCATCAGCAATCTTCTACTCTAAGCTAAGCTTTCCACGGAAGGTTGAAAATACAAATCCTGAGCAAGTTATGTCTCTGCTGAGCTCCTGCGCTCTGACCAGAATAAAAGCTATGTACCTGGAGATGCACTCAGACCTGTGGCATTGCTCCCCATTGTCACTGGACTGAAGTTTCCTGGACTGACAGTTTATGGATGAGCAGGTACTTGCTCTTTTTACTGGACAGAGGGCATTACTGGGAGGCAAATATGCTCACCTGGTTACTTCTAGGAAACATTTACCACTGTGTCATGGTCTTCTCCAGTTATCCTCATCTTCTGGCTCTGATTTCACATGCACGTTTGGAACCAT
Source organism: Chiroxiphia lanceolata (assembly GCF_009829145.1). Taxonomy (NCBI): domain Eukaryota; kingdom Metazoa; phylum Chordata; class Aves; order Passeriformes; family Pipridae; genus Chiroxiphia; species Chiroxiphia lanceolata. The sequence goes on along the minus strand of NC_045638.1, from coordinate 95,855,189 downwards.
CATCTTATCTTTTCAGTTACTTCACTACCATCTTTCTTGCTCTGCTTAGATATGCTGTCCTGCGATATCTCTAATGTCTCTGCTGAGGTATTCTTCTCAACATCTCTGCCTGGTGATTAGCCTTCTAAAGCAAATGGGGCCACCTCACTTTCTTAAAGATTAGCAAGACAGTATCCCTGTAAGATGAACTCCCTATATTTGGAAGTATGATGATTTTTGGAATAAGGAAAAGAAGTTCTCTTGAGAAGTCTGGTCAGCTGTGATCTAAGAGTAAAACATTATCTATAATTTTGCTGTCTGCAGAGACCTATGTCCATGGTACAGAGGTCCATACTGTAGCTCTTAACCCTAGACAGTAATCTTCTAAACTTTCAGTCACATCCAGACTCCGTCAAACAAGATCAAAATAAAATTTCCTCTGTGCATACACATGCAAATATGTGCACCATTCTCCCCATGTTCTCATGTCAAGATTGAGCACCCTACAATTCTGTTATCATCTGAATTCAAAGGATTCATCTCCTCCTCAAGAGCTTTCATCCTGCTCCATCTTGGTGTCTCTTAGCAGGGGTTTTACTCTTTGTATTTCAGCTATAATTTCATTTCAGCATAACCTTGACCTGCCCATGCTACCAGAGCAGTTCTCCTTCGCCTAATTGTTCACCCTCCCCCATATACATATGAAAATCGGTGTCCTCACTTAGCTAATATAATACAAAGGAATCAATCTGTCAGGCGCACGTACCCGCGCAGCCTCAGCAAATTAACCTTGCAGAGTAATTAGAGCAAGCGCCATGGTGTTGGTATCATGGCCTCATTTTGCTGCTAGAAGCATTAAAAAACTACCACAGCACAGCTACCAGTTAAAATCAATAGTCCACTGTATCAATAGGAATAAAGCTAACCAAGTTCTTCCTTCCTCCCATGTTGGGCCATAAGTGCCTATGGATCAGTCTGAGGTTCTGGAGGTCCCTCTTGTCACAGCTTTGATGGAGACCAGATTTGAAGAATGGGTGCTTTTCAGTGTAGGTAAGAGGCTCTCAGAGGCTCCAGCAGAGGACAGATTTACTGAGAAAGATCGTAAGAAGTCGCCAAACAGTCTTTCCAGACCTGTCATGGCCTAGGAGCTGCAGAAGTCAGACAGTTTCTATTTGCATTGCATAATTGGCAGAGCCTGTCACAACATTGCAAAAGCCAGCTGCTGCTTTCTGCTCAGTGCTAATTCCACCTGATTTACTTAATATTGTAATGAATATAATCCGTTCTTCCCACCCCCTCCCCACACACTTAGCCAGCAGTTAGAAAGAGCAGACACTGCAGACAAACCTTCACAAGCAGGTGGTGTGGATTGCCTTGGCTCTTCCAGTGACTGAGCAGCTCGGTGCTGTGCTCCAGAGACAGCAGTGGGATGCGTGCCAGGGAAATGCAGCCATGCACACAGTTTTCTCACACCTAAAGGAGGCTTGTAGATCTTCAGAGATGGCAAATGTGCAGACGAACAGGTGTGACCACAAATAAAGGACAGAGCATAGCACTGTAGGAACCCAGATTTCAGGCAGACCAGGAGAGATTTAAAGAGATGGTGCAAGGGATTAGAGAGGTGCAAAGGGATGAAAAGGGAAGATACTCAAAAAGTACGGCAAAATAAAGCCAACTTGCTCTACTTAAGCAAAGATGGCAGCGGAGATGGTGGATAAGGACACAGCATCTACAGAGACAACTGCTGAAGAACATCAGGAAGGTCTGCTGGCAGATCTCTAACTTCTTATTGCCACTGAAAAAACAATAAAAGCCAGTACAACTGTAATCCAACAGCGGCCAAGCCAGGGGGAGCAGCATCTGAAAATCAAAAAGCCCCGGAAGGACAGTAACTTCTGACAAAATTTGGCAATCATTTAGCCATTTGAGTCTTCTGCTCTGACAAAGGGCAAGTGGGTAAAGCCAATAAGAGACTGAGTTCTGCAGGACAATAACGGCAGGACCAAAGTTTGAGCTTTTGAGAGGATAAATCAGATTGTTGCTATGAGCAACAGCAAAAATCACAACTATGGAAAGAAGCAAAAGCAAAGTGAATGGTGCAGCATCTAGGGATTGCATCTAGAGGAAAGAAGGAAGCCTGATACTCCTAGCCTCTCTTTGCCAGAGCAAGACCTAAAGAAGACATGCAACCTAGCCTTTCACTCAACAGCAGAATCAATATTGGTTTCAAATTGGGCTTTATAATCATGCTCAGTGGGAACTCTGGCAGGATGCTCGGAGAATGAGATAGCATTCAGGAGAGCTGCTTTAGTGTCACTGTTGTAGGGAACTGAAATAAAAGATGAGAAAGGAGACTGGAAACTGCTGAGAGACACAGAGGTTTAATGAACAGAGGATGAGCCAGACAGAAGGAACCAAGAGGTCTCAGGATGTGGAGGAAGAATGTTGCACCACATAAAATAAGTGTGACAAGTTTTTGCTGGCTCTGGAAACATTTCATTTGCTGTTCCCACCATGGAAATGGCTGGTTAGCCCCAGATAATTTGAGCCCTTATGTTTTATGCCAAATTCTGCTAACTGACCTGATTTCAGAGCCCATGACAACCAAGAAGTTGCAGAAGGTGGCTGCAGTTCAGCAGACAGTCTGCCTCATAATACATCACCACCATTTTCAGCTTGTAAATTGTTTAGACAGATACTTTCGTGAAATTAATCTGTGCCCAAACACACAGAAGAAAAGTTCTCTTTAGAGCATCACATACCATTAGAGTTGTTAAGTGGTTGGTCAAATCCAAATATTTTTCTTCCTGCCCATCTTAACTGCGTGTTTTCCAAAATTCAGAATAATTAATCTGCAACACATGCAACGGTAGCTGTGCATAGGAACTATCATTGATGCAGAAGCCATGATACTGAAGGTACATCCAGATGAGCTGCCACCTGGAGCAGACAGATGGAGATGAAGGGAGGAGGGATAAAAGCCAGCTGAGTGAATGGTTTCATTAGGCTGCGAGGAGGAAGGAAAGTGTGTAGAAATGAGAATCAAGAGTTTTTAAACACTATCAACATGGCAGTGAGTTTGTATAGCTTAGTGGAAACAAGGACCTTTGCCCTATCCTGATGAAAAGTTTTGCTGGTCTCCTACCAAGAAAGAAATAGTGGTATAGTAACATCCTGACTTTACCTTTCTCCCTGATCCTTTGGAAGGGCCTAGGGAAAGACATGCTCACCCCTCCCTTCCCCAATCCATCCCTTAAAAAAGACATAGAGCACTTTGGGGCAAGTCTTCAGGGAATTAGTTAGTTTAGATCCCCAGCCAGGGTGGAGAGGCTCAATAAAACTGCTAGTCTCTCATATTAATACCAAGTCTTTGAATATTAATCTCAGGCTCTCAGTGACCTGGAACACCAGCTATGCTAACAACAAACTTAAAGTCACTAAGACGACTAAGTGTGAAACCAGATTTAAAGATTTAGCAGCTATTCTCAGCAGCCTCCTGTTTAGGCAAAACACGTCAAAGGCATTTGGAAACTACTGAGAGGTGCCTGGAATGGTAGCTAATTTCATGGCTGACAATGAAAAGCAGAGCAAGGAGCTTATCTCCAAGATAGAAGTGAGCAGAAGGAAAACTGCCACCAGCTACAGTAATGGGCTGATCAGACTTCCCCAGTGAAAACACTGCTCCCTCTGTCAGTAGCACCTGCCCCATCCTCCTCCAGAAAATGCATTTCAGAGGAAGGAGGGAAGGAATTTGAAGTGGTGAAGGAGTCAGAGGTAGAGGACTGCCACTGGGAATCTCAACATTTGCAGGACCTCTGTCCACCCACCTGCTTCCTCTACCCATTACAGCTCTCAGACACTCCAATCTGCTCAGGTAATGGCTGGACGAAACAGATTTCCTGTCCTCAGATCTGCTGCCACTCTTGAGCTTGCAGCAGACATTTTGTAATCAGAGAGCCTGTCATGAGAGACAAGAGACTTTAGTAGAAAAGAAAAGTTAATTGCGGAACAAGGGGTTTAAAATCTGTGCAAAGGGGGATAATAAAAGAAACAATTATGGAGTTTAACCACTGCTGCTGGCATGGTGTTGAATGTCATTTGTCCTTAGCTACACTGATATAGTTAAACAGTGCACACTCAAGGCTGATGTTTCGGTTTGCTGGTGATTTTGGAATGTCAGCAAAAGTTTTGTTTCAAACTGAACCAAATAATTTTTTTTTCTATTTCAGGCATTTAATTAAAAATGATTAGAGGTTTTATTTTAAAGAGAAATTGCTTCCAATTGACACAAACCCAAGAATTACTTTTTTTTTTTTGAAAATGGGAAAATGGAACATTTTGATTTTGGAGGAATTTGGGGATACTACTTTGAGAGCTGTCAAAATAGACACAAAAGCTGCTATGTAGTCAGCATTTATTACGCTGCTTTATTCTGTATTCATTCAGATACAAACCCAGCTGAGGCCGTAACAGTCCATTTTCACAAAGCAGATTTAGGGTCGGTGTTTATTTTGCCTTTCATGCACATTTCTAAAGGCGTATTTACTAAGCAGAAGTGTGAGAAACTACTTCTTGACCTGAAGCATCTACAGCTGGCTGGAGGAAGCAAAACTTCTCCTACTCTTGCTCCAAGCAATTGCTAGTGGTATGGCATTACAAGGATTATATTGTAGCATTTCTGCTATAACCTGCTACAGGGAGCAACTCAGGACCGCTCTGCCTCCCCAAGTGGCATTAGGGAAACACAACTTGAGTCCTGTGCCTTTCATAGAGGGAACTGGCAATCTATTTCCTGTATTGATGTATGGCAGAAACCATCTCAAGCAGTTTGGGACTCCATCTACACACAGAGCTGCAATTTCTTTGTCCCTCAGCAAAGGAAAGGCAGAGAGATTTACTCACTGACTGAACTCCAACATGACATATACACATCTGACTGTAACTTTCTTGCAGTTGTATTTTACTCCCCAAAAAGAGAAATTCAGGTAAAAATGACCTGAATTCTATTTACTTGGATGAGGCTGTTCCTTGAGATGCCTTGTAATCACCGCTCTTCAACCTAAGACTAAACAAAAAGGGCAGTGGTTTGAAAAGATTCACCTGAAATTAAGCAGATAGTGCAGAGAGATGAATTTCAGAAGCGTTGAGTTCTCACAGCTACTGCTCCTTAAAGTATCATTCGGGTGCAAATGCAATAGGAATAATATGGCAGGTGGAGGGATGCTGGACACGGGAGGGCAATACCCAAGACTTTACCATCAGCACTTGCAGGAACAGTAGAGATGCCTTAGTAAGTAGGATAATATACAATGAGTTTTGAATCAGTCTGTGTTGACACCTAGGAAATTCAGAATAAAAAAATTCTTTATTATAATTTAGTTAGTCTTCATAAAACCAGACAACCTAACCAGAACATTTTCATAGCTTAAAACCACCTTCATGTAAAGAGAAATTTTTTGTCATTCTAGTTTTTACAGGAACTGCTAAAGAAGGGCAGGGAAAGCAAGTTGGTTAAAGCTTCACCAGCAGATTTATGGAGACTATTGGAAATGAAAGATCCTGTTCAAAGCCACCAAAGTAGGAGGGTCTGGGTGGACTGGATCTGTTCTATGGTTCAGCTACCTCTGGTCAGCTCCTGATGAAGAGAGGGTGAACAATGATGATGACTACAACTATGACAGTGTACTCCCTCCAAAGGACTGAGTGCTCTTGAACACAGCCAAACTCCTGCCACCATAAATCCTTGTTGCTAACACCTCCATCTGATCTGCAAAGGAGGACCCAAGAGTGCCATCATACTCCGGACTCATAAGAAGCAGACGCAGGTAGTGCAGCAGACTGTAAGCCAAATTATGCCCATTCAGAGGCAGAAAAAGTTAACTGAGGAATTAAGAGCTCATTTCTTACTGTGTAAGTTGGGGACCGGTCTGCCAAAAGGAGGATATTAGGCTAGACAGCTTCTGATTCAGACACATTCTGCAACACCTGTGTTTGTCAGGGAAAAGTATCCTTTTGACTGATACTTTTGCTTTTGCCCCATTCTTCTCTACTTGAAGATGAACTCTGTAAATAATTTAAGTGCATCCCTGACTGGCTGTTAGTGTCCCAAGGTCTTCCTCCCATTAGTATTCTCCAAGAGGAAGCGTACTTCTTTCCTCTCATAATGCACTAACTTCTTCATTGCTTCTTTATGCTCACTTCTCACCAATCTAAATAATGGATCAATTGAGGTTTTATTCTTTGCTTTAATTAGGTCTTGAATTTTGAGAGTATTTTACTGTAATTACTTCATTAAACGTGAACTGAAAAGCAAAAAACCTTCCAAAACAAAGAAAGCTCTGTTTGTGCTCTTCTATCATTTTTTTAATGATACATAAAGGCAGGCTCAAAATTTTAATCGGGTATGGAGTTTTTCTCTCAGTTCATTGTATGGGTAAATACAGACAGCCTGTGCTCACTGTTTCAAACCAGCAGAGAGAAAGAAAGAGAGAGACAGAAGGGCAAAATACAGCTATGGACCAACTTGGTCAGTCTATTCTTCAGTGGCCTCAGTATATTATTACTGCTGTTACTACACACACACCTGATTCGTATGTGATTGCCTATGCCCTGGATGCTTTATTTCAGGTCAAAACAGTAAGCTATAGAGGTATCTAAGTTACATCTTCCTTTCCTTTAGTGTGAACAAGATGTCAGAAAAGAACCCTAGTATCACAACTTCCTACCAACTCCCCATCACACCAGGGTAACTCCTCACTGATTGACTCCCCAGATTTTAAATCTCTTCTCCACTAGCTGGTAACTGTATGATGCCCAAGGTAAAAGAGAGCATCAAATCACAAAGCTTGTATTCACAGGGAGGCAAGTGGGAAAGAGAAGGTGCAGGGAGAAGGCCATTAGACTGAAACTGGAGCAACAGCTTCTTCACACTTGGGAAGTCCAGGGTCAAAGTCTGGTTAAGTCAAGAGAAGTTTCAATATCAAATTGAGAGGTGCCCAAGTGGAGAAAGACTGGTTCCTCACACTTTGTTAAATACTCCTTGATTATTTGTTTTACTGTGAGGAAGGGGAAGGGGAAAGAGGGTATGATAGAGGGGGAAGACTGAGTCTGATTTTCCCACACTAAAATTTGACTCAAATTCAGAAACAGAACACTTTAAAATCTTAATTTTTCTAGTAAAAAACAGGGAAGCAGAAATGTGCATTTTCAGGATGCTGTCACACAGCATCCTATATCTTTTTATAAAGATTCTGTATAAAACAAGTCAATAGCATGAGAAGGAAGAGGATTGCTATGCAGTGCATTTTAAAATCATAGAAATCCCCCTCACAATTGTTCCTTCTCCCCATTCCCCTGAGACTTCTAACTTAGATAACAAACTAAGATGCAACCAGGAAAACATACATCTAATGCATCCAGATTGTTTCAGATCTGGATTTGTACAGCCCCTAGCACAAAAAGATTAATTCACTTGAAGATTAATTGTTTTAAGCACTTATGCCAAACCAGCAAGAAGCAAGAATAATTGCAATCTAAAAAATCAAGAGGATCTGTGGAGAAGTACAGGGAAATTCTGCAATGCTATAAATCTCAGGATTCAGATCTTAAAGTTATACTGTGTAATAATGGTAACAACAGAGCAAGGTGGTTTATGCATAATTTGATAAAGCATCCCACACTAAACTTTTAATAGCACAAATCCAGTGGTGTTAGGTGAAAAGGTCCTGCCAGCTCCCAGTCCACCTCTGACAATGGCCACAAGGAAATGCCCTAAGAAAGAGCTATAAAAAAACCTGACAATAATACATCAATGTTTCTCCCTAGTATATTCTCCCAGCATACAGCAGTGTAAAGCTTAGGGACTTCCTGAGCCAATATTTACCTACATATTTGAGTTTAGTAGCCCTTGATGGACTATTCCATGCACTCCCTAATCCTTTTTTGAACCCATTCTTACTTCTGGCCTCCCAGACAACCAGTGGTGACAATTTCCCTCCTTAATTGTATAGAGAATGTATAATACAATGTGAATATCGCAACTAAATGAAGGCTAGAGGGGAAAATGATAAGTCTGTGAGCAGGATGAGAAAGAGAAGGGGAGGAAATATTTTGCATGATTAAAGGGGATATGATAAGGAGTGACAGGCTGAAATTATATTCAGCTCAAAGAACAGAAAAAATCTTAGTCTGTTGGGTAGTTATGTATGCTCCCAGTGGATGTGTTGATAATTCCACCTTAAACTGGACAGGATAATTCACTCATCTGTCAGCAATACCTGGGGCTATCCTGTTCTGGAAGGAACAGCTAACAGTCTGGATATAAGAGCTATTTTTCAAGCTTAGAATAAATTCTTACAAAGCTAAACCCAAATTTTTAAAGAAGGAAAGTTTCCTAAAGAGAAGTCTTGGACAGAATTCCTATCTCCTGTGAAGGAGATAGTTTTGTGGATGGGTTGCAGGCTGGGAAAGGCTGTTTCTGGCCTTACAGAGAAGAGGCATGTGGTACAGATTATTGTGGGATAACTGATGCCAAAGGCTCTTCACAAGGCTGCGTTAGATGCTGTTTTTCTTAATATGTTCGCTCCGCTCTATTGCGTGGTTGGTAAATTTTTGTTAGTCAAACTGGCCAAGAGGGAGCTGAATTAGTACGGAGAGAGGATTGATATGGCTACCACGGCTGAGACCAGAAACATACATACACATATGTGTGCAATCACACACATATAAATTTAAATCCAGCCTATAAAGTAAGGAGGAGTAGAGAATAATAAATTTTAGATTTCTGCTTATAGAAGGGTTCTTCACCTGTGTCTGTGAAGTTATTTAGAAGAGAAAAAAATAAAACAACTAAAAAAAAAGAGGAACAAATCTCAATTTTTCTGAAACCTCAGTATGGAGCCAATGGACTCATTAAATTCTTCACAGCTTCCATATATTCTGAAAGGCATGCTTATCCCACAGGTAGTGCTGGAGGAAGATGTTCCCAAGGTTTTTACAATCCTTATGAATGTTTAACCTCATGATCAGCTCCCATCCTGGAGGTACTGTGGCCTAGAGGCCACAGGTTATATTACTCTCAGTGTTCCACTAAGCCCATGGACCCTAATGCAGAGTCTGACAACAAAAGGGGGTCAGTTTGAAATGCTGGGTTTCCTGATGTGAATGCCTGCCCACCAGAATCAGATGGAAATGACCAACTCATTTTGTATCCCATAGGTTGTTGCATGGTAGCAGCTTCCAAGATTGCTGAGTTGGGCAGGATTCAAACTGGCAAGCAATACTGCTACACAATGGCTTTCTATTTCACCTTTGAAGGAAAAATTATCTAAAGTGGTTCTGCTTAAATCAGAGCTCACTTCTAACCCCCTCCCACTTTTCCACCATATTTCAAGACTGAGTGTGACATCTGGCATGACACATGGGGAACCTGCAATCTAGAGAACTCATCCATCTTTATAAGTGAAGGACATCCATATATATCAACATAGCCTAGGAAAGACTTGCAGCAGGAGAATCCAGCAACTTGGCCAGGCACTCTGCATATTTTATGAATGTCAGCATCTAAACTACCTCAGCCAGTGGAAAAACAAAGACCATCAAAGTGGCCTGGAGGGCACTGACTTGGGCAGCAGAGACAAGTATTTCTGCGAGAGGAGATTATCACTGTTTCATTCTTCTGCTTTCCCCCATGCTTCCTGGTACCTCCACAACTGCAGTGATTCACAGTTCTGCCTTCATTTATGGAAGGAGGCAAATGTTCGTACATTGGGCAAGGTAAGCCACCAGCCAGTGTGCTCCCTGTGCTGTGCTCCTGTAGCCATTCTGCACGTGCTGGACTCACAGGGCTCAGTGAAGGATGCCTTAAACCCATGTCCACTGCGGCTCTTGTTGCATATCTATCTTATTCTGCATCTCCCTTTGCAATCCATGTCCCACATCCACCTGCAAAACAAAGTCCTTGCTCTTCTGACCCACTTCAGACCTCGTCACTCTCGCTGTTGTTACAAACTATTGCAGGCTGCTGTTCCAAAGCCATCTCTTCCTCCTTGGTTACACACAGCAGCTCTGGGAGGACAAAGAATACTTAAAGACCAGGAAAGCTGAAAATACTATCATTGGTGTATTTTCCTGTTGAGCAAATAAGACACACACACAAATATTGCTATGTCTTTGAAACATTTAGAAGTCTGACTGAGCATAAGGAATGTCAAGTCAGGGCAACCCATGCCAGCCTACTTCCAGCTGAACATCAACACACAACAGCAGAGAGCAGCTGCGGTGAATTCAGCTGAGGGAATTCTACTGTCTCATTCTTATATTCAAAACCAGAACAAAATAAGAGTCTATTCTCCAAACAAGTCCTCTCTGGCCAAGACCTGGGGAAGACAGGATGAATTAATATCCCACTGGTCAGTAAATGCAGAGGTGATTTCTCTGCAAGGGGTCAAAATTTGAAGTTCCTCTGAAGCTCTTAAGATTCTGTGGATATGGGAGCCATTTGGACAGGAGAGCAAACTATTTATGTAACACACACTCCAGGCTTGCATCCAAAATGCTGGCCTTTGATCAGAAAAAGACATTATCCCAAGCCAACCTCACAAACACCAGCAAGAGTGCCAGAGTGACCAGATGGTGCTCGGGTACCACTGCATCCCCCTGGACTGATTCCCTTGCAAACACTGGCAACTGTGATGGGCAAGGATGCACCCTCCCTCCCCATCACTCCCTTCATAAATCCAGCAAGGTGTGCCAACTTTCCCCAGCAGCATCAGGCACTTCTGCAGCTCCCTACTACTCCTCTCACAAGCAAGCTGCCAGTGGGCTCTAAAAGTGCCAAATATTGCTGCATCTTCCAGACGGCTTCCCTCTCAAGCACTGGCAAAGGTGCTACGGCAGCGTCACTAGTGATATGCTCCTTCTAACCCTTTCCATTGCAAGTGCCAACAGTGATGCCAAGGCACTCAAATTGTGCCAGGCATCAATAAAGATGCTTTGCAATAATATAATACCTTCTTGCAAGAAATGGTAAAAAGGCCCAAGTATCCAGATGGTGCCCTAATAACCTTCCCGTGTCCTTTATGGTTCCTTGGCAAGGATACCAAGCTGCCCAGAGTAACCTTACAAATCTTTGAGGGACTCCCTAATCAGAAGAAAAAGAGTACCTCAGTGCTCCTGGCAGGTAGTTTCTCTTACTCATGTGTAATTCACAGCTATCTACAAGTTCATAAGCAACTACTCTTACAATATTACTACTATCTCCTCCATCTTCACCACCAGCAGATCTGCCCTGAGGAAAACCTCAGATATACACAGGCGATATCTCTAAATGCTGTGACACAAACCAGTGCTGGCAAATTGACCCTCTTCACCTGCCTATTTACTGTGATAGGTTTTGGAGGCACAGTGTGTTCCAGCAGCCCAGTGCACCCACTAACAGGCCATTAACGCCAAATATCTAGGAGTTTGGTATAAAGAAGGGAAAAGAAATCTTGCCCTAAGAGATGTCATAGAGAGCTTACGCTAATTTAAAACTTACGCTCTTCCCACTCTCTTCCTGCCATTGTTGTATATTCTTCATTGACCCACAAAGGAAAATTGAGCTCTGGCAAGCTAAGAGCAGAGAAGCAGATTTTTTTCTAATACCATCGTCCCTGTTTTCCTTCAGAGATACCACTTGGCCTCTTTGGCCAGCTACAAACCTATGGTGCTCCCACTTGTAAAGGAAAACACTGACAGAAGATGAAAGGCTGCTTCTGTGCTCTAAATGCCTCATACTTTGATTAAAAATGTTTTTGTCAATTAGGGATTGATTTTTGCTGTTCATTAAAGTGATGGATGTCAGTGCTGATGGAGGTGATATTTTACCCTGCGGTGGCCTGCTGTACAGATGGGTAGGAGAAGCCGGAGGCTCCAGTTTGCTCGAATGCAGTTGATGACCAGGACTAGGATAAAATAGGCCAGTCAGAGGATGGAGAAATGAGTGCTACAGAGCTCAGGGAGGAGCAGGAGGAAGCTCTCATGGCAGAGTTCTGTAGTCAGTTCCTTACCACTTTATCTTTCTGAAAGTACAGTGGATGCTGAAGATAGATTTTAAGTAGAGCTGGAGATGGTGGGGGTTTTTTTGGACAGTTACACAGCAAGAATGAAGATATGGATTGCATAGATGTCACAAGCTGGTAAGTTTTTACATGCAGGCCATGTAAAATTTCCCCAACTCAAGCTGAGCTTCTCCTCTAGGAACTCACATTGAGTCCTGCCTGATACTGCCATCAAAAGGACATTCTCTGAGAGGAAGAAAGGGCTGTCCTTAAGCTACATGGGATAGGTTCAACCTAAGATATGATTTCCATGTGAAAATCCAAGAGCTTCAAATGCATAATCAAGGGCTGTAGCAAAGTTTTCCAAAAATTAATCTACTTTCACAGTTCACTTTTTGCAGGACAGGGGCTACACATTACTTATGTTGCTACCCAAGAGGGTTAGACAGGGAGTCACCAGGAGCAGCAGTATTTTCCAATGCTGTACCTGACTTGCTTTTGGCAGTATTAGCCCAGGCCATGTGGAGGAGAAAAAACAGGACCCGCTACATAAAATAATAGTGGAGTCAGACCACCTACTGGAACTAGCAGAGCACACACAAATATGACATTTCCCTGGGGCTGGATCTCCAATATCTGCAGAAGAGAGTTTGGGCATCCACACATCTTCTAAACTAAGATACAGCCCACTGACAACCCAGCTGGATTTTACAGATTTTTGTAACCTACTGCACATCCATCCATGCTTTTGCAGGCATGGAAACAGAATGAAATGTGACTCTACCCCAGAGGAGAGTCCTGACGCAGCAGGAATTCAAAGGCACAATTCAGTGGCTCCACAACAGCCCCCATATGAAATGTCCCAGTCTCCAAGTAAGCCATGTGGGACTAGAAGCTACATCAGACCCTACAGCAGCTTCACTCTTTGCTGTGGCAATAGCAGGAGGATTTGGGTGTACGGAGTATTATGATCACATTAAACGGGCTGAATAGTGCCTTTCATGCCTTGCTGTCCTCCCACCTTCAGCAGGGACATAGGGCAGCCACAGGGCAGTCACTAATGCAGAACCAGGGGCTGAAACACAGCTCTGCAAAAACTCATCTGCTCCCTTTCCCCGTTGAAATCTGTTATCTGCAGGTCCTCCATCTCCCTCAAGTTCCAGTTTTAGATACAAACTATGTGTGCATATATGAAACACACAGGCACACAGACACATATATTTGTATGCTGATGAGATTGTTAAATTTATCAGCTTTCCAATTCATTTGAGGTTCGTTATGGAGCTGCAGCGCTGCTCCTTTCATCTGGAAATGGAAAGGGAGCGGCCTTTACCCCTTTCTCGAAATTAAAGCGAAATGGGTACCACTTTATTTTAAGTGCCCATTAACTAAAGCGTAACTGAAACCAAGTTACAATGGGTGCCTCAGGGGAATGTACATAGGAGACACACCCACCAACAGCAAATGGCGTCAGGCACAAAAATCAGTGGAATAAACATCAAAGCACTTCCTAGTGCAGTGATAGTTAAAAGCCTATTTTACACCCAGAAATGGGGAGAAAGCGGGTCCAAGAGCTCTTCAGTGCCTTTGAAAGACTCATTTAAGTCTTATTAAAATATTACCTGCTCTTTTTTTCTTCTTTTTTTTGCCTGTTACTGGATTTAAACTCTTAATTCATCTTCTGTAATTTTTTCTACACTTGGCTATTGTAAGAGGGAAAAAGACTCAATACTGTTAGTAAAAGGATCTAATTGGTAACTTCTTTTCATCTCAGAAGCCCCCCTCCCTCCTCCTCCTCTCATTCCTTACAGGTTGGGTCATAGCAGCTTTCTTAATCTTTGGAGATTATTCTTTTGTGGTTTGATGAGACTTCACTAGACTCTTAAATCTTTTCATTTCACCTCATTTAAATATTTTGGCCAATTGCTGAAGCTAATGATGATGAATAGGATTAAGATTAAAGGCTTAAAAGGGTTAGGAGGAGGAAAAAATATATTTCATTTCCAACAATGCATACAGAAGTCTCTTTTATTTGGTGTTGCATTACCTCTCTGTTAGGGCTGTAGCTCATAGCTCTTGGCAGGTCTCTGATATGGCTGCATCTGTCTGTCTGTCTCTCTGCAACATCTCTCTTTGGCACCAAGTTCAACAGAAAAAGATCAGGACCTTTACACTGTCTTTGCATGTGCTCTCACATTTTCTCTGTGCTGTCTGCCTCTGTCTGTGCTCTGTCTATGCTTCCCTGACTTATTCTAAACCCACGTATCTGAGTATAACCTTTCAAAGATGTCATTTAAAATAAAAAAAAGCACACATTTATGTAGACAAAATTATCCTTATCATTTTGCACAGCAATTTAGAAGACAACCAGCCAGAAACTCCTGTCTGTGCACAATACAACCCTTTTGTGAAGAAAGAAATTTTCTCCTTTATTATTCTTTTACTCCTTTCCATAAACTGATTTCCTCTGGTACAAAGTTGAAAATCCATCCTCATAGTCTCTGAAGCCACAGAAATTGGACTAAACTGGAAACCTAGCTCCAACTAAATAAGTCATATTTCCCCATCAGTCTTTTATCTTTTTTTTTAAAGAAGTAAAGATAATTTCACAGAAACTGCTATTTTAGGAAGCCTTAGGTTGGTTTAGATTGACTCGAGTCCCTCTGGCTTCTGTTTCAAAATCAGTGGAGAAGAGAGTTCATGGAGTGTCTTGGATGAACAATGCAAGTTGTCAAATGCAACCAGGAAATTCTCTGTTAAACCCGGCTTTGCCAGGTAAACTGTGAACTGGTGGTACTACACCCCAACAAAAACCTCTCCTCTGCTATGGTTGAAGCAGCATGGAGAAGGTGAGTGGATGGCAGCAGTCAGTTCCTGGCACAGCATCAGACTGGCTGAACTTGGTGCAGTACAAGACCTCTGCTCTGACAGGGTAATCTCCATGTTTATCTAGACATATCTCTTCAGCCCTCAGTGTTTTAAATCTAGGTCTTCTCCAACACAAACCTTTTTAATAGGTGGGGGGAGGGTGATTACATTTTCCAGGCTTCAGTGAAAAAGTGGCATGAGAGGGAACATCTCATTTATAATGTTAAGGATTAAAAATGGCTTACTGTGGGGAACAAAGTGAGCTATGGGTCTGCTGCAGATTTCTGGCATATTGAACAAACTGTACTAAAGCTCTAAGCTAAAATATTTATAACTATATTTACTGGAGTTCATGTTAGGCTTGGTTGGAGCAGAGCAGATCCTTTAGCAAAGGAGGAATGTGCACAGGGCTGAAGTCTGTCTGGGCTCAATAAAAGATGAGCCAGGACGGGGATGAGAGCTGAATGGAGGGAGCTGGAGGATCATTTGGTGTTTCCTTAGGCAAAGCACTGAGTCCACAGGTGACAAGTGAAGCAGCTCTTCTAACATGAGTCTAAGGATCAAGTATGACTGATGCCAAACTTGGCAGGGAAAAGCTAATGAGACTTAATCACAGAATCACAGAATATTCTAAGTTGGAAGGGTCCCAAAAGGATCACTGCATCTAACTCTTAAGTGAATGGCCTATATAGGGATCCAACCCACAACCTTGGTGGGTTTGCACCCACCATGCTTGAGCAAGGATGGACAAGTACAACAATTTGCCACTCCAGACTGAGGGAAATATATGTACAATGAGGAGGCTTCTTTCAGATCATCCTTGTACAACACCCTTACCATTTTTGTGCTTTGGCCAGCACGAGTAGAAGATCTGGAGAGGAAGCCCCACAGGTGTTTGCAGTTCAAGAGAATGAGGCACCAGGAATAGAAGGACACAGCTTGTCTTTCAGACTACAGCTCAAGTAGGGGGGCCATTTCCTAGGTAAGAGGCGATATTTCCACACTGCTGAAATGAGAGACATTTTGGAAAATCCTAGACATTGCAGGCACTGCATAATCATTGTTCTGGTACAACAGAAAGGTGACTCTCCCAGTAGAGGTTGCTTATCTTAAACGTGTCCAGAAACATCTTCAGTTCTTTACACATCTTTAAAGTCTTAGACTCTACACCTTCTCTAACTGCAGGGTCGGAAAATTCTAGTGTGCTCAACAAATTCAAAATCAAATTTTTGACTGACACAATGGGCTTGAAACAAAGACTTACAGAGATAAAAGTAGAAGGTAGAAAGAATCAAGTGGCTGCTCATCAGTGGACTGCAGAGTAGTCTGGTAACTGTGCAGGATTTTATGGATATAGAGGCAGATTTTGAGGGGCATATGGACTAAAGGGATTGTTACTCCTTAAAACTATTCCTTAAAAGTCCTCTCCATTGCCAAGCAGAGGGACTGGTGGAAGAACAGCTGTGATGGGTATGGGGAGTGTGCAATGGCCCATCACAGCTACATCCGTTCCCAGTGCACATTTTCCATCTTCATTTGCTGCCCTAAGCATTTGTGCAGATTTTCTAAATAGTACACAGATATCATATTCTGTGGCAAAGCAGACAATCTCTTTGCAAAATGCAGTTGGGCTATAAAGGCTTTATCTGAAGTAGTGGATGAAAGAAAGGGAAAAGAAAAATGTGGTTTCTATTTTTTATTTTTCAAGATTGAGATTTTTAATTTTTTTTAACTGTATCCAGTATCAGTATTTGAAAACTGTCAACAGGATCCATGTACCATTACTGACAAAAAATAAAATTAAAAGCAATTTTAAAAGGTAAGAGAACAAAGATTTAATAAAGATCTGATAATCCTTTTTTTCATACCTTGTTTCTAGAATTCAAGCCTTGAAAACTTTCAGTTCTGTAAAAAGGAAAAAGGACCTAAGGATATTGCTCCAGGATTCAGGACCTTCAAAAGAGAGATATAAAAAAACATCAAAGGCAGGTGTGTGCATGCATGTGTGTGCTGCCCATGTGTCTGTGCATGCCCCTCCTCTTTCTCAGGGGCACAGCCGCAGCCTGGCCCCCTCCCTCGACTCCATATTGTGCTACTGTTCCCTCTGAGCTCGCTTTTCTTCAGCCTTGGAGAAACAATCATGTCACTGAGGTTAGGGCTTCAGTTGCCCACAGCCTAAATCTGTCCAATTTTCTGAGATCTCTTGGGATACTCTCGACCTGGGCTGCTGTGCTACTTTACCTGAGCTTTCCCTTTAGTTATCACATATCGATTCAGCTTTTTTGTAAAAAACTGGTCATAAAGAAATGTTAAAGTAAGTGAAAAAACCAAAACACACCAATATTCTTTTACATATGCAGAAAAACATAAAATTTCAGAACTGTTTCACACCTAGACAAACACATGAAACTGATGCAACTCCAAAGAAAACTAAAAAGAGAAGCCAGTTCCAGGACAGAGAGCTGGTTCTCATCCCTGTCTGGTTATAGGAAAACCAAATCTACATCCCTGCTATCACTATGGCAATACAGGATCTAAACTGCATTTCCCAAATCTCCAGTAGCACAAGCTAGTACCACATGCAGGTACTAGCTGCTTCATATGCAATATTCCTAAAACCTAGAATGAAAAATTATCTAGCTGATGATATGCTTACATAAATACACTCTCAACTTCAACAAAGTAACACATCCCAACTAAACTAAACTAAATTAATTAGGAGTCACCAACTAACCCAAACACCCCCAGACAGCTTTTCCAACAAAAAATTCCGTTATTGCCAAGGTACTAATAAAAATGATGCAAAACTTCATTTTGGTAACAACTAAAAAAGCCTATCTGAGCAAGAAACACTGGCGGATCTGTGTGTGTCTGCCCACGGCCTTATCACAGATCTGTGCTTGCTTGTGACCTTTACTTCCTTTGGTTGCGATAAATGAATAGCCGTTCACCAGGTAAACCTCACTTCAGCCGAGATTCTTTTGACAGCTATTAAATCCTATTTATCTTTTACTTTACCACTCATTTGTTACAGTGCTGTGCACATAGAAGTGGAGTGGCAGCTATGAATTCAGCAGTCACCAAGGCTTCGCACTGATCAAGGTGAGTATTTTCATTCAAGCATTCTTAAGACTCTTGTCAGCGCCCGGCTGCTTCCTCACGGGCTCCCAGTAATCCCAGTGTTACTTCTTTTGAATGAGATAAAAATGGCCTTTATCGATAAAGACTACAGAAAACAAAGCAGTAGGTTTTGCCTGAGAATTAGGTCAGTCCAATAGTCAGGTTAATAATACCAACATGGAAACCACCCTTTGCCACCCTGATGGAACCATCATGCATTAGGGAGCAAGAATGGACTGAGCAACAAGAAAGAGAATCAAAGGCAGAAGTGAAAGATGAAGCAGAAAGCAGCCCTAGATTTAAACCCTAGACATAGAGATTTACAGGAGAACAATCCAAAGGAAAAGATTCAAATTATTTCCATTAGCTGAGACAGCCTCCCAGCCCCAATATATCTATCCTATAGGAGGAGCAAGGACATTGCAGGTAGACAAGGGGAAAGAATGAAGATAATGTTGAGCTTTGCATAAAAGTGTAGGTGGGGGCCCACAATTAGAAATTCAGAGCTATGCCATGTGTTACCATTTAGATCTGAAGTACTAGTTGGATCTTGTTCGAAGAAAAGGTCAACCCCAAAGTCACATTTGGCTTTAGAGCCAAAGAAGCCCCGAGAGTGGATATACTGAGTCCCAACACTAAAGTCAATGTTAGGAATGCAAATAAGAGGAGTGCTCCTAAAAGGCATATTTGGAGAATGGCCAAAACAAAAGAGTCTGATTCCCTCCATCCCACCATGATATAAATCAGCCAGGCTGCTGAAAAACGGCAGTACCAGTGGGATATGGGCCCAGGCTATGTGACAGTGGGAACGTGCAGGATACTCAGTTACACTCACATACCTTCTAGCAGTCCTGGAGTTTGCAGGTTAAAGGACAGAGATGATTTCTAGCAGAGGTGGGAAAAAAAAAATCACAGAAGTCAGTGTGATAATGCTCTCTGAACCTGCTCTGAATTTCTCCCTGAGAACAAGAACTTTGAGACTTAATTTCACTGTGGCTCATGGGATGAATGTTGTCTCTGTTTTCTGTGTAGAAATTATCTGGAAATGGTGGGTTGCTAGTTTAGTTTTATGAGCTCCTGAAACTATTCTTTGAATAATAATTGACCTAAAGTTCATCTGTTGAAAGACTTCAATATTCAGCATTCAGCTTAGGGCAACAGCACATCAGCTCTGGAAGGGGAGGGTTTGGGGGAATTAGTCCCTCCAGAGTCACGGCCACACCATGTGGCAAACCAAGTTTAAAATAGCTGTAGACGGAGAGGAGATGTGTCATTTGGAAATTACTTGTGCGCTGTTTGAGGCAGCCGTTAGCTGTGCAGCAAACAGGCTCTGCAAATAGAATTGCTGTGTGCAACACAACCTGGGACTAATGTAACCTCCTGTTTCCGATTACCAGGACAAGCTCTGAAGCCTGCCATCCACAGAAACTAATACCAAGGACTAGGGAACAGTGAAAGTTTTATGGAACACAAGGCAACAGAAGCCAGGCCGCGTGATTAAAATTAAATCTCCAAAAGGAATTGATTGTCTCTCTTTGATACAGAGCACTAACTCTAATAAGATCTTTCATCATAAGGAGACCTCTGCAAGGCTGGCATTGGAGGAGAAAGCAATACTGTGAATTTCCAACCATGAGAGTGTGAATTTAAATAAAACTAGATATGCATTTGTCTAGCTTTTGGGCAGCAACCAAAAAGAAGGGAAAAAGAAATCTCAGCTGGTAACACCGCTTATTGAAATGGTTCCACACGGTAGGTTAAACCAGACAAAAACAATGCTGAGACGCAATGAGTCTGTTTTGCTTTGATTTCCTTCTAAATTAGCCATTAAGTTCCATTAAAAGTGGAAATTTCAGCCCACGCTGTACAAATACTCTTGTTGCCAATTGAGAAAGGAGTTTATTTCAGCCAAGTGTATATTCCTTCCAAGTACATATTCCTTTAAAATGGTAGGACTGGCTAAAGGGTTGAACTATGGCACACTCCTTTCCTTGCTCTGTAGGGAAGTCACTCTGTCTTTCTCCCCTACAGACATAACAATATTTCCTTGCACTTTAATTCTTATACCTCTCCCAAAGCTTGCAGCACTGGACTCGGGCTCTCTGGGTAGGCAGGATATTGGCAGCTCAGTCCACTGACAGTGAGGTGAATACCCTTAGGAGCTGGTGTATTGCTGGTGGTACTGCCTTTTACATTTGCAGCAATAAGAGCAGCTCTACAAAGCTGGCCTCCCCTGGCCTTTTCTCACAAGTTGCTGCTCTGAAAGGTTTTGCTTTGGGCCAAATGAAATAATTTGTGTCAAGTAAAATGATGTTTTCCATCTTTTTCTTTTCCCCTTCTATATGAAAAAGGAGAGCAACTGAACAAGAGGCAAACCGACCAACACAAAGACAATTTGGTTCAACACAAGCCAATTTTTCTATCTCCAAATGGTTTGTTTCAGAAGCCAAAGAGAAAAATATTTGCACAGCTTTAACCCTAACCAGAAGAGTTCATTATGGAACTGGTGGCAATCTGCACACTATATAGGCGTTAACTTAAACTACAAACATTTTAATTTGAGCAATTATGTTCTCTGGGCCTAATTCCCACTAGTTTAATTTGGATATTTTCTGTCATCACTTGTTGTACCCAACAGTTGTAAAATGTAACCATGCACTATTAAACAGCTGCTGCCTTCCACAGGTGGCTGCCTTACAGAATGAGGTGAGGATGTCTCCTGTATTGCACAGAGGAGCTGTGAGGTTTAATTCATTCATGTTTGTGAACAGCTCTGAAAGCTTCATTTAAAACCTGCCATATTCTTTGCAGGCTACACCTCCCAATGGAAAAGAGTGCAAAGTAAAATGGCAGCTTTCACAGGCAGACAGTGGACACATCTGCAGTAGACGCAATAAAGGAATATACCCATATATTGCACCAGTAAGCCCTGCTACCTTGCATGTTACATATATGCATTTTTCAATACATACTATGCATATTATTCATACATTTCAATACAAACATATATCATGTTTCAATAAATTCAATATTGCAGTCCAATAGCTTTGACCCACATGCATTCTTAGCTTCAGTAGCATGATTAGCACAAGAAAAAAATGCAGTATTGGACACCCATGGAGATTTATGTATAGTAAATGTGAAATAAAAGCTACGTGGGGAATTCTTTCAGGTCTTGGTCACGTCTTTTGCTTCCGCATTGTTCAATATCACTACAACCACGAACAATTTCCAGGCATACAGCGAAACTTATTTGATATAACTGTGGTATTGAATCAACAGCCTATATCTGACCTGGATTTACTGCTGTCTTATAAGCTCAGTATACACAAGTATTCTTTCTCCTGGGTTGAACCATTCAATCATGTCAATTTGATCAAGCATTTTGCCCCTTTGCTTGAAAGAGTATGGCAGGGAAGACACGGTTCTATTGGATCCATTGGCCTTTGCTCACAAACCAGAGCTATCAGATACCAAGTCACTTCAGCACTGATATCCACCCTCATCCATAAGGCATGTAAGGTGACAAAGCAACTTTACCCTTGCCTTCCTCTGAGATATGACAGAAGGATGATGACGACAAGCCTCAGGATCTTGGGATGGAGGGAAGCAGGCAGGTAGGGAAAGGAAGGCAGAGAGGGAGAAAGGGAGGCAGGGAGAGGCAGGAAGGCCTCTCCTGCTTACTACTAGACCTTAGAAATAGGTACCCTTGCAAAAACCTACCCTTTTGCAAAAGGGTATTGTATCTCCTCAACATGGTAACTGATCTCAGTGTTTCTTACAACGGTCTTCTCAGAAAGACTTCAGAGTATGAGCTGTTTACCGGAGTGTTAGTTTCCAGGGAGCTATCACAAATGTTGATCCATTGCCACAATCCAGGGTAGTTTCTTTTTACTCTGGATAGCGTTTACTAGCTAGAAAGGTACATGAATGCCCAACTGTGCAATGCAATCTGTCTGCTTGTGCCCCTCAGGCACCCAGGGCTGAACCCTGTGCCCCACCTATCAATTTCCACTGTGCTGCCAGGCTGCTTTCAATGACTGGCATTAAAACTTCATGTTACGTTCTTTCTCTTTTACCCCTGTTCACATGCAGAAAATCCTGGATAGTCCCTTCCGGACCTTGTAATTTAGGTCCCAGATGACACCCTGACAGCTGCTTGCTTTTCCTGTGTCAGGAAAGAAATGTAACTACTTCACAGTTAGTTTGGGCAACAACAGAAATTAATTGAGTTGTGGACTTTCTATAAACTCATCAGAGAAGTGTCATACTCTCCACAGAAAGCATGCACGAGTCAAAGTCTAAGCAAGGAAAGAGGAAAGGAAGGAGGAGGAAGAGAAGTTTGGAGAAAGACGACAGAAATAGAAAAACATCATGTATTGCCCATAAAGAGTTCACCTGTTGTGAGTAGAGACCCAGAGGTGAAGACAAGACTTTGGGAAAGGAAGACCGTGAGAAGGATGTGAGCCTAAAAAACATTTCAGGAAAAAACATTTCAGATTAAGTAACCAGTGAGAGAAGTGAACTTCTTCATATAACAACAGAGCCCACCTGTGCACTTCAGTGCTCATCCTCTTAAGTGCTGATATAGACCCAACCCTCTATGAGCACAAGCCTACACACCCTACAGCACCCCAACAGAGAAGGACATCACTCCAATGTGCCTATGATGAGTTAGAGATTGGGATAGATAACTACCTGGGGGCTCCTCCAACCTGAATTATCCTATCACCATGGCTCTGGAGGGGACCACACTTTCGCCCTTCAACAGCAGTAGCCCTGGCAGGCAGCAGGCACCATGTATGATTTTTTGCCTCAGCTGACTTTCAGTTACACAGGCAGACAGACACGTACTGAGGAAAGGCACTGTGAAATTATAATCTCCAACAGCGGAGTCTCCTCAAGATCTTTCTCTAACCCCCAGCACCTCATCTCCAGTGCTCATTCTGCCTTTGGTGACTTGTTATTTCTTGCACAGCTCACCATCTTTTTTTAGGAGGCCTTTGGGCTGCACAGGAAGGAGACATACCGAGAACAAGAGAAAAGTGGGAAAGGAAGCCAGGTGGGAAAAATGGAGAGCAGCTCGTTTAGGTGTGCACTGGAGATAAAGTGGCAGGCAAAGGAAAAAGAGGAGAGAGAGAGTGAGAGACAGTGAGTGGCAGGAAAAGGGCCACTGAGAAACCCAGAGGGACACAGAAAGTAGACAGATAGGGAAGGAGATGAGAGCAGGGAGCATGATGGAGAGAGTTGAAATCAGAAAGGGTGTTTCCATTTGTATTTCTATCTGATCCAAAAATGTGCTCACATAAGAAAAAAAAAGTACCAGCTTAGAGAAAGAACAGCTCAGACAGCAAGAAAAGAGGTTTTGACAGAACAGCCAGCTTAGGAAAGAGCTGTCTGCATAAGTGATCAACTCAAACCGCATTGACAACTCGCACGGTTCAACCTTCCCTCTGATCCAGACTCCTCTGAGCCAGACTCTCTGGTCCTGGCTTCGCTGACTGAACTATCTGGGTCACTATCACCGTACCAAGGTGGTTGGTCTGATTTCTCAGACTCAGACTATCTCAGCATCATATACAGTTTTGGGGATACACTAGCCCCCTCAGTGCAAACGTAGGGCTTTCAAACCTGTCTGGCATGGCAATTTCCTTGATGGATGTGGCCCAGATTAGTTTCAAATTTTGTTTAACAGCTTTACTCTTGAAAGATTGGAGGAGAAGAAGTGATCTTAAATTGAGAGGAGGGAGTCAATAAGCTTCCTTTCATTAGATAATGACTCTGCCTGCACTATACTCAAATTTAACTGTAGGCCCTTTCCATAAAGTAAAATATTTTGGTCTGGCTCTGTGTGTGTGTTTGTGTGTGTGTGTGTTAAAGGAAGAAATAGATCAAATTCAAGAAAGTGCTGAACACTCCTGCCCTTTGCTTTGTAGGTTATTTGTCCTCACTGGCAACTGGCCTCCCTCAGAGAATGCCGGCTTGTGGATGAAATGAAATACAATACAACTGTATTTTGTATAGCATCTCTCAAGTAAACAGGATCACAATTGCTCTGCAGACTAAGTGATAAAAAACAGCACAGAGAGAAGGAAATTAAGAGACAGAAATTATAGAAGAAAACCAGCTGCTTCCAGAGGAAGGAAGCACAGCTCTGTGGCTAAGGCTCTGGGTTGGGAAATGACAGGCACCGGCTTAGCTCTCAGAGCTGCCACAGACTTCGTGTTTTGACCTTGAGCAACCTACCTGACCTTGAACAACCTGCCTGACCTTACCAGGGCTCAGTTTTTAGTGCAAGACTTCTGCTTGTTAACTCTTCCATGTCTTGGGAATTCAGAGATGACTGCATTCAAGATTGTGGGGTGCTTTGACACTACCCAGGCAAGGATTTACATGGTTGGGTGGATAGAAGTGTGTTAAAAGGTAGTGGAGTGCAGAGTGATTTTGAACCTTTCAGGATGCCAATAACTAAAAAAGAATCACAATAACTGAGCATGATGATGCCAGTTTAGCTAGTGGTGTTGATACAAAGAGGTGAGCAGCAAATTTCACTGCAGTAGGACAGCCTTGCCTCATACCCAGTGTGACAGCAGGAGGCGGCAGCCATTCTATCCCTTAAAAGCAGTTTTACTCTGGGGACAGATATTAAGGAATGGAGTAGCTGCCAGTGACAGAACTGTCTGAGCATGCTAAATTTGGGTAGCATGTGGTACGGTGGTCATTTATAACCATGATGCTAACAGTACAAAACATATTGCTTATCACTATCAGAGGGTTGGGAAGGATGGTTAGAAAAATGCCTTCCAATCTGCTGCTGAGCAGCTCAAATACGGAAAAGCATGAGAAGTGATGACCCAAATGGCTAATGAACGTGTTTCATTACATGTTGACTGTGAACAGCAGGCTGACATAATACTTTTCAAAATAAGACATGATTTTGAAAGCACTTTCCATTTTTTTTGAACAACCTAGTTGTCTGTTTCAGTGAAGAAGGGGCTGGCGCACTCTCCAGCCTGGTTGTGGAGAGTATGTAATATACCTTGTAAATATTGATTTCTAGGGGTCCAAATATTCCCCTCCCTGTCACAAGTTCAGTCTCCTGTTCTGCTTTAAGATGCATAACTAACAATGGATGTACAGAAGAAGGGAAGGCACGAGCAGGTGGTTGGCTGGGACACATCCTTTTCACAGGACAGAGGAGGGAAAAACCTACGTATTAGAAGCTAGCTCCTTGCTTCTGTCCCGTGCTAGAGGGACTTGCGTGTGTTCAGTGTCTCCACTTTAAAGTAGACTCTGCAGGGAAGCACGACTAAGTGTGTGAATATCAATAGGGTCTTTAAATCTCCTAGAGATATTTTCTATCCTTACAGAATTTCCTGGAGATGGATGCTTCAGATTGGCAGTTCAGCAGGTATTGCACCGATCTTGCTTTTGTGCCAGCTGTGAGAAGCACAGATTCGTCCTACGGATCTCTCTCCTCACATAGGACACCTTTCCTCCTCTCCTTCCCATGGCCCCAAGTCAGAACCAAGCTATGGACAGGAGCACCGTTTTCCTCAGCCTCCAGAAGTAACACGCATGAAGTCAGACACATCACCATGGCAACAAGATGAGGCCCAGTGTGGAAAATGAGGGGCAAAGGGAAAAAATATGGAAGAGGGCTCTGCAGATAAGGGATAGTTGCTTCTGCCTTGCCTGATGACAGGCAGCATTAAGCAAGAGAAGCATGTGGGAGTGACGTCCATTTGTGCCACTGCTGAGGCAGAGAGAGGCCTGTATTTTGAGCCCCTTGAGCCTGCCAGACGTTAGCGTCTTTATCATTTAATTGCAACACCACGTTGGTCCGAGAGCCCAAATCACAGCTGCACTGAGGTCTTTATTCCTTACACTGGTATTTAAGCCTTGCTGCAGAAACTCTTATCTGTCGTGGCACTTCTAACAGCATTAACTCCAACCAGTAACATTAAAAATAACGAACCAGCTGCCTCCTGCCTGAGTCCCTGAGAGCCGCCCAGGCCTGTGGTGCTAACTGGGGGAAGCTTAAGCAACCACTTTAGGCATGGCTCAGCAGTTTTCCTGCACACTTCACATGAGCTCTTGTAACCTCACCAATGACTCCTTGACTCCTCGGTCTCTTCTAGAGCTTGAGTTACCGTCCTCTGTCACAAAGTGTCCCTGGCTGCAATGGAGTATGAGATACATCCCCCTGAGACCCTCCTCTACCCCATTCCCTTTGTTCAGACTGTGACAAGAAGTTCAGAGCTGCTGCTGTGCCTGAGAAGTAACTTCCATTGTCTTCTTCTTAGTGTCCCCAAAGTAGACAAGTGGCAAAAATTGTTAGAAAGACAAAATATTGACACTTCGAGGAAAGCCTTCTTTCAGGGATGTGAGTACTATTGGGACCAGCTCACACAGCTTGATCTAGTAGTATACATGGCCCTGATTTTCATGCTTACTTCCCCTGACCAGGGCTCTACAGAAATGATTAAGAAATTGCTATCAGTTGTTGCTAAGGGGAAGGAGGTTCTTTACATGACAGCAGAAGGTTTTGGAGCAGAGGAGAGCTCAAGTTTGGTCTACCTTCTCCAGATGAATGTAAATTATTTTTCTTTATGCATCTCTCATTGTCTATTTTAGCAAAGGCAAATTAAATCACAATCAAATGCTGTGGCCATCCTGCCTTCTTCCCTACCACCCTCCCAGATAGGCCCATCCATACAGTTTGCACCCTGGAAAAAACACATCTTAGAAGATGATGTCCCTCTCTAGAGCCTCGCTTTTACATCCAGGATTTCAGCCTCTCTCAGTAACATCTAGACTTCATCCCTCCTTGGCTGTACTCATGCTACTTCTTCTTGCAGTAAGGCAATCAGAGTATAAGTTTTTTTTTCCAGATTCCCTGCTTAACTTCAGACAGACCCGTGTAGCTTTAAGCAGCATATTACAGTAATGAGGGGCCATGACTATTTCTGAGAATATGCCCTCCTTCCCATTAATAACCCCCCATGATAAGCAGCTCTACCTTCTCTGCTACCAGCAGTCACTTGCAGGCCACTGGAGCTACAAAGAAGGACAGAGCAGCCTGTCATAAAAAAGTGAGAGGAGTGCATAAACTGGGAGAGAGGGTGGGGGAAGGAATAAGCATTGACAGTCAAAATGTGAAAAAGATGAAATGCAATTTTTCTTCAAATGCCTGGAGACAAGATAAATCTCCCGGCTTCCTTCGCCTCCCTTACCCTCCTGCCTGAAAAGAGAAGAGGTAGTTAACATAGGAAAGCCCCTCAAATAAGGCCTGACAGCCACATATTCAGAAACTGATGGCATTTCCCTAAACACTGTTTGTAAAATGGTAATTATCCAGCAGGCAGTGACAGCTGGCACTTAGCACTGAGAGAGAACACGAGCGGACAAGAAGAAAGGGATCCTACCATAATTGAACAAAGGGTAAAAAAATATATAAAACATAATCAGAAAAATACAAAGATTACTGGCTGTGCTAATAGGTCACTTCAGCTTCTTGGTTCATCTTGAAATGATTGAATCTGAATGCAGATTCAGACTGCTATCCTCCAAATCATTCCACTGGGAGCAGCACATCTGAGGGGAGCAGCAGCAGCAGCAAACCCAAGGGGTTGAGCAGCCAGCAACAGGCACAAGGGTGCAAAACTGGTGACCAGCTTTATCACCAAGTGTCCGGAGCACCTGTTTTCCAACTTGTGTCACAGGATCAGCTATTGGTAATGAGAGCTTCTGGGTAGACATTGCCTCCCTACTTCATACCAACTCAGCTACGCTACAACATGGCAAAATGGAATCCTTCATTCCATCTAGACTGGACAAAGCAATGTGCTTGAGCTGGACAGGGAGATGGCTAGGTTGATCTTCTACTCCCTTGCTATTACCAAAAAAAAAAAAAATCTACTTCTGGGATTTTTTTTTAAGACAGTGGAGGACCCTATCAGTTCAGGCATCAGCTATGACATATCTCCTGCATGGTCTTGAGTATGGCTCTTCTTTCTTTGCCTTGATTCTTTACTTACATAATGGGTTGTGAGTTGTTGTTGCTTTGCCATACACTCAAACTGAGGCCTTTTTCCTATTATGTCCTACCCAAAATCTTGGATGGTCCTGGACTGGGCTCGAGTCTTGAAGTGTGATCAGTAATACACATGAAGATATCTTCCCTCAGATAAGAGTCACACTCAAAGAGAATAACAGAAGCAGAATGAAAATAAACTCATATAAATGAACAGGGTGGTATCTTTGAACTTAGGGGCTTTCAAACTCACATTCTGAGGCCATCTTATTTGCTTTCTCATTACTTTAATTAGGATGTTATCTCCCTTCAGCCTGCAGATGAGAACACTCTGATCTCTCCAGAATGCTTCATGAGTTACTTTTGCCCAGATCCTGCCTGGAAAGGTTACTGCCAGAGTCCAGCAGCATGTACGTTTGATCACAACCCATGATATGCCCCTGAGTCACTCAGTGAATAATGGGCTAGCAGTCCTAACAAATGATGCTCTGATGAGTGTGGTCAGACAAGGACATGTAATGGAGCGCTAGAAGATGGGAAGGAGCTCTACCTCTCTCCTTTGTGCCAGGAATCAGCTTGGCACATAGCTAGTCCATGCCTGGGATAACACAGAAGTGGCACCCAAACTTCTTGTCATCCCTTGCCGTTCTTCTTTGCCACTACTTCTCCTTTATCAAAAGACACTACCCATGAGAAAGATATAATTGTCCTAATTGACCCATACAATTTTAGCAATTGAGGGCAAAAGTCTTAAAGCTTCTGAATTTCTACTAAGCACACCTTCTTCCTTTACCCTGTTTTAATTCTTTTTTACTAGGTGTTGCTAGGACTTGTTTCATCACAGCAAACGACCTCTAAGCTTCTTTTTATGCCATATTCTCCTTGGTGCAGGTTTGTATGTTAATAATTTTCTCCGCACCCATGCACATTTAAAATAAGATAGATTTTCTCTGTGGCAGACAGATACACCTCTTCACAGTAATTCATTATGCTACTATCTCCAAAGCTGTTTCTTTGAGAAATATGTGTAGAGACTCGTATTAACAGTGTAGAGTTTTTGTGACGATAACTGATGATTTGTTTGACTAGGTCTCTTATGTATCAATCTAACTATTTTGTAGTTTGCCTGTGATTTATTTTTGACTGTCTTAATAAAGTTCAAATATTACTTTCAGTAATCAATCTGTTTTCTATAAACTACTGTTAAATTCTTTTTTTAATGAGTGAGAGTTTGAGTAAAGAATTTATCCTACAAAACTACTGATCTGAAAGTTATCAATATATTTCTAAATGGTCGAGTACAAATAAATTGAAAAGTGAGATTTTTACCACCAGTTGACATTAAAATATATGCATGTTTTCAAGTACAAAGTAATTACTTTAAGCAGTAATAGAGCATTTCTCATAAGATATATTAAAGAAACACCAACAATGAAATTGCTAATGTTGCAATTTAATTATAAACCCTTCTATATGCCAGCACATCTTCACTATTACTTTTGTTGCCAGTCTTGATCTGTAGCATGCTGTCTAACGCAATTTACTTTGCCCTTTTTTTTTGTTACAAATTACTTTCATAGCTTCTGCTTATCTGCCATATATGGAAAAGCACAGACACACAAAAGATGATACACAACAGTGATTAAGGTCGAAGAAAAAAAGATGAGAACAACATCATGCTATGTGAAAACTTCTACGTAGCCACATACTGAAAGGGGGCAACACTTACCTGCAGGAGCCTAGTGGTAAGACTGACAGTTCAGTTGTAATTTTTGAAAGTAATTTTTGTGTAGCCATTATAAAGTAGCTCCAAATGATTTCTGAGTAAACATGCATATTCATTATCATTTAATGTATTTACCACAGACTCCTTTGTTTCCATTAAAGGTTCCATATATAACCTAGCTTGGCTATTTTCTGGCTTAAGCACACTGAAGTTTAACAGTTTCTTGATACAACAGATAGCTTCACTGATATTAAAGGTTAGAAAAGAAGAGCTTGGATCACCTAGGACTTCTCCCCGACGGATGAATTCAGGCAATACACAGATTCCTGTACACACATATGCACACATTCATACACTCAAAAGCACCTTAATGATCACAATAACACAATAATCACAATAATGATCTGTCACAATAACAGCTAGTACAAGTCACTGGGCTTTGGTGGCTGTCCAAGTATACTCACTGCTGATGGAGGAAACCTTTCCTGGTTTTGCTTTCTGAAATCCACCTGGCACTCAGCACAAGTACTTAACCCATATTAGTTTCATAAAGCACTCCTAATACTGCTGCAAGTTTAGGGAGATGCAGCACATCACCATGAGCAAGGTTTCTGTCACTGTCAGTGAGTTATTTCTGTTGTCACTGTCAGATGGCCATGATGGCTTGTTCAGCTTTTATGTGGGGCTTGCAAAGAAGTGGGGTGCAAGGTAAGTCACAAGGAGAGGTGCAGGCAAACTCAAGCTTGTCCTGCTCACAGTCCTAGACTATCAGATGTGAAGCAGATCTGGCAACCATATAGCAGAGTTAATGCTCCACCTCTTGCCGGGCATCGGACCAGTGTATTACCAAAAACATGGACTAAAGTGAGTACACCTCTAAGGCTTTCAAACCCAAACTGGGTGATTCTTGGCAGTTCTGGTTACAGAAAGAAAAATCCTCCTCCTGCCTGCCCTTCTCTGCCCATGGCTCTTGCTGGAGGACAGACAGGAGGAAAGTGCAGGAAGCATGGAGAGGTGTGTGCGTGTGCACAGGCTCAGGCACAAGTGCATTAGCATGAAAGCACATACAAGTGTACCTGAAACGAAGAAAAAAAGAGACAAGAGGTCACACAGAAATAAAGGATCAGCAATCAACAGGTAAATGTGGAAATGTAAGAGAAATGGAACAAGAGGGAGAAAACGGATAAGAAAGAAAGGGAGAGAAAGCATTTGGACTAACTGGCAGTACAGGCCAGGAGACATCCAGGCTCCAGGTATGCATGGGAACATTAGGAATGGAGCGCAAACACTCACACACTGAAATAGGCACAAATGACAAATCACAGACTCATTTGGGTGAGAAAAGACCTCTGGTGCATCATCCAGGCCATTGCTGCACATTGTGGCAGATCTGATTACATTTAAACCATCCCTGACAGATGGGTGACTCATCTCTGCCTTGAATATCTCTAGTGCTGGTAGCTCTATAGCCTGCCTTGGCAGCCTGCTCTGTCATCAAACTGTTCCTAGAGTTACAAAGTTTATCCTCACATTTTTTTACTAACTGTTCCCTGCTGCACCTCAGGACCATTATGTCTTAGGCCTGTTTGTACCAACCACTGAGAAAAATGGATCCCCATCCTCTCAGTAGCGTCTCTTTATGGATTTGCAGACAGTGATTACATATCCCTTCACACATCTTTCCTCCTCAATGAATATATACCAGCCTCCTTAATCTTCTCATTTACTCTACACTTTTTAAACCTATCAGCATTTTTCTCACTCTTCCTGGAGCTTCCTCCAACACATTGTGGTTTTGGGATTGAGTGGAGACAGCATTAATTCAGCTTCCTGCCCCTTACCTGTGCCATGTCCAGTCATGAAAGGTTGAGGACTGGCTTTATTTTCTTTCCTGATACCAATTGCTGCCTGAATACCACATACTTTATCCTCCTGAAGGGATATTATGTGCAGAGACAGACAAACACACACATGCATGTGAGCACATACCTGCCCACCTATTTTATATATTTTTAATATTTTTTTATTTTATATAAAATATAGATTGACACAAGTTCCTTGCCTAGTAGAGGTTTCAACATTAAAAGCTGCCTTAGAAGATCAGCTGGGCCTGCTGTGATGAAGAGTACCTAAAGGAGTGGAGATTGAGGAAGATGATGATGTCACATTACACACTGGAAGAAGCCCCATTTGATGGTACCCTGATGGTTGACTGAACACTGAATATTATTCAAATCTGTGCAGACCATATCTATTTCAGAGTGCTCATTTGTCTTCCAGACCCCTGTACACTGCATTCTTCATTCTTTCTTCCTCATTTAAAGCCTCCACTTACATGACTGGTTATCCCAGTACTCAACAGGTCTGCTCCCTATTGTTAAAGTGATGTGCACAAATGGCTTCTACACAATGCTAAAATGCCTCTGGCACTATGATTTTAGTTGCAAATGGATAACCTACATGGGGAAAAAATCAAGAAAGAAAGGACAGAGTAGGTCATTTGAGATATTATGCAGCTGCCTCCAATTGCTCACTTCAGTTTCCGAAAAGCCTCTTGGGGATTGAATTAGAAGATGGGCCTTTAAAAACATCTGGAGAGAATATCCACTAGAGCACCCAAGAATGCCATAGCATTTCCTTTATGGATTTCACAGAGCGAGCAAGTCCCAAGTAAAAGGCGTAACAAACACAACATACCAGGTCTTGGTGAAAAGACATTAAGAAAATAAAGGGATAATCATTTCAAAGGGTCCCTGATTTACATCTACAATCAGCTACTGCACAAAAACATGCCATTTCTCTACCTAACAGCCTGATCTGAAGGCTGACACTGTGACATACTCTACCAATGCACCGCTGGCCACTTGTTTGCCCCATCTTACTTAGAAGTAGAGGGTGGGATGAACAGATGGGATTTAAGTTCTAGAGGCTGTTTCTGCTCTCAGGCCAGGCTCCGAGAAAGTAATCTGTAACCAGCCTTATTGCCAATGACAGCAATTTATAGATGTGTCTGTGTGGCAGACTAATGGTCAATAATATTTCTTTTCAATACCCTACTACAACATTAAGCCAGGCATGGTGTTTATTAAGTTTCATGGAATTTCCCTGTCTGTTCTGGAAACTGTAGGTTTTTACCAAATTGCACCAGTCTTAAAAGAAAATCTGAAAAATCAGTTAAGAAATGGAGAAGCATCTCCTTCCTTACAGTGAAAAGAATATGAGTTGTAAAATGTCACTGCTTTGATGTGCTGGCAAACTTCCTGGAATCATTCGACCAAAGATAACTATGTTTATAAATATTTGGGATATGAAGATACTGTATATAAATTGCATTTTTATTATTATTATAAAAGTGTGGGTTTAAAAAAAAAAAGGAAAACCAGCTCTGCGGTATATTCTAAATACATACATTAGAGTGTTTTGTGCTGTGCATAACATGTTTTAATAAGTAAGAAACTGAATTCTACTTTCTCCCTGTCCCTTGATCAGTGCAACGTGGCTATTCTCTTCTCAGCTTCTCCCAGCAAGAGGTGCTGAGAGGCTGGTGGAACAGCACTGGAGTTGCCTGCAGCTACGGCAGCACAGGTGAGCAGCACTCTGAAGATCCCTCTATCTTGAGGCTTTGTGCTACCAACTCCAAACGCCGGTATCTAAGAATCTCCCATGTAAAATCAATATCAATAATAAAATCCCTTGGAGAATTCATGGAGTCTCTCAGATGATATAGCCAGGGCTGTGCTGGAGGAAGAGCTGGGGATGACTGCAGCTTGTTCCAGTTGCTCCTGGCAGGTTTTATTGCAGGGTGAGGCTCGAGACTGCTGCCCTTGGAACTCTCACAATCCAGATAATTGCTTTCCTATTCTTTTTACAACTGATATTTCATTCTTAAGACCAGAGAATTGCTGAAACACAACAAAAAGAGCTCCCACACCCATCTACATTCTGTTCCTGACCAGGTGGCCTCCACATTGTATCAGTCTGGGACTCTTCACACGCAGATCTGGCCACCCCTCTGCAGCATTCCCTGTTATTCCTACCCTGTCACAGACTCATTTGCACAAATAAGCTCTACTTGGAGACCTCAGCTACACACTACAACCACACTCCATCCAAAGCCTGGTACCTGCACAGCCCCACTAACACACTCTGATCCTGAGCAAAAGCCCCTCCTGCTATTTTCATTCCTGTGTAGATCCATTCCTGTTTAATTGCTCTCTCTCCCATCTTGCAGTTCTATTGACATCTAAATTTTCATTTGTCATCTTTTCTTGATTTCCAACCTTTTGTCCATTATTCCCTGCAACAACAGACAGCATGCCACAACTAATTTCACTTGCACTCTGCTTCCTAAACCTGGTCTGAAAAACAAGTATTAACCCACCAGTAAACCTACCTGAAATGTATTGAGCTGACTGTCAGCTGGCTCCATGAAAGAGAGGTAAACAATTAAGGCACAATGTTTGCAATAATCACCCTCCAGAGCATTAACTCCTTGTCATTTGAGTCCTGGATTAATAGTGCCAATTGGTCTCAGCCCTGGTTGGCACATCAGCCCATTCCCACCCACCAGGAAGGTCTCTCCAAGCACAGAGAGGCTCTCTCTTGCCTCCCTTATCATGGCTTTGTACCTTCTGCTTCCTTGAGGAATAACCATTCGCTCTACAGCCCAGGGCTGCAGGGCCTGACTCTCATCCCAGTCAGCCACCAGCTTGTGACAAACACCAGTGAAAGTCTCAGCGCTTAACACCATTCAGTCCAGATGTAAGACACATTAAATAGATATTTCACTACATAGTCAAATCCCCTCCCAAAAGAAAGGCAGAGAGTCTATATAGAAACAGCTGGAGAGAGACCTTACATCATTCCTCTGTTATTAAACTTGTGTTGCATTCTTTAAGAAGATGAAGAAAAATTCTGCTCACAAATATATTTGCGTTTGGGGGAAACAGGATTGTTGGCATTCAAGATCCATTGGCCTTCAACAGGGTTCAAGGTTTGGAGAATCATGCCTCATTTGCTTTCCTATTGTAAATGTTAACTAAACATAGCTCTGGTGTGAGGTGCCAGTTCAATAGCTCTGGAGATTACTCTGCCAAATTCTTTTCTCAGTCTCAGCACTGTAAATCCAGAGTAATTCCAACTACCACCAGTAGAGCTACTCCAGAATTGCAGTCAGGGTGGATTTTGGCACTGCAACTCTGTTCTCATCCACAGCAAGAAGAAGACCTAGTTTAACCCCACAGCAGCGCTCTCAACAAGTTCAGCAAGACTCAGTTTTGATCACATAACATTTACAGCACTGGCAGCAACAATATTTGGTTTATGAAAGTGGAGGCCATAATATGTCCCCCACTCCACCAACATGCCTCACATTTTAGCTCAATCCCTGATGGAAAGACCAGCCCTGCTTCATAGCTTGCATTAAAAAAAGTCACAATTAGCACCAAGAATGAGATTTTTTAGAGTGAGATGATTTATGCCTAATCACATCCATTCAAACCAATAGATTTCAATGGAAGGATAATTGCAGCAAAATCAAACACTGAATGAAAACACTAAGAACAGCAGAAAGAACTGTAGTACCTGGATATGCCCATGAGTGACCCTATGTAGTTGTCAACAATATGAGCCTGCTACATGCTACACCAGAAAGGACAATGGCATTTCCTACCTCTCCCATCCCACTCCAGGGTTGCCTGAACCTATGTTGTGAAGTTTCTAAACTGCAGTTGTTGTTAGGTTTTGACTTGTCTCTGCTTAAGGCATTGGGATACCTGAAGAGCTCCAAGATAGACCAAGTTTTCCCCAGACTTCTCTGTGTCACAGCCAAGAGTCCAGAAGGCCAAGGTAGCATATTGCCCTCATTTCCCAATTTTCCTTTTCATTGGAAATGCTGATATTTGACCAGATCAGATTCCTCTACAGATAGCATATCTGACATCGGGAATCTGGTTTGAAATGTAGGAGGGAACTAGTTCACTGAAAAATTCTCTCTGTTTCTCCATGCCTCCATTACTGTGGACTTTCTACACTGTACATGTGATGATTTATGATGCAGACATCATCATGAAGCTCTCTCATTATTTCATAAAAAGCCTTAAAAAGAGAGTGTTTGGGCTCAGTAGTGTTGATAAGTGTTGGATAAGACTCAGTGCTAAAGCAGCACGTGTTTGGAGGGGTTGCAGTCCATAAAAACCTCCAGATCTTTAGTGGTGCACCATTATCAGCCTCACCTTGAATATTGTGAGCAGTTTTGGTCACCACAATATAAGAAATACATTAAGCTCTTAGAGAGCGTCCAAAGGAAAGACAAGGGGATGGAGAAGGGCCTTGAGGGGAAGCCGTATGAGGAATGGCTGAGGTCACTTGATCTGTTCAGCCTGGAGGAGACTGAGGGGAGACCTCATTGCAGTTACAACTTCCTTGTGAGGGGAAGAGGAAGGGC
This sequence comes from Chiroxiphia lanceolata, assembly GCF_009829145.1. NCBI lineage: Eukaryota > Metazoa > Chordata > Aves > Passeriformes > Pipridae > Chiroxiphia > Chiroxiphia lanceolata. Next base: position 95,818,977 of record NC_045638.1, on the reverse strand, counting down.
AGACACTGATCTCTTCTGTGGTGACCAGTGACAAGACCTAAGGGGATGACCTGAAGTCAGGAGAGGTTTAGGTTGAATATTTGAAAAAGGTTCTTCACCCAGAGGGTGATTGGGCACTGGAAGAGGTTCCCCAGGGAAGTGGTCATACAACAAAGCCTGAAGAAGTTCAAGAAGAGTTTGAGTGATACTCTGGGGCACATGGTGTGACTCTCAGGGATGGTCCTGCGCAGGGACAGGAGTTGGACTTTGTAATCCTTGAGGATCCCTTTCAACTCGGTATGTTCCGTGATTCTGTGATCATTTAGGATAAAAGACTGGTGTGTTTAGCCACCTGTGGTGTGGAGAGCAGATGTCTGTTGGCCCTGGTGGCCTAAAAGCTCACCACAGTCGAGAGCAGGACTTGAAAATTTCTACCAAGAGCAGATGACCATCACAACTCTTTGCTCTCCCATCTTGTGCCTTTAAGTGTCCAAAGAGAAAGACTAATCACCCTGTAACCTTCCCTCAGCCCTTTTTTGGTGGGCATAGAGCTGCCTGGAGTAGGGAGGGAATCGGTTTTCTCTATGTGGAGCTCTCATGTGAGCACATGCAGGATGCTATCTTCACTCTTGAGCACCTTATTATGCAAAATATATTGACAAAAATGAACGAGAGCAGAGCAGAGGAACAAAACAGTCAGATAATTAGAGCAGTCAAAGAATGAAAGGGTCAAATATGCCTGTTGTGGCTGTGAATAGGAGACAGGATATCAATATGAATACGACAAAGGGAAAAAAGCAAATGCAGACCAAATCTGAGAAAAACTTCCTGACAGCAAGGCACAGCAGCAGGTTGTGGAGTGCCTCCTAAAGCATGTAACTGAGTCCTTGCTGCTAGAAAATATATCAGAGGAAACCATGCTGGTACACAACTCAGTGCCCAAGAGGCACGCCCGTTCTGCAGTAGTGGCCAGCTAGTTATCACTCTTTGCACTTTCAAATGGACATTTGCATTCGTGTTGCATGTCTCGAGCTCACAGGCAGCCTGCCGCTGTGCAGATGTTAAGCAGATGTCAACTCCCTCCCTCCGGTGGTTAAAGTGATTTCAGGATGAGATGATAATTAGTCCCTGAAAGGCTGTGTGCAGAATGCAGGAGGGTGCAGCACATTGCACTCTGGTGCAACTGAGAGCTGGGGCTCATCACAAGTAAGATGTTAAGCCATGGTCCTAATGCAGGTTGATTCCTCAATGCATTTGTGCACACTGAGTCCTTGACTCGCTGCTGAGGAAGCTCAAGAAGAGGCTCCACTGAGCAGCACGCTAAGTGCATGACTGTATTGGTCATGGCGTTCATCCAGTCCCTTAATCTGGACAGCAGTCAGTACCAGATGCTTCAGGGAAAGTACAAGTACACCACACAGACAGATGTGGAACAGCTTGTCCCCCTGTATTAGGCCTTGTCCTGGGTTTTGAGACTTAAAAAACCTTAAACCTTACTGACTGCATGTGGCAGGTTCTCCTTCCCAGAATGTATTCTCTTTGATTAGGACAACTCTGAATACCCTCAATGGATACTGGATCTTTTTTTATTTTTGAGTCTTGCTGAAAGCTGGCTATTGATGATGTTACACGACAATGATTTCTCCAGCCAACCTGTCTGTTACAAGGAAAAAAATACTCCTCCTTTTTCATCCTATAGTGTCATCAAACATCTCCTTGTTCTTTCCTCTGAAAACTGAGGCTCTCTCTTATGAGCATATACTTTTACATATCCCTTCTTCTAAGGAACATACAAGCTCTGTGGGTCCCAAACTTCCAAAGAACTTTTTCCTTGCATGAAAACCCTCCCAGGCACATCATTATTCCCATCATCCAGCTCTCAGTCATCTCTCTTCTGAGGCAGCATGGTTAGTCCTGCATACATTTTTTGCAACTGAGGTGCAAGAAGAGAGTTTGGGATTGCTCCATACACCATCATATTAACAGGCTGCAAAGCTGCCCCCACAGTCCCTGGTCTTCTCTGCTTTGCAGGTGGGATCTTCCGGTAACTCAGCAGTGCTCTGGCAGCCTATGTCTTTCCTGTTGTCTCCTCAAACTTTGCAGTTTTTATTTAAGCCTTCCCTTCATATGCCCCATGCTTGGTGCTAATGTGATGTGCATTCAGGAACTGTATAAACAAAGGATGTAATTACTACTCCTCCGGTTTGAGGAGTGATATATAAGTGAATGGCCTTTTCAGGGCATTCCTGTAGAAAAAAAAAATAGTGTTGTGTCTTCACTAAATCCATCTATTAGTCTTTTCCATTATAATCAATAAATCAGTTCCCTTTTTATATGGTGATGTTGGCTCAGCTGTGATTTTCTGATGACAAAATTCATTACTCAATTGTCTCATCACTTCCTTTCTAAGTTCAAAAACATCCATTAGCACCACTATGTGAAGCCCCATTAATCTGCTTTCATTATAATAATGTTCTTATTCTTTCTTAGCATCTTTATTGCATCCCACTCATCCTTGTTGTCTCATAGGAGCTTTTAATTAATGCACTAAGAACTGATATAAAGAGCAAGCATTTTTTTTAGGTCTAGCACTTTTGGTTACTGGACAGAAATAACCCAAATTTACTCAGGTGACCCTATTCGAGAATGGAGAGATTTGGCACATGATGTAGGCTGGATGCTTTAGAGCTGTCTGTTTTTTGCAGGTGAAAGTACAGTCAAAATAACTTTTTACTGGCTCCAAGTACTCATTTGGTTTTATTCTACTACTGTCTACCAAAAAGGTTTTTCAAAATGGAAAGGATCTATCACACTTATCCAATGCTGGCTTTGGACTTTGATTTGCTTCATAATGCAAATCAACAAATGTACCCTGCAGCAAAAGAAACTGATGAACGGCTCCAAACTAAGGTGAAAATGATTTCTTAGTTACTGAAGACAACAAAAGGGATGTCCTATTCCCCCCTCCTTTGCCCACAAATTTGAACCCTGCCTTGTCACTTAGATCCATTCAATGAGAAAAAGGAAAATGCAGTGCCAAGTCACACAGATTTAGTGCCCTTTTTCTATTTCTCACCCTCTTAGTTTCTTCCCGCCCTTAAGACTTAAGAAAAGGAAATAAACACTTGCTCTTTCTAATGCAGACACGTACAGTGACTCAGAGACAGGCTACGGTAGTTATAAGGCCCCTGGGCTTTGAATCAAAAGATGCATTTTTTAGTCCTGCATCCAACAGATGCTTCTGGGGAAGTTCTTTCACTGGCCCCATTCTGTCTTCGGTTTGTGTCACTAGTGCCATCACAAGGACTGTGCCACACTCCTGTCCTCTGCAGTGCCAAGTGGGATGGGTCCCTGGTCACCACCAGAGTCTCTGGGTGCTGAGCTCAGCTGAGCTTAACGGCTCTTGAAGCGGAGGGCTGCTCCTCTACTAAAGATTGGCAGAGGAGGCTTTGCTGCTCCATGTGTAGCACATTGTGGTCTCCTCAATGCACCATTTGTTAGGGAACAAACACCCCTTGCCTCGGTCCTCCCAGGGCTCAGCTCAGCCACCCTCATCCAAAGGTGTTAAGATCTCACATGCAGCTCAAGCAACTGGGAAGGAATCTCAGCACACACTTTTGAAGAGGCAAAAACTCATTGCTGGGAAGTGAGGGATTGGAGATGGTTGCTGGCAATCTGGCTGTGTATATCCTACTTGAGAATTCCTTTCTGTGAAGGAAGATGGCATGCATTTGGGTGAGGGATTAAAACCCAAGGAAAACTATTTGCCTTGTCCTTCCAGTATGTGTTAGTATAAGACACAACAAACAACAAATGAGGAATATTAAATTCCCTTCCTTTGTTCCTCACAAAGGGAGAAACAAAGTTGGTGAACGATGGTTTTATGGACCCCTCTAATGAAATCACCCCTTCATCTTAAACATTGCTAGTCAATGGAAAATTGGCATGTTTACTTCCTTCTAGGAGACCAAATGCAGAACTGCCTAGAAAAACAGGCAAATAAAGGGATATGTTGCAAGCTGATATCTCTGACAAGTCAGAGGGAAAAAAAAATTGTACACAGATTATAAAATTTATCATTAAAAAATAGAAAAACCAAACCCGAGAACTTTGCATGATACTTCAAAAGAAAAGAAGGAAAGGGGAGGTGGAAGGGGAGAACAAAAAGAAAATAAAATCTGTCAAGAATTTTCTCACTGCATCCAAAATGCCTCAGTGAGCAGAGATACAGAAACAAGCTAATTACTGTCTTTCTTTTACTCTCTCCATTCTGAACTCCACACACAACATTTTTTGTGATTATTAATAAAGGAACACTTTCATCTCTGTCTTATTAAGAGTTCTGGGGGAAGGAATACAGTATCTGACAGATACCATAGGATAGGGTGGAAACAGGAGGGGATGAAGGAAAGGAGAATAGAAGCAAGGAGGTGACTTAGAAATCCCTCCATAGTTCCTAGGATGCATGTCCAAACTACTGAAGCTTTCTACGTAATTGGAGCAATTGCTGCTCTGCTATACTCTTCAATATTTATTTCCAAGGCCCTGAAGCTTAGAGCAGCAGGGAACATGACATGTCCCTTTACCCTCCATGGTAAAGGGTCCAGGTGTCCACAAAAAAGAAAGTCCAGCCCTTGAGAAGTTAGGGAAGCTGTGGGACAGACATGAAAGTCATGGGCAGAACTCTGAGTCCAGGAATGCATTCAAAGGTATCACACTTGTTGGATCCCAAAATATCTGTAGAGAGGGATTTGAGTGGTGTTTGCCAAAGGAGTTAGTGGCTGCTTCTAAACATTAGAAGTGAGGGTCCGTGCCACGTGTTTTGGCATCATTTGCAGAGGTCAATAAGGCTAAGACAATCTCAGCTTGGGGGCAAGAAACTGGAATCCTTTATTCGTACAAAACCTGGTATTTTATAGGTCTGGGGTACTACATATTCATGGGGGGGTCCGCATATTCATTCTATTACAACTGGGGGCTTCACAGAGATGAGTAAAAGAGGAAAACCCAAATTAACAAATCTGGGGTCTTAACACATACATCATAGGGGAAAACCCATTTCATCTTGGGGAAATTACTGGGGTGAGGTGGGTGGGAGGGGATGGGGAAGGTATTCAGGTTTACAGAATGCACAGGATCCAGAGAACACAGAGGGAGAGAGAAAGCACAATAGGTCTTCTGTACAGGTTTGATGAAATCAGGGTGTGGACTCTCTGGCTTGGGCAGGGCACTCCACACCAATGATATCTCATTTACTTAAACTGAGGTTTTTTTCCCCAACTTTCATAGCCCAGGACTTTTTGCAAAGACCACTCAAATCCCTCCCTGTAAATATTATATTTTGGGATCCAACAACACTAGGAAGAGATGGTGAGGGGAGCCTGAGCTGGGGAGCAGGAGGGGATATTGGCAGACCTGGTGTGGGGAGACCTGGTCCAAATACCAATTAAAACAGAGATCCACTGGTTTGAAGGGGATTCATAGGGCTCCTAACCACACATCATCCAACTTCTTGCTTCCATAAACATCGTGACACTCAAATTAGAAAAACAAGAGAAATTCTTACAGTGCAGCCCCATCCTCTTTGGGTACTGAATATTTTCTGAGTTCAGAAGAGCAGCTTAGGCGAGCTGCTTATTTGAATAAGTCAATGAAGATGGCAGGAGCCAGGAGGCACAGAAGAAGAGCACCAGCTCACTGCCTGAATTCTGCCTGTACTGCACACCACCAGCTTAAGCACCTGTCTAACGCTTCACAAACATGAATTCACCATCTCTCTCTTCACAAACCATTGTCTGTCTTGCATACAGCCTTTGCATCCTGTCTTACCAACACTGCAGACTAGGCTAAGCAGGAGACACCAGACCCTTGGGTGCAGACCCCTGAACCTAGCTGACAGCTGATTGCTCACAGCAAAACAAAACCTTTTTCTTAACATCCCTGAAACACTGGCCAAATACTGCGGTGGGGGGAGATTCAGTCTGCCAAGCATTTCTACCTGTGGTCCCAATGCAAATATTCAAACTCTCTCCAGGTTATAAACCTTCTTGAATAAATGGACATCCACAAAATGCTGTATCATCTATTCCTCCAGACAACAGGGAATTTCTGCATGCCCTACTCAGCAGACCAGAGCTCTGTACCTAAAAGCCTGTGCTTGTTCAAACCAAACCCTCATCTGCTGAGGTTTTACCATTACACTCACTCAGAGCCAACAGTGGGTAGTGCTCTGCCATTTAACCTGGCAGGTAGTACAACATCTTTCAAGTAATTCTTCATTATACAGCAAGCTTACTAGCCATTGTTTTGCAAAGAAGGAAAAAACTCCCACACCTAAACAAAATCTGCCCTTCCTATGGGGCACTATGGGCTTTTAAGATATTTTTTGCATGTGCATAAGGATCTTTGGCTTAGTTGCTTAATTTTTTTTTTTTCTGTAGATCTTACTGAATTAAATATACTACATGATTTAAAGAGACCAGCCTTGATGATGCAGCTGGTCCCATCAAATCTATTGCAATCAGTGAGATTCAGCTCTGACCTGGCAATCTGCTCTGTAGCTGCAGGAAAGCCACTAAGAGAACTTGTCCCAGGGCAGATCACAGGCAGAGGTGCTCACTCTGGCACTATACGTTCTCTTCCTTGTCCTGCCAGAAGGATGTTGTCTGGATAGGGAGAAGGGCTGGTAAGTGCAAAACAGAGAGTTGTCAGAATATTTCAATGCCATGCCAATGTTGTGCTGCAGGATAGTTCGTAACAAGCCAGTCATCAGGCTGCCATAATTTAAACATCCCTGGTTCTCCTGATAGAGGATGCTCAGAGGACTCCTTAGAAGCACTACTCCAAAAACCTGGGTTGGTTTAAAGCACCTTCTTCCTCCAACTAGATCAGTTCGTAGTTAATGCCCCAGAACCAACAGCAAAGACAGGAGGGAATCAACAAGTCCTGAAGATTTTTTCTTTTGCAGCAATCTGTGCAAGCAAAAAAACCAAAACTACCACACTCCAAGTGTCAGTTGCAAGCACACCTCTACCTTCCCACACTCATGTACCTCCTCACACTCAGTCTTCAGTATTAAAAGTGGACCCTAGAGTTTCTCAAAATAGATAAAATCTGGGCTATTCTGCTGCCATCATTACTCATACAGCAACTATTCAGAGGAATCTGTGTAAAAGAAAACCTCCTTCCTAGGCATCCTGAAAAATGACTGTTTATATTCTCCTTGGATTAGGAGGGGTTAATAGGTGGCAGAAACCTCTTTCCAGAGTACAGAGCAATCTCTGCTCTTACATAAAGCAAGAGTTAATGATTCTGCTGATTTACAACCTATTTTCCACTAATACATCCAGCAGTGAATTCTCAAGAGCCTTTCACCGTACGTGAATCTGGAATACAGGACATTGATAAAACTATGTTTAGCTAGAAGATGAGAAAACAAATGATAGATAGGAGCCAAAATTACAAATCTGGGTTAATTTGTTAACGTCTTGTAACTCAAAAAAAAAAAAAAAAAAGCCATTTTGACTAATTTTCTTCAAGCTATATGGAAAAAAATTCCCTCTTGCTTTCAAAGTAAACCCAGTAGGGATCAAGGCACATCAATTTTGCTAATGGAACCTGGTTGCAGCCTTAATTATTATTATCTCTTTGTAACAGATTAGCGATTTACCCAGATTATATAGACATAGTGAGATTAGATTAGATAGCCCAGGCTCCATATGCTTTTTCCAGCTCCCTGTGCAATACAGTAGTCGACTAACTGAATCCCTGCTTGTACTCCTGGTAATGAGATATCTTAGTACATTTACTTTAAACTCTGTTTTCAATAAAAATTGACCAAGTTTCAGGAAGAAGAGGTAGTAAAAAAGGTGCATAGACTTGAGGGTTACCCTGATTTCAAAAGCCTAACAGTGGTGGGATGTAGCTGTTATTTTCACAGCAAGTGAGCAGAGGTGAAAAGAAATACCCACAAATGCCAAAGAGACTTTGCAGGTCCCCTACAAAGGGTACATCTGCTGTCAGGCTCCTTCAAGAAAATGGGGACACTTCAGTTAGCAAGCTGTATAGGATACAATTTCTTTGTATGCAAAAACCCTGGGGTTAAAAGAACAAGCTTGTATAAACCTTGTGGGATTTTGAATGTGTTTAACGAGGTGAAGCCAAATTTTCCTAACTGAAAGGGAAAAAGAAGAAAATTTCTATGTCCCTATTGGGCTTGCAAGGTTACCTCAACCTCCTCAGCAGGCTCTGCCATCATGGGATAAGATAACAGGTAGGCAAGAAGAGAAGTTTTCTTTCTTTGCAACAAGCTGAAGCTTGGGAAACTGTAAGCAGCAAGAAAGGAAAAATTGCACGGATTTGGAATGGATAGCCCTATGCAACAATCTGCTTTGCAGTCAGACTGTCTAGGAATTTTTTTTTATACAAATAAACGTTTGATCTGCTGTTCTAAAACATTTGAGCTTTCAAGACAATTTTAAAGGAGAGGCCTTCTCCTCCAGAGCTTCTTTCCAACAGTATCCTTTCCTACTCCATTTTGTATCAAACTGCAAACATGGATGTAACCTTGCACAGAGAAACCTGCATTCTAAAAGCTCTCTACTGGGAAAGGTTGTAAAGCAATTCAGTATCAAAGGCTGGGAAGAAATATAAATCCCTTCATGGCATTTGCTAGGTCTTGATTCTGCTCTGAGACTTTTTCAACAAAAAAATCGGGAGTAGTAAACGGCAAGGACAGCACATCACCTCCCCATTCCCAAAACACCTGACTTAACACTAAGAACTTTGCTCCAAATTCTTTTGTTCATTGTGCTTATGAAAGCCACAAGATTCTGGCCATGCCGAATGGCTTTTATAGATGAAAATGTCATCACATGCTTTATGCAGAAGTTTTACAAGCTTTTCCTTTGAAAATAATAAGGTTTTTTCCAAGGTATTCTTCTAACTCTCATGGATTCTCCTGTTTGCCTCTTACACACCCCATATTTTGCTTAAAGAAACCAAATTCCATTCCCCAGGTACTTCTCAGACAGAAATAAACTTCAGCAGGAAAATTAGTCAAAAATTCGGAGAAGTGCTTGAAAATGGCATTTATTCAGCACAGGTCATAAGGATGCTCTGAAAAATATAAGTACTAAGGACAGCTGGAGAAAGGTTACAAAAGCAAGCTACATTAGTATTGCTCTCTTGCTCTTTCTTCCAGGAGTCCCATGTCTGATGTTACACTGTGCTCTGTATTTGAGTTGGCTTGCTCCCTTCCTCTGTCCTGCCTCATTCCACAACTTGCACGTACACCTGCCAGCTTAATTCCTTCAAAGATGAAAAAGACCAATGTTGTTCCTTCTCCCTGCCTGGTAATAATGAAAAACTGCATGAGAAGACAGAGTAATGCATACAGGGAACTCTCTAACCTCCCTTCCCAAATGGCTCCAGAGCACGGAGCTGGGGGCTGGCAGTCACTCATTTGATTAAAGTGCTTCTTGCTTTTGAGATTGCCTTTTTTATTTTTCCCCCAAGAGGTTGGGTGGAGCCCTGTTTTATTTCTTCCCTTCTTCGGGGCTTGCTTGTTTATATTTTTGTATCCTGAAAGCTGTGAGTCACACTTTGATTTACAGTCTGTCTCAGGAGAGACAGGAGACCCTAATGAAAGAGAAGGCTGCAAGGGTAATTAATACCTACCAGGCATTCAGTTGTACTGTTAGCGAGCAATATGTGCATGTGTGTGTGCGTGAGCACTGACAGCTGGAGATGAACAGGCAGAGGTGAGATCGGTGAGATCCACTTTGGTATAGCCCTGAGCACCCTGTTAGTCCACAGCCATGGCTGCTGACACCCAACAAAAGGAGACCCCAAATGAAATTTCCCTCATAGAGAGCAAACCTGGAAGGGGACTGGGGTCACGTGAGATGAGGTAAGTGCAGGAAGCCAGGGGAGGGCTACTGAGGGATACAGGAGGGAGGCTGGTGCAGCACATTGATTGGGGATGCTGTGATGGAGAGAAGTCGGAAGGGTGATGGATCACTCTTGCTTAAAACAAACAAAAACCAGGCAGCTTGCCAGGAATTGCTTAGGCCAGTTTCATTAAAACTCTTCATTCATCATGCTGAAACGAGGCGGTATTTGTTATTGCAGCAGTGGTGTGCTGGTGCAGGAGCTATTATGAGAGTGGGTGGCAATACAAGGAGGGGGCAGTGGGAGGAGATGGGAGGGTAATGAAGGATGGTGGCGACTGGGAGGCGACAGGGCTCAAGTATCACTTACCATCCGCTGAAGGGACTGAAAATCACCCTCTATCTCCTGCATGGATCTGGGCTGATAAGGCTTCACATCCATCCAGCCAAATCTCCAGGATGTGAGAGGATTCCCTGCTTCCAGGTGTATTTATTCCTCTCATTAGACCAAATAATGGCACCACAACATGCTGGGGCTTGCTGGGGTGTCAGGTTTAGCTATGGTCATGAATCCACTTAATGTCACCTCAGGAAATCCTAACAGTGTGATGCTCAAATAAAAGCAGTATACCTGCCTGGAGATGGACTGGATGGATCTCTTATGCCTTTTCTATATCTGCAATCCCTGTTAGATCCTGCTTTCACTGCCCGTGCATCCAGGGAAAGCAGAAACACGCAGGAGTGGAAACTACCTCGTTACGTAGCTGAGACTCCCTTACTCTTGCATTTCCTTCCACTTTCCACTTCATTGAGTCTCCCAGGCAGCTCTGGGGACACAATACTTTCAACACAAAGCACACCACCATGCCCCAGCACTAACTGGTGAGGGTATGATGCCACCTGGTCAGTGGTTTTGTGAGCGACCTTAATGCCATAGTCAAATCTCCTCAAAAGATGTAGTCTTCCTGCCCAACTGCATCCAAACAAATCCCTCTCTGAACTTTTCCATCAGGCTCCCAGGCAGTGACCCATAAACCCTGCAGTTGCATGGCTGGCATTAAGGCCAGCCTTTGATTTTAAAGCCTGGTGACTGCAATTCCTCCAGAAAAATCAGGCCCCATGTAAGTGTACCTATTAAATGACACCCATGTTGGCTCAGAGGGAATGAATCTGTGTAACGTGTATGTGCTTGTATGTGTGGTGGAAGGGGAGACAAGGTGAAAGCTCATTTTGTTGTGATGTGTTTTATGGAGCAGCAAGAAACACTGTTTGTGCACTGATAATACAAATTCAGGAACACAATCATCTAAAGGTTGAGACAAAGGAAAAAAAAAAGTGTGTGTGTGACAGGGAACAATGACACTATTATCTTCACACACACCCAACAAAAGATCTTGGGGTGTACACATTCGTGTGTCTAAGCTGTATCATCAGCCTGGCTTGAAATCCCAGCCCTTGGGCTCCCCGGTCTGAGCTCTTGACTGGAGTAAGAGCCGGTATTTTTTTCCACAGTGGGCTACCCTTCCAATGCTTTGTATGTATGACTGAACCCACAACCAACCTCAACAGTCATAAAGCTAACTCTGAGAAGACATTTGAAACACTGAAATAGGTACCCACAGGGCCCTCAAAAGAAACTTTAGCATCCCTCTCTGACATAGTGCTAGAGACAGGCTGATAAGTGTACCTGTGCACCGTCGTGCTCACCCTCCTCACATCCCAGTTATAGAAACAGGTATAGATGGTCCCATTGTGAGAGTAAGAGACAAGGCTACACGAGTTACAACTGCAACATTCCCAGTCCATCTCGGTCACAGCTAAGGGGTGTTTTTGCTATGTTCTTTGGTGTCAAAAAGTACAAGCTACAAACTAGTAAGCTCACTGGCTATGTTTAACAGGATCTACTGCAGCACCAGCAACTGCATCACGGTAATTAGTGTTGGCCCAAGATTTTTGAAAGGAACATTTTCTGGGAGAAAATTCAAGTTGAACAGAAATGGCATGTTTTGCAGGAAAATATCAATTGTGTTGAAATCGTCAAGGAAAAAGTTTCATGACAGCATCTCATAGGGATAAGGCTGAAAAAAACTTGTTTTTCAATTATATGATGATAACACAAATAGGAAGCTAAATACTTTGGTTGGTTTGAAGTAAAACATTTTTAGACTCTTTATGGATGCTTCCAACATTATAACTTTCACCACCATCTTTTCTTGGGTCAGGTAACAAAAATTTTGAAATCTTAAGATTTTCCAAAGGTGAAAAACTGGTTTTCAATCACTTAGAAATTTCTCAAGGAATTATTATTTGGCATTTTTAAAATTTCCATCTAGTTTTCATGAACAGAGAAACGAATGCCTTCTCCCCAGCAATGCAGACAGCCCAAGTAATCCCTCAGTGGAGAGAATCCCAAATTTTGGACAGGTGTACCTGACCTAGCAGTTTTGTGAGCCAATGGCCAAGTAGCTACCAATGTATATTGCTCAAATCTTTACACATATATGTCTTATTTGGTTGCAGACCAGTTTAGACTATGAATAGCTTAGATATGCCTGCAGGAACTGCAAACTGTAATCCTCCACAGGACTGCTATGGCTCAGTATGAGAGGCAGGGACAAGATTTAAGCCTTACACTCCAATCCTCAGTTCCCTGTTCTTCCAGACATACAACACTCATATGTTTCCCAGCCTAGAAGTGCAGGGCTGGCTTCCCAAGGTATGCCTTGCTTTAGCTGATTAATAACTCCCCCACCAGAAACTTCATCATAACACTTGACCTAAATATTCTCTGCACTTCCCCTGTTGGCTAGTGAGAATAATTGGTCCCTCTTCTTTGCAACACCTATCAGCAAGCAGGCCTCACAGCTCCCTCCTGCCTTCTCTTCTCTAGACTTCAGTGGCATTATACCAGAGGTGAGGATGTAATTTGGCCCATTCACACCTGTCTCTCTCAGCCTTCCCTTACAGGTCTTCCCTTGCGTGAAGAATTTGTCTGGTTTTCTCTGCTTTAATGGTGCACAGGGGTGTTCTCCTCGCTTCTCCAATGTATGTCCGGCACGGCTGTGACTCAGGGAACTGGATTTAAAGAGAATGATATTTGCCCATTTACATCGATTGGGGGACTGAAAGGTTCTAACAAACCCTATTCTAAAATCAATTTTTCTGATTTAAAGGGCCCCTGCTGTATTCCAGTAACAAGAATAAAATATCACATTTCACCAAAATCCTATTATACTGTCATGAATATCCCATCACACTGTTAAGAACAAGGTGGTGGTTCTCTATGGTCTCTTCTTTATTGATGGGCAATCATCCTGCTTAAAGGTTCAGTTTAAACAAGGCCTCAAGAAGCCCAGATCCTTCCCTTTGGTGCACCGAAGCTGTTTGGTTCCTCCTGAGCTGCATCCACCCTGGTGATGCGTGTCAGCGCAGATCCCTCTCCATTCCAGATTTCTCAGAGACCTCAAATTAAGGCTCAGACATTTCAGCTTAGCCAGAGAGGGAAAGAGGAAAAGCAAAAATAAAATCTGAATCAAAACTTCTGAAAAGTTGAGGAGGATAAAAATCTTGAGTCCAGATCCAGGAATAAATTTTACAGCTGGCACCTGTTTGCCTTCATTACAAATGAAATGCAAAGCTCTGATTAGAACACAAGCCTCAAGGCACTTAAAAGCTAACTGTGGATCAAACTTTTCAGATGAAGGCATGTTCTACCCTGTCAAATTAGTTCCTGCTTTCTCCAGATGGTCTCTCCCATCACTTTCTAAGCTAAAATAAGTGTGTAAAGGAATCCTTCTGGGTTGTCTTCCCACCTTTCATTTCAAAGATACTCCTATTTCTTCCACTCCTCTCAGAAAGAATCGGAAAGGTGGGGCCCTTCAGCGGTACCTCCTTAATTTAAAAACATTAACTAAAGTGCCAGAAATTCCACCTGAACATAGAAAGACACTTTTATACTATGAGAGTGGTCAAACACAGGAACAGGTTGTCCAGACAGGTTGTAGAGTCTCCATCTGTGGAGATACTCAAAAGCCAACTGGATATGGTCCTGAGCAGCCTGCTCCAGCTGACACTGCTTGAACAATAGTGTCAGACATCATAGTCTCAAGAAGTCCTTTCCAAACCCAACCATTCTGTAATTCATTCATCATCTCAGGGCTCTGCTTTGCTGAAATTTGGCATTATGCAGCAGTTTTCACAAAAAGTTATGGAATACAGAACATCTTTACTAAAAAAGTACCCAACCTGCAAAATCCATTTAAAAAGAAAAAAAACCCTACTAAACAGATACACTGAACATGTGATGGCTGCACAGTATGCTAATGCAAGGAAAGGCTAGAACTATATGGCACAGCCTTCATCATATTCCTTAAATAACAAGATACATTGTGGCACTCACTTTTCTTCATAACTTATGCAGCATACAGAATGAGTGAGGTAAGTTTCCTCAGCTCCATGACTTATCTGTGCCTTATCAAACCTTAATATTCTTCTATTGTAGTTTGATCCTTCCTTTCTTATTACTTTCTTCCTCTTTCTTTGTCTTTCTCCCTTCCTTCTTCCTCCTTCCTTTTCCTTACTTCTTTTTTTCTTCCTTTCTCTCTCTTACTCACTTCCTTTTTTTTCCTTTCTTCTAAAAAACCCCAATGAAAATTCAACTAAAATGCTGATAAAAAGATTAAATTGACATTTTTGGAGCCTATAGTTCAGATTTAAAAGGCTGCCTGAGGGGTTTCCATGGACAACTCCCATTTATTTACTTGCTAATTTCAAGAAAAAACATTCTTTGACTCTATCAACAGATCTAGAAGGAGTGGAATTCCTGCTACCTACCCACATAAAAAACCTCTGGTCTTCTTTGGGAGAGTGAAACTCCAACCTACCATTCTATTTATTGCTGCTTCCTTGTGTGTTGCAAGTATAATATTTTCTATGGTGAGAGATGACTGTGCTAAGACCATATCTGAATAAGACCGACCACTTCTCCACTTGGAAAAGTGTTACTCCACACAGTAACAACCTGAATAGTATCCAACAAGGGGAAGTGAATGTTGTTCGCCAAGCCCTTTGATATATAAATAATAATCTACAATAATCCCAGAAGTAATACCAACTGCCCCCATGCAAATAAATACCTCCCCTCCCTTGCTACTCACTAACATGGGTTTCCGAGATTCCCCTGCCAAATAGGCACAGCTGATCTTTCTGTTGAAGTGTACCACTCTGACACACTGAGCATCCTGGGACACACTCACAGACCTCCTGAAGGGCTTCTACAAGTCTTTCAGGAGTGGCAAATAAAGGAAGAGAAGAACAACCCCTGGCTGCCATTTCTATCAGGTAACCAGAAACCTGAAAGTTGCTCCATAGAAAACTGAACCTTTTTTGGGACTGCCAGACACTGCCAAACCTCACTCTATCTGGCAGACTTGGATAATTTGTTCTGCAATCT
The DNA here is from genome assembly GCF_009829145.1 of Chiroxiphia lanceolata. Lineage (NCBI taxonomy): Eukaryota > Metazoa > Chordata > Aves > Passeriformes > Pipridae > Chiroxiphia > Chiroxiphia lanceolata. The sequence goes on along the minus strand of NC_045638.1, from coordinate 95,803,656 downwards.
GCCATTGTGTGGGATTCCCTCTGCTCCATGGCCAGATCCTGCAGGCTCAGAGGGGTTGATGGACTAAATTACAGCTGCAAGTGTTCATGTAGTGGGTTTCACACGGAATTGGCTGGAACCAGGTGGGAAGAGAGGAGAGACGCAGCAAGCGGTGTGCTGGTAGCAGATAACCTGGGCTTGCCAGCCTGGCTGCCACCACCTGCCCTCAGCAGAGGAGATGAGCATGTTATCTTCCAGCTGCACATGCCTAACAGCCGCTTACAGTGATCCGAGGGGAGATTCAGGTGCGTGCACGCAAACCCAGAGTACTTCCCGTCTTTTCAAAATTCTGAATAAAATGCATTTATCTGCTCCCAAGAAGAGAAATAAAATGGCAGGAGTTCACTGTGCTGCTACATGTTGCCCTCTCAAAGATGTCCCACCCATGGTCAGGGTGCTCCATGGGGCTTTTCTCAGGTGGCTTTTCTTCAGCAGGAATAGCAAATGCATCTTTCCAGGGCTTTCTCCCAAAAACCCAATGGAAGAAAAGAGCGGGTACAAATATCCTGGGTGCAAGTATATGCCTGGATCTCTTGCAGTTTGTCATACACCTGAGAGGACAATATTGGCTTCTTTGAACACCAAGCATCATCACATAATCCATAGACTCTTCTCTCACCTCCAGCACAGACATGCTGCCCTCCACAGTCTAGCACACCTCACACCTCCACTGACCCATACTGAGTAGACCCAACATAGAGAACTAAAACCTTCATTTCTTCCCCTCAATACCTCCCTTCCACATACAACCCACACCCAACCTCAAAAGGCACAAAAGCACAGGACATTCTTCTTGAAGGCAAAGCCCTCACTCCACACTTCTCCCTTTTCCAAAGCCTCACCTAAAGTAAAGCAGGAGATAGCTCCTCACTTCTCACTTCCTGCCCTCATTACATCACCAACTGCAAGGATATGGTTTCTAATACTGTATATAACATCTGCTTTAAACTAAAAAAGCAGCAAGAAGCACCACGCATTGCTGGCTTTTAGATAGAACTTATCTGCAAATAAAAGAGACAATGTGCCTGTGTGCCCATTTGGGGCCTTTTGTTTCATGGCTGATTATTTAATTTCAAGTGCCCTGAGTGTCTAAGGCATTTACCACAAATGAATGAAGATTTGGCTCCTCTGTGTCAGGAATATACAAGCTCAAATCAACAGGATACAATGAGTGAAGGTCATGAACAAACAAGGGGATAAGCAGTAGCATGAGTGGGTGGTTAAAGGCAGATCATTATTACCCAGCAAGGCCTGGACATAAAACAATGGCTTCTGTTCACTCTGCTTTGGCGGGGCTTTATTAGCTCTTTCTCTTCCTACAGGCAAAAGAGCAAGGATGAGTTTGCCCTGTTTCTCTGACTGAAATTTGGCAGGTAGCTTCCTGAACGAGCTTGGGGATAGCACAGCAAGCAGTAAAGATGGGACCTATGGATGATAAAAAGGTTAAGAAAGATATCCCTGCTGTCACACAGTCCCCTGAAGCATCCAAGAACCAAACTCAATTGCCCTTGACTCTACACACCACTCAGGGACAGAGAGAGGACAAGTCCAAACAGAGATAGTCTAAGCCCAGATTCCACACTGGAAAAAGGTTGCAGGACTTGCAAACTGAGGGCAAGGGGTTGGAACTGGAGTTGCCAAATTTAATTTGGTCTGGCTGTCAAAATTCATCCATGATAATGGAAGTCCTTCCACCTTTTCCATAGGTGCTGAGGGAGTCCTCCATTAATCTGAAGCTCAGTCTGAGTTTCCTTTATCATCTGATCTTGCACAAGGCTCCAGTTGAGCCAGGTGTGTCCAGCTCATTTCCTATGGAGTGGCACAGCCCCTGCTTTCTGAACAACTCATGGTCTGCAACTGCAGGCGCTTGTTAAGAATACAAGTTTCATACTTATCTGTGATTATTTTTTCTGAATCTCTGTGGCTATTTTGCCATGAATGTTACAGCTCTCAGCAGTACATTTTGGTCCTTAGCAGTTAAAAATAGAGAAAAGAAAAAAAAGATCATTTCCAAAACATTTTTGTCTAAATTTGCCTGCCAGTCACAATTCTCAACTCAAAAAGCTCTCTGGCACAGCACTAGAAAAGCTATAAGCTGCAGAGCTGCATTATTCAGTTTTCTCCATCTCTAGATGTATTATTTAACTTCTTGGCAATAATGTCAGGGACATAATCCAATCAAAATGCAGAGAAACAAAAGAACCCAAAATTTCAGCACAGCTCAGATTGGTTTTCAGAGCTTACTTTATAGAAACTGGAAGAAAAAAAATCAAAAAGAAAAGCACATTTAACATTATCAGCGTAGAGATGACACAACAGGCACACACTTATGGAGGCAAATCTGGAACCCTCTTCCAGCAGGAAATCTTTAGCTAATGGTACCAATGTAAAACTCCCCTGGCTGCTGCTTGACCCCTCCTTGATTCAACAACACTCACCCACTTGCCTCCTTGTCAGGTTAAAAGAGAAATTTCTCAAAGAGAATTTATAGAGTGACCAACCTCATTTACATGCCCCACTACTCAGCTTCCCCAGGGCAGGATAAATTTCTTTTCACAGGTGTCCATGAGGCTGACTTACCCAGAATGATGTCCCCATGGGTGAGATATCCTGAACATAAACCACCCACTCCCAGCACACTCCCTGGTTGCGTTTGCCACCCGAATCCTGCTTGCATTTGGCCTTAGTTCCCTCTAATATTCATTTGTTCTTGCTGCAAGATCATCAGGATAGGAATGTTGCTCTATTTTATAAAGGTAAAATGCCCACAAGGAATAACAACAAGAAGGAGAATCAATGTTCATAGTTTACAAGGTGCCTTGAAATTCTGAGATTAAAGGTCCTCTTTGCTGTTGTTCTAAAGTATGCTCTTAAACAAATAACCTGCTGTTCTCAGATGCCAGAAGATATCCCTTTTCCTTTATTATTATTATTACTCTAAAAATGTTAAATGGCCCTTCATTTTCTTCAAGGATCAAAAGAGCTTATGACAAATACCAATTTGTTCCTGACACTGAGGAGTAAGCACAGAGAAACCAAGTACACACAAGTCCGTGGCTGAGACACAAAAATAGATGCCCCTGATCCCATCCTTCACTCCAAGATGTGCTTCATCACTGCACAAGGAGCACACATTAAAGGTGGGGTGGCAAAGGCTTTGAAAGTGCAAAGAACAAGACTGACTGGAGAACGGGTGAGACGATTTGCTGCAAGGGTGAAAACACTGCAGAACAGATGATGCCACCAAGCAAAGATTTCTCTGACAGAGAGCGTGTCTGCATTCCTCTAATCAGGCTGAAGGGGAGGGGAGATATTTTCCTGGCTGATGCTGACTAGCTCAGAGGTTATATATTTACAACACTTTTTATATTCTCAGACCTTTAAGATCATAAAACATGCGCTCTGTATGGCACTGCATTACAGTTAGATATCTTGCGTTTCAGAGGGAGGCGCTTAGGAATAAAAAAACCCTCTCTACACACCGAGCAAGTCCAAAGCAACCTATATACTCAACAAGAAAAGCTCTTAAAAATGCAGCACGGTCATTTGATATAGGAAGGTTCAAAGAGATGGCAGTAGACCAAATATAACTTTAATAAAACAGTCTCCAGCCATCAGCTTTTTCTGAATCTTTTAACAACTTTGAGACTACAGGGCAGTGCCTGACAAAGCCCCCATCCCAGCATAACCAGTGAGTCTCATCGGATTTTTCCCAGTTCAGAACTTCTCACATATTTGCTCCCCATGCTACACGTTAGTGTGGCGTAGAGATCACTGCAAAGGTAAAATTGTATTGTAGAAACTCAAACTGTCTAAAACCCTTCTGGGATTACTTTTGGATACCAAATGAGATCTGGATTCATGGGGTTATCATTTGAATGCAAAAAGAGAGTGTTTCAAACAATATCTTTCTCATTGGTGTTGATGGGATGGTGGAAGAGAATTTATTTGGAAACCAGGCAAAAATTCTTAGCATAATCTTAAACAGTTGATAAACATGCTTCACACCTGCTAAGGGCCCATGCTATGTCAGGGTTGCAGGACACCAGCCCCCTAAAACTCAGGGAGGACTGTAGCAGGGAGCAGGAGCATATGAGCAAGCTCCCTGAAGGGTAGGGTGGCAGAAAAAGCTGCAGGTGAATAGTGTGCTTAAAAAGCCCCAGCATACCTGCCTCTCCTTCCAGGGACTCACGTAAGCCTCTGAACAAGGATGGGGTGACTGTGACAGTGCCACATCCCGGGACACAACTCCCAGGCCCATAGTTCCCAGCCCTTGGGGCAGGTGCAGGTCAGTCGGGCAGGCAGCACCAGGCCCCCCCGACTGGCCCAGGGGAGGTGAGAGGGCGCTGCTCCCAGCCCTTGCTCCGGCGATGCAAATGCCACGGGAAGCGATGCCGCACGTCCCCATTTGTCACCGGGGCCGGCATTAACAGAATGTTTAAAAGTCATGATGTCATCGCTATTAATCAGGGCCCTGCTGGGCCACGCTCCAGTGCTGCATATTAATCACCAGCGGCCCTGGGACTCGCTTATCTAGAGAGGCTAAGTTTAGATCCATAAAACATGATTTATTTTTAAAAGTAGCATTATTAAAGATGAGCTACAGCCTCGTTTGCACTCCCGCTGGAGTCTCCTTTAGGAAAAGGTTGGTATTTTCAAGTTGGTACGGAAACCATCCTTATTATTTTGAGTTTGAGAAAGCTGGCAGGTGTGAGACTGGCCTTTGAAAGTCTTGGACTTCTTCTCTAGAAAGAAGAACCATCCCAGTGCCCCATCAGTCACTCAAACAGAGTCAACTTGGGAAAAAAATCCCATTTGAATCACTTTCAACTACAGATGGGAGAGGGCTAATGCCTCAGCAAGACAACCTGCTGATGTTGAAAGGCTGGTTAAATGCAGATCTGAGTGTCCCTAAGATGGAACAAATGGCAGTGTCCCACACCAAATACCTGGCTATGGTCTTTACAAACAGGTGAACCTGTTGAATACTGCCCCATAACCAACATCTAGCATATTAACTTATTTTTTTGTGCTCTGCAAAATGCTTCTGTTGAGTTAACACTATAATTGATCCACACAAATGAATTCATAAAAACCTGCTGCACTCAAATTTGTATGAGTTTAACTATAGTGGTTTTAACAATCACTTCATCTCTAGTTCAATGCACACACAGGAACTGTACCAGTTTAAGAAAATAATTTTCTGAAACAGTCCGCTAAATTTGATCTGACTCCTTGCTCATCTGCTCATGCTTTGGATTAAAGAGGTTCTGGTACTAGTTTGATGTATACGGGTAACACTGACATGGGTTTCCCTAATCGAAACCAAGAGACTCCACCAACCTGTTCCAGCAGTTGAACTAACTCTGTTCCTAAGTCAACCCAGTTAAAATCAGTGCAAATCCCATGTGCAGGGTCAAACCAAGAGATCTGGCAGACAGAGCAGGAGAGCGGAAAGCCTCACCGGGACAAGATGTAGGACATTCTTACCACTGGTGAGGGAAGACTTACTCCTTTATTGCCCACAAAAACCATCATCAATGATCACAGTACTGTCTCAAAGGAACCACAGCGTGATACCACATGGTTGCAGGAACCATACTTGGACCTGTGTCATTGCCAGACCACCTGGTCCCCCTGGGTTAGCTGTCATCAAGGGAAAAGGTCCAAGACCAGCCCTACTTTTCTGTGGTGACAACTGCCTGAACCCTGATGTCCCACAGGCACTGTCGTGCTGCTCTTGCCACCAAGACGGGTGAGTGTTGAGTCATTTGACAGCTTCACAGCTCCCAAACTAGTGACGCAGCTTCTTGTTCTGCCTTCTCGGCCACACCATCACCTCAGGCAGGGCTGTGCAGTGAAGCTCACCCAAACGATCACAAGGCATCTGACTCATATGCAGAGAGATGTAACATGGCGATCAGTCATGTTGACAAGCCTTGGGATCCCATCTGACAGCAGCAGGAGACTCAGCAGACCACAATATTCATCAAAGTGCTTAAACATGAAAGTGCTTGGCTATTCACTGTAATCTCAAAGGAGCCAAAGTTTGGTCTGCCAGTCTATAGCCAGTGGAGAAACAACCCCTCATGGCTAAGCTGCTCATTCAACCTAACCCTCTGCCTTTGGATCAGGCTTTTGATAAACGTGGACTCACAAACAGCTCTTTCCCATTGTCTGCCCGTGAACTCTCCACGTTCTGGACATCTTGACTGCCTAAGTTGCATTTCAGAATGGGCTCTCTGAAACCCAAGAGCCAGAGTCTCACACAGTGCTACTGCAGAGGGCTCCTGCAGCCATGTGTGCTGATAGCATGGCCAGGGAAAGGGAGGAAGACTCACAGAGCATCTTAAATGACAAGGTTAAGTTGCAGTCACCTGTTACCTGTATCTAATGTAATGAATCCAGACGCTGTAAATAACAAACACAATTACCATGGCACTTACCAGCACATCCCTCTGGGAGGTAGGACCATAACATAATTCCCCTACCTCAGAGCTTCTGGAGCTGAGCTCACTTTGGAGGGCTTGCCCTGGCTCACACAGCTATGTTTGTTCTGGAGAGTCTTCACAAAGTTCAAACTAGGGAAGTGGGGACATTAAGTTTAAACAGATGTGATGGGCTTTTTGGTTTTTTTTTCCTTTTTTTTCTTTCTGGCTCACTATCTTTTGTGATCCAAAGCAAAGGACAGAGAATGAGGGGAAAAGTCTGCAAGGAAAGAAAGTGTAAGGCTTCGAAGATCTGCTTTTCCTTCTAGCGTGAGTAGAAAGTGAATGTCCACCCCAGACAGCCTGCCCCTGGCAGAATGACATAAACAGAAGCAATGACAACTCCAGAGGTGCTTCTCAGACAAAAGAAACAGGACCAACACTTTCCTCACCAAGTTTGATTAGGCAGCTCTCAAATGGGGCTAGTATGGGGCTTTGGTTCAGCTTTCCCACCAGAAAACACCAAACATACACCACTGTCTACCTCCTTTTCTGCTTGTTATTGCCTCTAATGCCCTCTGTGGGGAAAGCTGTATGAGGGACTTAACCCCAAAAAAGGCACTCTCTCTGCCATCCACTCCTGTACGGTTCCTCTCTCCTATTCAAAACCCCTGGGAACCGTGCTATTTAAATCCCTATTTTACTGTAGTTGGCTCATCATGTTCCTCTGCTCATTAGGCTGGCAGCACAAGCTCAGCAGCATTTGCACTTCAGCATGAGAATTTCTGCTGTGAGGTACGACTGTCATCCACTTGCCTGGACATGTTGTTCTTAAAAATAGCTTCATCCTTGTTTCCTCTCTCTCTAAAATAACAGGCACTCTCTCTACCTGAACCTTGATCACCAAATTCCCTTCTCAGATCATCACAACCACTCCCTCAGTGTCCTCTTTTCTACATAAATTATTACTGCTAAAATTCTTTCTTGTCAAGCCACCAACCCACCTCAAACCTTCCACTGAGTTCCTTCCTCCTCAGGTCTCTGAAGGTCAGAGGACAAGCACTGCTTACCCCACACACATACTGGGCTTCCTGTAATGAACAGCTTAACCACAGCCTGTCACTGACATTGAATGGTCACAGCTGGCTGTGAAACCGGATGAGAACACATAAGCTGGGTGTGCAAGATGTGGTATTCCCTACTCATGACTAGAGCATGCCTACAAGGGAAAATCCCACTTCAGAATAACTTATTCTCTCTGGAGTAGGTTCATCCTGCAACTCATAGGGAGAGGAAGCAACTATAACAGTTCCCCATATTCAGGGATCTCAGTGCAAGATGTAGGCAATCTGGGGCTGGGTGTTTGACTATACCAACAGAGAAACCACAATAAGTGACGCAGGACTGCAGCAGCGTGGACGTCACCTTCCTGTCCTCCTCATCTCATACTTTTAGGCTCCACCATATCCCATATCCACACCCACAATGCCTGAAACAGCTCTACTGCACAGAAAAATGTAGAAGCAGATAAGAGGCAGTGCTTCTCTCAGCATGGGGGAGAGGCTTTCTGGGTTGAGATGCTGACTGCAGCTGTGCACTACTGCCGGCTCCCTTCATCCTCTTGGACAATCCAAGTAAACCAGAAAGATTGTACATCCTCACAGCTACAAGGGGGAATTGGGACTTCATTATCTTGTGGAATTGGTGATGAAACACAGTATCTCTACACATCCCAGGGCTGCTGAGCAGAGTACATACCAAAGCCTCGCTAACTGTTTATTATTAAGATCTAAAAATCAGTCGTGTGCCTTTGTAAGTCCTGTTCTTGGTTGATGAGAGAAGGTCCCCGAGGGAAGAGAAAACATTTTCTAGGGAAGAAGCTTTTAACATCAGAAGGCAGGAAACCAAACAGTGCTCCTTGTGCCTCTGCTTTGCATGCCAGGTGCAGCATTTGCCCTGTGCAAGCATGGTGGGTAGGGAAGTAGGTAGCGAATGCTGGGCAGATGCTCACTGCCACAGAGCGCTCGGTAGCACCAGGAAGGGGAGAGGACAAGTTCTTGCAGCCATCCTAGCCCATAGATCACCCTCCACCCAAACTGTGGGGGAAAAAATTGTGGAAACAAGCTCCATACCAAAATTTTAGCTACCCAGTTATAATTTAATCTCCCTTGCGAGCGAGGTGGTGTCCTTTGAAGTTCTCAGAAGTGCCTGGTTGCATAGTCTGGGCCAGCAGGTGAGAACATACAACCCCCAAGAATTTGCTGGTTTGTGCCCTGTGCCCTGCCAAGGGAAAGGATGTTCCTGTGCCTCCAGACACATAACTCCTCAAGATAAGCGCAAACAGGCCCTTTACTGAATACTTTGGGTACTGTTTCTTATCACCTGGCATCCTGAAATATAATTTCTAAATCTGAGAAAAGTAGCTACCAAACCATCTCTTTCTGATTTAGTAATGATTTAAATACTCAATTCAAGCATAAATGGCTGCAGCTTATTTAAGTGATCTGACAATCCTGCTTGTGTAAACTCTTCAAGGAGAACAACTTCTAGTGGCTCCGAAAACAACTTCAGTTTACATATGCCCTTTTTTAACTCTCTCTAATGGCATTTATTTTTTTGTAAAAATCAAAAGGGTCAGGCCAGGAGTGTCCGTGCTGTATCCAGAAAGTTGGAATATCTGACCATTTCACCATGTTTAATCAGTTTCCTGCTGGCATCCACTGTGGATCCAATGGTTCCGTAGCTTCACCACAGCACATCTGCACATCTTGCAGAATGGGCACTGAGCAATGCAGAAGCACCAGCAAAGTGCTGCAATGTGTGAAGGGATCTGAATGTATAATGTATTACACTGTGTTTTGAAGGATTCTCTTGCTCAAATGGATGCAATAGTTTCTCTAGTTCAGCTCCGGGACCTGAATTCATGGACAAGCATTGTCCATGCTGTCCAGTACCACCACAGAGGGTTCCCTGAAGTTGTATTTAAGATTAAGCCACTAAGAAGTGCACTGCTATTATGCAAAGCCTTTTAAGTCCCTAGCTAGGTGAAAATACTCTTTAGTTCTATGACTGCATCAAATCAGGGTTGCTATAAATGTGAGACTGAATGATGGCAGGAGTGCATATCTACAATTGCTTCCTTGCTGAGAGACAAATCAGGAAAACGTGGCTGTGACAGATCCAAGAGAAGGACCAGGTCAGAGGAGACCACAAGAGGTAGAGGGATCCTTTCTCAATTGTCACCTCACTCCACAAGTGAAAGAATTAAAATCTTGACTTGGAATATTTTCCTTTGGTTTCTGGTTGCATTTCTTTAGAAGGCAGATCTAATGAAAACACAGGAGACACTGTTCTTTGTGGCCACAAGGTTAATAAGAGTGGAACACAGGAGCAGCAGGAGCTGCAGCAAGAATAATTCCTTTTAAAGCTGGAGATAGGAAGCCTATAGGTGGTAAGTGTGACATTTCCGCATGGAGGAGTCCAGCTTAATTACCTACAATTCAAATGTAGAAAGTTATACATTAAGGCAGGCAAAAAGAAAGTGGTAGGAGAGGACACACTTTGGCCGCTCTTGAAGATTTAACATCATTAACTCTCCAGCTTCCAAGAATGTTCCTGTATTTTCGCTGGCCAAATACCAATACAGCTAATTGCATTTGTGTTACCTGCAGTTCAATGAGAAATGGTCTCTTTCTTATTGCCTGCACTGTTGTGTAGTACAGGAACACACAGCAGTACCAAGCAGAGTGGCTCTACTTCATTTGTAGGTAAAACAGCTCCTGTGTGCATTAAGCTTGGCTCAGCAAGACACACAGACAACACCAACGGGCAGGAGCTGCTGTTATTCAGATGGCAGTCAGTTCTGGCATGATGACAGGGACAGCATCCACAGGTGCTAAGTGCCTGAAAGTTATTTGGCAGAGCTGGCATTACTGAGTAGTGCTGGTAATCATAGTATCTGGCCAACTGAATATGAGTCACCTATTCACCTACTCAGTATTTGTGTATGCTACCAATAGACATATGGTTTACAGCAAACTAGGGAACAGACACTGCTGCACACTCATTTCTTCATCTTTCCCAGCATTCGCTGATGAATTCTCAGTTGAGACTAACACAAGCCAAACTTCCTTTCCAATATACCACTAAAAGGGCTATATTCTGACAGCTGTTGTTATTGCCTTAATCTCTTCTCTGTTGCTCATGACTGACAAAATGAGGAAGTAGTGGCCAACTCTGAGTTACCAGGCTCCCAAAGTCAGAAAAACTGAAAGGACCAAGATTGGGTTGCCAGATGCATTTTCTTGTGCAATGAAGTCAGTGTAAGAGCCTCCCATCACCTTGTCCTCCTGTCTGAATGCTATTTGCATCTGTTCAGTTGTGCCAATACATGTGATTGTGAGACCACAGAAACTAAGATAAGTACAATTAGTTTAAAAGTCCTGTAACAAAATAGCATCATTTCCCCAAACTGACTGACAGGATCCCACTCCTCCAGCACTAATGCTCACACAGCAGAGTGTTTCATCAGGAAAGCTCTTTCCCTTGGGTTTACACCTGATCAGACTACAGTGGGGAACCATTGTCCAGCCTGAGCTTAGTCCATAAAGTAGTTTCTTCTGTTATAGACATCAAGAGAGAAAGCAAAGGGAGAAAATCAACATCCACATGTGGATGTCAAAGAAAGCAAAACATTACATGGAGTCACCTAACACTTTGTTTGGCTGAAGTCCTTGTGAGATGGGTCCCCTGCTGAGCAAATGAGGGCCAACTGGCCCACCCCTCCCATCCGTCCTGCACTTCTGCTGCTGGACACAAAGAACCTGCAGTAAGAGACACCATATACCCATGACATTCACTATGTTCAGCTCCTCAGCTGCACCAGGACAGTCACTGCCTGAAAACTGCCAAGAATCAAATCTGACCAAATCTGCTTCCTTTGCCCTGCAATGTGACAGTAAAGACTGTTTCTGCTTGTGTCTGCTCTAAGCACCTCCTTCCATCACCACCTCCCAGCTGCTCAGAGACCAGGCCTGTGGGACTACTTTGACCCTCCTATGTCACTGTATTTGCAGGCTGGCAAAACCTTCTGTAAATGATGTGACCAGATGATCTCATAGACAGAGCAGCAACAGTGCTGAAACACCAGCCTGAGATGCAAAGGACAGGGGTCCTAGTGTAGAGGTGACTCACAGGTGTGATTGGGAGCACTCAGGAGAGACCCCTTCCCTTCGAGCTGAACCAAGAAGCCACATCCACAGCATTAACAGGGTGAAGGTCCAGAAGGACTCCAGGTTTTTGCCTTTAAATACTCCCTACTGTTACAAGCAAACAAGCTGTCTTCCCCCTTTGTCTTTGCCCTCAAGCAATAGGATTCAGGTAAGAATTCAAAGGTGAAATTTTCTGAAGTTGAGATCTCTGAAGCAATTGAGGATGGGAATCTCTGATCACCCTTTCTCACATCAATCTTCATGCGTTGGTCGAAGGTGATTAAAATGGCAGATGTGGAGGGGCAAAAATTTCAAGATTTGGAATTTTATTATGGAAAGGCTGTGAGTCTCTTCATAGCCAAGGTTGTAATCAGTTTCCACTCTCAGCTCTAACTTAAATAACTCTTCATATGCATTCCTCTAACTTCAGCTCATAATTGCAGGGTTTCGTACTGAAGCTAAAAAGAATGTTTTCCCCCCTTCCCTCCTCCTCACTGCAATTTGAAGAATTTGGACCTGTAATTCAAAGAGGTAGGCAATGCGAGACTGAACCTTTGCCAGACTAAATGTTTCCTTAGCTTCTTTCGCTTGAGAAAACAAAGCTAAACAAGCCCCCACCAAAAAACAGGTTTTTTTTCATCTCCCTAAATTACTCAACATTCAAATCTCTTTGAAAACATATGCATAGGCAACAGTTGCAGAAAATAAGGTGCAAGTCACAAAGTCATAAACAACCAATGTAGTTAACTGTAATAAACTCGGCATTTATGTAGTTGGTATTCTGCTGGCCAAGGCTATCTGGAAAACATTCCAAAAGCTGAAATCACACGATCAAGGAGTTTTTCTGGTTTTAGACAAAACAAAAAACTCCTAAACCACAGAAGACTGTTTTCCATTGAAGACATGCAAAATCATCAAAACACTTTCACACTTTCCACTTGCTCTAGAAGTAGCAAATTGTTGCATACAGAAAACAGAAAATTCTTCCTATGCTGTACTAAAGCAGATTAGGCTTTCCATTACTTTGGCTCTGTTTTTTATTTCTAGAGGTTAACGTTTTGGCCCCAATTATATGTGGAACCTAGTATTTTTGCTATTTACATAAACCTCCTGTTTGCACTGGATTCAGTATAAAATACAATCCAGCCATTTAGTTTGTTCCTATGGAAGTGCCTCCACAAAAGTCTAAAAAGTATCCATTTCTGCAAGTTTTAAATCTCCCATTTTTTCATACCAATTTCTGTTTCCAAATTTCTGCAGGTGGCCAATTAACAAATCTTTTTAAAAATCATTAAAAAGACAGAAATCAAGTGCGTTTGCTGTAGCAAAGAACATCATGTAGCAAAGAGCTGCGTGTCTCCCGTCTGTCCCTGACAGGCATTCTGTAAGCCTTGAAGACACTTTGGTTCTTGGCAATTCATTCCCATAGACAGGGAAAATTCTTTTAAGAAATAGGGAACTAGTCTAGATGCCCAAGCTGCAAGAGTGCAGAGCAGGGCAAGGGAGCAGCGCAGTCAAAGGTACCCAGAGTGGAAAGGTGACAGGGCCAAACAGGGCTCTTAAGCTGCTCATGAATCAGCTTGTAGAGTACCAGCAGAATTACGGGCCTCACATAAAGAAATTAAACCTTGCACAAGCTTCATTAACTTGAATTTAAAGATTACCATGACTTGCATCTGTAAATAGTTATGCACATGTGTAGTTTGAGTCAATAAATATGTAAGGGAAAAGTGAAGTCAATATAACTTGTTGTATGAGCTCTGACAAAATAAGAGCTGACTTATTAAACACCCTGGTGCATCTCCCAGAACACCCTTAATTCGGCCTGCTTGGTGGGCAATGACTGCCTATTTCTGAAAGATGCACTGCAAACAACAACAATCAGACATTCAAAAAGTCACTGTCTATAGGAAAACGAATCCGTGGAAGACATGACATTTTTAAATCATTCCTTCCTCCGGACAATTTAATCTAGCATGTAAGTAATGTACTGGTCTGTTTTGATGAAATGGACACTCTCACCCTTTCTTTACACTTGCAGATTGATTGATTGTTTGTACGTGAACAATTATCCCTAAGCAAACAGGCAAAAAGGAAAACAAACCTTTTGGCCACAACATTTAATTTCTGCTAGCAACATTTCACAGCTGTTACTTCCCTGTTTGCTCAAAGGAACTTACATTTTGCTTTGTAAAATGTTTTATGCTCCCATCCTCATTTCCATACTCTGCTGTAGGTAAAAACCTATTTCCTTTGAGTTCTTTAATTGAAATACATCTAATTCCACAGGCGCTTTCCAAGATTTGTTTACAGCAGAACTAACCACTTAAAAAGCAACAATATTTTTTAAAGGAACATATTCCCTTATTCATAATCCAAACAACTCCTCAGATTATTGTCAGGAGAAGTATTCTCAAATACATCTGTCTTCTACCCTCTCCCTAATAGCTTTTTGTGCTCCTCTCAGGCTGGACAATGAAAATCAGTGCAGCCATTTTCCTTTTCCTCTTCAGTGAGTTTAAGTGAATTAGGTATCAGGTGACAGGGAAGCAGTTTTTGTTTTAAGAAAACCTTTTGCCCTGGAACTTTTACCAAAAAAATGAACTACTTAATGCAAATTATTTGCTCTTGGCTTGTACGGGGAAAAAAACCCCAAACAACAAACCAACCACCACCTTTTCTTTTTTATTTTTTTTTTCCTTTTTAAACAAAGCAAAAATTCATCAGCCAAACAGGAATTGACAGCATTCCTTTAAAAAGCAAAATAAAGCTCGCTCCAGCTGGGCACTCACCAGGCTGCTATATTTATTTGTGTCTCACGTGCTGGGCCCATGTGCAATTCAGCTTCCCTTGATCTGAACAGGCTTGCTGTACTCTGTCTTTCCAAGTCCCCGCGGCACACTTAAGCTTTTCTCTGCCTCCCACTCTGTGTCACCCCTGTGCCACAGCAGAGCACAGCTGATCCAAGCGCCCAAGAGCAGCTCAGACTCCAGCATTGGCTCCAGCCCCAAACTCTGACAAAGCTCAAGCCCATCCTTGCCCCAGACCTCCAGAACTGCAAACAAAGGCTGGAAATTGATACTCACTCTTTCAGAAATGCATCCTAACGAAAATTCATAGGCCCTACAGATGTTTCCCCAATCAATCATTCTTCACTTTGGCTGGCATAAGAAACTGAAAAATCTATAAGAATACTAAAAAGCGCTTTCAATTGTACTCTGATTCTCTTTCCTCATCACTTGGAGATATTCTTGGGATGAGTCTGCTAGGTAGCCACATATCTTAGCTCATAAAGGTGAAACACAACTGTTTTCTTCTTTTGAGGAGCTAAATTTTGTCCCCCTACCTGGTTTCACAACAGAAACTGACCCCTCCATTATTAAAATATGCATTTTTGCTCCTCCCTGTGACCAGGCTTGTTCTGGTTCTTCATTCTCTCTAAAGTCTCTGGCTCAGGAGTAAGGAAGAGAGGTATCGTGTGGACTTAAAATGCCCCACCTCTGTCCAAGTGCACAGAGACTTGAGGTGCTCCTAACAAGTTCCTATAGCTCTGCACTTTGCAGCTTGGATTTTAAGATGAATAGTCACAAATCTCCATGTTCCTTAAAACACCAGAACACAAACCGTAATTGTTGAGGATCTGCTCCTTGGGAAGCTCAAATCTCCATGGGTGGGACGGGCATGATCTGCAGTTGGAGCCTTTTAGGATGTGCAGCATAACTTTGCATTAATTCCTGATATATTTATTCTACTGGTAGAAGTTATTTCCCTTCCCCTCTTCCTCCTCTGAAGAATATATTCATCAGCTGTGTGTGTGGCTGTCCATCTGCCCTCCCCCTCTCCCAATCTCAGGTTGTCCCCATTTGAAGTAGACACACCAAGACTTAATGAGCTTTCCTTATTACATCAATGCATTCCTAACAGCTTCTGAACACCTGCCAAATTTATGACTGCTTCTCCAAATCAGCACAGAGCATTTCCATTTGCCTTGTTTTAATTAAAGTACACCATCACCTACAAACTAAGGGCATGTTTCTGAAACAGAAAATGAAACAATGGGTCTCCTTGGTGTGTCTATATCAACTTTTCTAACAGACTTAATTCTTATCAGCATCAGACAAGAAATTCAGCTCCAGTACATTGTTCCTACTAAAAGCACTGCCCTGAACAAGGAATGATGCAATTTAAAGGGAAGAGAGAAAAGAGAGGACTGGTGGTGGAGTTCATTACGTCTCTTGGGGCTCAGTTCAGCTCCTCCTGGAGAGGGTTTTTGTTTGCTTGTTTCATTACCATTTATATGCAGGTCATCTGAGTATGGGGGGGCGGAAGGGTGGTTGTGGGGGAGATTTCTGCTAAAAATCCTTTTTGACAATTGCTTTGTAGTTTCAGTGTTTGCAAACTGCTAAACAAATTAAGAATAGAAACAAAAAAAAGAATTAGGTCTTCAGCAGTCATCTGACATCCTATTTTAAGCCTGTTTCTGATGACATGCCCTCTGACATTTTTTATAATGTCAGTGACTTTTAAAATTAGAGTTCAATCAACTAATTTTCAGTGCTCTTGTGCATTAGATTTCAACAAGATGAGTCTACTAAAGTAGTTTTAATCTCTATTTTGGTTTTGGTTGTTTTTTTTTGTTCTTGTGCAATAAAGTGGCAAAGTGAATGAAAGGACATTTTGCCATCTGAAAAACTTCACCTTCAGGTACCTATAGGCAGCAACCCAGTGAATCTTGTTCATTTCATGCTAGGTAAAAACCTCTTAGTCAAGGCTTCACATGGTCTGTCTTTTGGGGAGGGTTTTATTCCTTTGTTTATCTATCTCATAAGGCAAACATCTGTTCAAAATAAGGTAAACTCCAGTTGAAACTTTAACTACAGAAGAGCTACATTCAATTCGGAATAACTTCAGTTCAAAGAATCCATTCAGCAGAGCCCTTGCACAAATTATTCACCACAGGCAGAAAACTACAAGCAGAAAACTAAAAATGACAAATTTGTTTTACAGAAGTAAGCAAATGTTAAAATTTGCATTGTAACACAAGTAACTTTAAAACTGAAATGTAAAAAAAGTTTCCATATAAAACAACATGGAAGCAAAAATAGGCACTTGTTATATTTCGTACATTTATAGTTTACTCTTTTTGTACAGTTGCTGCAATGGAACTGGATATTCAAAAAAGAAATTAAAAGAAAAATGCAAAATTGAAGACACTCGAGAAGCCAATTCTGTTAGGGAACAGATCTTAATATGGACTTGCATCAACTCCAGGAGTGACCAGGTCTGACACAGACAGTCAGGTTGTTACTGGTTCTGATAGGTAAATCAAAGCAGAGATGCAAGAAGTGGGCTGTTCAACGAGCATTAAATGAGAAAAAAAAAAGCATCCATGAAGTTCATGCAGTGTGAGGCAAGCCCAAAGGAATTCAAAAGCCCAAGTAAGCAAAACTGCTAACCAGTGACCCAGTGGGAGAAGGGTGGTTATGCAGCAGCTCTGATCCTCTGCCTCTGCAGCTCAGCCAGTGCTTACCAGCTTTGCTGTTGTACATACATAAACTCAGGGACAGATGAGGAGGAGAAGGAAAAAATGAGAGAGAAACACCAATACAGCAGCAAAAGCTCTGGAGCTGCAGACCCAAAGAAAGAATCTCTTTGGTGATTCAAGTTTGCTTAATAACTGGAACCAGGGTGAACTGGGACTATGAAAGCAGAGGGCAACTTTGGTGACAGTGAACAAGCAACAATACAGCTCAAAACCCATACAAAGAGTAAGAAGTAAAACAAGAACATAAAAGTAAGAAGCTTTAATGAGGCAGACAGCAATACACACAGGAAACAAGTAGGGAGGCTCTGATGGAAGTGATTCTAAAGGAGACAAGGAAAGCCGGCGATTTCTCAAAGAAACAACACTCAGAGACCCAATGCAAAGTGTCCATTTGCAGGAAGGCAGGATGGAAGGGAGTAGGGCCTGACTAAATCATGAGCACTTTCTTGAGCTCATATGAAGGGAGCGTGGACCCCAGGCCCAGTTGCTGCAGGGAGGAAGTGTAAAAGGTTGCAGGGATTCAACTGAAAAGTTGTAAGCATTCCCTTCATTCACTATCAGTGAGAAGAATAAAAAGAAAGGGTTAATCACAAAGGGACAGATGATAGTCTAAACACTGAATAATTTCTGGAGGCCAGTTCATTAGGTAGATCAAGTGCAAGCATTTAACACTATGCTATTAATGCTAATGGCAAGAAAGCCCAGGCTATGAAAGTCAAGAAAAAACCCCAGAAGAATGTGTATTCAAGCTGGCTTCTCCTGACAAACTTCTTCCTTTGAATACTTAAGAGAACTGGCTGAAGCAACTCCAGTTCATGGAGAACATGAATCATAGAGAATAGAAAAGACTTAAGGAGTCTGGAAAGGGGAAATATGGTGCCTAGCTTTAAAAGATTATGCTAGGGAATTACAGACCACTCAGTTTAACTTCCATTCCAAGAAAAAATATAGAAACAAATAATCGAACTATATGTAAGAAGCTAAAAGGATAAGTACAAAGAGACGAGTAACAGACCCTCTTGAATTGTCGGAAAGAAATTGTGTCAAGCCAATTTAATTTCTTTGTGTGACAGGTAATGGGCCTTGGGCAAAGGTGACAAGCAATAGATACCATATATCTTGACTTTTAGTAGGATTTGTGACACTGGTGCCTATGATATTCTCTTCAGCAATCTCAGAAAACATAGACTAGTACACTACTCAAGGGTAGGTATAAAACCAGTGGCACAGCCTTACTCAGAGGGCAGCTCTCGGTGGTTTCTGTCAACCAGGGAAGCTGCACTGGGTAGGATGCCGCAGGGGTGTCTCCGAGGACAAATATGCTGAACATTATCCTCTAAGTGAACAATGGTGTGGAGTAGAGATCTGGCTTATAAATCATGCAGATGATACCTGAATGCTAAAAATCGAAAGCTAACACGAGCATTTGAACAGATCTTTACAATGTGGAGAAACTCTCTTAAAAATTAAATTAATTCAACAAAGATCAATTAAAGCCTTTAACAAGAAGAAACAACCACATGGGAAGAAGATAAGGGAATGACTAAATAGTCAGAAATTCTTCAAATAGAAACTAATTGCAGTGGGCAGAATGTAGTGATTTGCCAGTTGGACTCATATGAGCAGTATTATAACATTGAAAAAATGGCAAATATGGACACATAAGAAAATACCTGGACCCATGATATCATCTTTCCACTCTTCCAAGCATTGAGTGGCTTCAGCTGGAATACTGTGTTGGGTACATGACACTGTTGGGCATGACACTTTAAGAAAGACGTGGACCCAATAAAAGAAAGTCTAGAGGAGAACAAACAAGAACAGTTACAACCCTAGAAAACACCTCTTTTGGGGTAAACTGAAAGTTAGCAGAAGGGAAGACTGGGTGAAGCATAAGAATTTTTATGTATATAAAAGATTTCTTACAAAAGAGAAGAATCATTTGTTGATCATGTCTACTGCAGACAGAGCAAGGAGAAACTGTCTTAAATTTCAGAAAGAAAGATGCATGCTAACTAGCAAGCAGAATGAAAGCTCTGTTGGTAAGCATTGTAAAGTACTAGAAAATCTGCTTGGGAGGGGCATAGGCTTTTCAGTACTGGACAGTTTTCAAACAAATCTATGGCAGAAATAACAGATGTACAGGTGACTATGCATCAAGGCAGAGAGATTGGCTTGTGATGTTTTTAGAACCCTTTCAGTTCTAATTTTAAGACTCTTTGAAAATGTTCGGGTAAAAGCACTTTGAATGCTGGCATCAACCTTGCTTTCCCCTAAAAATGATGTTTAAAAGATGTAATCAAAAAAGGAACAAATGTTTCAGGTATGTTTCTTGAAATGTGTGTTCACTGTCACTACTCTGCAGGATGAAATCACCAAAGCTTTGCCTTCCAAACTTCACTGAGAGATTGTGTCATAGCAAGGGTTATACTGGCATAATTAGCATTTAAATAGTATTTATCAGAGAAAAATCAAACTTTTATTGTGACTGTATATATAAAGCCTGTTAACACTTGCTCTTATAAAGTCCCAAGCATCTGGGCAACATATTCCTAGAGAGAAGGCATAAGCTGATTTAGGTAAAACAAGAGAGACTGTGTGGGACTTATACTGAATGTATAAGATCTCCATTGTGCAGACTGTCTTCGAATATGTTGGTGGGTTAAGAGACATGCTGAGATCTTAAGGGAATACTTTTAAGCACAATCTTGAAGTAATTGAATTAAATCACTCCTCCACACACCAAGTTTTCACAGAGAGAGCTAACAATAAATACACAAATATCTATGTAAGGGCTTCATTAATATCACTCACATTTGGAGTTGGGTTTTTTTTTCAGTCATCTCCAAATGCCACTGATTTTCTATAGCAAGCCTTTCCAACTTCCTGACAGCTAGGACAGCAGATTCTGCTAAGGCAGTTTACTTGAAAGGCCAAATGGTAAAAATACCTTACAATATTACATACTGGCAGAAAAACTACCTTGTTGGTAGCAGGGACTGTCCCTGTGACTACAGTTCATCCTGGAAGCTACCAAGAGAACAGCCCTAAGTTCCAAGACAGGGACATGGACTCCATTTTTAGGGATGGGTAACTGAAACAAAGGGCCAGGATTCCCAAAGCATTCATGGGCTCTTCAGGGTGTACCTGTCTTTGTGGATCTGGCTTTATGTAACTTTGTTGCAGTTACATGAGAAGGCAGAGCATAGCTGGACCCACTGTCACCTGAGACATCCAAGAAGAGAGAGGTTCAATTAGTCCTGACACGGAAACAGTGATTTCTCAGCTACTTCACCCCTACAAACTTCAAAAATGTAGCAAAAAGTAGGACAGAGGTCCAGCTATGGCTTCCATAAAAGGAAAGACTATGATTTCCTAGACGGCAGAGCCTCTCCTAGCCAGATGGGACATTGGACCACAGAACAAATGAGAGAGCATCCCATTCACTGCTCTAGGAATGACATGTGATTTTAGCTTGGTTAAAAGCAATTTTAGGCAACTATCATTGCCAAATTTGAAGGGATTCTGGTTTCCAAAGGAAACCAAACCACTGTCAAGTGGTCTGAAAATATGACAAGAGCTATGAGTGAGATCCAACCTGGATGCATGGCTAAGCCCTGTTCCTACCCTCAGCACCACTGAGAGGCAAGGAAAGCTAGGCAGGAGAGAAAGGCACTCTCCCCATGTTCTCCTGCACCATGAACTGTGAGGGCCTTGGCTGAGGCTTCTGGCTTGTGGCCTGTAGAAAGGGGAGCATCTGAGATGGTATGCTCAGCTCCTTCCTGTCAGCAGCACCTCTGAGGGCTGCTCACACATACTTGCAAACCTTCCTGAGTACCCAAGATGCCACTGTTCCCTGCCATTTCGCTTTGGTGCTCCAGTGTTTCCAGGATGTCTATATACCAGTGTGTTAGCGGCATTTGATCGGGATGGACACAGATAGCTTCAAGATTTCACAGCCACCAAGGATAGGCCATGGTGTTCTTCAGTACATACAATGTGTGGTTGGTGGGAAAGAGCTACAGCACATGGTGCAGCAACAACTGTGCTTCAGCACCTGGGGACCAGACCAGAGAACAAACAGGGAGTCAGAGACTTGCAGAATTGTGCAGGTGGGAAGTCCATCTGTAGTCCAACTCCCTGCTCAAGGCATGGCCAGCTAGACCAGTATTGTCCCAGACTTGACTCAGAAAGTCAAGACGTTTTTTGGCTTTAACCTGTACCAGTGCATTTCTTCTGTGCTCAGTGCTTATTTTTTTGTTTGCTTGCCATGTGAGTGCTGTTTTACCTGGACTGCGAGCTGGCTTGCCTCAGCACTTAACTATTTTGAAATCTGTGGGAGGGGAGGATGGCTGAAATGTCATAGAAAAGAGAAGGTCTCATGATTTGCTTGGGATCCCTGAAGCAGTTTCATTTCCTTCCTCTGTCAGAAGTTTCCTGCAGAGCCACAGACACCTCCCATGGATATCCACTGCACAGAACAGGATTCATCTAGTCTAACATTTTGCTTTCAAGATGGAGTTCTATCATAAGCTCTCTTTATAGCCTACAGAGAAAGATCACAGGTCCAGACAACACTGCATCCCATCTTAAACTGCGTATTTCGTTTGGGTGGTTTGACCCATCTTTAGCCTCTTCC
Source organism: Chiroxiphia lanceolata (assembly GCF_009829145.1). Lineage (NCBI taxonomy): Eukaryota > Metazoa > Chordata > Aves > Passeriformes > Pipridae > Chiroxiphia > Chiroxiphia lanceolata. The sequence goes on along the minus strand of NC_045638.1, from coordinate 95,781,795 downwards.
TTTCTGAGCCTCCCATGAAAAGGAATATCCCTGTTATTTCACAGGGGTATTAAATGTATCAATACAGTAAATATTTTCAGGCCTGCAGATATTAACCATGACTAAGAACATGGAAGAACCAGAGAGAGAAACTACTGCGAGAACTTTTGCTCTTTCTTATTCATCCTGATCACCAGAGCCGGACAAATTATTTGCAGCAAAAATTTGGCAATGTTTCTCCATGAAATTTTGGCACATAGACATTTTTGATTAATTTGTTCCTTATGGAAACAAAATTGATGAGAACATATTTCAGCCCATGGACTAAACATAAAACTTTCCCCATGACTGGAGCAAATTCAAAATTTCAAATGTGAAATGAAATGTATTTATTTTTGGCAAACAAAGGGACAAAATGACAGCATCCTCACACATTTCTATTTGAATAAGTTGAAACACAATGTCCAACCATAACTTTTCCAAGAATTCATATGCTCTTCAAAAGCTGGCTAGTAAATCACTTGCTATGACAAAGCAAAGTCAAATAATACTGGTAATTCTCCCTGATTGGATGAGTTCAGGCTGACAGGACTTTTACAAGCACATACATTTTTTTCATTGCTTATTTCTGTGATTCTATAATCGTAAACAAGATTCACCCAAGAAATGTTTCTGAAAGAAGAATAAGCAGAGTAATGAAAATTAGCCTTGCCGACACACAGGGAAAGGGAAGGTCATGAGATCCCACACCAGAATGAGAAAACCTCTAAAATCTTTTCATCGCAGGGTGCTCAATGGGATTAGGAGAGCCAGGGATAACCTACTGGGTAGCAACGGCAGCCTGTCAGGTTTGAGACTGAGATTAGAGGCAGCACGATAAAGACAGTAACACCTGTACAAAGAAACGTCTCCCTGACTGCTGCAGCAGGAATTACTCAGGTTTAATCTCAGGCCTTCTATAGAAGGCGCTGAAATAAACCAGCGCTGAGCACCATCCTGCTGGGAGAGCTTGGTGTAGCGTCTGCAGCTACCCTGTTGCACTGCTGTTCCTGGGGAAACAAACATTAGCAAATGCTTTTTTATGGAATTCATTTACCATAGCACTTTCTGATGACAGGCTGCTGGGGAGTAGAGTTATGACATCCAGAAACTGACAACAAGAGCAATAAAACCTGACATATATCATGAAAGCCAAGCTATGGTACTATGTGTAATTAACAGAGAGTGTAATTATTCACCTCGAGAAGGACTTTGATGGATGCCTCATAGTTAATTCTTTTTTCCTGTGTTTCATCTTCTCTTGTTCACAGCAGCTAGAAAGGCCAGGTTGCAACTTTCAGCTTTTTGCCCTGTTTCTTATCCAAAGATGTTGTATCTTTATGGCCTGTAGCCAGACTTGGATCAATCCCAGGCTGGATGCTTCATTTAACCCTGGAGGTGTTTAGTTTCAGGCCTAGGTTTTAGAGCTGACAGGGCATTATACTACCATGGGATGGACCATGCTAATAGTATGTGTATTAAAATTCCAAGCATGCCCAGCATCACTCAGATGTTTCCAGGATCCTGAGTATAACTATAGGCATAAGAGCAGTCTTCCTTTTCATGACAGCACCATGTTGCTCTTCCTTAGTGCCCACTGAACCCTGACACAAGTTACAGCTGAAAGAGGAGCATTTATTTCCCCCAAATTCTTTGAATTGTCACAAAATCTGAACAGAAAATTGAGCATCAGAAAGTGTTTGAACAGTTGCCCAGTCCCAATAAGCTGCAGAGGAGGCACTCAGAAAGCTGCAGTACCATACACACAGTGGGCTCGTTGGTGTTTGTTGGCGTGCACTGCTTTTGCATGGGAGGAGAAGCAACTGGGGAGGATTTGGCTCAGGCTCTGAAAATCAGAGAGAGAAGCTGCTACTATACAAAATGTGATCATTTAAAAACATTGCAACCATGGGTAATTGATCTAGCTGATGCACTGGGGACTGGATAGAAATTTAAGCTCAGTCACATGAATTTGAAGAGCTCCACCAGCCTTAAATGAAAGAGAAATTTGTTGCCTTGGGACAAAATGACTGAAGCCTTATCTAAAACCTATTGAAGGCAACTAGGATGATTCCACAGGCTTTTGGGGGCGTTGGATCAGACCCCAGATGGATGCAAACCTCTGAAGAAGAGGGTATATAATCTTAATGAAGGAAGAGAGACATTTTAAAAGGCAGCAAAATGCACAGTTGGGCTCTGTATGACTCAGTGATGAATGAGTGGCCATATTGCATCGTTTCAGAAAGTTGGAGATGAAGGAAATATGAAAAAGAATCCAGAAGAGAAATAAAAGTTCCTCTGATAATCACAAACCCCTAGCCACTCTAGCTTGGGTACACAAGCTAAGACAGACCCCAGAATTTTTGTCAAATATATAAATATATAAATACAAAGACAAAAAAAAAAAAAAGAATTTCAGAGCTGCAGCACATATATTAAAACCAAGAGAGTCTGCACATTTCGAGAAGAGAAAGGCAATGACATATATGTTTCTGTAGACACAGAGTGCAAAATAAATGACTCAGACAGGCAAACACAGATAAACATTAATGCCATGGCTGTATTATTTTAAATTGTGTAACTGCAATGTGTTCCAGGGAAAACACTGGGACTTGACAATGACATAGCCCAAGTTAGTAAAAAGTGGTGTGTTGTAAGCACTACAGAATCCTAAACAGACTACACAAATCCTCACATCTCCAAACACCGCTTTGATAAAATAATCGCTCCCATGTGATGCCCATCCAAAAAAAGGTACCGTTCACCATAATGAGTAGGAAAACTGAATTTAATAATAGGAAAAAAGTGAGCACTTATTGGTACAGAAGAGCAATTTATAGTTTGAAAGAATTATGTGGTTGTAACTGAGAAGTCAAATATGCTATGGATGTGTATTGATTCACACAACCAAAATGAAGCCATAAAGTCTGTATAGCATCTGATCAAAATCATTAAAGAAAAGACAACTAAGATCTTAGCAGAAAAAAAATATTCTGAATAATAGATATAACACAGTCAATTTTTGTAAGAAAAAAATTATCTTGGGTTCTTAGGTAGTGATTTTTAATACACCATTTGGAGACTATACAGTGAATTTAAACAAAGGCCATTTGGTACAAGTTCTGCTCCCAAGGTATTACAAAGAGTAATTGCACAGATCTTTGAGGGATTACAAGTTGTCAGACTTTTAATGGATGATGTTTTAATTTGGGTACAGGGAAGTTAACACAGAAAGATTTTGGCAAGTAGTGCAGGAAGCCAGAAAAAGATGCCAATCCAGTAGATAAAATGCCTGTGGTCTAAAACACTGTGGCCAGAGTTTGGGCAAACATGGCTTAACTGGAGTTCCAGAAAAAATAAATGCAACAGCAGGTTGTCCACCTTTCAATGTAAATGAGCTCTACAGAGATTTATGAATATGATAAACGGTATTTCATTATTCATTCCAATTCTAACTGTGGTCAATATGTCCTTAAGGAATTATTGGAAAAGTAAGCTACCTGTTATTGGGAGATTAATACAAACAAGGAAATAAACAGTTAAAGACAGTGACACTAATCCACCAGCTTTAAAATATCATAATGATGTTTTCTGAAAAGCCATAATACGTGCTCATGTTACTTGTTTAGACTGAGATTTCTAAGCAGAACAGACAGAAACTATTGCCAGGTTGACAAAGGAGTGCTAGTAATTTTATTTGCTTCTCTTAACTTGCTTCAATCTAGATAAATATGAAAGAGATCAAGAAAAGAGACTACAAAGCACTTCGAAGGGGTTGTAAAAAATCTTCTGCCTAATTTTCACAGATACTAAGCATTAGCTTGAGTTGGAAATGCAGACAGTAAGCACCTTGCAAAATCAGTCCATTTGTCTTTGGCATCATCTACAACTTCATAGATAAAGCTGATGCTCTTTTACCAGGAAAGAATTCAAAGGCACAAATTGCTGTTTGATGCTCAGTGTCTAATGCAGCTATGTTCCCAGCTGCAAGTTGAAGGTTTAAAAATTTCCCTTATTTTTATTTGGACTGTAATTGGATTAAAAAGTGCACAGCAAACACTGCTATCACGACAATGAAAAGTGGGTAGTACTAACACACTGAACTGTGTTTTCTGATATATTCAAAACACATACAGTAAAGATTGTATCAGCAAAAACAGAAATGTGGCTCTCTATGCTATGGGATGCAGCAACTGTTCTGCAGTGCTGAAGCAGTCTGCAAAAAAAAGGAGAGACAGACATTTTAACTGCAAAGAGAAAAAATTCAGAAAGTAGTGTGTGATCACTTGTATTGGAATTTGGTGAAGATATTGAGGTTAACATCCCTGCTTTTATAGGAAATATCACTATGATCTCTAACGGTAACAAATGACCCACACCTTATTTTTATATGCTATCCAAAGGATTATTCCTCCATCAGCACTGGGATGCATATGCCTCAAGTAGAACACTTGATCAGTCTTGGCTCATAGAACTTGCCTTCATGAAGCACCAACCAGGAGGTTCTAGAGGTTCTCATTTTGGGCAGCTGACCCCACTTTACACTCTTCGGGTTGTAGAGATCTATCACCATCCCCATACTATGTGACATGGTTTTGTGTTATAACATATTGTGCCTTTAGAGGCAGGTGAAAGGAAGCAGCAACTGAGGTTTAAAGTTGGCAGCATTTACAAGAAACATGAATTTAGCAGCTTTCAACAAATGTCCATAGCACAGAAGACAGAAAATATGGTATCTGTTTGTCAGACTCATAGGACTGTGATAACAAGATGTGCAGTAAGTATTAACTATTCTCTGTGTGAAGCCCAGCACTTGTATGTCAGTGGATTTAATAGGATGGGATAAAATTAGCAGACCTGTAGGAAGTGTATAAGGGCATAAAGGGTGCCAGTCATTAGGCCTGAAATACACTGGGAGAGCTGGCAAGGGGAGCCCTGGGATGGGAAAGCTGGAGGTGATGAGTGCAGAGCAGAAGGGGGCCCTGGCAGAGCTTTTCAGCATGTTCTTGTTTCTACTCAGCTATATTTATCCTTTAGTTTCATAGGCCATGCAGCCTGGGGGCATCTAGTAGTAGAGCAGACATGAGACCCAAACCCTCTATTACTCTGCTTTGATATCTATGGGGCCTTTATGGAAATCACTTCCAGAAGTCATCCTATGGGACTGTAATGAACAAAGCCTGCTGAGCCACTCAACGTGGCACCAGTGAGCAGCAAGCCCTGTGCTAGGGACAGAGGTGTGCTGATCCTGCGTCAAAAGCACAGGACCCCTGCTTTCTCCTGTGACACTGCCCTTTTGATATTTTTTTTCTCTCACCCACTCATTCCCAGCTACTGAATCATAGATTCCTGAGGCTTTTTCTGATCTGCATGGAAATGCTATAGCAAGAGCATGCAGGTTCACTCTGCTTTGTGGCCTCCTTCTCATAGCTTTGTTTCCCTTTCTTCACCCACTACTCCATCCTTTTTCTTTCTCTCCCTCTCCTCATTATTATAGCAAGGGAAGGGAAGGGAAGGAAAGGAAACACTTCAGAAATGAAAGATTAGTTTGCTGTATCATAAAGATGAGCTTTGTAATCACTTTCCTTTAAGCAAAGAATTAAAAGATAATAAAAGCCCTAATTAAGGACCTCGTTAGCTTAACTAGATTTTCATATGCAAAGTGATGTTCACCACGTGCCGCCGCCGTCTGAAAATGCCGCCTGGCACTACATTGGAAGCACCTGCGCCAACTCCCAACTACATTTTCCTTTTTTCATTTCACTTACCTTTTTATCTTTCTCCGTTGTTTCCCCTCTGTGCCAGGGTTCAGCAGGCCCAGACTGATACCAGGCTGCCTTGCACCAAGCACATGCAAGACAGATTTGCAATTACCTAATGAATCACGAGGAAGAAACATGCATGAGACAAAAGGGCAGGGAAGATGGAGGAGAGCAGAAAGGACCAATGAGGGCTGAGCACACAGGCTTGGCTCAACACCTTAGGCCAGACTGGTTTGATGGTGGGTGGAGACTACCTAGGTAGAGGATCCGAGTCATGCTAAGAGCAAGAAAGCTTTGGGTGAGCCTGGGCTGCTACAGGGTAGAGCTGGAGGAAGAACATGTTGGCTGCAGCTAGCCCCCATGTTGCCCTGTGCAGAACCTAGTTATGATTTAGGCAAAGACTTGCATTGATGTTTTGGCTTCATCATTGACTGGAAATAAAAATTGAATCCTTGAAGGTACTGTCCTGTAGGTTTCCCAGGGCTCTGTTCTCAATCCCATAAGACTCGCAGTACAGTCTGGCAGGTAGACAGGTAGCTGTTTAGGGATGTGCTTAATAGAAGCAATTAGGAAATCATTATACCACAGTAATGTGAGCAGATGAGTGAACAAAATGACTGCTGTCTGCCGTGTCAGAAGGCAGCCTGGCCTGGTTGAGCAAAGAGCACTCGGTTACCCACAGCACAGCCAGCAGGCACTGCCCAGCAGAGGCCACGGCAGAGCCAGGAGCACGCATCCGTCGGGCTGTAACAATCTGATAAACTCCTACAGCTGGGAACTCAGCACGAGATGGGAATCGGGATTTTCATCCTCGTTAAAACTGTAATTGGAGCCTCATTCTACTTCGTTTAGAGCCTGCTGTGAACGTGGCAAAAGCTGCAGGGTGCTAAGCAGGGAGGTCACCCCGGGGCGATGGCGAGCAGAGGTGCCGGCCAGGAGCAGTGGGAGGCTGGAGGGAGGACAGAAGCAGAGACTGATGTGGCCTGTGTGCACCTCCTGTAGGTATGTAAAGACCCCTGTTGTGAGCTCTCCAGCTTTCAGCTGTTTGTTTCTTTGGGTTTTTTTAATTTAGAGATTAAGAGGGAAAACACGCCATTTCTGTGCAGAGACAGGTTTGAAGTGGAACCTCAGGGCTCAGCCTTCAGCTTGAGCCTCTCAGTATGGGTGGTTGAGCACTCTAACCCCAAAGCTGGTGGATCTCAGATCCCTGTCTGAAGTACCAGTGATACTGTCTATAGCCCCTACCTCAGATTTTAGTCCAGGGCAAGACTTAAGGAAACCTAGTATAGCATTATTATACTAGAGACTGGGTCAATCCATTTATTAGCTGAGAATTTTCTTTGTTTAATAGAATAGATTCTTCCTTTTCCTCTAAAAAACATGGGACTAGTTTAATACAGGGTATCCATTTAGTTTGTGAACAGAGACGAAGAGCTATAAACCAAATGCAGATGTCGCATCCAGCACCCTCACCAGCTCCTGTCTGGGCCCATCTCCAATCATTATACGTACTCGTGCAGAAGAGGAAATGGCCAATATGCCTTAAATATAGTCTAAAAATAATCAGCAACAGTCAAATTACTTCTATTACATTATGGGTTGAGAGTGAGGCAATTCATTAGGGAGAGTCAGGCAAACTACCTTAATTTGGCCTTCTACCACTTCCCACCTCGTGGACCAACAAGTGTATCATAACTATTAGAACAACTTCAGTGAATGTTACAATTACTCATGTCAAATGAAAATGTAATGCAGTTAACGTGCATGCTGGCTCCCCGCTGCTACTGCTGATGATTATTGCTATTAGAGCATGACCAAACAGTCATTCAAATATAAACAGCAGATTTGTTTTGATTGTGTTTGTGGCCCGTTTTACTCTCTTTCTGTGAACATTAACACAAATGGCTTTGGTTTGCAAGACTGTCCCTGGGGAGACAGACAAAGTCAGGAGTATCGTTGTGCTGACTACGTGTATCGGCTAAATTACCTGGGCTGGAAGGTTTTGTATGGCTCTCTGGAAAATTTGACAGCCACCTCATCAGAGAGAAAAAGCAGAGCTACACAAGTCCGAGTGCTGGTCTCATAAGACGAGTAGACAGTACCTGAACAAAAAATCATGGCAGCTCTCATGGAAGCACAGTCCTGCCAGTCATTCAGTAAATGCTTAGAAATGACAGTTACATCGAAATGTGGTATCCAACTCTTCAGCAAGAGTTTCTGATCCAAAGCCTACTAAAGGAAAAGGTGCCATTGATTTAAATGGTTTGTGTGTTATACACATAGGACTAAATTCACTAAGAGCTCTGCTTGCTGTGAAAAGATTACCTGATTAAGAAGATTAATTATTATTAATTCTCACATTACTATGTCACCCTTCAGTGGAATTCCTTATCTCTACATCAGTTTCCAAGATGGGAACTCTGTTGCTCTTTCCCTCTTCCCTGAGCTGCTTACAGCAAGTGGGTTTTGCCTCGTAAAGAGGAGAGCTAATCCTGATGGCCACTGATGCGATTACATTGCTCAGCTGACTGCAGAACCTCTCCTTTCCAAAAGGACAGATGTGGAAGGTGGTAATCCCAGGAAGCTGGGGATCCAACTAATTACCTAACTGCACCAAGGCCATGACTCTCACCAGATGCTTTGATTACAGCTCCCGTTTATCTCTTCTGCAGAAGCACATGTTCAGGAATATGCACACTGAGGAATGACTAAGAGTCTTGCACATCACAGGACTGACCTTGAGGCCAGGTCACAGGCTTCCAGATTGCATTAATTTTGGCAGGTTTTTGGGATGTCAGCCTCCTCTGAGAAGCACGGTGCTCTGTGGGGAGCTGCTGGTTTGTGCAGAGAGGACAGACCAAGGATCAGAGTCAGGGAAATGAGTAAGAATGCAGGAAACACAGTCAGCAGATGTTCTTCGAAAGCTTGTTTGGTGGCAAATTTAGATATGGGATAGCAAAATTTCTGGTATATAAAAGTCAGACAGACTACAGAAGACACTGGTTTACACGTTAATATGGAGCTTTGAGGAGTCATTCACAAGTTGATTTCTAGCACCAGTTTGAAGGAAAGGTTACTATCTGTGTACATGCCAAAAGCTAAGGATGTTTGGAGTGCCTCCTCCTGCTTATTCTTGTCTGGGTGTTTCTTCACATGGAAAAAAAATAGGTATTTTCAGGTTAGAGCCTGGATGATAGAGAAGAAACGTGACATAGAAATGCAAAATCATGAACATCACGTATCAACTAAATAAGAACGATCTTTCACTCTTTCTTCCAGTAGAAGCAATGGAAACTCAATGAAGCAGACAGGTGATGATCAAATGCAAAATAGAGCAGGTGGAGCAGAGTTCATCTGTGGAACTCACTGCCACAGGACACTGCAGGACCTCAGAAGCTGTGAGACAAATCCAGGAGGAACTACCGAGCACAAAGCAAACACTACTGGCTCAGGAGGTCCCTGTGCTGCAAATGGCTGGAGGCTCAGAGGGTGTTACAGAGAGGCATCATTACTTATATCATATACTAACAGCACTCTTACATTTTTCTCTTGGCATCTGCTATAGGTCACTGCTGGAGACATATGGGGGAAAGGCAGCTAGACAGATTCTTGGTTCTGCCTGGTATGGCAGTTCTTATGTTACTGACTAATTGGGTAAGCTGTATGGCTCAGATCCTTAAGCAGGAAGTTAGGCATGTCTGTGCTTACAGAGTTATGAAATGATGTGTTTCTTTTTCTTTCTCTCTCTCTTCCCCCCGCTCCCCATTGTGCTTCCTATTCCAAGGAGCCCAGCAACCATCCCAAGACTGAGTAGGAGCTCCTGGTAAAATCTGAGAACAAACAGTCTCACATCTACACATGATCAGGATGAGGTGTAATGAGGGGACATCACCATCACACTCATCTACTCCCACTCACTGATAGCCGGCAGGAAAAAGTGTGTGAGCAGCAATCCTGTTCTACATAAATTTGGGAGTTGAAAGTGCCAGCACAGCATGGCAAGGTACTCTCAGGATGATCTTCCTATATGTCAATGTGAGTGTAAAATAGTACAGGCATGCAGAGCAAGCGCAAATGTGCGATAAAAATATGGAAGTTCACAGGTTTCTCCAAAAGGAAGAGGGAAGACAGAGGAGTATGTTTGCAAACATTTTTTTTACAGTGCACGTATTTTAGTGTTTATCAAAATCCATCCATCCATGCACTCTACAGGAAAGTGTAGCCTGCAAGGCAGTGGTTTCTCTGAAATCAGCTGTGTGTGAGCATCTTCTAGGGTTTTGCTAAGGTATATGCACACCAACATACCAAATAAGCAAGCAGCAGAGAGCAGCATAAGGGTAAATTTCATGAGGGATAGGGTGCAGGGTCACTCCCCTGGTGGAGCAGAGAATCGGGGGAGCAATCCCCAAGGAGACTTTTCTTATACAGGCAGAGTGAATTTAATTGCAATTGCAGTGTTTCTGTGAGCAAAGTGAGATATTTCAGGCGCGTAGAAGAGGAAGGCATCTGTTGTACTCAGAGAGCAGAGTTGAGCAGCTGAAAATACTTGTGTCAAATCCTCACTTAGGCATCTCTTCCCCTTCCAGCCCTTGTCCTCCCTCCACACGCTTCCCCATTCATTTCTCATTCTGCAGCTCTTGAGCACTAGACCCTTCTCCTGATTAACATTTCAAACCCATTGATAGTTTGTGCTGGCTTAGACAAACTAATCATCATTAGTACTTCAAAAACCTGTCCAGCTTTCCCTTCCAGAGTCACAGGTGCCACCCTCAGCTGCCTGGAGAACAAGAAAAAAATACAGCAGCCACAACACGCTCCTGGCAAGACCATCAGGAGGTACCAGCTCTTAGCCCTGGCATGCGGCATGCAAAGATATCACAATCCCTGGGCTCTGGACTCCCATGGATTCAGGCTTCAGATAGAGCACGGGGCGAAATAGGAGGAAGGCAAAGGGCTGCAGGTGTCTTCTCCTCTCCTAGGTCTTACAGCAATGTGTTCTAGGACACTGGAACCTGTGCTGGAAGCACTTCTCACTTCCCAGGGAAAAACAGAGCCCATGTGCTAGATATGGCTGTTTTCTTACAGCCTGGCCAAGCTAGAGAGGTGTTCTTAGCTGGGGTTTGATTGCAATCTGTTGGGCCTGCTGTGGATACAATCTACATATAGAAGGCTAGGTGCTTTTCCCAGTGACCCAGTGACCAGTATCTCTTGTGTTTGTAGAGCAGGAAGAGGCAGAAAGCAAATACATAACCCAGGGAGATCAGGAATGACCAGGTGTCTTGGTGAGCTGCCCATGTCTGGTCTGAGCTGCAGCCAAGAGACACAAAGGCCATAGATAAATGCAGACTAACAGGGGGAAAAGAGTGATGGGCTGGAAAAGATGCTCCCTGTGACACTTGCATACAAATCTGCTACTGAGTTGTCAGGAAGAATGTGCTTCCTTATCTCTTTCCTGGAGGTACCTAAATCCTCCTCATCAGGCAGGGTAATTCCACACACCACCCATTTTCAAAGAATGCCACTGTGCCTTCTACAGTGGGGACCAGGTAATATTCAACATTGCCCTGGGATGAAGGCTGTAAAGGTGCCTATGAGATTTCTACCCCACTTCAGCTAACACCAGCTGGGCCCTGGAGTGAGCTCAGGACCACTCCACAGACAAAACCTTCCTGACAACTGAAAAGAAGCAGGTTTGCCCAGCAGACCTGTTTTTCAGCTGGGATGGATACAAAAGGGTCAACGTGGCTCTGAAGCACACATCCTCCTAGATCTGTCTTGGACTTAAAATTTCATTTCAGTCAGACTGACATTAAAATAATGACTGGGCAATCAACAGGAAATTCCTCACCACTGTAATTATTGTACCTTGGGCTGCTCTCTGGGCCCTGATATGATATGTTTGCAGAGTTTGTGGAGGCTCTGAAATACCACCAAGCCTGCGTTCATCAGAGTCATAGAAAAGCCACCACCTCTCGTGCAGCTGCTTACCAGCACTCCCTGAGACTGCACAGAGGTCACACTAGAGAGAAAAGGATTATTTATAAGGCAACTAAAACCTTCCTATTGAAGCTCAGAACTAATGCTGAAAAGCAAAATAATAGAAGAGAAAGCTGACACACACTTCCGGAACCAAGGCCTGAGGAATGCAATCCCTCAAGCAAGAACCATCCAGGCAGACTGATGGGGAGATGACACACTCGTTCACTGTAAAACTGCCTAGCATTGAGAGCCATCCTAAGTTTCCTCTTCTCCCTGCACTCTTCTCCAGCTATAACATGGCACTCCAGAGCACTCTTCCATAATGCATCCCAAGCATTCTGCCCAGCCACAGCATCTATATCTATCCTGCTTCAAATAGATCTGTGCAGGAACAACATACTCTACCTTGTCTCCTTACAAACATTTCAGAGGAAGCCTGTACAGGCCTATTCAGAGATTGGGCCACTTGGTGGGTTTTGACACACAGTCCCTGTGTGCTCTGGAAGGCAGATGTGGCTGTGATGGACCTGCCTCCATGATTTGAGAAATCAATTATGAAACCAGATCTGTTCTCCAGAGCTGGTAGCATAAAATTCCTGGTCCTTTTGCACAAACTCACCACATTAAGGATATGTGACACTGCTAGTTCGCATCAGAAAAAAAAGAGTGCCTGCACAGCTGCCTACTCTCTGCTGCACAGGACATATGTGAGCATCCCTAGGGCACATCGCCTTCTCCCCTGTCTGCTGTCATGAGATGCTCCCCTTCTAACACTTACCTCAGTGAACATGCTAGAGTGAGGTTTATCTCACAATTTTGCACGGCCATCATCTGGCAGCAACTGCAAACTTTGCTGGCCTGTGAGATACAAAGGCCTAGGGTAGGCTAGGAGGTCAGTGCAATCACAGATATTATTTCAGAGGCTCCACGCTCTTGCTTCTCTCCACCAAGAGGCTGGGCCTGTGGGAGCATCCTGCCTCCATGTTCCTGTGAAGCCAGTATTCAGGTACTGATAGCATTTAAGACAGCAGCAGATTTTCACAAGTGAATCTATGGATAAAAATATGTTGCTGTCTTCCAACGCCTGTTCAGACACTGACAGTCACCCCTCAGCTATGTGGCTCCCTTGATCCTGCAAATATCTGTTCCCCCCCCCACACCCACCAAGCTTCCCTGCCCCAGACCACTATCTTCTGACCTGAAAATAAAATACCCTTGTTTATGGCATAATCGTGTGGTTTTAAAGCTGAGCCCAGAGGCCTCTGTCATAATTTCTAGTCTCTCTGCCCAGGAAGAGGCTGGGGAGAGGCTGCCAGTAGCTGACAGCATCTGTACAGCCACACGCACCCGGCTCGGGAAGGCAGCGCTGGCCCGAGGCAGCAGCTCCGCTCTGTTGCAGGATGCTGACAGAAGGGGGCAAAATCCATCTGCAGTCAGAGCTCGTTCCCTGCTTTTGCTGTGCTTGCTTTCTCCCTCACCCTCGCATCCCCTCAGCCCTGAGCCCTCTGGCAGACTCCGGTCGGGCGGGCTGTCCCTACGGAGGGGACACTGTCACAACCCTCAGAAGCCTGGCCTGGGGTGCTCCCCTGAGCTGCATCCCAGGGCACAACAGCTCAACGGCCCATGACAGGGGTCAGCTCAACCCATCCCCTTCTCTATGAGACTGGAGTGGCCCCAGGACAAGAGGGCCACTGGCTGGCAGGCACGGGGATGAGGGTTAGCAAGTGTGTGCTGTGGGCAATGCCAGACTAAGCCTGAACGATAAGTCTCCGTGTCAACAGTCATTGCTGAGATGTCTGTTGGTGCTGAGAGCAGCAGAAAAGCTGAGGGAGCTGCAAGGAGGATCCCCAGGAATGGGTAGAGAAATGGGATGACAGGGATGACAAACTTCCTTCCATGAAATGGGGTCAGATTCTCCTTCACCTTGTACATTCTGTGGTTCAAGAGAGGGGAGATGTAAAACATGGCAGAGGTAGGATGGCAGGGTGCTGCTGCACCGCCTGCGAGGCAGTGGACCCATCTACAAGACTTGGGGTAGGAAATCGCAAAAGTGTTTGGGACACAGGGAGCACAGCAAGGTTCCAAATGACAGCTTTAAACCCTTTTTCACACTACTTTTGGAGTCAGTTTTCACCTCTAGAAAAACCCCAGTGAAAGGGACATCATCCTGTCTCAGAGCACTGTGAATTTCAGTTGCCTGTGAGCTGGTAATCTAGGGATGCTTGTGGGATGACTTCTGTCAATTAAGAAAATCTGGAAAAACAGGAACAGGGAAGGAATAGGAAAGCAGACAATTCCTCTCAAATACTATTAGTCATACCACACACCCCTTTCTTTTTTTTTCCTGTGAGTAAGCAACTTTTCTCTCTTCTCAACTCCTCAGCTGGCTTGGTGACTTCTATTTCTGTATACATCAGTGAGTCTCTTCTTCTTACATCATCTGACATGCCCACAGCCAGCTCCTGTGAACTTCCTGCAAGCCTTACTATAGCTGGCAGCTGCCCTTGAAGCCTCTCAAATAGTAGACTTGCACAGTTCACTGGGAAAGAGCTTTTACTTCCCTCTTCCCTGTTTTCTAGGTTTTGCATTTGAGGAAGGCAGGGGGAGAAAGAAAAAGAAAATAGGGACATCCCTAAGCCCCAGACTGGCTTCACTTTTTCTTCCAACCTGTGTTATGGCAGGGAATGAAAGGAATTCTTATCCTCGTCTCCAGCTTCTGAGTTACACCATGGTCTTGGTGTGACAGGGGATGTTCTGGGGCTGCTACCTGTGGTGGCAGTGGGATCACTTTCCTTCAGCTGCCAAAAAGGTGCAGCCACCTCCTGGCAGGAACCACACCACCAGCTGGGAGAGAAGGTGAGGAACTGCCTGATATGTAACAGAGACAGCAAAGGTGGGCAGGTTGAATCAATAACCGCCTTGTACCAGGGTCATCACATGTGGTGTAGTAGAGCTCCCATGGGACCTCAAGTGAGCAAGCTCTCAGTTTCAAGATTTTCATCTTGCAGCGCCCACCTGATGTCAGCCCTAGGGGACACAAGTCCATGGGGAAACCTGGCTGTGATCCCTCCTCTCTCAAGCAGTTCTGAGGCTCTGATCACAGTGACAAGAGGGCATATTTCTGCCTGTGTCTTGGGACTATTCTCTCTTGAAGCTCTCAGGCTGGGCAGGCGAGATGTTAGTAGAGATGCTGCTGGATCAAAAGTGCCAACAGCAAATTGGGAAGGTTCCAGATGTCTCCAGACATGATGCCTTCAGCTTCATAAGGGCCATGGTTGGGAGTCCTTGCAATAAGGTACCTTAACAAGCCTGTTAATAGCAGAGCTGGAAGGAGGAAGGATAGGGAGGAACACAGCAAGAACAATCTCTTTTGCTGGCAATAAAGAACTTTCACACCCAGATTCTGAGGGAACCCTCCTGATGTACATCCTACATGCAGATGTGTGCAGAAAAAGAGATGTGTATTAAAGCTTAACAGAGAATCGACCTGAGGGGTTTTTTTGTTTCTTGCACATGGAATGGGCTGGAGCAGGAAGGTTTTGCACACCTCATTAATGCAGCCCATTTCTGATGATCTGAAATTTTCCCTTCTTTAAAAAAGGTCCTCAAGCAGACAGCAGCCACCGTGTACAACATCCATTCACAGCAATTAGAGCAGCCAGAGAAGGAGAAACATTTTACACCTTTAAACTGAAAAACCCTATGGGGAAAGCTGTGTTCTCCCCTGAGCAGACCAAAAAAGGGAAGAAGAGGTGATGGCTGTGGCTGGCAGAAGATTGAAAAGCCTGGCATTATTTTCTTTGCCCTACAGACCACCTTACATGTTAGTATTATGGGGGCAGGCAGCATGTGACACAGCACTGCTGTCTATCTGAGACAAGGATGCTTACATCATAAAAACTTGGCGAGCATCTTGTTGGCCAAAATGTTTAAGAATAATTTCCTGAAGAAATTCCTTGCGAATAGTTACATACTGTGTTTATCACAAATCTGTGACTCCTGCTGTCCCCTACTGAAGGAATTAAGTTGCTGATCTATGGATTAAACTATTGCTTTGGGGGTTTTTCCCCCCTCATTTCCAAGAACAACCCCAATTTTTCATTTAGACTTTAGTTATCCTGCTAAGAAACTGCAGGTGTCTCTCCTGGAGCTCTATGGGAAACAGGACAGAGATGGCAAAACTTTTTTTCCATTTGCAAGTGAGCAAAACTGACCTGGAGTCATACAGAAATCAGAGCAACAGAGGAGGAAGAGGCTATTTTTATCAAGTAATTTTTTTTTTTTTTTTTCAGGCAAGAGCCACATTTTAAGTTGCTAGTCTCTATTTTTCTCTAAATTCTCTGAGGAGCTGGCAAAGGATGGCAGGGCCTGACCTCCAAAAAGAAATAAGAGCAATTAAGATAAGAACTAATCCAGAGTCATCCAGGAATTTTGCAGCTGTCACTGTGCAGTGCAACAAGGCCTCCCCAAACCTCACAGCAGGGCTGAGGACAGTTCTCCTATTGTTCTGTTAGCAGCTCCCCTGCTGCCTGAATAGAAGGAGATGCTCCACCAGCCACCAGCTGTAGAGAAGCTGTAACAGAGGCTTAGCATGCCACATCTGCATCCAGGGGAGAGGGAGGGAAAGATGAAGGATATAGGTGATGAAAGGCTAGTTAAGTTAGGATGGCTGTCTAAAACATTTTGAACAAATTCAAGAAAGGAGAAATTAAGAAAGATGTTGAACTGTAAGTTTAATTAGTGTAGCAGTGTAGTTATAGTCATGATAGCCTAAGGATACAATTAGAAGTGTCTGGAGAGGGAGGCTGATCTTGTTGTGAAAGCATAAAGGTAGGGGACAGGATAACGCTGAGTCGCAGTCTGGTGCTGGCTCCTGGATGACACTGTTGTGTTGTTGGGACTCCTTGTGACTTCAACTGGAAACTTCCAGTCTCTTGATACCTTGTTTTTGATGTTTCCAACTGTTTCTAGACCAGCCTGAGGAATTCCCAAGCCCAAGCTGAAGCACTTTTATGGCATCCAACCACCAAGACCCCATTTAGTATATCTCGTGCTTGCAATTGGAGATCCTAAGGTAAAATCTGCTAGCAGAAAGCAAAGCTCATTGCTAAAAAGAGATGAGAGCTATAAAACAACAAAGGATGATGCCTTAAATTAACATGACACATCCAAAACAGCTGTTTTCTAGTCTCATACAATCACATCCCAGTTTTGTGCAAGAGATGCTGAACAAGACAAAGCCTTTCACTTTAATATTACAGAACAACATTCCTAAGCAAACAGACTTTGGTGACCCTCAGTCTGGTCCTCAGTAAAACAATCAAAGATGTCACAGCACACAGGTAGCATTCACACCACGGCTCTGAGGCCGCAGCTGTTTGTCGGTCCCTCTCTGCCCAATGTTACTTCCCTCTTCACTCTGCATTTGCAGGAAAGAGTTGTGACAGCAGAAACAAGAGGAGATAAATAGGAGATTGAGACTGACACAAGCTATGTCTCTACAAACCTTAGCAGGCAGGTGCCAGCAGCTCAGCCCACCCTGCGCACAGCATTCGCCCAGGGTGCAGGGCCAACTCCAGAGCAGCAGCACCAAGCCCCATCCAGCAAAGCTCATCAGTCTGCCTCAGCCCACCCTTGGCATGGATCTAGCAGAGTCCTTCATGCCTCCATCAGCAACTAGCCATGGGAGACCATGCTTTTTTCTCTCCAAAACACAGCAGTGTAACTTTCCTAGCATATGGAAGTGAGAACTTGAGGGATGAAAGGGATGATGCTGGCAGAGCCCTGTTGCAGAGGGTGCTCAGAGAGATGTCTGAGTCTGTGACTCATAACGAGAATGAAGTCCTGTGGCTTAAAAAGACATGAGCCCAAGGCTTCTCAGGGAAATACTCAGGTGCATCACAGAGACATCCTGACAGAGGACCTGCCTTGAACAGCAGATACCACCCTGTGACCGGGGCAGCTAAAGGGGTGGGAATCAGCACCATCCTGAGCTATGTGGGCATGGGCAGAGATCCTTCAGAGGTTCTGGACCTGGATCCAGCCTTGAGGGGTCTTGGCAGGAGGCAATGTTCACCATGCCACTTTAGTGCCAGCTCTACAATGTCCATGGCATGAAATGACTGACATCCTGGCGCACAAAGGTAAAAAAAGGACAGATTGATTTATTGATCAAGGAAAGACACAGTCTCCTTGACAGAGATGCACTGTCAAATGATGGCAGGACGCACTGCTAAAAGCCCTTCAGATTGATTACTTTACCTGCCACCTGATCCTTCATTGCCCTGGGCTCTGGCAGGTGAAGAGCAGGGAAAGATTTACACGTGGCTGGGAGTAATGACAGGAAAACATGCAAGAATGAAAGCTCTAGGGGTCTGGCCAGGACACAAAGGCACCCCTCTCCCCCACCTGCCACAGGGCTGGAAGGTCCCTCAGCCCACAGGCCAGCCAAGGTGGCAGAAAGACCAGCAAAACCTCTCTGTGCAGCCAACCGAAAGCGGCACTCTGGCAGGTAACACCTGCACATCCTGAAACGCTGCCATTTCTCTTCCCCATCTGTTCTCTCATTGAGGATTAAACCACTCCTGTCTGTACGATTACACAGCCTCTGTCTGCCCTAGGGAATGTGGCGACTGCAGCCAGGCACTTGGCCCGGCTTTGCTGTTGAACTCCACGATTCAGGCACCCAGCCCACTACAGGAGGTAATGCCACAGCCCACATCCCAGCACAGGACATCAAGCTGGTGCACCCATGCAAAACAGTCACTTCACCACCAGCTGCAGCAGGGCAGTGCCAGTCCTTGAGGGAGCTGTGTCCTGGAGGTGGCTCTCCTCTGTTGCTACCAGTGTACTCTGGGGCACCCAGACCTGCTCTCCCTTACTACGGGCTAATGACAATAAAGCTTACCAAATGAGAGGAGAACACTGGAATGACTACTCACTTGAACTTCTAGCCCCAAATTTACTATTTCTACACTGGTTTCCGCTCAAGATACGCTCTTACTTAAACAGAATCCTCCCCTATTTGACAAGAAGTGTAACTGAGCCTCTCTGATGGCTTGCTCAGGAGACAGCCTGAGCCACTCAAGGTAACAGGCAGGGCCTTATCATGGCAGTAATTTAAGGCAGCTTGGTTATGACATGCCATGGATTCACCGCTCAGCACCAGATCAAACGCCAAAGTTACTCTAGTGGCCAGGTCCCAACTTTGCTGCGTGAACACATTGAGCCAAGCATGACACAAATTTGTAATGAGCTTGTTTAGAGAGCTGTGTCATGAGACAGGCAGTAGAGGATAGACATAACAAAGAGTATCCTTTAAATGCTTCAGTGCTGCCCAATTTGCCAGGCACAGTATTTTGGGAAAATGCCACTCCAGAGCTGCTCTCATACCTGTTAAAGGGCTTGATATTCCCAATACGTGGCAGCTCTATCTTAATTCTGTGGACAATCTGACCAGCTTTGGCTGCACACCAAATCCAGATGGCTCACCACCTCTCTTGTGGAAAGTGTAAATAACACAGCAGACCAACCACAGGAAAAACAGTGATCCCAAAAAGGCAGAGATGTGAGAGGCTAATTTGACTTTTGAACAAGCATCTAAATTAACATCCTCCCAACAGCCTCTTTTTGGGATTGCAGCAAATACCATGAATGACTGAAGAATGCCCAACTCAGACACACTGAATGTGTGAAAGGCAGGAGTATGACAAGAGGTGACATGAAGAGCAGCTGTGCACTAGAAAAGGCAAGATAACACTTTGGATGGAATGACATCTGATGTCATCTGTCTTTACTTCTGTAATGCCTTTGACATGGATCAGGCCAACATCCTTGTTGATAAACTGGAACAGTATGGGTTTGATGGATAAGGAACTGGAATAAGGATGGATGGAATAAGATGCACTCAATGGCTTAGTGGTCCAAATGGACATGAATAACAGGTGGTGTCCCTCAAGGGTCCATATCAGGACTGGTACTGTTTTACACTTTTATTAATGACATAGTGGGATCAAGTCCACCCTCAGAGAGTTTGCACATCACAGAAAGCTGAAGGGCGTTTTCCTGACAAACCTTGACAAGCTTGTGAAGTGGGCCTATGTGAACTTTATGTAGTTCAACAAGGAGAAGTGCAAAGTCCTGCACCTGCACAGGGACAATCCCCAGTATGAATACAGATTGGATAATTAACTGATTGAGAACAGCCCTGTGGAAAAGGACTTGGGGATGCTGGTAGATATGAGCCCAGAAAGTCAATTGTATCCTGAGCTGCATCAGAAGTGCCACCAGCATGGCGAGGGAGATTATTTTTCCCCTCTACTCTGTTCTCATGAGACCCCAACAGGAGTACTGCATCCAGCTCTGGGGTCCTTAGCACAAAAAGACATGGAGCTGTATGAGCAAGTCCAGACAACTGTCATAAGAATGATCAAAGAGCTAGAGAACCTCTGCTATGAAGAAAGGCTGAGAGACTTTGGTTTGTTCTGCCTGGAAAAGACAAGGCTCCAAGGACACCTTATTGTCACCTTTCAGTATATAGTGGGTGCTTATAGGAAAGATGACAAAAGGCCTTTTACTAGGGTCTGTAGTGACAGGACAAGGAGCAACAGTTTTAAGCTGAACAATGGTAGATTTAGATGGGATATAAGACAGAAATTCTTTACTATGAGGGTGGTGAGAAAGGTTGTCAAGAGAAGTTGTAGATACCCTCTCCCTGGAAGTGCTCAAGGCCAGGTTGGATGTCACTTTAAAAAATTTGATCTAGTGGATGATGTCACTCTTCACGTCAGGAGGGTTGGAATGAGATGATCTTTGCAGGTCCCATTCTGTGGAGCTGTCTAACGCCTTATCCCGGAGTTCAGTTTGGCCCTGAGATGTGAGATCATCTCCCAGTCCTGGGATTGAGCAAAGCAGCAAAATAGAGCAGTATCAATAAGAAGAATCATAATTCTGTTTTTTCTTTCATTTGCACTTCTATTCAAAGATCTTGAAATCTTTTTAAAGTAGTGTGAGATTAATCTCATTCATCACCTCATCTCATTCCCTCCACGTGTCGCAACCCAATTTCACCCTGAACTCATACATATGTACAATTGAGCAACAACCAACTCTACCGAAAGAAGACAGCAATCTGAGTGTTTCTGGTTTTGGAGGGTACCTGGATATCCAGAACAGCTGCTTCATCCCATGTGTAAAACACAGCATCTCAGCACTTCATTTAAGAAAGAGGCATGATTTCCTGCTCGAACCAAAGAAACTGGACCAACAGCTTCTTCTCCAAAGTTTTTGTAGTCAAATGAATTTTGGATCTTGTGTCCCCTTTACTCTAGAGCCAGAAGAAGAGGTAACAAAAGGAAGCCAATAAAAAAATCTGCTTACACTCACAAGAGCAATAGAAGTGAAAAAAAAACAAGGTAAAATTTCCTTGCAACAAAGTGGTGTTTCATCTGTGAAGGACTTTCCATTGATAATCTTGGGGATGGGAGAAGAGGAACAGAGGGAGACATCTGTCATCATATTTAATGGTGCTTCTTGTTGTACTGTTTAAATAATTAAAGGAGATTCATCCAAGTAGAAAGGAAGATAGGATTAAGAAAGAAAAAAAGGGAAAATGGAAAAAAAGATCCTAGGCAGTTGTGTAACTATTTTTCCCCTGGGCCTGGGAAATGTTTTCACTAAGTAATCCAAGACACTGCTTAAGATTCAAACTATTGCTTGCTAGGGAAAGGGAGGGAGTGTGGAGGGAGAATACTGCAACAACATTTGACTACATCTGCTACCCACTCATTATTGTAATAGAGAGAGGAAGGGATAAATCTGACTACATGTGTAAGGACAGCAATTGGTTGTTAGGTTTCAAAGATGCTATTACAGCCTGGAGGAGCAGGAACATACACAGGTGACATTCACCAATTTCAATGGGGTGGAGGGAAATCACACACTGGAATGAAGTTAATAAGCAATGCAGAGGGCAAGGTCCATGATTGCCAACCCGATTTCTATAATTGGTGTGATTACTACTATTGTAACTTAAACACAACAAGCAAATCACTTGTTTAATTGAATTTTCTTTCTGTGTGTGGTTGGAAAGGGGGAGGACACAGAGGAGGATGCAAATTTATGCTACAGCTGTGTGTGCTTTCTCAGCCATGAAGCAAACAGAGGGGTCATGGGGTTGGGGGCAGCCCCAGGGGCAGAAAGGGGAGGTTAGGGAGGGCCTAAGGCAAAGCAGGGCAGCTTTTCTTTCATGACTTTCAGGGAGGGTGATGCTCTGTGTTTCTAAACAGTGCCAACACCTTCGCTGCATT
The DNA here is from genome assembly GCF_009829145.1 of Chiroxiphia lanceolata. NCBI lineage: Eukaryota > Metazoa > Chordata > Aves > Passeriformes > Pipridae > Chiroxiphia > Chiroxiphia lanceolata. The sequence continues at coordinate 95,759,729 of NC_045638.1, read as the reverse complement.
GAAAGTGAAAATTTTGCACAGGACTTAGTAAAGGCCTCACAGCACACCAGGAGATGATAAAGCCTCTCACTGAACTCCTGGTGGTCAGGCAAATGGTCATGATGCATCCAGTACTCCCACTCTCAAACATATCCCCTTCTACCATCAGCAAAGGCCAGAAAGGAATATCTTTTAGATCAGCCTGTGGGATCAGTTTATTTTCCCCAGAATTTTTTTTCTAAAAGATATTTATGACAGCCAGGAGAGTCTCCGGCAAAACGAACACATTGGCATCTGAAATGCCAGTAACAAACACAACCTAAACACGTTATCTCTAGGTCACAGCATTAAATCCTTGCTGTATCTTACTTGGAGAGTCACACAGCGATGGCAGGACAACAGGGCTGCTTGTGCTCCCCTATACCTGGTCTGGAGGGGACACCTCTTTGCCCCATTAACTGTTTTCAGATGATTACTCATCTGTTTTCAAATGCTAATTTGAACCTGAAATTACAGGCAGACTCATCTGCACCTTCATGCTTTGGCGCACTGAGGAGCAATAATTTTTAACAGGATCAAGCAGTATCTTGCATTTGGAGATTTTGAGCAGATTTTGTGCAGGGTGTCCTGTTGAGGGACAGTGTGGATTTAGCATGGATCCAAAACTTCTAGTGTCACCCTATCTCCTCCATGAAACTGAAATCAGGAAAATCTCTGCTGAATTGATTTGAATTCAGTGCACCTGAAATATTCCTAATTCCCTGGATGAGAAACCCTCAGATGTGTTCCAGAAAAAAACAAACAAAACCCCACCAAATAAATACAACACAAACCAGCACCAAATTTTGTATGCCTGAGACTAAAATATCACAATATACTCCTTTCCTTTGTGTTTTTCATGCGTGTATTTTACAGCATGCTACACAAATACAGAAGAATTGTTTTTGGACAGGGATCCCGAGAAATACACAGATCCAGAACTCAAAACTTCAAGCAGAGCTGCAAGCAACATGCCATCCTCCTGACCATATCCTGACCTTGGGCATCTCTATAGCTTATTAAAGTCAAACTCAGTGTGCTTGTCTTGTGGGGACCTTATTCACAGCCTTACTGAGTATCACATTAAGACAAGTAGGACTTGAAGTATAAATGAAACCTTGTAGAGGGTCTTTCCTTGAGTTTTTGGGTGGAACTTTTGGAACTTTTACAACTCCAACCCTAGAAGTCATTGTTTATTTGTCTTATTAAACTTGCCTTTGTCTAGCACAGAAAGCCAGGGAATGGGGAGGGACTCTGGGAAAACATGATCCCTGATCCTTTCAATAATATATCTCCCCTACAGCTGCACAAAAATAAAATATTAATTTATCTGATTTAAAAGGAAAGAAGGAAGGAGGGGGAAAAATTGACAGGGTCTATGCAATGTTTTCCATCATATATTTATGTTTATGTTCATACATAATGCTTCCATGTATCATCTGTTACCTTCCACTCCTGTATATGCTTGTCACTCTGCGTTTCCTTCCTTAAGAAAGGAGGCAACAAAAACTGAGCTGTGGCCATCACACAGGGAAAGAGCACTAGTGGTAAAAATGATTTTTCCCTGAGAGCCTTGGGCTGTATTTTCATAGACTTCATCAGATTTCTTACCTATTCGACTGTCACATCAAGCCTCCTTCATGCCCTGAGCTTCTAAGAGGACAGAAAGTGAGCATATATGGGACTTCTTTGTTACCCAGAGAAGGCATGATGAGTTTTGGAAAATAAGCCACTTTCACACCATCCCAGCTCAAGGAAAAATGTTAATATGTCTTGATGGGATACTAAAGTCTTTATGATGGTATAAAAGCACTACGAAGAGACATAAGTATGAAGCATGTCTTTCAGATCAGATTTGGGAAATGGGCCTCCAGTAATGCTAGCATTTCAGTTGGGAAATGTGCAAATACAGGCCATTTATCATCTTCAGGTTTTTCACTCTGTCCGAATAGATATCTGTCTAAAATAACATGTTCTAAACCCCAGCACTCCCCACTCCACAGGAGAAAATCTCTGTCATTCCACAGAGTCAGCCCAGTTTATCCCCAAGGTTATGGGGAAAAAATACCCATTTTTCTTTATTTATCTCAATTTTGAAATAGGAAAAGAGCCCTAAGGAAGTCCTGCTATTAAAAAATAGGGCAACAAAAAGGTAACAAAACTAATGCAAAACCATTTTTCTTCCCCCACAGATTCAGCTCTCCTGTATAAAAATTATCAGCCTATCCATCTATTCCCATTGGAGAGAATCTCACTCCAGCTGCACTAGCACTCAACAAATGGCCTGTCAAACAGATGGGCTTTGCAGTGAGCTCGTTAGGCCTTTCTTTTTAAACACAACACTACTACATGGCTAAGTTTGGCTTCTGTCTCACCTAGTTCTTCAGGAGAGCACATGAATGCAAATATATCCACAGTACAAAACACCAGCATTGCTAAAACATTAAGACTGAGAAATCAAGCACTTAGAAGTCAAGACATTCCATGTGTTAAAGTTTCTCCTGCACCATTGATTCTAGCCCATTGTACATCCTATTTATCACATATTATATATGATATAGTACATTTTACAGGTAAAATAAGAACAGAGAATCTATATATATTCTGGTGTGCGATGCGATCAAGTTAATGGTGCAGAAAAAAACCAAGCTCTTGGAATATTCTCAATTCTATCTTAGATTTATATTCTTAATATTACATTACATTGTTACCTTATGCTTCCACCTATATCTTTGTTGTATCTATTTCTTATCTTTTCCTCATTTTATGCACAGTGTCTGCAAAGCCTTACGCAGGCACTGAATTTGTATGCAGTGTAAGAAATCCAACAGAAGGTCAATGCTCAACATTTTGACTGTAAACTTGCTGGTTCTGGAACTGTCTTTATTGTGTATTATTAGAGAGCTTAGTAGCCTGGGTTCCTGACTGATATTTGGGAACTGTATGTTCCATATTAGTAATTTTTATTAGTAATAATTGCAACATACTGCTAAACAGATTCCTAACGTTTTGTAGGATCTGGATTTTAGAACACTAGTGTTCTGAGACGGAGACCAGTTCTTTGATATATTTTTGTACATGGCTAATAATGTCATCAGGGCTTCTAAGTATCATTACAAGACACACAGTAAGTTAGTGCTTCAGCTAGAGACAGGGTACAGACTGCATTTAAATTCTACTTTTCTTACTTTTAATGACAAGAAGAAAAAAGAGTCAAAACAATCTGGCATATGCTGTTTCCATAACCTGCAGCCTTCGGCAGCAGAAGAGGTTTGAAACTGTACAGTGTTTACCACAATTTTCTATCCCAGTTAGTCCAACCTCTTGATTATCTACATGCCAGGGGTGAAGCTCAAGAGTGAAGGTCAGGCCCCGTAGAGTGTCCAATATCTCCAAGAGTGGAGCAGGTAAGCACTTTGGCCTTGAGAACTTATCATTACATTCTGCTCTCGTCGTCCACAGCTAATTGCCCTGAGCTTCCAGGGTACATCAGCTCCATACAGAGCAATTTAGTTTCTTTGGGTAACAAGTCTTGGTAGATTCAGCACTGGAATTCTCCACGTGACTCCATGGCTAATAGCCTGGCAGTTAAAAGGTCAAGATGTTCACCTGTACATTGCTCTGGTGCCTAAGCTAGCCACTTTTCCACATACTGGGATGACTCTTGTAATACTTCTGAATAATGAAAATGCCAACATCTTTCTTAATCACAAGTAAGATGTTTGAATTGGGAAGCTGTGCAAGTCAGGATTCTGACATCCTGCTGGTATTGTGAGTAATTGCAAAAGTGAACTGTCCTATGCCATCAGGAAACAGTGACGCATTGCAAGTCATGCCTGTATCTCCCAGCAGCAAGGCTAAATGTCTCAACCTGCCTCACTTTTATTTTACATTCAAGAAACACTACAGAGAGACAGTAGAAAAACAATCTATGTGAAAGAGAGCTAGTAAGTCTCTACCTGAACTGAGGCACGAAAGAGAAAATACCCACTAGAGAGAGGGAATTTTCTGCCAGAAAAGATGCAGAACACAGAGAGCAGGTGGCAAGAAAGACAGATGCTAAAATCCCACATTAACTGGTGCCTTAAGAAACATAATGCTGATGGATGGGTAGACAGATGCTAAATATGTAATCTCCTTGCAGATGGACAGTAACATGCAACAGAAACGCTATCAAGAAGGAAATGCTGCATGTTTGAGCAGATATCTGTAAGCACAGGGAATCAGTGAATGGCTGTATCTTTGGCTTTTTCCATTTATGTCATGTTTAACCTGAAACAGACCTGGTTTGAGTTACCCAGTTCATTCTCTCTTTCAGTCATTCCATTACCACAAACATTCCTGTCCATGTCTTATAGTAAGTGCCAAAGAGGATGGATCTGCAGACATTGAGACATTTCCAGATTGTCACAGTGATTCAGTTGAGAAAAAGAAGCAACCACCTCTGAATCTTCTTGGTCCAATCATGAGGCAAAACCAAACCTGTTTTCTTATAGCTTTCATGACTTCCATTCGCTCATTCTCAGACATCTCTACAGCCACATAGAGAACTTGTTTTGCTGAGTAATACAAGAGCTAATGGAAATCTCCAGGAGATTTCTCTACACTCCAGGAAAGTGTGTTCACTGCTGATTTCCAGATCCAAGAGGTATCTTGATAAATGCTGAAAACTCCTGATATTTGGCACCGTTTCAACAAACCTCTGAACTTCAAGGGCAGATGTCACAACCGTGACATTCCTTCAGCCACAGAGAGCTTAGACCCACATGTGCAAACCATCAAGACTAACACATCTTTTGAAAAGATGGCATATGCTACCAATCCAGCATGCAGCACTTCCTCAGAGTTTTTCTTCTGACACACAGAGAGGCTAGATACACGGCAGAGGAAAAGCATGTGCACCAGACAGCCTAGCCAAAAGAGAAACCAAACAGCAGCTGAAGGACCATTTGTAGTCCTGGGAGTTAAAATATGTGGCTCATCGCTAACAAGCAAAACTCATCAATATCATTAGCAAGCACGGCTCTGTTCTGTCAGGTCGTGCTCATTTCAGTGGATTTTTCAGTCACTTCTTTTGTACACAATTAAGTGGCCAGCAGAGCCTAAACGTGGCTTCCTCTTGGCATGAAACTTTGTCTGCACATTCTGTGGAGATCAGAGCTCAGGATGAAGGCAGCTGTGATCTGTTCCTGTCTTGGAAATTACATGACAGATATCAGCCACTGCCTCTTCCAGCTGATGAATGCCTGTGTTCCCAGGGCCATCAGCAGAGCTGAGTATGCTTGAACTGCAATGATTTTTAAAAAGAGATGGATTCTAGATGGAGCCCTGCAGTGGTGGTACCAGAGTCCTGCAGTGCATGCTACCACTGTCTGGTATGTACCAAACCACCAAGTGTCACAGGACTGGGAAAAAGCATTTTAAAATGTGTCCATGCTATATGTAACCTCTCTTTCTCTAATGGGTAGTCTTCTCCAAGTGACGCCCTCAGAACAGGCAGTTAAACCATGCAGCTGATAGAGGCAGAGACAACTATTAATCACAGCACCACAATCCCAAACTAGGGAAAAAAGATGAAGAAGGATCTGGAAGTTTGATTCAGATCTCCCATCACCTTTCTTCTCCTAGGATATCCTCTGATGCAGCCTAAGAAAAAGAAGGTGTGTACGCATGATCTACTGTGGCCATTCCTCTGTCTTAGAAATGGAAGAAAACTCTTGTAGCCCTTCCAGACTCAGGACTCAGGGAGAAAGAGATTGAAAAAAAACCCCCTGAAGGCACAGGACACTGACTGAGGAAAATAATAATTAAAGGAAAAAAAAGATAGTGGGGAAATGCAGGACAAGGATAAGGATGAGAAAATACAGAACTAGCTATATGACAAGGACATTGGCAGACACAATAGTAAAGACAACACTTGTTTTTTCAGGTATTTTAAAGACTGCAGACTGTAGTGTGGAGGCTTAAGAAGTCTTTCATGCAATCATAACCAGTTTATTTTTCTGTCTCTTTTTCTATGCCTTTCTGAAGTTCTGAAGTGGTTTGTTTGTTTGTTTTTTATTTTTAGTGAATATTTCCCTTTTTCTTCCTCCTCCTCCTCCTCCCTTACCCAACACCTTCCCTCCTTTTTTTCCAAGCACATGCTGTCCATTGGCTCAGCCTCCCTACCCATCAGAGGGATACTTGTAGGAAGCCAGGGAAACACATCTGAGCTGAACTTTTCAGACAGAGGAAATTTGATAAATGTCATCAGAATGAAAGACAATAGAAATTTAAGAGGTTTCTCTTTGCCTCTTTTCAGTGACTGTGCCTGAAGAGCCATACCACCCTGCCACAGATCTGACAAGCTGAACAGAGCTGAGAAACGAACTGTCACTATTTGGATGGGGAAAACTGCAAATAACACTGTTAGTGACTCAGAAACTCATTGGTGCTGCCACAGAATTCTAAGAGGGACATGCTGGGTGCAGCTTTGAAGTGTCCCTTCGATGAGCTACCAACCAACCCCTATGCTATGTTTTAAAAAGCAGCAGGCAACTGATAAACTTCATTTCACCCAGTGGGTCTTTGGGTTTGCTTGCATGGGAAAGTTTTACCACTCACATGTAAGGTGTGATTTTGAGAAAATATCCCTGGAACTCATCCTCTCTCACGAACAGCCTCATTCACTTGAGCTCTGAGTGGCTTTCCCAATAGCCTGTGTAACCCCAATCCAGCACTGCACTGACAGCTGCTAAAATCCACATCTCCCATTACACCTGCAGAGTCTGCCCACACGGACTAACCCTTAGGCTCTAAGGTCCCTCTCAAAGATGGGATTCAATACCAACCTAATAAAAGAAATTTGCCAATGTTATGGATGTGCTATAATCCCTCTGCTGTACGTTGTATTTGTACACAACATATCCAGCCATTCCTGTTGGAAGTAGCAGCAGCTGTGTGTTGGTTTAGGTGATGTGGTGGGAGGAAATTCTCACTCTGTTAAACACCCACTATATTCCGTCGCAGAGGAGGCTGCTCTTCGGTACCGGTACAAATCTCACGCATGTCTGCTGTAAGGAACTTTGGGATCAATGAAATGAAATGAGCTACTGAAATATATGCTAATATTCCAACTAGATACATAAACCAGAAGACTGGGTGGTTTGAAATGTGTTTATGAATATGCAACACTCAATTTAAAATAATTGTGCAGTTCAACAAATACAAAAAGGGAAAATTTGGGGACAGACTCTGTTTGGTAGTCTTGTTTAATTGGCTATAATTTCTACTTCACAGCAGTATGGATTTTAAAATGTGTCATAACCAGAGTTGGTAAAGTTACAGAATCCGTATTACAGAATTTTCCCCAGTTGAAAGATGGTTGCTCTGACTATCAGAACCCCCTCTCTTTTGCATTTACTTTCTGCACTCACATTCAGCAACTGGGAGCTGCTCCCATTAAATGCTGGTAAAAAGCCATTTCCAGCTTGCCAACCCATGTAATGGTAAGGGTAAGGAACAAAGAAGCTCAAACACATTCACACATTCACATCAGAAGTTGTACCTTATATTGGACAAGACAGTGCTTGTCACAGAAAAAAAGATCTCCCAAAATCTCCTGCTGCAACCCTGGTTCCAAGGAAACCAGAAAAGCCAGTCGCACACACTTAACTCTGGGTAAAATGTGCACATACCACTACAGTATGTAACTGTGCATGCACAGACTACCTTTAAGCTCCCACCCAGCCAAAGAGATGCAGAGATGCTTGACTTTCCTAGAAGTGATACTTTGGGGCAAACCTGGGGAGAGGACAAACCTTTAAACAAGTTCGAAGTAGTCTAGTTCTTATCTGTTCTATATTCATAAATTGATTGCTCTTCCAGAGAGAGTGAAGGCCACTAGTTTCTTTGTAATACCCTCTGGCTACAGTAGACAGCCTCAGCAAGTCAGGAAAACAAGGTAAGAGACTGTGATCTATCACAACTAAGGTAGATTCAATAGCAAATCTCTGATACTTGCTGCTCAACTGATTTATAAAACATAAAAAGGAGGGGGGAAAAGGGGGAAAAGAAGGAAAGGACAAACACAAAAAGAGCTATACAAGTAAGCAAACAATCATTCCTTGAATAAAGTCAAGGCAACTGTCCTCGTCTCACAAGCATCTGTAATAGATGACACAAAACTGCAGAGCCAGTGAACCACTGTGAATTATCCTTCCAGGTCTAACCACCAACCTTTTAAGAAAACAGAGATCACCTGGTTTACAAGAAATTAGTAAGATGCAAGTAGGGGAGAGAAGGTAGCAGGCAAGGGGAGAAGAGAAGGTGGTGATGGGCAGATAATTTTCAGTGCCTGGAGAGATAAGAATTAGGCTTTCATCTGTGCTTAGCACCTTCTGACTTCACATTATACAGTAAGTCCAGCATGTTCTTCCACAGGATTGCTCCCCAACCTGCCATTCCCTGGTCCATATACACACACTTCATTATCCCTGACAAAGTGCAGTCCCTTGCACATGCTCTGCCTGAATTTCAGGCACAACAGTTTCAGGTGATTTACACATCTTGTTCTAGCCCTTCCAACGAGCATGCCTGCAATCCCACAGACATTAAAAATAAAAGCTTCTTTGCTATCCCTATCATCCAGCTCAGGAAAGAAAATACTGACAGTAACTGACGTAGGACTGACCCCTACCACTCCACACATCTTCCAGTTTGACAGAGAACTGTCGGTAGCTCCTCTCTGAGCACAACAGATGCTGCAACTACCCTTTGGTATTTCAACTGACCGTCTCTAATTTTCTTGTGGGGGTGCCATGACAGTGTCAAAAGCCTTAATAAAGTGGCAGTATATCAGATATCTGCTGTTTGTATCCCTTCGGCAAGGCCAGTTATCTGGACAGAGGAGGAGATGAGGTTGGTTAGAATGGCACCAGTTTAGCTGACTCTGCCTTGGTGCACAAGGGTGTGATGTTGCTTCCACCCTCTGAGCTGAGCTGGAAGCACAAAGAACTCAGGGTAGCAGTGCCTCAAGGCAGCGTTGTTCTAGATGGACAGCTTTGCCTGAGGCATGGCATCTTGGTGAGGAAGGGGTGTCTTTGACATGCAGTGAGAGCTAGGAGACCTGTGAGAGAGATGCTGCAACAACTTTTGGGAAATAGAGTCAACTGCCATGTGTTTTGAGATTTCCAGAAAGATTCAAAGTGTTAAAAGTGCAAATTCTCACTGTATATGTTATTTGCTGGGAGAAATTTTGTGTTGACACTAACACCAAAGCCTCCAGTGATCTTCTCAGTCCCCTGCCATCACATACCAATAACTACAGAGGCATTTGCTTCAGACTGCTCTCTCCCAGCCTACCTATTCTTTCTGTTGGAGGATCCCACCTTTGTCTGGCTTGCATAGCAAAGTCTTTTTACTCGAGAAAGAGAGTGAGGTTGGAGAGGAAATTCCTGTGTATTACCAAGCTTTTAAGAGTATCAGTGAATATGTGCTATTAGTTTATTTTAACTAAATTTATTGTTGATCATACAATAAATGTCAGAATAAATCACTTGTAAAGGCCAACAAAACTCCCCTGTATCTTTGAGAACAATGCTGTTGAAAAATACTGACAGCCCTGTGCATTGCTGGCATTAATTTTAAGCCTCCCTCCCAAAAAATCCCAAAGAAGCAGGAATTCTCCCTTGCAAATGCATCTTCTTCTGAACATGATTTTGGGTGTCAAAATCATGTGTCCCCTAGTTTACAAAGCCTGATCCAGTTAAGAAGTGCAGAAGGATTTTCAGGGATTTCAGTTGCTCCCCAGCCTCATTTTCTGCTTAACTAACCTTCTCTGCACCATCATCTCCAGCTCCTGCCACCATCTCTGATATCACACAGCCCCTTGATCTGGACTATACTCCAGGCAACACTTTACTGGGCACCAGACTCTGTAAATTACAGGTGAGAATTTATCCTGCCTCCCACACAAAGAGATGCTGCAGCAGTGGTGCCCATTCACTGGGGTCCCCTCTCCACCTCCCCAAACCCCCCCACTGCCCTGCCAACACTCAGCACAGTTCCACAGCCTTGCCCAGGCAAACCTGTGGCAGGGCAACGGAGACATGGAACAAAGACGTCACAGTAGCCAGAGAAAAGGAGGAACAAGATTTGGACTGAAGCCAGGCAAATCAGATGATTAAAGAGAAAAACTTTTTCCTAAGGGGGAAAAAAGTCCCTAATCTTTCATTTGCTGTGATTTTTGTTGTGTTTTGGTTTTGGATTTGGGCTTTTTTCCTTGTTTTTAATCTTGTGTGTTTTCAATTTCAATCTCTCTTTCTCTTTCTCTCTCTTTTTTTTGAATATATATTTGCATCAGTGCCACAAATAGCAGTAGAGATCTCAAGCAGAGTAAACTGTTCAGTGCAGCAACCTGATAGCTGAGAACATCAGCAGATGGGAAATGCCACTGCTTTGAATATTCTAACCTTAGTTCCCAAAATCTGGGCCACAGTTTTAAAAAGGTAGCATACATTCAAAACAGGAGTATTGCTTTATCAGTAAGAATCCGTACTTCTTACCCAGGTACAATTTGAGACAGCAGCATTTTTGTCCACAGCTTAGTGGTAGAACATTTTGTGCTAGTCATTTGATTGCAGGCATAAAATTGATGACCAGCCAGGCACTGATCAAGGGGTATAAAAATCGCATATGAAAGCTAGTTGGGTCCAGGTTTTTTTTTTTTTTTTTTTTCCTTATACATGGAAGAAATAGGAACAAAAATTTATAGAGAAAAGCATGTTCCCAAGTGAGAGCTTCTGTCTGCCCTATTTCTGAAAATATATCAGTGAATGACTTAATTTCACTACTGGGTGAAGGCAATGGGGTTTTCTGGTGCAATACCCCCACACAGTCAGAACTGAACGTCTCATATGAGGCAACATAACAAATCCTGCACTGGGATTCCAAGACCAGCACCTGCAAAGGGATGTTTGCACATCATAATGCTACTATTGGTCTCCAAAGGCAGCAGTAGCCAAAGGAGCCAAGCTGTGCGCATAGCACCGTGCAAATGTATGGAAAAATGCTCTGATTGCCTCCAATGCTTTTATAGCCAGGCACCTAGCATCTTATATGGGAGGAGGCTACAATCAATATAAAGTGTAAGTCATAGCACACTTTTATTTCCTTTGGTTTCCTAACACAAACCACTTATCTGACTGCTCTTCAGCCAATATTCAATTAAGGGCTTAATTAGTTGCTAGTTGTAACTAAGTTGGGACAAAAAAAAAACCCCATCAAACAGGAAGGAAGAGAGAATGAGAGTACAGCTCCTCTACTGCTGTGCTTTCTTACAAAGCAGTGGGACTGGGAGCCATGGATGGCCAGCTCTCACCTTGTCCCTTCTGCTGACTCCTCAGATCTAACCACATCACCCAGAGCTGCCCAGTTCTCCCAGTCCCCAAACAGCCTTGCTCTGCAAAAGCCTTCAAACCAGAGAGCAGATTATACATTACCATTTCCTTGGACTATGGTCAGATCCACACTGCAGTCCTATGGTACTAAGAGAGACCAACACCAACAGGAGCTTGTACCCAAGCACATGGCAGCTCCCCACTAGATGAGGATGCTCCTAATCCTCCTGTTCCCATATCACCTGCTCAAACTCTTTCTTTTCTTGTCCTCTCCTACCCAGTTTTATAGTGCAACTAAACCCTGACCTGTAGTCACGCCAGTTTATTAGCTCCTTTTCAGTAAAAATCAGTCCATCTGTTTTCTTTAGCTATGGTGCAAACCCTCTTTGTGCCAGGTGCTGCCGTAATACAGATGTAACAGATAAAGTCTCTCTTTCTGCATTTTTCACGTTTGTATTTCTGAAATTGTCTGGTCACCCGGAACACCTACCATTTTATAAGTCACAGTGAAAAAGTGTTTTATGGACACATGTTATTTTCTCTTCTGAGAACTTTGCTTTTGTTCTTTCTTGTTCTGCTGCTTTTTCTTTGATTAAATAAAGGCATCCAGAACAGAAGTGCAGGTCTGCTCTTTGTGCTTGAACACAGACAAACAGCAATGTTGCCATGGATTTTTTTATACTCCAAATAAAAATAAACAAACACATCTTGGCAGTGTTTGGAATAGAAGCTAGTGAATAATTCACAATGAATAATTGATTTGTTGAATTTAGCTTGGTGGGGTTTTTTTTTGTTCTGCTGGTGGAATGTGCACTACCAGATGGTGAGTTCAGTAAATGTATTTGTTTTTCCAATTTATTTGATGGATTTCTCTCCCCAATTTTTTCCCCCTCTAAGGTGAAGTCTGAAATTCCAGATGGTTTGACTAGTGGCCAGATAAGTAACAATGCATTGTTTCAACCTTCTCTTTAGAAAGGTGGCAAGAATGATAACAGGAGTGGAAAAATGCACACATGAAAGAGGAATAAAAGGAGGGGGGGCAGTTTGTATCAAAGAGAAGACAAATAAGAGAAGGTGTGAAAACAGTCTATAATGTAGAGAATAATACAGAGAATGGAGGTGAAGACCTAGTTTTCTCTTTCTACATAATGCAAGAAAAAATGAGCAGTTAATGAAGCTGAAAGGTGGCGATTACAAATTTACTGGAGAATTTTTTTAAACAAAACACTGAACTTAGGCAAGAGAACTCACTGGCAAATTACATTAAAGCCAAGAATTTAATAAAATGAAGCACAGAATAGCATATTTACATGGAGAACTCAAACATCCAAATATAAAGTACCAGTGCTGATGACATGGACTGTATTACCTTATGCTTTAGGGAATAAACTAATCATTGCTATTGATAAATATGTGATATTATCCACCAACTGCAGTGGTTCCCTTACCTTTCAGCTGAAAATCTGATGCTGCTTATTCTGATAGGTCAAATC